>NC_052101.1:96288427-96907290 GCF_015852505.1 Tachyglossus aculeatus | reverse complement strand
TGTAGTTCCCTCCCTCTGCCATCGCATCCGTGTCGCCACGGCCTCCTCTACCACAGTGCCCAGGCTGTCCCCTTGACCTCTGATGTTGCACGGGTCCCACCACCCCCCTGAATTGGGTGCCCTCCTCACACACCGGCCTTCTGAAGCTGGTCCTGGCAATAAGTAAAACTTGGTTTTCCCACTGAATGAAAGATAAGTGTCCCTCAGGTAGGCCCACTGAATATCAGTAGAGTACAGGAATTCTCCTTAAAGCTCTCTTCTTTCAGCACTCTTAATGCTGGGATTTCTCGCAGCACTATTTCATGTTAAGAGAAAGCTGCCAAGTTTTCCTTGCCCTAAACACCTGTCATCATTCAGTCTTTGATGTATTTTGACTTGCTTGAATGGAGTGATTTAAAACCCATTTTGATGGGGGAGTCCACCACCATCATCATCATCTAATGATAGATCTATTTAGCATAGATAATGGCAGATGTATAGTGGGTTAGCACAAAGTGCTTTTTTGCTGACTAGGCTGTGAAAGATAACATTTTGAAAATTAAATGCTTACATGCATAGGTAAAACATATTTTTCAAAATATTTTATTGTTACTTGTTCCTATTTGATTATGTAACTTGTGTTTTTTAAGTCTTTTAACATATATTTGCATTATTTTGATCAATTCTTGGGATCTCGGGATGGCCTTTATTTACTTTATGTGATTTCCTATGGGAAACCATACTTCATTTGGCATGCCTTCCCTTAACATTCTTATTTTCTTCAGAGCCAATTAAGAGTGCTAATCAAGGCACCGCACCAGAGTGAAAGGGATTCTGTGAGGCAGCGGTTGCATTTGCTTGACCTCGTTAAATTATGGCCCACTAGTACCGTAGTACAACAAATGGAAGGCAGTGATGGGTGCGGGATTTCTGTCTGGCTTGCCTTCATTAGCCCTTGGCAACGAGACCGTTCACAAGGCAATGAGGCTGTATAAGCCCACTGAATTATTCCGGTTGCAAATTGGGACATCGGGGCGTGATCCTGAGCTTATGTGCCCTTCCCCTTTTCTTTTTACAAATGTGGGGAGGAGAAGCTAGTGGACAGGGAAGAGGAAGTCCATTTTACAAGTCCCAGAAGGCAATGGAACCTAAGCTAGACTGTCCAGATGTGGAAATCCAAGCAGTTCAGTGAGCAAGAGCAGCAGCTAAGGGGCAGTAAAAGTCTGTGGCAGACCACTTGAGCCAGGCCATCCTGATTCTGAAACATTTGTATATTTTTTTTCCAACTGTCCAAGGTAGCCCACCAAAATCTAACATTCTTGCCTAAATGAGTGTGTAGAAATTTCACATTTGGTTAGGATGGATGATAGCCCAAGGGTTCACCCTGTACAAAACAGTGGCCCACAAGGAGCACATGGAAAAACAAGCCTTGAAAAATATGAAAATATATACAAACACAACAAATGAGGAAACACTTCTAAAAGTCTATATGGTGCCAAGTGCTGCAGTTAACAAACACGACAACCCAATAAAGCACCTGTATGTGCGTGTGGTACGGAAGGAACTATATAATTCCTGTGGTAACTTTTTCAGCTCATCACGTACTCATAGCTGATTTTTACCATCAACTTCTCCGGGCTGTGAAGTGAGAGTCCCTTCTGGGCCAGGGCCTCAGCATTTTCCAGATGGGGTGCAGGTTGCTTTTTCTCCTATTCCTCACAGCTGTGGGGTGTTCAGGCCATAGGCAAGCCCAGCTTCAAACAGGGGCAGGAAGAGAACTTGGTTATCCCCTCGTGTTCCGTAGGACGTCATCACATCATGTTGCATGTGCATGCAGCATAACGTGATGTCATACGGAAGCCCGTTTGGACCCCTGAACCTAGAGTTTCTCTGGGGGAATCCCTGACCTATCTCCTTCGCAGGTCCCTCCTGGGCCCCTCGACTCAGCTGCCATTTCTGACCCGGGCTGGGTGCTTTTAAAGTGTTAACTGTGCCCACGCCACCGTCGCCGTAGCCGCCGCTCCCTCTGCCATCGCATCCGTGTCGCCATGGCCTCCTCTACCACGACGCCCAGGCTGTCCCCTTGACCTCTGATGTCGCGCGGGTCCCGCCGCCCCCCTGAATTGGGTGTCCTACTCACACACCGGCCTACTGAAGCTGGCCCTGGCAATAGGTAAGAATGGATGCCGGACAGACACAAGTTTCTCTCATCCCAGGCCCTTCCTTCCTTCCTACCTTCCTTCCTTTCTCCCTTCCTTTCTCCGCTACCAGTCACCTCCAGCCAAGTCACCAACCTGACCCTGCTGGCTTTGGGAGGAACAGCGCATAGGCTGTGGGTGTTTCACTTTCTCCAGCTGCACAGGGGAGTGGGGTTCCTCTTCTGCCCTGCAAGCAGGAGGGTGAGGAGTACCGAACCCAGAAATTCTGCCTTGATCTCTGCCTATATTTAATCATTTTTTGGACTCCTAGCATGAATCCTTAAGAGTCCAGTATCTTCCCGGGGGTCTGACTGGGTTCACACAGCAAGCTTCTCTTGCTCCCTGGATCTGTGGGGTATGCAGGTTTTCTAAAATGGTCATATGCACTTGGATTTGTACCCTTTATTTACCCCTCCCTCAGCCCCACAGCATTTATGTACATATCCATGATTGATTTGTTTAGTGTCTCCCCGTCTAGACTGTAAACTCATTGTGAGCAGGGAATGTGTCTACCAACTGTTATATTGTACTCTCCCAAGTGCTTAGTACAGTGCTCTGCACACAGTAAGCGATCAATAAATGTGATTGATTGATTGGAACTAGAGCAGTTGCGGCCTAAAGGAGGGAGCATGGGCCTGGGAATCAGAAGACCTGGGTTCTAATTCTGGCTCAGCCACTTGTGTGCTCTGTGACCTTGGTCAAGTCACTTCACTTCGCTGTGCCTCAATTATCTAAAGTAGGGATTAAGACTGTGAGCCTTATGTGGGACAGGGACTGTGTCCAATTTGATTATCTTGTATCTACCCCAGCACTTAGTCCAATACCTGACACATAGTACTTGTTACCTTTTTTTAAAAAAAAAAAAAGAATTTTCTTTTTTAAATAAGTCTTTAGGCTAGAAAAGTAAATGCTGAAAGGGAATTTGTGGTCTACAAAATCAAGAGTGTAGGCAGGGCAAACACATTTTCACCAAATCCTATCGCACTTAAATTTTTGTACAAATACATCGTGACACATTTTCGGTTCATTTCACTTTTCTTCACAGATATTTATTTCCAGTCCATTAAATCACCTATGGGTATCACTGTTACCCATTCAGAATTCACACTGAAGCTCAAGAAAATTAAAGGAAACATTTCATCACACAAAAGGTGGCAAGAAAATATATTTTATTTCTACAAGAAGATGTGTCTTGTCTTATGCTGTTGAGTCGCCTTCGACCCATAGCAACACCATGGACACAGCTCTCCCAGAACGCCCCTCGTCCATCTGCAATCGTTCTGGTAGTGTATCCATAGAGTTTTCTTGGTAAAAATATGGAAGTGGTTTACCATTGCCTCCTTCCATGCAGTAAACTTGAGTCTCCACCCTTGACTCTCTCCCATGCCGCTGCTGCCCAGCACAGGTGGGTTTGACTTGAAGCAGATTGCCTTCCTCTCGCTAGCCACTGCCCAAGGTAGGAATGGAATGGGCATGCCTCTGCTTTACTCTCCCTCCCATAATGGAGACTGGTAGAGTACTGGAAACTCTCCAGGTGTGACCCTGAGAGAAGAAGATGTGTAGGCAGGTAATATCCATATGTTCAAGAAGGGCTTGGATAGATGCATGGACAATAGGTTCCTAATGAGTTATCAGAGGGAAATTCATTCAGTCGAAATGTTAGGAATGAATGTCTTGAGGATGACTGAGAGCAAGTATCACTTGACTGGTTGGACCATTGGCCTGAGGTAATCAATCGGTAGTATTGAGCGCCTGCTGTTTGCAGAGCACTAAGTGCTTGGGAGAGTACAGTAGCACAGAATTAGCAGATACGTTTGCTGCCCACAATGAGTTTACAGTCTAGATGGGCAGGCAGATGATAATATAAATAATTTATAACATAATTTAAAGATGTGCATAAGTGTCGTGGGGTTGAGGATAGGGTATCAAATGCCCTAAAGTCACAGATCTAAGTGCTTGGGAGAGTCCACGTCAATAGAGTTGGTAGACATGCTCCCTTCCCACAGGCAGAGCACAATCAGATGTAGAATGACATTTCTTATAGTCTTAAATTGCACTCCCAAGAGGGTGTGGGAAGGGGACTAGTGTTCTGACACAGTGATACAGTATTCTCAGAAATGAGAAACAGATAGGAAAGAATTGGCTTTGGGTAAGTAAGTAAGGATGTGGGTGACCCTAGCAGATAACTCACTGAACTTGGAACTGTACTTATTGAACACTTGATAGTGCAGCTCTACAGCACTTATGTACAGGTCCACAACTTATTTATATCAATGTCTGCTTCTCCTCTAGATTGTGAGCTCATCATGGGCGGGGAACTTGTCTACTGACTCTGTTGTATTTGTACTCTTTTAGTACAGTGTTCTGCACTCAATAAGTACCATTGATTGATTGAACTTTACAGCCATTTTGTACTGGTCTTATTTACCAAAACAAGTCCAATCTTAGATGAGTGAGAGAACATATAGGTACTTGTGAGGTATACCTGATACATTTGCTGTTGTTTAGATCCTTAGCAGAATGCTTGGACCGATTTGCAGTTTTAAAACCTGAGAGGTTTGGTGAACTTGGAGAGGGAATCTGAGTGAAGAAAAATTAAGTGAACCGGGATTGTGTAGCTTGGTGTCTAATCATAAATGTACCCAAATTAAGGCTATTTGGATTAATTTGCTAAAAAGATAATTATGCTGGTTTGACTGGCCATCAAACAGAATTGGCAAAAAACCAAAGCAAAATATACAGACGCTTCCCCAGTAATGGAAGCAGCCTAGAACATAAAATGGGGGAATTAGAATGCTTGGCAGTTAGTAAGAATGTTGATGTAATTGGCATCTCTGAGGTTTGAGGGAGGGAAGAAAATCAACGGGATACAAATGCTGCCAGGCTATAAACTTTATGAAAAGGGCAGGGATGGGTAAATAAAGTTCTTAGCAGACAAGTGGAGTAACATGGACTTTTGATGCAACCAAAAATTTATAGTAGGATTATTCTATAGACCACCTGACCAGGAGGTGGAAAGGAAGCAAGAAATATGATAAGAGATTGAGGGTGCCGCAAAACTACGTTGGTGAAAATAGTGCCTATCAGGAACAGAGTGCAGGAAAAAGTTTTGCAGTTGGAGAAGTGGTTCTTTTTTTGGGGAGGGGGGGCAGTTAGCCCAAGACCCATATGAAAAGTGAATATATGGATTAAATTCTGAGTGCAGGACGTCTGTATGAGAAAGCCACTCTGTAATGGGGATCACCGCATAATTAATTTGAACATTCCTGCCTCTAAAAAATACCTTTTAGTTAGTCAACTAGGATAGACTACGAACCAATATAGGAAAAAGCTGAAAGAAGTAGGTTTTTTTTTTTTTTATAAAAGTAGTTTACAAGATGTTTGAAGGCTCTTGAAAATCACCATGTTAGAAGCCCGGGGAAAATGCATCCCCAAACAAAAAGGAAGATGCTTAAAAAGGAGCTGGAATCCATCAATCAGTGATATTTATTGAGCACTTACTGCGTGCAGAGCACTGTACTACACACAGGAGAGTCTAGTACAAAAGATAGGGGAAATGGCAGAGTATACAGCTATGTATGTAAATGAAGTGGAGCTGAGGGTGGGGAGAAAAATACGAGTGCCTAAGGGGTCCAGACTCAAGTGCGTAATTGCAGTAGGGAAGGTGAAGATGATGGGAAAATGAGGGTTTGGTCAGGAAAGGCCTGTTGGAGGAGATGTAATTTTAGGAGGGCTTTGAAGGTGGGGAGACTGCTGGATATGAAGGGGGAAGGAGTTCCGGACCAGAGGGAGGACACGGACAAGGATTCAGCCGTAAGATTGAGGTATGGTGAGTAGGTTGGCATTGGAGAACTGAAGTGCGCAGGCTGGGTTGTTGGAGATTAGCAAAAGGGATTAGATTAACTAGAAAAGCATAAAAGAGACAGTAGTGGGGGAAAAGGCATCCTTTAAGAACTGGAAAGCTCACCCAATGAGGAGGATGGGAATGCCCCCAGAAAAAGGAGCAGCTCACGGGATGCTGGTTTTTTTTGTCAGTGTGAGTCAAAAAGGAGTCTTTGGAAGAGATGCAAGATGAAAGAGATGTCTTCAGTACATAGAAAGGCAGAAGTCAGCTAAGAAATCAGTGGGGCTACTTAATGATTGGTGTAAATGGCCTACGCAGGAATGATAAAGTGATAACTGCAAAGCTCAATTCATTCTTTAGTTTGGGAAAATGCTAGAAAGACTGGCACAGAAACTGTTTTTCAGAGTAGACTGGTGAGCTGAATTCAACTGGGATAAATAGGATGCTGAGACCAAAATAATAGCTATGTAAACAGATCTACCCCAAAGTGCTGAAATTACTCCAGGGTTGTAGACCTTCTGAGAGACTATATAACACGTCATTACTATTGTGCTTTACTGGAACACTGGGGAACCACCACTGGAGCTCCCATCTGTAAGGAGGGTTTCAGAGGGGACATTGCTTAATTTCACTTTGATACCTGGCAAATTGGTAGGATCCGTAATTAAGTTTGGGATCAATGATGAAGACCCTATTGGGGGAAAGAACATGGTTTCTGTAAGGGGTAATCACTAATTTGCACATGTTCTTTAAAGGTATTAATAAGCATGTGCAGAGAGGGGGAACTAGTAAACACACTCTATTTAGATTTTCAAAAGGTTTTTGACAATAGGAAGCAGAGTGGCCTAGTGGAAAGAGCACAGGCCTGCAAGTCAGGGGCCCTGGGTTCTAATCCCGGCTTGCCACTTGCCCTCTATGGGATCTTGGCACTTCTCTGCACCTCCATTTCCACGTCTGTAAAATGGGGATTAAGTTTCTGTTCTCCCTTCCCTTTAGACTGAGAGCCTCATGGGAAACGGGGACTGTGTCTAACCTGATTATCTTGTATCTGCCCCAGTGCTTAGCACAGGGCTTGGCACATAGTAAGTGCTTAACCACAATTATTAATATCATTATTAATGTTCTAAGCCTAAGGTTGAAAAAGTAAAACAATTATCATTCTCAGCTGTAAAATGGGGCTAACAGATCTACTATTCCTCCCTCTTAGATTGTGAGCCCCGTGATGGAGAGGGATTGTTGGCTGCCCTGATTATCGTTTATTTATCCTACTGCTTAACACAATGCTCTGATAATAATGGTATTTATTAAATGCTTACTATGTATCAAGCACTGTTCTAAGCACTGGGGCAAATGCAAGGTAATCAGGTTGGACACAGTCCCTGTCCCACATGGAGCTCACAGTCTAAGTGATAACGTAGCATTTAATAAATGCTATTATTATTGTGTGATTGAGGCAATGTTCTGTCATGGATAGAATAGTGGCTAAAAGATTGGAAAAAGCGGTTAGAGAGAAAGACCCCAGGAGTCAGAGCAAGGGTCCATTTCACTTAATAATAATGATGGTATTTGTTAAGTGCTTACTATGTGCCAAGCACTGTTCTAAGCACTGGAGTAGATACCAGGTAATCAGGTTGTCCCACATGGGGCTCACAGTCTTAATCCCCATTTTACAGATGGGGGAACTGAGGCCCAGAGAAGCTAAGTGACTTGCCCAGAGTCACACAGCTGACAAGTGGAAGAGGCAGGATTAGAACCCATGACCTCTGACTCCCAAGCCTGTGTTCTTTGCACTAAGCCATGCTGCTTCTCAAGCTTAACAGCTTGAGAAATTATTTGGAAGAGGGAGTGTGCAGTGAAAGTATGCATATGACACTAAACTCAGTTGATGAAATGTAAGTGAAATCAATCGGTGTTTATTGAGCACTTACTATGGACAGAGTACTATACTAAGTGCTTGGGAGGATACAGTACAACGGAGGTAGCGGATATGTTCCCTGCCCACAACAAGTTTACAGCCTAGAGGACTGATAGAGATAAACTCTAAGAAAAGACTTGGTAAGGCTGAATGAGTGGGTAGAAAATGGTGAAGGAGTTTCAATATGAGGATAAGAAAATGCATCTAAGGAAAAATAATTCTAACTACAATTTTGTAATGATGGTGTGTTCTGAATTATCACTCTCGATTCAGGACAGAGATCTTGGATTCATGGCTTTGTTTTCCCCTGTTAATCATGGGTTCAGTGACTGGCGGTAGTCAGAAAGGTCATCATTATTCTGGGTATCATCTGGAAGACTGTAGAAAATGAAATAAAAAGAATACTTCTGACAATAAATAAAACATTGGAAGATCTGCAGCTGGAATACACAAGCAATTTTGGTCACCACGTCCTGGGAGCCACATGCTGATTCTGGAAAAGGTACAGGGAAAGTGAGCCAAAATGACTAGGAGGATAGAGTAGCTTTTGTCCAGAGATAGACTACAAAGGTTAAACTGGAAAGTTGACAAGATTTAAGACTACAAAAATCAACAAAGTACAGTGCTCTGCACACAGTAAGCGCTCAATAAATACGATTGAATGAATGAAGGTGAGGACAGGTTGAGCCCAGGATTTTTGTTCACCAAATCCCATACCACCAGGCAAGGGGGCATCTATTGACACCTGAGGGTTATCGATTGAAAAGGAACCGAAGGAAACGTATTCACACAGCTAATGGTTAAGCCTGTGGAATTAGTTACAGCGGGAAGTTTGGGTGGCAGGAAATATCAATAGATTCTACAAGGGGGTGGCTGAATTCCTGGACAGTGGGCCATAACAGGGTTATTAGAAGAAAAAGCTAGAAATAAATGCTATGAGGAATTAGAGTAACTATCAATCAGTGGTATTTATTGAGTGCTTACTGTTGTGTAAAGCACTGTACTAAGCAGCTGGACGAGAACAGTACAACAGAGTTGGTAAGATTTGTTCCCTGCCCGCAAGGAACTTACAGTCAAAAGAGGAAGACAGACATTAAAATAAATTATGCATATGTACATAAGTGCTATGGGGAGACAGACATTAAAATAAATTATAGATATCCACCTAAGTGCTGTGGGCTAAGGGTGGGATGAATAAACCATACATATCCAAGTGCAAGGGCAAAATTCCAAGTGCACACTGTTCCCCCAGGCAGTCTCTAAGATACAATACTGGGCTGAGTGAACAATTGGTCTGACCCAGTATGCCATGTCTTTTATTCTTAAGTCCATTGTAAATGTTAGTGATATGAAAATTTCACCCCAGTTCATGTAAAATAGGAGAATTTGGTTTCTGGTACCTGAGGCTTTTAAGTAGAGAACCTGATAACACTTTATAATAATTTTGCTGGATTATAGTGGGGGGAGAGGGGAAAGAAGCCCCAATATTTTTGGAGCTGATTGACAGACCTGTTCTCCAAGCTGTGATGGAAAAAATTGCCTCTGGGTCCCTGGACAGAGGGTTCCAGTTAGGGACCCCTTCCTTCCCCCATTGGTCAGGTGAATATTACAGCCAGGGGTGTCTAAACTCTCAGACATTCCTGGGCCTTGAAGTCTAAGGGCTAGAAGATGTGCACGATGCGGTACCTACCATTTCAAGTCCTGTATGAGGAAATTGTATTTGAAGTTTGGCGTTTGGAGCAGCTCTGAAAACAGGACTTCCTCAGGCAGAATTCTTTCTAATCAAAGTGTCTCCTAGGACCTCAGATATCTCCGTAAGCCCCAGGGCCAGTCAACCCAGTTACCCCTGCGTTAACTCCGCCCGTGTCCCCAAGCATTGGCAAAGATACATAAAGGAGCCATTTTTCAAACAACTCAAGGGTATGCACACTTGAAATATAATTGGACCAGAACAGTGCTTGAGAGGTCAGCTCCATCTACCAGCCTTTAGACAAAATTAGCAGTTACACTGAATTTAAAGCTCTCTTAAGAAGGGCACACCATAGCCAGGATCGCTGTCATCATCACCAGCTTTTGAGCATCTGCTGTATAGAGCACTGTATTTGACACCTGGGAACCTAGAAGACAAATAAAAGACAGTTTCTTCCCTGAAGTAGCTAATAGTCCAAATGTACACATTCACCTGGAGTTGCCCATTCCAGTTGTTAATAATTTTCACTTTCTGGAAGTTCTTATATTCCACTGAAAATTCCATATGCTGGAACGTAAAGGGACTGTGTCTACCCCAGTGCGTAGTACAATGCTTAGCACCTAGTAAGCATTTAACCAATGACCACAATTATTATTCCAAACCCATTTCTTTGTATTCTCTTTTCAATGGAGATGGAAAACAGCTGGTCACCAATCTTCTCATGAGGATTCTTCTTACACTTAAAGGTTGTTTTTCACCTCCACTCCTTGGGAACAAACTTTGGAACATTAGCCACTTAATCTGCATGCTTTGTTGCTGCTACTTCCCCTTTTATAAAATCTCTCCCCTCCTTTTCAGGACATTGCCTCATGTGAGGGAATAACATTTATGAGATAGGGTGGTGACTGCCTTGTGGGGACTGCTCTATATGTTTGAAATAAGTTGGGCAAATGTTTGAATCCCTTTTGGAGAATTTCCCTAACTGAAATGCCATTTGCTTCCAGACCTTTTGGTTTTATGTTCTAAGGTGTAAATAGCCACAGAGCAGAAGAGTTCCTCCAAAAGTGATGTAGCACCCCAGATCATAGAAGTGGGGGCATGGTCTTATCCATGCCCTTCAGCCAAGGTGCTACACACCTGTGGAGACCTATTTTTTTTTCCAGGTGAGTAGGCTCTATTTCATTGCACAAACTCAGTCTATGCGGAAACAGGGTATGGGGTACAAAAGCAAATCGTTCTGTGGTTGGAATTCAGATTAAATCCGGATTTTGCCTTTAGAACCCAGTCAGGAAGACAGTGTAGATGGTTTCTGGTCTAAGATGCTGCATCCTCAAATCACTGGAACTTAGGCATCCTTTACCCTTGAGGCAAAGTTGCTTGGAAAATGCTTTTGAGGACCTGTTGTGGAAATGGAAGCCCAAGTCTGTTGGATCATTTCCTTGCAGTTTTTAGCCAGGACTCTTCAGCTGCCAACTAGATTGTAGACAGACTTTAATTTATTTTTCAGTTCTAGGAAGAGGAAACTCCAACTTTGGTGTACACCAATTTCATTAAGAAATTTAATGAGAGAACCAGAAATCTCCTGGAACTCCTGCAAGAAAGATTTTGCTCCCCATTTTTGAAATTTCCTGGCCTGTAGTAGTCAGAACTACATGACCCTTAAGTTATGGGAGCAGCTAAAAGAGAGTCTTGTGGGTAATTGAAATTAGAGAGACGCTAAGGTGGCATTTATCTTTCATTTTAGGATTCCTTCTTAAAAAGTTTACTCTCAGGAGAGACTTTAAAATAAGGAATCGCACAAGGGAGTTTGGTTAAAGAAGGCATGGTGGACCTACTGTTCTTAAGGGTTTTTATTATTGTGAAAATCTTTGTCTTGGATACCATAACTGTTCATTAAAGCTCTGTTCATGTGTCAGAGTTTTAAGCTTTGAATTCCTTCCCAACTCCTGCACAGGAGACACCTGGTCTGCCAGGTGGGATAGAACATGTGCAGTCAGGTTGTTGACTTGTATGTTCTGTGGATTTTCCCCATTTCAGGCTCCTGGCTCTAACAGTGTTCAGAGCATTCCCACTAGTCCCAAAATGAAGGCCTCTAAGCACTTAGTGATTAGTTTAAGCAACAGCCTGAGAAGTTAGAGTAGAGGCATTTTCAGACTGCAAGCATTACAGTATGGGTTAGAATATGAAGTGCTTGTTTTGGGGTTTTTTTTTTTCTTCAGAGTATAACTCCTGGTCTTTCTTGGGACAAATTAAGTAATACATTCCCTTGGTATGAGGAACTTAGAAATCAGTCTACCACCCTTTCCTGCCCTGGAGGAGGCAAGCCTCTTAAAGCAGTGAAGGCAGCCAGCCTCCTCTCACTCCATTAGGAGAATCCTGGCTAGTTCAGTTTGACCAGAGCTATGGGGAGTGGAAGAAGTAGGTTGGAAAAACTAGAAGATTGTGAAGTGGTCGTTCTCCTCGTGACCTAAATCTAAATCTGCTGTAACTATTGAAGGTGCTCTGCCTGAGTCTCCATAATGTTCATATCCCACTTCTCTGGTAGGAGAAGGGATTAAATACAGGGTTGGAACATGGGAAAGGGGAAGCACAATTCAAGGATTCAGTGGAAGAGCCTGGCAGCCTTAAATTTAGCTCTTAAATTAAATGGGTCTGCCAAATACTTCAACCCTGTGCATGCTAATCACTTGTCCTCAGATTGTAAATCTAATCCTTTTCTTTTCCCTACAGTCATTCTCCATTACTCAGAGGCTGATTTTCCAGTTTATGGATTATCAAGGCCCTCCTTTAACTTGCCGCTTACCTTTTGGCCATGAGCTGAGGAAATGGGTCGAATCAGTTGATTGATTGAACGAACCATTGATTGGTAGATCAATCAGACAATGGTATTTGAGTGCTTCATAATAATAATGATGACATTTGTTAAGTGCTTACTATGTGCCAAGCACTGTTCTAAGTGCTGGGGAGGGATACAAGGTAATCAGGTTGTCCCACATGGGGCTCACAGTCCTAATCCCCATTTTACAGATAAGGTAGTCGAGGCCCAGAGATGTTAAATGACTTACCCAAAGCCACACAGCTGACAAGGGTGGAGCCGGGATTAGAATCCATGACCTCTGACTCCCAAGCCTGTGCTCTTTCCACTGAGCCACACTGCTTACCGTGTGCAGCACCATTGTACTAAACACTTGGGAAAGTACAGTACAATACAGTTGGTAGAAACAATCCCTACCCTCAAGGAGTTTACAGTCCAGTGAAGGAGCTTGCAATCTAGTGGGAGAGGCAGGCATTTTTTTTGTGGTATTCCTTAAGTGCTTACTATGTGCCAGGCACTGTACTAACTGCTGGGGTAGATACAAGATAATCAGGTTGGACACAGTCCCTATCCCACAAGGGGCTCTCACAGTCTTAATCCCCATTTTACAGAGAGATAGAGAAGTTAAGTGACTTGCCCAAGGTCACACAGCGGCCAAGTGGCAGAGCCAGGATTGGAACCTAGACTCGTGCTCTTTCCACTAGGCCGTGTCCCTGACAGGGCAAGTTTTCTTTGTGCTGCTCCTTGATCACAGGTCACCCCATCTTCCCCTTCCATCTCCCTTCTGTTTCCTCCAGCCTAGTTCCCGGAACTACCCCTGTGATTTTGTCTCTCCACAGTCTTTCTTCCTCTCCCTCCCATCTCCTCCCCACCCCCTCTGCCCCCATCCCTTCATTCACCCTAACTGTAGACTGTTGCCCCTTTCTCCTGGTTCTAGATCATATCCTCCTTCTGCTTCCCTCATTTTCTCCAGCTCATTCTCCCACTCTCCCTGGCCTTCATTTTCCAGTCCCAGGAGCTTCCAACCCATCTTTATCACCTGCTTTCCCTTTCTCCCACCAGATCTTTCTTGCTGCCCTTGTGTTCTCCCCACTTTGTCTAACAAATAGGGTTTAGGTCAGTGTGGGGTGAAGAGACTTTATTTACAGTCATTTAGAAGTTGATTAGCAGAGATTATCTGCTCCACAGGGCTCCTTTTTCTTGGCAGTTGCTTAAAGAGTTAGGACCACTTAAATAAATCAATAGTGTTTATCCTGCTACTGTGTTTAGAGCACAGTGCTAAGCCCTTGGGAGAGAACAGTAGAGGTATAAAACACTATCCCTGCCCTCAAGGAACTTTCAATCTAATGGCATTCCTTCCTACTGTGAAAATTAGTAAGAATTTTTTGAACCTTATGGTTCTGTATGTATAGTGTCTAGGTCCTCAAATATATATACTTGGTGATGAATTGTAGTTGTATTTATTTGAATGCCCACTTGATGCACTGTACTAAGTGCTTAGGAAGTACAGAATAACAAAGTGACACATTCCTTGCCCACAAGGAGCTTCTACTGTAAATGGAGGAAGACTATATACTTTTTTATGTCCTTGGTGTTGAAATTGAATAGGATGGTCACTTGTTTCCAGTGCTGTCACTGTGCTTTTCAGAACTAGTACATCAGAAGGAAAGTGAATTTATAATGTTTGGCTGGCATTTCAGTGTTTTGATTTTTTTAAATTTGCAGAATTTAATTATCAAAAGTCTTATTGGATAACTGAAGAACCATCTACCTTTAGTGGCAAGGGTATGATGGTTTAGTCACTCAGTAGTTCTTCCAATTTTGGTTTTAATATTAATGATGGAGAATAAAGGGCCTGAGGGGGCTGAGTGAAAGGAAGGAAATAGAGAAAGGCAAGGCCTATGAGATACCAGTGTAATTTGGAAGAGGGTTTCAAAATCACAAAGAGCATTTTAAAACTGGATCCCAAAGCAATAGTAACGTGAGGGTTAAGCTGAGGGGAAGGTTAGGCATTAGTCATGCTTTCAGATCTTACACTATGATATTGCCATTGGGATTACTTAAATGGCTTTTGTAAGCCCCACCTTGTGTGTGAAGGTGCCCTGGTCCATTGCTCCTACCGGTATTCAACCCACCAACTCCTAAACCTTTCCTGAATCTTTGCTAAATCAACCTATCTGACCAAGAGCTGGTGAACATATGGACGTGTGTGTGTGCATCTGAGAAATGTTTCCCCCTACACAGACACAGATACAGATATGGTGTGGGCTTTTTCTGACTCTAAAATGTTTAGCCCAGACTTTGGGTTTCAGAAGAGGATGTTGAGAAGGGAGTACTTCCTCATCAAATAGGGTGAGGAAGTTAACTGTAAAATTCCAGAATCAAGGTTTAATTCTTTTAGTTGTTTCTTCTCTTCATAAAAGCTCAAAATCCTACCTCCCTGCTCTGATTGTTATTTAAAAGAGTGATTCAAGAACTGTAAGCTTTGCTAGTTTTTTTAAAACCGCCATCTGGGAGACTCCAAAATGCGTGTGGGCACACACTTGGTGTTTTGGAAGAGTAAATTAAAGGGAGGGCTCAGAGAGATGGGCCAAAGCTGTGGGGCATGGGAGGAGGGAGGTGGGGAGGAGGAGAGAAGGAGGGGGGAGAGAGAGAGAGAGAGAGAGAGAGAGAGAGAGAGAGAGAGAGAGAGAGAGAGAGAGAGAGAGAGAGAGAGAGAGAGAGAGAGAGAGAGAGAGAGAGAGAGAGAGAGAGAGAGAGAGAGAGAGAGAGAGAGAGAGAGAGAGAGAGAGAGAGAGAGAGAGAGAGAGAGAGAGAGAGAGAGAGAGAGAGAGAGAGAGAGAGAGAGAGAGAGAGAGAGAGAGAGAGAGAGAGAGAGAGAGAGAGAGAGAGAGAGAGAGAGAGAGAGAGAGAGAGAGAGAGAGAGAGAGAGAGAGAGAGAGAGAGAGAGAGAGAGAGAGAGAGAGAGAGAGAGAGAGAGAGAGAGAGAGAGAGAGAGAGAGAGAGAGAGAGAGAGAGAGAGAGAGAGAGAGAGAGAGAGAGAGAGAGAGAGAGAGAGAGAGAGAGAGAGAGAGAGAGAGAGAGAGAGAGAGAGAGAGAGAGAGAGAGAGAGAGAGAGAGAGAGATTTTGCACATAGAGTGGTTTTGGAGTTAATCAGAGAGAACTCCTTGGCTGAGTTGCTGTCTGCATAGGCTGTTAACAATTGTTTCTCTGGCAGCAGATCTTGTTCATCAGGATTACATCATCTCTGGGAGAATGTCCAAGGTCCGAAGCCCCGGTACAAAGATGTTCTGAAGCAGATGAGGCCTGTTCCCTTTCTGAAGCGGCACTCTTCTTCCTGCCAGTCTTCTTCACAGGATTACTGAAGTGGACCTGTTCAGAGTTTCTTTCACTGGATTGGCTGCTTATTGGACTTTGTCTCCCAGCTGCTTCCGGCTCACCTGGCTGATGCAATATCTTTCTCTGAAATCTGTGTTGGAATTGGCTCTTGTAACACTTTTTGTTTATCTTCTCTGGGAGTGGCCAGACAGATCATGAGTGCCTTGCATTCTGTAAGTCATGTGGAGAAGGGATCATCAGAATGACAATTGCTGAGGCGACTCTGCCATCCTGGAGAAATCCTGTTCTAAAGGACAGGGGTGACTGTCAAGTGTCTGGCATGCTCTGTTCGACTCCTTTCCCTGGAAACAGTGCATAGATGATGACTCCTAGAGGGTGTTCAGTGCCGAGAGATTCTCTGATTCCACACCTGCTTCAAACAACAGCCTGTGGCTCCATGTGGATTTTATTGGATTCTTCTGGGAATTGTGATGCTGACAAGAAGTTCAGAATCTGCGGCAGTCATGGTCTCTTTACTACTCGCACTCATACACCCTTTTTTTCTCTCGTTTTCTCTCTCTGTTCTTCCTTCCTTCCTTCCTTACCACTCCTAAAGGATACCGCTCCCTCCGTGGTAATTTCGTTTTTCTGCTTCAATATTTTGCCTCTCCTCATCTTGAATCTACTCTAAAATACAAATCAAAGTAAGTACAGTCAGTTCTCCTATAACGCGGGAGTTACATTCTTTGAAGAACCTCACGTTAAGGAGAACTCACATCAAAGTCCATTCACCTTGACCAACTCTGCGCACACGCGCACAGCCGATTCTTCCGACATCACATCACGTTCTATCCAGATAGGCGCGTGTTGTCGGAAGAACGTTCCCTAATCCCCCAGCAGCATTCCGTCCAAACCGGGTAGTCAAAAGACACATTTTGGGAGAACTGACTAATTGAGCCTACGTTTTGTAGAACGTCCACGCCCTTCTGACAAAACCGTTTTATATCTTGGCCCTCCTTATTTTTAAATCTTGAAGATAACCGTGCTCTTCCCAAGATAAATTATTTGTCAGGCACAATGCGTACCCCAATTTCATTAAGAATACTATAAAATAATATCAGTAAAATATATTTGATCTGAAGTGCTTGGTAACTGAAATGTGATGAAAGCCTCTCTGGGATTATATAATGCTCTCTATAGAAGCTCAGGTTTTACTGTAATACCTTCTAGCTAATGTTAAATTTGGTATATGAATAGATGGGAAAATGTGTTCTTTAAGGGGCAGCGGAACACTGCTTGATTACGAATGGAACTATCAGCCATTTTCTCTGAAAGTTCCAGTCACCCGCCTCGTTTATTTATTTTATGTATTTATTTATTGGTAGCTGCTCCGTTTTGACCCTGTCTCTAGAACTGAGGCAACCGTATTGTCATCAAAAGTTTCACGGGACTTGTCTGTAGCAGGAGTTGGCCTCAATTATGTCCCTCTCCTTTCTGCCTAGATGTGGTAACTTGCTCAAACAGTAGTTGCTATGCCCTTTATGTCCCATCCAGTGAGTGAGATTTAACCAGGGAAGCAACTGGGTTGGGGCAAAGGGCAGAGCGAAAGGAAGGTCCTCCATGTGTGTCTCCCTCTCCTCCTCCCCCCGCCACCCGCCCCAAGCTTGAGAGAGAAAAAGATGGGAGGAGACTCGGGAAATGTAGCTGAGTTACTGAAGGTTCTGACTTAAGGGAAATAGAAATGGGAGAGTGGAGCAACCAATGACAGGATAGGCTATTCAGTTTTCTTCCCTCTAGTGTTAGAGAAGAAGCAATTTTCCTTTCTTCCATCTCCTGACTTTTCTGGAAAATTGGTCAATGGGGTTGGGCCTGAGGGTTCATGGGAAGGAGGTGGTGCTGGATTTGGCATAGCAGGGCAAAGAAGGTAATGATACTGAACTAACTATGAGGGGGCAGCTAGCCAGAATGTGTTCAAAGAGTGAAGCCAACTACCATGAAGGGTATTCTAATTGCTTAGGAGAGGTTTATACAGTACCTAGTTCAGCGTCCCCCTATGGCATTCCTTCAGTCCTAATTACTTGTCTCTCAACTTTCCCCAGATCTTCAGAAGACGCTGGCAGAGAGGTTATTGGGACTTCACATCCACTGGTCAATATAAAGGTGACTGAATCAAAATGAATTCCCATGACTCTTTAGTTTTCTATTTGTTTTTAATGGACTGTATTGCTGTTTAACGGGTGCTTTTTCATCAACTGCAAAGAAATGTTCTGGGTAAGCGAACATATTGAGAGAGTGCAACCTGTAAAGGATGAGAGCTAATTCCGTTCACTGTGATTTTAAAGCATCTGATTATTTTTGTCATCATTATTATTATCATCATCATTGTTTTTGTGGTATTCAAGAGCTTACTATGTGTCAGTCAGTGTTCTAAATGCTGGGGTAGATACAAGTTAATCAGGTTGGAGCCCTGTCCCACATGAGGCTCACCTTTGAACTAGGAGGGAGTAGGATTTAATCCCCATTTTACAGTTGAAGAAACTGGGGCCCAGAGATATGAAGTCCTTGCCCAAGGTCACACAGTGAGCGATTGGCAGGGCTGGGATTAGAACCCAGGCCCTCTGGCTCCCAGGCCCATGCTCTTTCCACTAGGCTATGCTGCTTCTCATCAGATAAAACTGCAGAAAGTTCTGTGTCTGGCAGTGGGAATCTCATTGCTGTGCAAACATTTAGAGTAAAAGCAGCAAATTAGGTGCCATTGCACTTAGAGCATGTTTGATTCAAGAATCACCTAAAGTCTTAAAAACATGAATATAGTAATTGTGGTATTTGTTAAGCTCTTACTGTGTGCCAAACACCATAGTGCCTGGCACATAGTAAGCGCTTAACAAATGCCATCATCATTATTATTATTACTACGTGCTGGGTGGCTATGTGATTTTTTGATTTTACTTAGGGAGAGACATTTAGAGTCAAAGAAATTGTTATTGAAGGTCCCCCCAAAAGTTGGTTGTGCAACCAGCTCCTACATTTAAAAGTCCTGGTGTCCCTTTCAGTTGCACAAGCAAATCATAATTTAGAATGCAGGTGATGAAATTTAATGGGAGAACTACATATGCTGGTCTGATGTGTAGTGTATGGTTATGAAGTGGATAAAAATGGACGAAATATAAGGGCAGTACAAAAGAACAGGAATGTTCAGAAAGTGGGTCAGTGCTTAATTTTGGAAGGTAGTCATTTAACACAGAGATGGAATCGGCAGATCCACCACTCAGCCTGTGTGGTGGTGTTCGCCCTTGGGAAATCCTTTATTTTGGCTGTCCAGAAGTTGTCTCGCCCATCCCAGTCTGGAAGCTAGAATATTCCTTGTGCTGAGTGCTCTTGGCAAACATTGGACTCAGCATGCAGAAACCTGTTTACTGTAGATCCGAAATTGGTTGGATCAGGGAGGGATTCATGTGATTTCTTCATCCTTGACTGGAAAGGTTTATTTATCATGCTCAGGGCTTGCACTCGGGACATTTCCTTTCGCTCTCCAATTGAGGCAGTCCATAGGTTGTTTGGGAACTCCTGTCTCGGGACATCCCAGAAGGTCTTGGCCCAGACTGTCCCGACAGTCCTGAACTACCTCCCCCTCCCCTAAAACATCGCATGGAGGATCAGCACCCTGCCCTTCCTTCCTCCTTACCTTTCCCTCTTCCCCCGTCCCCCACCTTAAATTCACTCTGGATTTATAGGAAACCAAGTTCTAGTCCAGTGCTCAGCACACAGTAAGCGATCAATAAGTACCATTGTTGATATGGTCAGTTTACTCATAGGTAATGCTGCCGGAGTTAAGGAGCTGAATGTGATATAACTGTGTCCTGTATTAAGCACTTATTAGCTGTTAAGCGCTGGGGTGGATGCACGTTTATCAGACTGGATGTGACCCCTGCCTCACACAGCATTTCCATTCTAGGAGGTAGGGAGAGCATGTAATAATAATAACTGTGGTATTTATTAAGCGCTCACTATGTGCCAGGCACTGTACTAAGAACTGGGGGGGAATACAAGCAAATCAGGTTGGACACAGTCCCCGTCTCACATTGGACGCAAGTCTTACTCCCCATTTTACAGATGAGGTAACTGAGGCAGAGAGAAGTGAATTGACTTGCCTAAGGTCACATGGCAGACAAGTGGCAGAGCCAGGACTAGAATCCATGACCTTCTGACTCCAGGCCCATACTGTATCCACTAGGCCATGCAGCTTCCCCATGTCTACCCTGTTTTACAGCTCAATCGATCAAGGGTATTTATTGAGCAGTTGCTGTGTGTTGAGCACTGTACTAGACGCTTGGGAGAGAACAGTACCGAAGAGTGGGTAGGCACGTTATCTGCTGTTTTCATTGCCCCCACCACCCAACCCTGCAACTCAGGGGTCAAGAGTTCAGGTTCAGATTCCATGGGCATCACCAAGAGTAGCACCAACCACATGGAGATGGCTATAGCAATACTACAAATCCTTACTAGAGAGTTTTTGCATGCATAGAACAGTACAGACAGGCGTGGAATAATACAGAGACAGACAGGCAGAGATTAGCCAACCAGCATCCATTCCCTTTTCTGGGGAGAGATCCCAAGGTCCCCAGTCCTGCATACGTGCCGAGACTCAGCCCGAACATGACTACTAAACCACACCTCCTCGGCCACGATGGTCTCCCGGATTGATCTGCTTCACCTGCCCACAAGGAAGTCACAGTTCTAGAGGCAGGAAACAGGCCCAGAGAGGTTGTTACTTGTCCATGGTTACATAGCAGGCCAGTGGCAGAGCTGGCACTAGAACCCGGGTCTTCTGACTGTCTATCCCATGTTCTTTCCCCTAGTACACACTGCTTTGATCGGGGATTTAGGGGTTGATTGTTTCACAGAGGCCCAGTAGCCTGGTCTGACAGCAGCTATGGAAGTGTGCCTTATTGCATTAAATAGGTCAAACAAAATGAGTCAAGTTCCTAGCAGGGATGACGGGAGGTAGTATTCCCACGGAATGGGCAGCTGGGGCAGAGGAAGAAGGGAGGCGAAGTCATTAGGTTTTTGGGTGGCCTGCCCCGCCCTTCTGAGTACACTGGGGGTTGGCCAGAAATTTAAGCTGCAATGAGGCTCCAGGCAGCAGCTCTCACCCATCTCCAGCCTCAAGCTCTGACCTACCTCTCCCCCCGCTTCACCCTCTCTCTTCCCCATTTTTCCCCCCTCCCCCCTCTCTCTCTCCCTCTCCCAATTAATCATATTTATTGACTTTACTAAGCACTTGAGAGAGTACAATATAAGTGAGTTGGTAGACACACTCCCTGCCCAAAAGGAGCTCACAGTCTAGAGGGGAACACAGACATTAATATAAATAAAGAAATTACGGATATGGACATAAGTGCTGTGAGGCTGTACATGTTTTTATGTCTGTAGCAACCTCCAGAGTCCTGTATATGTCTGACTCCCACTTCTCTCCCCACCCTAAGTTCACCCTCCACTCTCAGAATAAAGAGTTGGCACTGCTGGTACCTATTCTCCAAGGATTTCAACTCCAAAATTTAAGCACACCACAGAGAACAGGGTATCTACTCCTTTGAATGCACAGCTATATAAATTATATAGCCAACACACTGAGGATGTTTTCCCTCAGATGCTTCCTATCACAAAATCTCTTCTGAATTCCCTTTCCCTCTGACAAAGGAAGCTGGTCGTCACTAGATACTGTTTTGGGTTTTCAGCAATGAAGGAATAGGAAGAGCGCAATTGAGAGTTAGAGGAGTGAAGTGAATGGCAGGTGTTTTCCATCCCCACCAAAAAACAGAACTAGAGAAAATGGGTGTAAATTACAGGAAGAAAGATTTAAAGGAAAGAAAGCAGAGAAATGATAATGATGGTGAACCATTAAGAGTGCCTTCTGCAGTATTTCCAGCAGTGGTGTTTTCCTTTAGCTAGCAACCCACTATCCAAAGCAGGCAGCTGTTGTTGAATTATTTTCGCCTCATGCTGCCCCTGAATGCCACAAATGTAGCCCATATTACATAGAACAGATAGCCATCTACCTTGAGTGGTGGTGGAGACCCAGGATGGATTAAGTCCTGGCAGCCATATGGTACTAAAACTGACCCACTAAAGTCAAGCTCCTCATAGACAGAGACTGCATCACTTCCTTCGTTCCCGGACTTTCCCTCGCAAATGTAGCTGTGCCGGGCACCCAGTGAATGTCTTGCCCCCTTTGTGTCCTTCCCCCTTTCCTTAAACATCAGATTTGCTGTGTTCTTTCTCTTATCAGTTAGATTGTTCAACAGATCAAATAATAATTTTCCAGGTCACACATCTTACCCTTTGTGGTGATTGGGAGTATTTATTTGCTTTGGAGAGACATCCTTGTGTGTTTCTTAGATGTCATTTTCAATGATTTAATACGTTTGGCAGCTAATTGAGGACACGTATCCCTGATCTGGTAATTTCCTTAAGTCCAGACTTCTTGAATATTTTCTGATTTACTTAGTAGCACTTTTTAAAGAAACAGAAGCCTAATTTCTGTATTTGAGTGGTCCAAAATAGTTTTCTTCCTATATCAAGATTAGTTTTAGAGGACAAATTCTCACCCAGTTTGGTTTGGCCCAACTTATTTGAGTGGCGGATTGACCTGATAGCTGTAAAGCTCTGTAGTTGGCTTTTCACCTGCCTTTTCCTTTCTCGGCACACTGAACTCATGCAGCAGATTTGTTTTGAGGTTCCTTTTCTCCAAGTCTTATGAATTCTAAAATGTCTTTGATATTGTTTGTCCTGATAAAAGGTATGTATTTATTGAGCACATACCTAGGTGCTGGGGCAAATACAGGCAAACCAGATTGGGTATAACCCCTTTCTGACTCGTGGCTCACACTAAGAATGACAAATTGTCACTTGCAGAACTATGATCTTCAAAACATCATTCCACTAGCCTTTCGACTGCCCTCCCCCAGCTCACATGTTCCCCATTTTTTCCTCAATCTCTCCAAAAGGCAGGCAGTCCCGTCACCAACTGATCTTCCTCCACTCCCCATATGTTTTGAGAGTTGTCTGTCCAAAGGTTACTGTTGGGCTCAATGGAAAGAGTATGGGACTGGGAGTTGCAACCCAAGTTCTAGTTCCATTTCTGCCACTGGCTTGCTCTGTGACCATGGGCAAAACACCTATCTCCTCTGGGCTTCAGTGTCCTCATCTGTGAAATGGGACTCATACCACTTGTGCTCCCTACCTCTTAAGATTGGGAGTCCCTTGTGGGACAGGGACTGTTTCCAGCCTGATTATTTTCCACCTACCCCAGTGCTTGGCGCATAGCAGGTGCTTAATACATACCTTAATAAAAAGTGGAGGTGGACCTCCGTGCCTCCAGCCTGTCTCCTCTACAGTGCATATTTCACTCTGCTGCCCAAATTGTTTGTCTATAGCATCATTTTGTTCATGTCTCCCCATTCCTCAAAATCCTCCAGTGGTTGCCCAGTCCTCTCCTCTTGAAGCAGAAACCCCTGACCATTGGCTTTAAGGCACTGTCCATTCTTTCCCCCCTTCTTATCCTCCATCCTCTCCCATTACACCCCAGCTCATATGTTTCCTCCCCTCAAGCCATCCTATTCACTGTGCCTCATATCTCTCATTGCCAGCCTCTTGCTCACACTCTTCCTTTTGCCAGGAACTCCCTCCCTGTTCACACTCAAAAGCCCACCAGCTTGCCTCACCTTCAAAGCCCTTCTGAAATCTCATCTCCTCCAGGAGGGCTTTTGGGGTTAATCTCTCATTTTCCCCTCCCTATTTATCCTTTTACTGCCACTTCAGTACTTCTGCTTCACCTAAGCATGTGGGTACTTTATGTACACATCTTTGAACCCTGTAGCTTCCACTTATCTATAATTGACTTTAGTGCTTGTCTCCCCAGCTAGATTGTAAACTTCTTGGGAGCAGGGATTATATCTACTCTACAGTAGTAATAGTAGTAGTTGTTGTTATGGTACTGAACTTCTGGGAAAGAATAAACAGGTGGGAATTAGACCTGGTCCCTGTCCCTCGGAGAGTTCATTGTACTTTTCCAAGTGCTTAGTACAGTGCTGTGCACACAGTAAGTATTCAGTAAATACCATAGGTTGATTGAGCGTGTCCTTCATGAACTCCTAAAGCCAAGTGAATGCTACTTGTCTCTTCACTGAGGAATTAGTCTTTTTCTTTATCAGGATATCGCTTAGGGTCCTTTGGTGTATTTTATCCCCGGAGATTTTAGTACTCTGAGTGCAAAGAATTATTATTTTTTTTTTCTTGAATTCTTGAAATCTGCTTTGGGCCACTCTAATGTCCCGTCCCACCCCCACCCCTTACTTAAACCTCTACTCTTGATTAATCTTGTTCTTCCTGTTCCTGGTTCCGCTAGTTCATGGTTAATGAATCAGTGCATCATTTTCTTGTTCAGTTAGCCTTAGATCTCAGTTGAGTGCTTTTTCATTAGAGTTATCTAATCTTTCTGCATCACAAAACTCCCCAGTTTGTAACTTAAATATTTCTTTGATTCGCTTCTGGACAATATTGGTTACCTGATAATCAATACCAAGTAAATACCTCATCCCCTTTATCTTATTCAGGTTGGGGGTAGGATGGTTGGAAGAGGGGGTCTGGGAAAATACATGTGAATAAGAAACAGCTGGCACCAGTCAGAACAAGCAGATTGATGCGTGCTAATTAACACTGCTTAATTTGGGAGAAATAATATTGTTGGTTGTTAGTAAAACAGAAATTAATTCTAGCTGAGAGGAGGGTTTGGGTGGACAATAAGGTTGTTGGAAAGGCAGTTTAGCAAAACCTTAGCGTTTAGAGCAGTTAGGCAGCTTGTAATTAAAGAACACTTACCAGTGAGTCGTTGGCCTGATACCAGGAATTGGGGCTGGTGAGCAATAGGTTTCAGGGGAACTGTTGATAGCAGAGGAAACTGGAAGGGTCTGGGCTACACAGCAGCCACTCAGACTCTGTCTCAGTGACTGACAAACCTCCCTAGGGAAAGCAGAAAAGTAGAAAGGGTGGTCTCCTACTTTGCGGGCAAGCGGGCACTGCAGTTCACTTTAACAAACACTTTTGGACACTCAGCTGAGTATGTGGAACTGAACAACTCCCTTAATGCTAAGTTTAAACTGCCCATAGGACCATCCTCCTAAGCACTTAGGACAGTGCATCACATCCAGGAGGACTTCATAGATAACACTGATTGATTGAAAAACCCCATGGTTCATAGGGATGAGCAGTAGAGAACATGGCTCATTGACCGAGTGGCCAAACTGATAACGAATGACCATTTCTTTCATCTCCGTGACAGGTTTCCTCATGTCCGTGACATGTTGGTTGATGCTTTGCGGCTCACCCCCGCTCTCAGAGTGGTCAGTCTCCATTAAGTGGACCCCCTGATCCCCACCTTCGCTGTGCCGGACGTCATGAGCATTGCAATTCCTCTGGGAGTCACCACACCAGATACATCCTACTCCGATATGGCTGCTGGATCCGAGTAAGTGCTACTCCCCTATTGTGCATGACTGCCGAAATGAGGGGGGTAAGGCCCCCCCAGCTCAGAGAGAAACATATTCTCCTGAAGATTTCCCAGCTAAACTGTAGGGTTTGTTAAACTGAAGCCCCTTTCCTTAAAAATGATGAATGAACTGTGGGCCTTTCCTCCCATCCTAAGAAAAAGAGGGGGGGAAGGGCAGTCAATCAAAGGTGTGGAGGAAGTGACCCATTGGGAGTGGTGGTTCAGGAGGCAGCAAATAATTAACAGACTACATTTGCAAAGGAATGATTACATTCTGATTCCTTTGGAAGGTTGGAGATTTGGAGTTGGCTGAATAAACTAGTGACTGCCACCTGCCCTCTTTGCAGAGTTAATGATTAGTACATCTGGTTATGGTCGGGCTTTTTTTTTTTTTTTTTGCCTTTTCCCAGCTACTATCTGACTTATCTTGAAAGCAAGGTGAATAACATCCTGTGTGTTAAGTAAGGCAGGCAGGTTAATACCACTTCCCCCTCATCTGAGGGGAGAAGGGGCTGGTGGGTTCTCCGCATCTTCTGACACCTGTGAAAGAGAGCCTAGTATCACTTGAATATTCTATTTATATATATATATATCTTTGAAATCCATAATCTCCCCCACCCTTTTGTTAGCTGTGAACTTCTGTTTGAAAGTTCAATTTTATGGGACACTTCAGAAGTCCAATTCTAAAATAGACTGCCCTCCATCTCCTCCCTCCCGCCCCGCCCCCAAACTTTCATGAATTTTGCTGCCTGCTGAAAATGAAAACAGGCTATCATTATGTAATTTACTACAATATAAAGCCCCTGCACTCTTCATTTTACCCCACCACCTTGCCACCCACCCCTCCTTAATTGCCCTGGGTTCTCTCTAGCTCACTGATTCACTTTTTGTCTTTTTCCATCCCACTGGTACCCAGATCCTGCTTTTACCGGACAGGACTGGCAGCTCCATACCTTTCAAGACAAAGGAGGGATTGCCCCATAAGATTCCCTCGTGAAAGCCAGCTCCTTGAACACTGGGCCAAAACAACCGAAGGGCATTCCTGCACCTAGAGAAAACAGCCTTGAGGTTTCGGGTCCAGTTTGGATCTTTACCGGGTCCATCCCCATATTATAGAAGTTCTGAAGTCACGGGAGAAGCCTGTGTTTCTGTCCATGGGTTGGGGAAGTGAATGGAGCACCACTCCCAATTTCCTATATTTTCCTTTCCCCTCACAGGGGCTCTTCTCCCTCTCCCCAGCATTAATGAGGCATCCACATCAGAGTTTTTTTATATATATAATTGCATCCTTCATTTGTATTTCTTCCTAAAAGCAGAGCACATTTTAATAACATAACAAGACAACTTCATTAATCTGGACTCCACTAATTTGGACAGGGGGTAAGTACCATGTCACTTACCCCCTGCTTCTTCCCATTACCCAAAGGGGGGCAGATTTTAATCTAAAATAGAAAGCTCTTCCTCCACCCAAAGGTTGAGTCACAGTCATCAGTGACAGGAGAGGGTATGGGAGGAGAGAGGAGACGGAATACTTTTACAAAACCAGTTACTCTAAAGGCATAGTGCTAAAAAGAAAGGCAAAGAATAAGTCCAAAAGGAACACCAGGAAGGTAAGGCACATGAGTATCCCCTAATGTGGATATGAATGCAAATATATCACACATGGGGAAATATGGTACAGTACATACAGTACAGTACAGTACTGTGCTGAAGTATTGTAATAAAATTGCAGTTTAGATTTTTCACTAATTCAGATTAGAGCCCCTCCTCTCTGATTGAAATTAGTGATGCAACCAGTTAACTCATCTTTCCAAAAACCATCAAAAGAGGGTTACTTGTAGTTGAGGGAGTGTCCCTGTCCCCCTGCAAAAATATATATATATACACCCAAAAAACCATCTGAGGAGGCTAGAAAGACTAAATGACTTTTGAAATATGACAGCTCTAGAACATAGGAAGCATACATTTCAGAGGTGAGGGCTGTCTCTCCAGTAGAAGGGTTATGGCTGGTTTCAGCTCTTGAAGGGAGATTACTGAGCAGTAGACAGTTTATCAGATAATCAATCAGTCAGTATGCTTACCATCTGCAGAATACTGCTAAACCATTGATAATTAAGGCCCAGACCCCTCTTGGACTTAAGTAGCTAGTACAAAAAAACCCAACAAAAATCCACAGCATACTGAACTGAATGAGGAAACTGACCTTCCACACATCTTCTTTTCCTACCAGCCTTAAAAATGTATGTGTGAAATTGTTTTTTATTTTATCCTTCTATTACAAAATTAACAGCTTCATCTTTACAACAGATGTGCCCCAAACCCTCCCATCCCCCTTCAGGGCCCCACTCAACCTCTCCTCCTGGTCCTCTGCATCTTATTGTGTCCAGAGCATGTGTAACTGGCTCCAGTGGTAATTTTTCCAGAAAATAATATTCTCAGTGCCTTTCCACCTTCCTTGATTCCGTCTATTCCTGCTTGCTCTGTTCCTTTGCTCTTTCCCTTCAATCTGTGTTAACTCCAATCTTCTGATAAAACTCTCTGCTAATGTGCTTGCATATTTTTCATTTTTTCTCTCACACTTCTCACTCTTTCTTTCTCTCTGTCTCTGTCACCCCAAAATGCTGAAGAAATGGACCCAAAACATGGAAGTTGCAATATTGGGACTTGAAGCCTGCTCAAAAGCTAGGGCCAGTTTTAGTTTTAAGTAGCAGTTTCCATCTCCGTAGAGCTGGCCCAAGCCAGGGTTTTTTCTCACCTCTCTGGCAGTTTGGGAAATAGGAAGGGAGTTGTGAGAAAACCCTTTTTCAAATCACTTTTGCATACCAAAGGGAGCTTAAGTTTCTATGGCTTCTTAGCTGCTTCAGAATCCCCAAAGGTTTGTAAGATAAAATTTCCAATTTAAAGCGGGGTAAACCTTTTCATGTGGTGGACCTCTGGGAGGACATCAACTTCCTGCGTTTGGGTTATCTAAAGGTAGCACAAATATGATATAGGCATTTTAGATTGATCCATAATACTTCTAGTTCCCTGAAATTATTTGTTTAGTTTTGAGGCATTAGCACTTGAGAGACATCTGTATAATAGTATCAAAGAGTATTAAACCAATTCAGTCCACATCGCGGGGGAGGGGTACTCAGTAATAATGATAATATTCGTAATTGTGGTGTTTGTTAAGCCCTAAGTGTCCAGCACTGTGCTAAGCACTGGGTTAGATACGAGATAATCAGATCAAATACAGTCTCTGTTCTACATGGGGCTCATGATCTAAGAGGGAGGGTGTTATATCCCCGTTTTACAGATGAGGAAACTGAGGCCAGAGAAGTGAAGTGACTTGCCCAAGGTCACACAGCAGGCAAGTGGCAGATTGGGGATTAGAACCCAGGTCCTGTGGCTCCCAGGCCACAGGGAGGCCACACTGCTTCTCAAGAAGGGAGTTAATTCTTAACTATGGCATTATGACATTTTCGTAGTTAAACAGGGTTTGGAAAACGGGAGTCCATAAGCGAGTGTTTGGAATTTGGTGTGGCTTTATAGATAGTTTCATTAAGAATTTACCATCTCACAAAAATGTTCTCTAGTATGGCCCTTATAAAGATGATGATAATGATAATAACAATAGTAATGATAATAGTAGCAATGATGGAGAATTCATTAAGCACCGCAGTCGAGTTGATAATCAGATCTGACCAGTCCCTGTCCCATATGGGGTTCACAGTTGAAGGAGAAGGGAAAATGGGTATCTTATCTGCATTTTACAGATGTGGATGTAGTAATAATAATAATAATTGTGGTATTTGTTATGCTTTTACTATGTGCCAAGCACTGTACTAAGTGCTGGAGCAGATACAAGATCATCAGGTCCCACATGGGACTCACAGTCTAAAGTAGGGAGATCAGGTATTGAATCCCCATTTTGCACATGAGGGAACTGAGGCACAGAGAAGTAAAGTGATTTGCCCAAGGTCACACAGCAGACAAGTGGAGGAGCCAGGATTAAAACCCAGGTCCTCTGACTCCCAGGCCCATGCCCTTTCCGTTAGGCCATGCTGCTCCTCACCCAGGTCACCTGACTCCCAATCCCATGACATTTCCACTAGGCCCAACACAATATTGCACCTGGTAATTATGAGGAAATGGCCTGAAGGACCAGTATTGGAGGTAGGGCAGAGCATATTTGTAAAATTTTTATTGACAGTGTTATTTGCCCACAAGTCAGATTTTCTTTTGTCGGGACCCAGATCTCAGCTGCATGTCCGGTGTAGTGATTAAAAGTAGCTGTGTTCCCCCAGCTGAAGGAGACTAAAAACTCCCAACCAGTGTCTTCCAATGTGTTGTTTCACCTGCCCATCAGCAATTATTTCAGTTATAGAATCTCTGTTCCACAACTCGTGCTGAAAACCAGTTTGAAAATGGTTGAGAAATTAGAGCTTTTCTGGTGATACAGAAGATATTTTTTCACAGCCTTCCAATGAATTTGCAAAAAAGGTGGAAAGAATATTATCTTCGAGGGATGATTTCTTTAGAAGAAGCCTGACCACTATTTCCTTAAAGCAAAATCACATTCTATCATCCTTTTTAGAAACATCAGCTCTCTTTGCTAGAACTGGATCAATAATTGTACCCCTAGGCTTAGGAGCCAAGGATCTAGCTCATAGGACCTAGGTTGCAGTGCATTCATTATTACCTCAGATGAGTCTACTTTTCATGGTGAAAACCACCTCCTCTAATTTATTTTCTGTATAAAATACACTGAAAACATCACAGGAACACACTGTGAAGTCTGTTATTGGCCAGTTTATCTGAAATTCCAAACAGCGTGATGAATTATTTAATAGTGATCTTTATTAAACTCCAAGTGAGTTCAATAAAAGATCATAACTAATGCCTAAAGTGCATGGAAGATGTAGTTGCCCCTCTCCTGGAGCTTAGAGGCTGTCAGGTAATAGATAGACTCATGCAAAAGACACACATTTCAAATAAAATGTTGATTCGGTGATTATTTAAGAAAGTCTTTTTGGCTTTGAGCACTGCCAGAGCATACGATTTCCAATATGGGCATACCCCAAGTTACAGTCACCCCACACACATATATACAACCCGGGATTACGGTCCGTATTTATTGTTCAGTGCCTCACCCACCCCATTATCCCAATGTCTATTGCTCGACGCCCTATCCCACGCAAAAGCCCGGCCGGCCGAGCGTTTCAGGTAAGTAAGTCCCCCCCACCGGGCCCCCACCTCCTTCCCACTTGGGCTGAAATTCAGCTGTCGACAATGACTGGAGCTTGGAGGAAGCTCAGATTTGCAAGGTGTAGAAGAGGCCCTTGAGCAAACAACCCAAAGACGACATTGACCTGGAATGGACGGTGCCCGTGGCGATGAGTGAACTGCGTCTCATTCAGAGGAGTCGTCCAGTGAGGACCCCATCAAATCTGGACAAGCCAAATGCATCATTGCTAGATGCCAGAACAGATGAAGAGGAAGTGATTGTCTCTCCACCCACAGCTACAGTTTGGGAATTAAATGGATGCATTTATTAAAAGGATGGAAGACGATGTCCCTAATGGAGGGAGGAGTTCACAGGCTCAGGAGGAGTTTGTCGACTACAAGGTATACTTTAGGAAGAAAAGAAGAAAGAGGACTATTGCTCGGCTTGTCGGAGAAATTCTTGGTTCAAGCTGACCATCCTCACAGTCAGCAGAACATAGCTTCAACTTCTTCAGGCTCTTGCAAAGACTCATAATGATCTTACAACTCCTTATTTAGTTAATGTTGTGATGTTATGCTTTGGATTAACCAAGATCAAGGAATAGTTCAGTGATGTTTTTCGTTATAGTGTATATATATATAGTATGTAAAGGAATTTCATATTATTTTTCCAGAGGTTCTGGAACGGATCCTAATTTATAACATGTAAGTCCATGGGAAAATGTACCCCATGATACCACATTTTCGAGGCACATGACCCCCTCCGTATCATGGGGTATGCCTGTATTCTTTAAACCTTGGAGCCACAACGGCTGGACATGAACCTGAGGATGCGCCTCTCGAAGCCACCAGTATAGGAGAGGTTGGGAAGCATGAGTTCCCTCTTAGGTGAGCATCTCTGACCTTAGAAAGTGGCTTCTCTTTATGCAGGTTCAATGTTATGGTGTTCAGAGACTGAAGTACAGGAGGGTGGGCTCCTCACTAAGATAAGCCACTATGTTGACTGGGCCTGAGAGTTGCCTGTAGGAGATGGTAAACAAGGTCTGGCCCCACCACCCAAAAACGTCCAGTCTGTTCTTAAAAAATAGATTTGCCATGAGGCCCTCAGTTTGTTGAGAGGAATATCCTGGGAAAGATCCATTGGGATAGTGGTTTGTCAGAATGTCTAGCTACTCTTCTTGACTAATTGCGTACCTGGACATTGAAGTGGTTCCTCCCTATCCCCCCTGACCCAGTCAACATCCGTATTTAAGTGCCTCCATCATCATCATCATCCACCAATATTTAGTAAGCACAGGTGCTATCCTAAGCTGTACATGCACTGTGCTAGTAGGCATTATAAGCCTGGTGGGAAACTTGCGGAGGACTGGTCCTCAGATCCCCGTTGGTTTGGTTTCATTCATTTTTGTCCCCAGATTTGTTCACATAATGAACATGTTTCTCTTTTCCCAATGTGAACTGCCTATCTCCAGGAACCGATAAGAGCTATATGAGCTCAGGTCCCTCTCTACAATCATCCTTTGCTTAGGTAGTTGTCCTTGATTAAATTGTGGATGGTAATAAGTTTTAGGTAGTGACCTGTCGGCGTCCTCAACGGAGAGTCTCAGCCAATATACTGTAATCTTGGGCTGAGAAGTCAAATGAGCCTAGTAGGAAGTGCATCAGATGTTTCAGTATTTATTGTCTTTATCAGGCACCTTCTGTGAGCCGAGCCCTATACTAGGCTTTTGAGGAACATTCAAAGGAAGTGTGAAAGGTCTTGGTGGTGGTGGGCAGGTTCTTGACCGTGCTGTAATACTTTTCAAACCTTGCCTTTTTTTTATGGTATTTGTTAAGCTCTTACTGTGTGCCAGGCACTGTTCTAGGCCCTGGGGTAGATACAAAGTAATCAGGGTAGACGCAATCCATGTCCCATATGAGGCTCACAGTCTTACTCCCCATTTTCCCAGATGAGGTAACAGGCACAGAGAAGTGAAGTGACTTGCCCAAAGTCACACAGCAGACGAGTGGCAGAGCTGGGATTGGAGCCCAGGTCCTTCTGACTCCAAGGCCCGTGCTCTATACATTGGGCATACTGCTTCTCATCAAGGTGGAGATGTAAACTTCAGTCGTCTTCTCAACTCTCCCATTTTACAGCCTCCATTAGTAGTGTAGCTTAATCATTTTAGGTAATTGAAAGGAATTTTGAGGAGCTGTGTCTTCAGACTCCGATACCTGAGTAGGAACTCTTACCATGGATTGGGGGTGGGGGTTGGGGAGGCCCAGAACCAGTATGCTGACAAAGGAAGAAAGGGGGGAGAGAACCAGAGTGACGCACTGGGGCCCATTATCTCATCCTCATTGGTGAGAGAGGGAGAGGAAGGAGGGAAGAAAGGGAGCTTAACTGAAGGACTGAAGCGGACATGTAGTCATAGGGCATTTTCCTCCAATGCCAGAGCTGCAGTCAGGGCCCAAGAAGGCAATAGCAGTTCTTTTTGCAGCCAGGAGTAGCCTGGTAGTTGAGTCTTCCAGAGTGAGGACCCCATAATGTTTTCTATGACCTCTGGCTTCCTGAACTGCCTCTAAGTGTTCCTTGCTGTTGCCATTTTCAACCCTCCCTTCTGTAAGTCTCGGTGCCTAATAATTCTCATTTTTCACCTGGGAATCAAAAAATAAAATTTGGCACTTCGGAATACCTGTGCTTGTGTCCATATTAACCAGCAACATTTTTTCTAAAGAGGCTTTTTTTGTTTAACATCCGTCCAAAATAGAAATGAAATTCCATCTAATTGCTTTTAGTGCTTTTGTTTGCCTTAGTCCTAACTTGTTCACCTTATTTGTTATTCAGTTATTAACCCAACTTATATCTTGGGATATCTGTTAACTGATTGCCCTTGTGAATAATATTTAATTTTTTTTTCTTCAAAGAGTCCCTTTATTTTTGTGTGGTCTTCTAGTTCCTTCTTGCATACACTTTCATTTACAGAGAATCTTTTCTATTTCTAACTTTCCTCTGCCCCCCAGAAATTGTGCTTTTGTTTTTATTAGTGAAGTACCTACTTGAGTCTACATATTCCTTCATTTTCTTTCCATCCATCCCTATTTTATGCTATTTTCCTGTGTGGAATTGCAAACCTTCATTCACTGTCAGCAGCTTGCTTCACCTGTGCCATCTTTTGTGATTATTTTGTACTGCGGTGCATTTTATGACCGCAAGTAGAAAAAAAAGTCTATAGCATCACTTTGTCAGAGCATGCAGTTTACAGTTCTAAAATTGAACAGTTATGACTCTGAAGCGGAGTTATCTCAGCTTCAGTGAGTCCAATTTGTGAGTTTTAATACCATTTCCCTGTCATCTAGTATTATTGTATTGATTAACTCATATACAACAGCAACACTGTCACCTGATTCTGCAACTACACAAAAACGACATTTATTCTTTTGAAAAGCCATTTTCCAAATTTCAAGAATTTTAGCAAAGTCATAAGTAATGTTTGAGTGCTTCTTACCCCTATTCATTCAATCAGTTGTATTTATTGAGTGCTTACTGTAGGCAGAGCACTCTACCAAGTGCTTCGGAGAGGACAGTGTAACAGAGTTGATGGACACGATCCCAGCCCACAGTGAGTTTACATTCTAGAAGGAGAGACAGACATTAATATAAATAAATAAAATATGGATATTTTTATAAGTGCTGTGGAGCTGAAGGTCAGGTGAGTAAAAGGGTGCAAATCCTGGGCTTTGGCCTTTGCTATTGCTGTTTTGCCACCTGTTCCTTCCCCCAACAAATTAGTGCTTAAAAGTGAGGAAAACACCTCTGTTTATAATCTAAGATTTTGAATGACATTTTTTGCTTTACCATATTTATACCTGGCATATAATCTAGGTAGAAATTCTTGGAATAAAAACTACTTTGGTGTTGGTGAGTCTATAAGAGTAATAAAAATAATGATGGTATTTATTAAACGCTTTCTTTGTGCCAAGCGTTGAGCTAATTGCTGGGGCAGATACAAGGTAATCAGATCAGGCACAGTCCCTGGCCCACATGCGGCTCACGGTCAAAAAAGGAAGGTGAACAGTTGCTATGTCCCCATTTTATGAACTGAGGCCCAGAAAGTTTAAGGGACTTGTCCAAGGCCACACAACAGGCAGTGGCAGAGTTGGGACTAGAACCTGGTCTCCTGACTCCTTGTCCTGTGCTTGTTCCACTAGGCCACACTGTTCACTAGGGATTCCCTTTCTGTTGAACTAGCATTAGCTCAGAACCCCCATAAGATCTGAGGAACTTTTAGAAGCCCCACCTGTTGAGTAAAAACTAAAATAAAAAATATCCCATAGAGGTTCTGACCATCCTTGGTTGTTAAAAGCTCTCAGCAAATCCTCTCTAAGGAGAGCATCATCCCCTGGCCCTTGGCCAAATTGGGTATTTACCCTGGGTTTCCCTAAAAACGAAGTAGAGTTTTCAGTAGCACGGGTCTGAAGTATTGCCAGGCAGCTATTAAACAGTTCTCCCACAAGACAGTTGCACGTCATATGTGGATGAAAATGGTTGCTGTAAGTATTTTTTGAGAGGTTTTTGGGGATACTTCAAGATAAGAGGTAATAAAAATATAAGATGCCATTGTTTTTACCTGTACTTTCTTCAGGGTATCCTGTCTTGGTAGTGAATGGAAGAGGGCCTGGCCCCTGGGGCAGTGCAGAAGGCACTTTCATCATCTCACTCACTGCAAATGTCATGTGAGATTTCATGGAAGTATTAAGAGATCCAATTAAGAAGAATAGTTTTGGGTGTAAACCAGCCGAGAGTGACTTCTCTGGGGGAAACTCCCCCTTCAGCTGGTACGTTTGTGTTTGTCATTAGGGACACCTTGTATCCCAGGTGCCTGCCTTCAGACATCTGCCTGTACTGGCTTCATGTCACACACGTCATAGTTAATAACACCCTCCCCCCCCCCCCCCACCTCCACTGTTATTTATAGGCTTGGTTATGTTAGTTAGATGACTTTGTTTCATTAAGTTCTTTCTCCTATCTAGGGGTTGGTGGTTGTGGAAAGAGGAGGGTTTAGAATGGGAAGTGGAACGTTAGTTGAAGAGGAGGATTAGTTACTATACTATCATGCCTTGCTTTTGGCTTTCCTGCAGCCCAGAATCTGTGGAAGCTAGTCCAGCTGTTAGTGAGAAGAACGTGTATTCCACTCACAGCTATGGGACCACCCAGAGGCTTGGGTACCGAGGACTGCCTTATGCTGTGAGTATGCTTCTGTTCATCTTCAGATTTCTATAGGCGCAGACTGCCAAAAGCTTTACCTACTGAATTCCAATCACGGGTCATCCCAGAATCTTCCCTCCTTTCTTTGCCACATTGGTTAAGACAAAGTTGTCCCTGTGGCCAGTAGGCACCTCCCAGGCTCCCATTTGTTCTCATTTGTTCTCCTCGTTTTTATGCCCTCATCATCCAAGACATTTGGTATTTCACTTTGCTTCCATTCACTATCTTCATTAATGATCAGCACAGAGGAACTGAGAGTATGCTCATTCAAGTGGCAGGTGATACTAGATGGGATGGGATTACTACTGCTTCAAGAAAAATTCAGAATGACCTAGGTGAGTGGGTAAAATGGGTGAAATTCAATAGGGGACAATTATAAGGTAGTGTGCTTGGTTTCAAAAAAACAAACACAACAAAACACAAATAGAAGGTGGGAAAAGACTAGCTGGGATGCACATATAGCAGGAAAACATTGGAGAAATCAGTCAATCAATGGTATTGTGCATTTGCCGTGTACAGAGCACTGTATTAAGTGCTTGGGAGAATATAATACGAAAACACTGGTAGACACGTTCCCTGTCCACAAACTGAGTAGGAGTCAGCAACGAAGGGCTGTTTGTTTTAACAGCCTATGCAGTACTGGGATTATCAACCAAGCTTTGACACACAGGGCTCAGGCAATAACCCTTCCCTCTACTCTGCGTTGGCTAGACCCGTGTTAGAATGCACCCAGTTCTTCTGTGATGTGAGGGTTGCATTCTTGCAAGAAAAAAAAATTAAGAAAAACCTTGTACAGTAGTAGTACTCTCCCGTCATACCGTGCCGGGCTTGTGTTATTAGGTGAACCTTTCCAACTCCTGCATGTTTCCGGTCACTTTTTAGGTTGGATGCCCAGTTGCACTGGGATCCTAGTACCCATGGCAATTTGAAGCCAAGGTAGGGACTTTTTGGGGGCTTTGCACTAGTGCACTGTGAGATTGCCCGGGTAGTGTGCCACCAGCATCCCTTGGCACTTAGATTTGAAACCCTCAGGAGTCATGGGAAGCATCCTAGATTATTAACTGGTTAGTTCTGCACCTCAAGGGCTGGCAGCTGAGATTTGGGGAAATGCTAAGTGCCTACTCCCCGTGATGGCGAGTCTTTGAAAATATGTCCGTCCCCCCCGACACAGAGCGCTCAGGCACACTCTTTGCTTATAATTTAATAATTCATATTTTTTAACCTAGTTTAGGATTCCAGTCGATCAGTCAGTAATATTGAATGCCTTGTGTCAGCACCATAGTAAGCGCTTGGGAGAATACAGTAGAAATAGAAGACATGACCCCTGCCCTCAAGCTTACAGTCTAGCAGGGGAGACAGACACGAACTAATTTACAGATAGAAAAAGAGAATAGAGAAACAGGTATGTAGATAAGTGCTTAACTAATAGAGTATGTCAGTCACTGTGTACAGGAGTACTGCAGGTAGGCGTGAGTATTGAAGTACGTAGTTGGCATAGAAGGACTGAAGTGGTAGTCAGGGAGATATGACCTGGGGAGAAGAAAAATTAATTAAAAAGTAATGTCGATCTCAACAGCAGCAGGAGTTGTACAATAGATAAACTAGGTCCAGGAATAATGTTGCCTAACCCTGATCTAAAGGGTGCCCTTAACTTACACTTCGGGGTCACCGTCCCTCTGAATCTCACCACTCTATTTCCCTCAGCAGCTCCTCGGCGGGCACGGCCTCCGCTGGGCCTTCTCTGGTAGTTCAGCCTGCTGCCCCTCAGCCTCGGTGAACACCAGCTCCCACACGTAACAAGGTTTCCTTCCTCCTTTCCTAGTCCCCTCCTCTTTTTGGTTTTGTTTTTGGAATGGTATTTGTTAAGTGCTTATTCTGTGCCAGGCACTGTACTGAGCACTTGGGGTAGATACAAGTTAATCAGGTTGGACACAGTCCTTATCTCACATGGGGCTCACAGTCTAAGTCCTCCTTGCCTAAATCCTTATATTTATGTTTTTATTTATATTATTTTTTAATATTTCATCATCAAAGGTTGTACTATAACACTGCTCCAGCCCTTTCGGCAGCAATAGTTGTCCTGCACTCATCCAGGGGAAAGGTGGCACCTGACCCCAGACCTGCCCTGCTGTCTCTTGCCGGCCACCTCCTCCTACACACTCCCCCAAATGGCCTGTTCTCCACCACAAGCAATTCATCAATCAGTGGTGCTTATTGAGCACTTACTGTGGTCACAGCACTGTACTAAGCACTTGGGAAAATACAATACAAGAGAGTTGACAGATGCGCTCTTCCCCCTTCTCCCGCCCTCCCCAGAAGCTTACACCACTCACTGCCTCCATACCCCCACATGCCCACTCACTGTCCCGATTAAAGGATTTTTAAATTAATTTTATTTATTTATATCTGAGACTCTTGGTCATATTGTGTTTTTTGGTTTGTGACTCTTCAGTTCATGAGGCTTGGCTGCCCCTATCCCGTGCAAAAGAGCTTTCCTTTTTCTGTTCTAAACATATTTGAGACCCAACCCCACACCTTTCTATGTGTGAGGTTAGCGTTGCTTGAACCATCACAATTCCCTATAATAGTTTCACCAAAATGCATAGTGAAAACAGTTTCTGGCAAAACTAAGTATATTTTATTGATCTTTGGTTTTTACAATTTGAAAAGATGAGGAGAAACTGGAGAGGCAACTACTAAAGAGTGAAAATATTACAGGGAGGACAAGTAAGTTCTAGAAAGAAGGGTCCATAAGGAATTGGGATTTGTTAGCCTGTTAAAGAGAAAATGAGGGGAGGGATTGTAGGAGCCATGTGAGGATAGCTTTACCTGGAGACTAGAAGACGATTTCTAGAACTTTTCTGCCGAGATTCTTCACTATTGGATACACTCTCCTGAAGAGATGATTGGTCTACAGTGGCGCCATGTGCTTTGATTGGTCTGCTCCCTCTAGGGAATGGCCAATCACCGGGGAGGATTGGGCAAAGGGTAGGGCGAGGTGGGGGGGGAGGGAGGCTAGCTAGGTGGGAAAGAAGCACCCTCAGCCATTTTTGAAGTAATTTGTGAGGATGGATTCACCACCCACCTCTGAATCTTTATGTGAGACTAAGAAAACTAAGGTAAGGGATCCAAGGAACCAGCTCAAAAGGCTGTATTTCTTTGTATTTCAGCAAGGAGAATTGCTAGGAAAAACTGGATGTGGCAGACCACAGAGCACCCGTTGTAGGGAACTTCCCAGGTTTGTGAGGAGGTTACCTCTGAGGAAAATGTTTTGGCTTTAAGGAGATTCGGCCTAAAACTAGGCTTTGTTTTTAACAGTTAAGTAATTAATGAAGTATCATTAAGGTGTTTTATTAAAAATATCAGCTTGGTTTTCTTGTGTGGCCAAGAGTGAGTACATGCACACTGAAGGGAGGCATGCTACGGTGGCTTCCTTGGAGAAGTGAAGGAATAGCTTCTCCAAACTCCAGCAGTCTGCCTCAGGAACCGGAGCCCCTCCACCCCATTTAGCTGCTAAGTCTGGACCACATTTGCTGCTGGACGTGAACAATTCACGGGAGTGACTAAAATGTATCTGAAAGATTTTATGGGGAGAATGCTGGAGTTATTCTCCATGTCCACTGAAGGTGGAACAAGAAGTGGACCTAAATTTAAATGGGAGATACTTTAGTCGGAAGGAAGAACCTTCTGACAGTGTTAAAGCCCTGGAACAGTCTGACAAAAGAGGTAATGGAATCTCTATCCCTGGAGATATTTAAGAAGATCTTTAAGAGATAGGCAACCATCTCTCCAGCATGGTTTAATTATTGGTTTGTCTTGAAGAAAGGGAAGATCATATTTCATGGTGCCACCCAGATGTAAAATTTCACATTGCTGTGATTCCTGATTGTGACAACAGTTTGAGGGGTTATTAATTGCCCTTGATTTTTATGTGTACTAAGCTCTTTGAGGGAAGGAGGAACCAGTGAGTTAAACACTATTGATTCCAAAACTCTATTTTCAGGACCATAATTATGGAGCCCCTCCTCCTCCGACTCCCCCTGCTTCTCCTCCTGTTCAGACCATCATCCCCAGTGCGGAGCTGAATGGCCTGCACTTGCCAGATGAGGAAAACTCTGGGGACAGTGAGACCTCAGCGGGTGACTCCATTCCCAACTGGTGTCACTGTGGTCTCTCTCAGGATGGTTTCTTCCTTAAATGTGATAAGTGCAGGTAGGTCCATATTCAGCCTTATGCTAATGAGTTCTTCTCTCCTTAGACTCTGGTAAATAGTCTGAATAATAGATCCAAGTTGTTCAGACTGCAACTATTAGATGTTTCTGTTATTTGTAAGTCTTAGGTTGTTGGTGTTCTTTATTGTGACGTAATAGTAGACTGATGCTTAATGACTTATGTGTCTCCTGCCTAGTGATAATTGTTGATGGCAAAAACTTGAAAGATTTAGAGTAAGAACATTAAAGTGGGTGTGCAGTTTGGTGTCCTGCTGATATTTAGGTCATAGGAGGATAGGAGTCGCGTGTGGGTGTGGGTGCGTGGGCGTGTGTGCATGCATGTGCCTGCACGTGGTCACTACTTCCAAATGGACAGTTTTGCTGTTCCTAGGGTTTCAAGTTTCTTTTTCCTTTTTAGGGGAATGAACAGTGGGAACGTGATTAGACTGCAGCACAGGAAGCAGGACAATGAATCCGGTGAGTGAGTGAGAGAGAGATGAAACGTGATGCATACTTTTGACTGGGTATTTTGTGGCATAAAATCCACCTCAGAATTACTCCTCTAAGTGCTTAATGGCCCCTAATATTAAGTTTTGAGAGTTAAATCTTGTCAGGAGGTGACCAACTTGTTTTTCTGTCTAAGATCCCTCATGGCTCTCTTCCTCCCTCCCCCCCGCCCCCCACCAAAAATCCTTTAGGAATCAAATATGCTCATTACTGCAGCATGGAGATTTTCCATTTTAGGGTTGGGAGTTTTTCTGTAAGCCATAAGAAGCAAGTTCCCTTTCTGTGCTGGAGAAAAGGAGGAAACACATGCCCAATGTAAAACAAGGTCCACATACTTGACATTGATAATGTAAAGAGGGAGGCAGCTTTCTTATGGGGAGGATGTGGAATTGTGCTTAAGACGGGAGGTTGTCAAGTATCAATTGACCGATGTACTATGATTCAACCTATCTTCAAAAGGGGGAAATGGACAAGAAGCAAGCTCATCATGATGGGAAAGGGGAAGGTCTAAAAGGATAAGTTTTTGAGGAATATTTAGGAGTATTGGTTCAGTATGATGTTAAATGGTTTTCTTTTTAGGTGGGGACAGTAGTGCAACTGAAAGCTGGGATGAGGAGCTATCCCCCTCCACAGTATTGTATACAGCAACTCAGCACACACCTACAAGCATCACCCTAACTGTTAACCGGGTGAGAAGAACCAAGACCAAGAAGAGGAAGAAGAGTCCAGAAAAAGCTCGTGCTGCTCCTAAGACCAAAAAAATCAAGGTGTGGAAAGGCCATCTGAGGAGCCAGTTTGCATATCACATAAAGAGCTAGGTCTGAAGTAGCTTAGATAATAGTCTTAAAATAGTCCTTGGAACCTGTTGATCCTACCTTTTCCCCCAGTCAGAAAATTTCCCTTGGTTTCGCCATTGAACCAGCGCATGCAAACAACTCTCATTATTCCCGTTCATTCTCTACTCTTCACTGAAACCTCATTGCTATGAGTAACTTGCTTTCTCGAGAGGAGAGGAGAAGAGACTCCCCCAACATCTCCTCCAAACTAGGGAGATTATTTTGTGTCTCTAATAATAATAATGGTATTTGATAAGCACTTACTGTGTGCCAGGTATTATAATAAGCTCTGGGATAGATACAGGAAAATCTTTCTTGCGTTGAGAAGACATTCAGTTTCAGCCATCATGTACTAAACTCAGAATGGCCGACCTGGGGCTCTGAAGTCACATGGAACTATCCTTAAGCATGTTTTGTCACTATTCAGACTTCTGCCAGTCTGATCTCCACAGTGTCATTATTATTATTGTAATTATTATTAATCAGTAAATTAATGATAAGCATAATTGTGGTATTTGCTAAGGGCTTACTATGTGCCAAGCACTATACTAAGCACTGGGGTAGATACAAGATAATCAGGCTCCACATGGAGCTCAGAATCTAAGTAGGAGGGAGAATGGGTATTGAATCCCCATTTGCAGGTGAGGGAATTGAGGGACTGAGATGTGAAGTGACTTGCCCAGGGTCACACAGCAGAGAAGTAGTGGAGTCGGGATTAGAAGCCAGGTCCTCTGGCACCCGGGGTCTTTCCACTAGGCCATGTTGCCCTTGCAACAGCACTGAGTCCCTAAATAAAATGAAATAGAATGGGTGAGTTTGCCTACATGGTAGTCTTAGTCTCTGGAATACTTGAACGAGTAATATATCGCTGTTCTCAAGACTGAATATTATTTTGATGTTCCTTCTTTGAAACAGGCATTTCGAGAGGGATCACGGAAGTCGTTGCGGATGAAGGTAATGAAACTCTCCTGATTCTGTAGTATCTCATTGTCTGCTCAGTATCTTATTCAGTCTTATTCCCACTATGGATGATGGGAGGCTTTGATGATGGAATCTCCTCTCAGAAACAGCAGATGAACCTCAGCCCTGAGACTTCAGAACTGAGAATCAGCTTGGAGGAATGAATCCCTATGCAAGTGGTTGGCACAGCACCATTCTGCACTCTCTCATCTCTGTCCGTCATATTTCCACTGGGTCACAGAGTGCAGCGAGCAAGTAGAGGGTGGGCAGCACTTTGCCGAGCAGATCTAGGAAACTGATTGTGTCTGAGGGGAAATCATCTCATTTTTGTACGTTTTTAACAATCAGGATCCACCCCGACCCGTGCTGCACATTAGCATTTTAACATTTTCTTGGTCACTCTTGGTCCTTAACATTGATATTTTCTTGGTCATCCCCAAGGGGTTTTCCCTTTTGTTTGTTGTTTGGGAACTCCATTTTCATGTCCAAAGACTTGGGGTTTCATAAATTGAGTGTCCCCTCACTTTTTGAAGTAAACGACTTCCACCATATTGATGTTTGCTCTCATTGTGATAGACCTTGGCCCAAGAGCGAATGTTTCCCAGCGTGATGATGCAGGAGGTCTTGGTTTGGCCAGCATCAAGTGAGGTTTAATCACCAGTTGAAAGGGTGAATCTGATGGGTAGGAAAGCTCCCTTGGCAGGGATTAACCTTATTTCATTTTCTTTAATGCTACTTTTGTAGCATTACTACTGTGGTTATAGTGCTTAATGTAATGTGATCGAACAAAACATCCATAATTCTGTAATGTCTGATTTTTGACGGATTGGTTCCTGGTCAGTCTTTTATAACAAATAAATACTGAGAGCCACAAGTAAGAATGTATAGAGAAGTTGTGCAATGGGAACTTTGAAAACTTTCCCAATGATGGAATCCTTTTATTCTTAATTCATTCGAAGAGAAAATGAGGATGTTCCAGCTGTTGAGACATTTACATTGGTCTGAGGCATATTCTTTGATTGACCCTGCATTAATCTAGAGTTTACCTGACCTGTACATTGCTGTGATAAAAATTAAAGCTTGATGACCTTGCCAGGTGGAAGAAGGCTTATTGGTCTTGTCATCATGCTGGCTTTTCAAAGCCATTCACAAGTTAAAAATCATCCAAGTAGAGTTCATCTTCAGACCCAGAAGAATATCTCCCTAGGTTTGAAAGGGGAATAAAGGACACTTTATAGTTAACAATAATAATAATAATGGTATTTGTTAAGCACTTACTGTGTGCTAAACACTGTACAAAATCGGGTTGGACACAGTCCCTGTCCCATGTGGGGCTTACAGTCTCAATCCATCTGCTGTGTGACTTTGGGCAAATTACTTAAATTCTCTGTGCCTCAGTTACCTCATCTATAAAACGGGGATGAAGACTGTGAGCCCTACGTGGGACAACCAAATCACCTTGTATCCCCCATCAGCGCTTAGAACAGTGCTTCACACATAGTAAGCGCTTAACAAATGCCATCATTATTTTACAGATGAGGGAACTGAGGCCCAGAGAAGTGAAGTGACCTCTCCAAGGTCACACAGCAGAAAAGTGGCAGTGCTGGGATTCGAATCCATGGCTATGCCTAAGCACCAACTAAAATACCGACTAGTTACTTTCAGGATAAATAGTTACTAGTTACTAGGCTAAATAGTTCTTTTCAGGAGGAATTTGAGTTAGAGGAGGAGAGGGGTTGAGAGTTGGGGGAAGAGGAAGAATTAGAGGGAGAGAGGGTATGTCACTTTGGAGGAATAGTGTGGCCTAGTGGAAAGAGCACGGGCCTGGATGTCAGGGGACCTGGCTTCTCATCGCGGCTCTGACGCTTGCCTGTTGCGGACCTTGAGCAAGTCACTTCACTTCTGGGCCTCAGTTTCCTCATCTGTAAAGTGGGGATTCAATACCCATTCTCCCTCCTGCTTAGACTGTGAACCCCACGTGGGACAAGGGGCAGCGCCTGACCTGATTAACTCGTACCGGCCCCGGCACTTAGTGCTTGGCATATAGTTAGCACTTAACAAATACCATAAGAAGTTTTCTAGACTGTGAGCCCACTGTTGGGTAGGGACCATCTCTATATGTTGCCAACTTGTACTTCCCAAGCGCTTAGTACAGTGCTCTGCACACAGTAAGCACTCAATACAATTGAATGACTGAATATGACTGAGAGGCAGCCATCCTACTGGTCTCCACTATCTCTGAGTATTTGTGTTGTTCTTCAAATGCCCCTTTCAGTTAATGTCCTCTGGTCTGTAAGCTCGTCGTGGGCAGGGAACGTGTCTACCAGCTCTGATGGACTCTCCCAAGCGCTTAGTTCAGTGCTCTACACACAGTATTCTCTCAGTAAATACTGTTGATTGATGTCTGACTGTAAAATGTGGAGACATTTTGGTCAGTGAGCCATCAGATGAAAGAGGCAGTGATATTTAGTTCCCTCTCTTTCATTTCAGTAACATTAAATTCAACCAGAAATGGGGAGGGAGAATTGGAAGGCAGGAATTTAATGCAGAGAAGCACTTATAGAGGGATAGTTGGGAGTGAAGGAAAGCAATTGGTGTGGTGAAGTATCTTTCAACACCATCTACTCAAAGAAAGCTTTTTGCTTCAGCTAAAGCAAAGCTCTTGATAAGTTCAATGCAGATGAGGGTTCTGGAATAGCATTTTTTTTCTATAATAATAATAATCATTGTGGTCTTGGTTAAGCACTCTGTTTCTACCAAGCACTCTACTAAACACTGGGGTAGATTCGAGAGAGTCAAGTCAGACATAAGTCTCTGTCCCTCAGGGGACAGATTTGAATCCCCATTTTACAGATGCAGAAACTGAGACACAAAGAAGTGAGTGACTTGCCCAGAATCATGTAGAAGGCAAGTGGAAAGCCAGGATTAGAACCCAGGTCCTTCTGACTCCCAGGCCCTCGATCTATCCACTAAACCATGCTGCTTCTCTACTTGCGTAATAGCTCTCACAAATTTTGTTATATTAAACGTGGGTGGGACAGTCCTGTTGGTCATCTAGGGATTTCGTCTAGCTGTAAAGGGGAGGAGGAGGAGGAAGAGGAAAAAAGGAGGGGAGAAGGAAGAGGAAGATAAGAGGGCATGCACTTGAGACTGCTTTCTCTTCTATTACATTCCAAAGTGCTGCATACAATAGGCTCTCAATGAATTAACTCTCCCTCCTTGCTGTGTTGTTGCCTGTTCCTCTTCCCTCAGTGGGCAAGCATCTCAGTTAGTCTCCCCTACCCATTTCTTCCTCCGCCCAGTCCCCCACCTTCCCCCAACCACCCACCTCAGTGAAGAAACTCCTCCTCCATGCTGCAATGTCCCTTCTTACCTCTTCCTCCACCTCCCCCCAGCACACCACTGCCAATGCATAAAAGTATGCAGTACACAAAATATTTTATTTCCCCAAAAACTGGAGTGGGGCAATTGTGAGTAAATATGGTAAGTAGTAAAACACTAGCTATAAATTGGCAGCCAACATAGTGTGGATGCTCGGCAAATATTAAGCTGCAAGCAACATATTCCTTCTTGAATAGGGGATTATTTTTTTAATTTGTACCAATCTTTTAAGAAAACATTCCTTTATGAGATGGGAAACGGTTCAAAAAGTCTAAAAACCCTAATGCTTTTAAACCTGAGGGCAGATTTTCTCTGGAACACCCCAAGGCAGAGTTTCATCTTCCAAGGGGCTAATATGACCTATTTACTTACCCTTTGTTCTCTGCAGAATTCTCCTTCTGAAGCACATGCTCTAGATGAGAATACAACTGAGGGCTGGGAAAACCGGATTCGACTTTGGACCGATCAGTATGAGGAGGCTTTCACTAATCAGTACAGTGCAGATGTTCAAAACCTCCTGGAACAGCATCTAACTTCTAACAAAGAATTTGTGGGTGAAGCTGCTGTCTTGGACACCATCAATAAGACAGAATTGGCCTGTAATAATACAGTCGTTGGTTCTCAGATGCAGGTAAGAAATAATAAGGACAGGAGCTATAAGAGGATAGTGAAGGGCAACAGCACCAGGAGTCGAGTTCAAAGGAGTTTTGGAAAAATTAGGGAAAATTTAGGACTATTAGTTGGCCCATCCCTAAGCATGACAATGAATTCTCCAAGTTTACTGCTGGAGATAGAATACAGGGCTGCATAGGCCAAGTAATGATATTAGTAATAGTAGTCATAATATTAAGGACTTACAGTGTGCAGAGCACTGTACTAAGCACTGGGAGACAGTATAAGAACATTAAATATAAGAACATCACTTATGTTGTGTTTTTACCACCTCTTGAGGCCGGTGTAGAAGGCATCTCTTTACAGAGGTGGCGAAGCCTGCGTTCTAATGTGGTGCTGTTCTATTTTGGTTGTTAATGTCAGTCCTCACATTTCTCTACAGCTACAGCTAGGTAGAGTGACTCGGGTTCAGAAACACCGGAAGACCCTAAGGGCGGCAAAGGACTTGGCATTGGACACCCTCATAATAGAATATCGAGGAAAAGTGATGTTACGGCAGCAATTTGAGGTCAATGGGCATTTCTTCAAAAAGTAAGAACGACACTCGTTGAGCACGATGAGGGCTATAGCTGGGCCGCTGACTTGATACCATGAAACAGAAACCCATTTTGGTTGATCAGGTGCTCTTGGGACTGAGTTCATGATTCAGATAATCTAAGACGTATTTATAATGAAGCTGAAATTGTTTAATGTATTAGTGATCACTTTTTTTCTAAGCCAGGTACGCCCTGCCTTATGTTTGTTCCTTTAAAGTAGAAAAGCACATGACACTTCCCAAGATAGGATAATTCAGAGAGATGCTTCTTCTAGTATTAGTGTGTGCTTCTCATGTATTTCTTTAATCCTTTACTAATTCTTATGTGCCTGTTATTCATTGTATTATTACACTACTTGCTTATTATCCATTTTTTAATTCTTGATTCTAGAATATTTGTCAAATTTAGTCTACTCTCTCCCCCATTAGACTCTAAGCTCCTTGAGGACAATGATTCTGTCATGTCCATTTTGTCAGTTTGCCCAGTGCTCTACACACAGGTGCTCAGTGAATAATGTTGACCAAGATGATGGATCATGGTCTGGCTTTTGTACTGATGTTGGGAATTACAAGGATTTTTGTTGTGTCCCTAGACCATATCCCTTTGTGCTGTTCTACTCAAAATTCAATGGTGTAGAGATGTGTGTGGATGCCCGCACTTTCGGCAATGATGCTAGGTTCATCAGACGATCCTGTACACCCAATGCAGAGGTAAGCTTTCTGCTTATTAGAAAACTTCTCTTTTAATGGACGAACAAGCTGTCAAATGAGCAAGCCACAAAATCTTCCTGACGATGCCACCCATTTAGATTGCCTTCTCTAGATTGAAGGAGAATGAGTGGTTTGAGAAATGAAAGGAAAAATAGCTGGGCTTTCATCATTTCAGAAAAAATGGGAAGAGGCGAGGTTTTCTTCAGAGGGAGAAAATGGAAAGGTACCAGACTAAGTGGGAAGAAGGAAGAGTATTGCAGGGGGAGGGGCAGGAGGGGTGGAAACTAGCTTAGAAGTGGATGAGAATAGCAATCAGCAGACATGTCACATGCTACCTTATGGCCATCATGAAGCTCCTTGATTTTGGAGCTATTATTTGATTGTTGCTCATCAGTTATTGCACAAAGTAAAGACTCTGAAACTTCTTGGAACTCAATATTGTTCTGTAACTTTGTGACTCTTCTCCAGGCAGCTTCAGAAAGCTGGTCAATTGTGACTTCCATCATTTCCGACTTTGCCCACCACTGACAGGGAAATTGGTACAAGAGAAAGTAAAGACAAGATTTTGAGGGCCAAGGAAGCCTAGCCAAGTGGGAAGAGCATGGGTCTGGAAATCAGGAGATCTGGGTTCTAGTCCCAGCTGTGCCACTGGCTTGCTGTGTGACTTGGAGAAAGTCACATAACCTCTGCGTGCCTCCATTCCTCAATCGTAGAATGAGGATAAAAATTCCTTCTCCCCCTTCCTTTTAGATTATGAGATCCTGTGGGACAGAAACGGTCTGGTCTGATATTCTACCCCAGCGCTTAACCCACAGGAAGCGCTTAATAAATGCCATCACCATCATCATCCTGATAGTTATCATTACCGTTAGTGACAGTAGTAATGATAAGAATAAGGCCCTGTCTAAATGGAAGAGGCCAAGTATTTCCCTCGTAATGATGAAAAGGATCAGAGTCATGAAAGCTTCTTAAAGAAGTGAGGCTACGCCGCCCCTCCCTCCCCCAACCCTCCTTCTTGGGAGGCGTTTCAGAGCTTTTTCTGATTTGAGTCTCTGCCTGGTTTGTGAAGGTGCGCCACAGGATTGCAGATGGGATGATCCATTTATGTATCTACGCAGTCTCTGCCATCACCAAGGATGCAGAAGTCACCATCGGTTTCGATTATGAGTACAGTAACTGGTAAGACCTCAGATGTCCCTTAACTGGACAACCTGTGTGGCTTTTAGTCTGAGCTCTCACCCCTCTGCTCCCTCTTTCCTGCTTCTCCATCTTTGTAGCATTTTACCCATTGTTGTCCTGGTTGAAATCCACTTGGAACTTTATCTTCTGGACAGTTGATCAGGGTTCAGTATCAGCCCCACAGCACTTACGTACTTACCCGCAATTTATTCATATTAATGCACGTCTCCCTCTCTAAACCATAAGCTCATTGTGGGCAGGGAACATGTCTGCCAAAGTGGGTTGTATGGTACTCTCCCAAGCTCTTTGTTCAGCACTCTGCACACAATAAGCGCTCAATAAATGCCATCGATTGATTGATAGTATAATGGGGCAAGGCAGATTGGTTCACTGCAATTGTGCTATTTGACATTTGGCTTTAAAGCCGTAGCAAAGGTGCTTTGGTTGTGCCTCCCCAACAGGTGTAGCTTCTGTTGTGAGTGAGAGAGAAGTATAGGTAGAGAAGGCTTCTGCAAAGATAATGATCGCCACAGTAAAAAATAACCTTCATTTTTCATAATGTCTCTGCAGAATTGCTTAGGTAGCAATAGTTACCAGAACGGGTGGTGATAATGTTGCACCAACCTCTCATTCTGATCCCCACTTTGGCCAGACAGAAGTTCCTATGGACCACCTACATCTTGGCGTCGGGGGCAGGGAACAGTATTGTGCCAGTCCCCACCTCCCAACTGCTTCCCCAAGCCCATCATGTTTAGAATAGGAACATGCGGCAGCAGCCCTGGTCTAAAAAAAGCACCCGAAGCATGCTGGGAAGAGGCCAAGAGCAAAGGGGAACACCCTCTCCAGGAGGTCAAAGTCTCTTGGAGTAGCAGGAGTCTGGGGAGGCCGTGGACCACCTACAGGATCTTTGCGGACTACATCTTGAGAAACACTGCTTCTGGAACATGAATGAATACTAATCATCATTTAACTGTTGTCGAAGAGCAGTAAACAGGGCATTTGTGTTTGTTTCTTTGGAGCAGTAATTACAAAGTGGACTGCGCGTGTCACAAGGGAAACCGGAATTGCCCCGTGCAGAGACGAAATCCCAGTGCTGGAAATCCTCTACCTCCACCTGCTGCCAGTCTAATGACCATTGGGGCCGAGACAAGACGACGGAAGGCCCGTCGTAAGGAGCTGGAGATGGAACAGCAGAGTTGTGTTGTGGATGAGAATAGTACCCAGAAAGCAGAGGAGGCTCCGGGGGGAGTGACCACAACTAGTAATAAAGAGGTATGCCCTTATTCGCTTATTTTGAGGGTGCACTCCAAGTCAAGAGTCCAGGGTTGCTCTGTACTCTCCATGGACCATCTAGCATCTCTGACTTCTCCATATCCCCATCTTCCCCTGTAGTAACCCACTATGTAATACTTGTATATTAATCAGGCATGCAACCAATGATATTTAGTTAAGCGCCTACTGTGGGCAGGGCATTGTACTAAGCACTTGGGAGATTTCAATTAGAGCTAGTAGATGCTATCCCTGCCTTCAAGGAGCTGACCATCTAGTGGTGGGACAGATTCTTACAGCTAGGAGGAAGCAGTAGAGTGTTGTTATGTACATAAGTGCTCTGTGGTGAGGGAAGAGGGAGTATGAGTAACCCAAGGGCTAAGGTGACCCTGGAAGTGTCAAAAATGATGGTTGTCGGGGGACACAGGGTGGGGAGATGAGAGGTGCATCAAGGAAGGCTTCCTGGAGGAGGTGTGATTTCAGAAGGGCTTTGAAAATGGGAACAGCAGTGGTCTACCAGATGTGAATCCATCAATAGTATTTTTTGTGTTGACTGCAGAGCACTGTACTAAGTACTTGGGAGAAGATAATAGAGTTCATCGACATGATCCCTGCCCTCAAGGACCTTACATTCTAGCAAAGGGGGTGGGGAGTTCCAGGATGAACGGAAGGTATGAGCAAGGGGTTGGTGGCATGGAGAGATGAGAACGAGGCACAGTGAGTAGGCTGACCTGAGGAGAACCAAGCTTTCAAGCTAGGTGGTAGTGGGAGAAGAATGAAGATAGGTAAGGCCGAGTGGTGGGGAGGTGGCGCGGTGCCTTAAAGCCAATGGATAGGAGTTTCTGCTTAATGCAAAGAGAAATGGGCAACCATTGAAGGTTTTTAAGGAGAGGGGAGATGTGTATGAAACGATGTTTTTAAAAAGTGATCTGGGTAATAGAGTGGGATATGGACCGGAGAGGGGAGAGACTGGAGCAGGAAGATCAGTGAGGAGGCCATTGCAGTAGTTGAGTCAGGATATAACAAGCACCTGGCTGAGACAGAGTGGTAGCCATTTGGGTGGAATGGAAGGGACAGATTCTAGAAATGTTGTGGAAGAACCATCCACAGGATTTGGCAATAGACTGAATATGGGGGTTGAAAGAGAGGGAGGAGTCAAGATAATGCGAAAGCTGTGGACATGAGAAACAGGGAAGATGGAAAAGAGGTGGAGGAGAGGATTTGAGAGGGAAGAGGAGGACATATTTTGGACATGTTGAGCTTGAGGTGTTGGTGAGACATCCATGTAGAGCTGTCCTTGAGGCAGGAAAAAATGAGAGCTTTGGAGAGAAGGAGAGTTCAGGGGCAGCAAGGTAATCTTGGGAATCATCCATGTAGAGATGGTAGTTGAAGCTGTTGGGAGCGAGTAAGTGCTCTAAAGAAGTGGGTGTAGATGGAGAATAGAAGGGGACCCAGAACTGAACGTTGAGGGACTCCCACAGTTAGAGGGTAGGAGGCAGAAGAGGAGCCTGCAAAAGAGACTGAGAATGAGTGGTCAGAGAGATAGGAGGAGAAAATCAGGAGATGATTGTTTCAGAGAAACTGAGGCTAGGTAATGTTTCCACGAGAAGAGGGTGGTCCATCGTATCAAAGGCAGTTGAGAGGTCGAGGAGAATTAGGACAGACTACAGTCCATTAGATTTGGCAAGGAGATCATTGTTGACCTCGGAGAGAGCAGTGTCGGGAAAGCGTAGGGGACGCAAGCCAGATTGCAGAGGGGCAAAGAACTCTCCTCCCTTCCAAACTTCACCCCATGGACTGGAGGAGGTGGGAGAGAGGTAGAGAGGTAAGAGAGAGGCTAAAGGCTCATTTATACAGTTGTAATTTATTCCCTTATCTGTAATTTATTTTAATGTCTGTCTCTCCATCTAGACTGTAAGATCCTTGTGGGCAGGGATTGTGTCTACCAACTCTATGGTTTTGTACTCTCCCAACTGCTTAGTACAGTGCTCTGCATGCAGTAAGTGTTTAGGAAATTCCAGTGACTGATTGATTGATTTCCTAGTGCAGTAAGCAGTGTGGCCTAGCTGAAAGAGTACAGGCCTGGGGAGTAATGGAACCTGGAATCTGATCCCGGCTCTGGCATTTGCCTGTTGTGTGATGCTGGGCAAGTCACTTCTCTGGGCTTTAGTTTTCTTATCTGCAAAATAGGGAGGAAATCCCATTCTCGCCTAATTAGACTGTGAGCCCTGTGTTGGACAGGGACTCTGACCGGTAAGCACTTAACAAATACCATAATAATAATAATTTTTAATTATGATTATGAATGATTATTTTTAACATTGGAAGTTATTTCTGATCACTCCCAAACTGGCAGAGAAACTGTTGGTGCAGCCCCAAACTTAAGAGTGCTGCTGAGTTATAATCCCTTTCTTTAAGGAGGCAAACAGTCTGGAAGAGAAAGCAGGTGCACAGAAAGTAGAGGCTGTCAATGAGCAGAGCGTCCTGCCACAGAGCAAGCGGGTGAGTACATTTCTATCCACTCTTTTTCCACTGTCAAGTTCCTTCCTCGTGGCAGCAGAATGGTTTCTCTTCCTAATGTCTCTCCCTCTCTATTTTGCCCTCTCCACCTTTCACCTTCTCTTCTTTCAAGTCCCACATCTCCAACCCAATGCTGCTGGGAAGTAGTGTGGCCTAGTGGAAAGAGCCCGGATCTGGGAGTCAGAGGACCTGGGTCCTAATTCCGGCTTCGCCACTTGTCTGCTGTGGGATGTTGAGAAAGTCACTTAACTTCTCTGGGCCTTAGGTACCTCATCTGTAAAATGGGGATTAAGACTGCGAGTCCCATGTGGGACAGGAACTGTGTCTAATCTGATTAGCTTGTAACTATCCCTGAGCTCAGTACACACAATAAACATATAACAAATACCTTTAAAAAAAAAAAAAACAAAACCCCAATCTCCCACTTAATCTACAATACCTCATTTCCTTTTGCCTCCAGGACATCTCCATCTGGATGTCCCACTAGCGCATCAAACTCAGTACATCTAAAACCGTGAATTGCTCATCTTCCCTCCAAAACCCACTCCTCCTCCAAACTTGTCCGTCTCTGTCTATAATGCCACCATCACCCCTGCCCTTGAAGCCGGCAACCTTGGTTTCATCCTCGACACCCAGCTATCTTTCAACTCTCATATCCAGTCAGCTGTGAAATCCTATCTACGCTTCCACCCAGCATCTCCTGGATCTGCCCCCTTTTTCTCCACCCAAACAGCTTCCACTCTGGTCCACGCTCTTGCCATATCATGGTTAGATTTTGGTGTCAGCCTCCTCATGGCTCTCCCTGCCCCTCCACCTTTTCCTCCCGTCAGTCGTTTCACTTCACAGTACTGCTCGAATCATCTTGTAGCATCGCTCAGCACACTCCTCTCTCTATTCCTCATGTCTCCAAAAGCTACCCCTTTCCCTCACCATCAAGCAGAAACTTCTAAGCATTGACTTTCTCTAGCACACCAGTTACTATTCCCCAGCGTTCACTCTTCACTTCTCCCAAGCTCACCTAATTGTACTTTCCAGCTTTGGTCCCCCAGTGCATACTGTTCCTATGTCCTTGACCTCCCCTGTCTCTGTTCCAGACCGCAGGGTGTTCCATCTTCAAAATCCTCCTAAAATCCCATCTCCTTCCGGAAACCTTCCCTGATTTTGAATAAATTATATATTGTAAATTATTGATACTAATGTCTGTCTCCCCCTCTAGTCAGTAAACTCATTATGGGAAGGGAATTTGCCAATTCTGTTGTACTCTCCTAAGCGCTTAGTACAGTGCTCTGCACATAGTATGTGCTCAATAATTACGATTGATTGATTTAGAGACTGCTCATTGTGGGTGAGGAATGTGTCTACCAACTCTATTGTACTCTCTCAAGCACTTAGTACAGTGTTCTGCACACATTAAGCACTCAATAAATACCGTTGATTGATTAATTCTCAACACCCTAATCCTGTCAAACTTATACAACCCTTAGTACTAATATATTTCATTCCTAGCCTCAGCATTTCCATAATTAGGTATATTTTATGTATATATTCAGCCCAGCCATTTTCATCCTGATATATTTGCACTACTTCCTTTTTCCTCCTCCCGCTAGTTGTGTGTAATTCTGGTCTGTCCACCACATTAAACTGTAAGCTCCTGGAGGGCCATGGATCATGTGTCTTGCTTCTACTTAAGTCTCCCAACTGCTGAGTACTTCATCTGTAAAATGGGGAGCAAGATTGTGAGCCCCACATGGGACAGGGACTGTGTCCAACCCGATTTGCATGTATCCACCCCAGCACTTAGTACAATGCCTGGCACATTGTAAGTGCTTAACAAATACCATTATTATTATCATTATTATCATAATAATTATTATTATTACAGTCATTTATAATGCAGACTGTCACTAAATACCATTGTTGTTGATTATGATGATGGGTGATGAAGGAAACCAACATTTTCTATAGCTGGGTGGTCTTAAAAAAAACAAACTCAGTGCTTTACATGCTTGCCCCAGTTTTTTTCTTTTTCTTTTTAAGTTTCTGTTGATGAATTTTACCACTCATGTTAGTGTTCAGCTTTACTAATTTATCGGGGATTTGTTTTGTTATTGGGGTCCTTTTTTTTAATGGCTCCCTAGAGGACTTGGTTCTCAAGTCCTGGTTCATACACCTTTTGGTTCTAATCAGCCCACCTTCCTTCTCTTCTTTTCCCCAATTTGGGTCCTGATCTAAACGCGATCTCATTCCTAAATCTGTCTTGGCGTGCCAGTCCCGGGAAGAGAGGAAGGTGGAAGCCATCATGCACATGTTTGAAAATATGGAGAAGAGAAAGAGACGGAAAGAGCAGCCTTTGGAACGGAGCAGCACAAGCCTAGAGGCCACTCTTCAGTCAGAGGCTCCTCACCCAGAAGAAAAGAAAAACGAGCCAGCCAAACCCGAAAGCAGCAACTCAGCTTCGAATGTCATGACCCCTAGTGTGCCAATCATCAGTGGCATGAACACACGGAGATCTGCCCAGGCAGGGGTAAGAGGAGCAAACACCACTTCATTGGTGAAGATGGGTATGGGTGTCTTACCCCTCAGCTTTCTTTTTTTTAATTTGCCATTATAGAGGACTGTACCTGTCATTTGGAAGTGCTACCTGCCACCTGCCCAGCCAGCCAGTGCTGAGCTAGAAGGAATAAAGTTGAGAATTTTAGCTTTGTTTAGCTCTACAAAGTGTATTGAATTGAGCGCTGCTTTCGCCAGCAGTTGACCCTAGCATATGTTAGGATCGAGGGTGAAAGGTAGCCAGCCAGCTGAGATTGACTCACTACTGGCGATGACAGAGGCTTTTAGACTTCTCCTACTGCTTTCCCAAGAAACCTATGGGTGGAATTCATGCAGTCTCCTTGTCCCCTGCTGAAACTCACAGTAGTACCCTTGTATGTGGCCCTATAGGAAATTTTCCGGAGATGAGCTTTCTTATTTGTCCTTTCTTCAGCTGTAAATCTAAGTAATCCAGTAACCCAGGTAATGTTGCCTGGTCTTGCAAATAGAGAACCATACTGTTTCCCCTTCCTGTGCCTGCTGAAAACCCTGTTTCAGGGGGACTTGGCTTCTGATGACGTTTGTCTCTTTTACATAAACTGGTGAGCAGCCGAAGTAACTAACCCAGCAGGTCTTCCCTGGCTCCCCTTGGGAGACTAAATATGATGGCTTGTTAAGTGCCTGTGTTTTTATATTTGACCATTCTATTGTAATTATAGGCATCTGTCAGGGCCTCTGTATTTGTTTCATCAGTGGGTACTCAAGAAATGTTTACGTGAACAGAAAAAAAGGAAGGAGACAGAGAGGTTGCTGATAAGAAGTTTCCGATAAGATCTTAATATTGCTACCATTACAGGATGCAGCTGCTGAAAAGCCTGTCTCTAAACCAACTCCAGCCAAGCCTTCTAGGCCTCGACCCAAGAGTCGCTTTTCTCGGTACCGGACTGGGTCAGCACAAAGACTGAAGCGTCAGAAGCAGGCCAATTCACAGCAGGTGGAGCTATCTCAGGTTGCCTCCGAGGAGGGAAAAAATGGCAGCTCAGTAACAGCAGCAGAAGTTAGAAGCATGGAGAATCAAGGCGAAAACAAGCCAGTGCCAGGGTCTGACCCCGCAGCAACCCTGGCTACTGGGACCCAGGTTAACCGGGCTGCATTCAAGTACCCCAAAACCAAAAAGGTGAGAGGTGCACTTATCTTCAATTGGGGAGTGGAAATACCAATCAGAGGGGGATGAGAGAACTTGAATCTTAGGAGCCATGTCAGTAGTGTCAATTGGGTTGCTTAGTATGTAATGCATGGATAATGAAAAATTGTAGGAAACTGTGAAGTGGTTTAATGTTGTTAAGATGAAGCTTGATGCCCAAGGCCAAGCCCTTTGGCCATTTTCTTCAGCTAGAGAGCTTAAATATGAGAGTCTCACAGACTCTCCACATCCTGTTTGGCTAGTCAGGCAACAAAGCAGCTGTGAAGTGGCTACCATAACATGGGGAAATCCAGTATCGTTTTCTTCCACTTGTGGTTCTGTGCAGATGAGAAGTAGACAAGTGAAATGTACTGATGATTCTGAGTCTTCCCTTTGCAGTATTCACTAATGCTCTCTTTGGTGTGCCTCAGTATCTAGTTACAGAATGGCTGAATGACAAACCAGAGAAGCAGGAGTGCCCTATTGAGTCCCCTTTGCGTATTACCACAGACCCAACAGTTCTGGCAACAACTCTGAACATGTTGCCTGGTCTTACCCATTCCCCATTAATTTGCACCACTCCCAAGCACTACATCCGCTTTGGCTCACCCTATATCCCAGAGAGGCGTCGAAGACCCCTTCCTCTGGATGGCAACCTTGTTTCCTGTAAGAAGGTACGTCTGTGCTAAGGGGTTTTCTCACCTAAGATGCCTTTAATCCTGATTTTCTGTGCTGTCGACAAGTTCTGATGCATTGAGAAGTCAGTTGAGGTAAGATTGGGTGTGTTCTGGATTCTAGTTGTGTGTATACATTGTTGTCTTTTCAGGCCTTCACTGGTTTTGGTTGGGTTAGGGTGGATAGGAATTGACATTGCCGGGGGTGGGAGGAATGAATGGATGGGGTGCATGGGGTGCAGAAGGGGGGGAGGGGCGAGAGAGAAAGAGGTGTCGGTTGGCTTTTTCTCACTTGATTATGTGCAAAATGGTTCCAAGTTCTGCTCAGTAGGTGAAACACTAGAGTTTGGCTGTCAGTGAATTCAGTTGTCTTCTTGCCTGAAGGCGATGAGAAGAACCACCCACTTGGGATTTGTGAGGCATTGATTGTCTGACCCTTGGTGGGCTTGGCTTGGCTGTCCTTTGGGTGGTTGGTCCTCCACTGCCTATGGTAGCTACTAGGAGAGGTCCTCCCTTCTCCCACCTCTCGGCTACTTAATGTAGCCAGAGCTGCTTCTGTTTTGAGTCTAGCTGGACCAGTGCTCGTGGATCCTTGGGGGTCTTTGAGGGAGCCTTTTTGGTGTGCCTGCTTTATATCAGACCCTTTCTGCAGCTGATGTTCACCAGGTCTTCTCCCTACCCATGAGAAGAGTGCCCCCGTCCCCTGCCTCCCAAAGACTACACCTGTATATATGTTTGTACAGATTTATTACTCTATTTTACTTGTACATATTTACATATTCTATTTATTTTATTTTGTTAATATGTTTTGTTTTGTTGTCTGTGTCTGTTGTTCTAGACTGTGAGCCCGCTGTTGGGTAGGGACCGTCTCTATATGTTGCCAACTTGTACTTCCCAAGCGCTTAGTACAGTGCTCTGCACACAATAAGCGCTCAATAAATACGACTGAATGAATGAATAGCCGTGTCATAGGAAAGTGTAGAAGAGAGGTCCAGGAAGCCAAATTTAATACGTCACGCAGGAGCCTCAAATCCAGGACTTCCAGGGCAGCATTATCTGACATGCTGCCGGTTCCCCACCTGCATGACCCAAGAGGCAAGCAGAGCCCCAGAGTCTTGAAATGTGGATCAGTTGAGGGTGCACTTTTTGGAAAGGTGGCACTTGTTCAGCAGGGACAGGTTCCACCATAAAAAACTCATAAAGACACTCAAAATTGAAAATGTGTTAGAGCAAGCTTTAAACTGAAAGGTGGGAGTGGGGGAAGAGCGGCAGGTAGAGAGTGACACATCCCCTGCAAGGGATGTTGTTCAAAGATGTGGAAATGCTAGGGATGTCTGAAGGGAGTCCAGTGGAGATTTGAGGTGAATGAGGAGGGCAAATCATACTTTTCATCAAAATAGAGAAATTGGCAAAAAAAACCCAAACCCAAAACAAACACTTGATGCCCAAAACATGAAATGGGTGCATTGGAACACTTGGCTGCTAGTAAGGGCAATTGGCTGCTCTTGAGACTTGTCTGAAGGGGATGGCGCCATCCCTGATTGTCTGATGCCAACCGGGAGAGTGAGAATCCTGAGTTTTAAAGGGCCCCTCGAACTCTAGCCTATCCAGGAAAAGTCCACTGCTTACTTGTGTCCTTGTACAGTGTTTGATCTTTTGAGATCATCTTGGAAAATGATGAGGAGCAACTTGGCCTAGTGGAAAGAGCACGGGGCCTGGGAGTCAGAGGACTTGGGTTCTCACCCTGGTTCTGCCAGTTGACTGCTGCATGACCTTAGGCAAGTCACTTCACTTCTCTGTGCCTCAGTTTCCTCATCTGTATCAGTGGCATTTATTGAGCACTTTGTGCAGAGCACTGTCCTAAGCACTTGGAAGAGTACTTACAATAGAGTAGGTAGACACATTCCCTGCCCGCAGTGAGACTGTGAACCCACTGTTGGGTAGGGACTGTCTCTATATGTTGCCAACTTGTACTTCCCAAGCGCTTAGTACAGTGCTCTGCACACAGTAAGCGCTCAATAAATACGATTGATTGATTTATTGATAGAGCTTTATCAGTTCTCCCTCCTACATAATCTGTTAGCCCCACGTGGTACAGGAAGTATGTGTGACTTGATTAAACCCCAGTGCTTAGAACAGTGTTTGACATATAGGAAGTGTTTAACAAATGCCATAATAAAAAGGCGTGAGTGGGGAGGGGGACATGGGGAGATAAAGGACTCAGTTCTGTCAGAGTATAAAATCTTTAAGAAAGGCAGGAATGAGCAGGTAGGTGAGAGTCATTCTGTGGCACTGAATGTGTGAGGAGCAATGTAAATAATAATATGATTTTTACAAGTTGAGCATATTACAGAACCCCTATGAGTATACATTCTATAGTGAAGAAAAATACTTGACTGACCAGGTTAAGGAAATAAACCAGGAAATTTTAGGCATGATTGGGGAAGTTACAAAACAAGGGCTGGTAGTAGTAATAAAACAGTGATGGTATTTTTTTTTAAGTGCTAGATGCCAAGCATTGGGATAGACATAAGATAACCAGATGGGTCACAATCTCTGTCCACCTGGGCTCACAGTCTAGGAGGAAAGAGAAACAGGCACTTTATCCCCATTTTATAGATGAGGAGACAGAGGCACAAGCTCCCGACCAAGGTCACACAGCAGGAAAGTGGCAGAGCTGGGACTAGAACCCAGGTCTCTTCACTTCCAATCCCAAATTCTTTCTGTTGGCCACGCAGCTGCTCATAATAGTGACCATAGTAACAGTGGAGATTTTAATTATCCTTCTAAAGATTGTCTGAATACCTTCTCAGGATGAGACGAAGAGGTAAGGTTCTTGGATAGGAGAAATTGCTTTTATGAAGCAACTAGCCTTACACTCACAAGAGGAGATGATATTCTCGATTTAATTCAGAGTAGCGAACTGGGTTTGATGCAGAAAGTATATGGGGGAAAAGCCATTCTCTGTGAGGATCATAACATGAATACATTTAGCATTCTTGCCGGAGAGAGAAGGCCAAAGAAAACAAACCCAAGGACATAAAATTATAGAAAAGAGAACCAAGATAGAGCATGAATCTTATGGGAAAGATGAAAGGAGTAGATAACAACAACAACAAAAACCCCAAGAAATCAGCCTGAAAGCTGTTTAAATGTGCCACGTTAGAAACCCAGGTAAAATGGGTGCCAGAGAACAACAAAAATAAAAACAGGTGGTTCAGCAGGGGCCCTGCATGGCTTGTTGGCAAAGTAAAAGAGTCGTCAAAGGGAAGAAGTCATCCTTTAGAAAGCCAGAACACTCACCTGAATAAGGTGGCTGTGAAACCCCATAAAGAGTAGCAGGCAAGTGAGGCTTAACATCATCAGTCCAAAGGGGGTTTGGAGAGTTTCTTGACACAAATACCAAAGCTAATAATAATCATTAATGTGGTCTTTGTTAAGCTCTTACTATGTGTCAAGCACTGTTCTAAGTGCTGGGGAAGATACAGTCTAATCAGATCAGACAGGGGGCTCACTGTCAGAGGAGAGAGAACACATCCTACAGTCTTAGTAGGAAAGCTAATGAAAGCTAATAAAAGATTTTTCAAATATATCAAAAACAGGAAGTCATTGGGTCCATTTAGCAGTCATGGTATCAGAGGTGCCCTCAGGGATTCGCGTTAGGTAGCCGAGCCACTCAAGGAACTCTCAATTTCGATCTTTTCTGAGGAAGATGTTAGTAGAGGTGCTTCCCGTGCTGAGACTGGATTTCATAGCCAACGGGGGAGCTGGATCATAATGTCATGACCACATAGGATGTTGTAGTTCAAGGTGATTAAATACTCATAAACAAATCACCAGGACAGAACAGGATCCTCCCGAGAGTTCCGCAGGGCCTAGGAGGTGAAGTTATGACCCTTTAAGAAAGAATGGGTAACCTAGTTTAGGTATGGTGCTTTGCACATAGTAAGCGCTCCATAAATATGATTGAATGAATAAAGGCTATTGTACTAAAGGACTGGCAGAGCACCCCTGTATGAAAGGTCCCGGCGATGACTCTGGCAGTAACGGACAGATAATCTTACTCCTAAAATGTGACAATTTAGTAGACCCAACAACCTGTAGAGGAAAAAGACAATATGAGAAGCAGCGTGGCCTAGTGGAAAGAACATGGGTCTGGGAGTCAGAGGACCTGGGTTCCCATCCCGACTCTGCCACTTGTCTGCTGTGTGACCTTGGGCAAGTCATTTCCCTTCCTCTGTGCTTCATTTACCTCATCTGTAATACAGGGATTAAATCCTTCTCCCTCCGATTTAGACCGTGAGCCCCAAGAGGGGCAAGGACTGTGTCTAACCTGATTAACTTGTATCTATCCCAGTGCTTAGTTCAGTGCCTAGCACATAGTAATCACTTAGCAAATACCATTTTAAAAAAAGTTTTACTAAGAGGAAATCATGGCTCACTAGTCACCTGGAGAAGATCAATAAACATGTGGGTAGAGGAGGAACTGTTTAACATATATTTAGATTTTCAGAAGAATTAGTCATTAAGAAGTCTAAGTTGACATGGGCTGTGGTGGAAAGTTTTTGTCAATGGTAGTAGAAACAAAGGATAGCATAAGACATCATATTTTTTCTTGTTGGAGTGTAAATAGGGGTGTTCCTTAGGAAAGGGTGCTAGGCCTGGTCTATTTAATATTTGCAGATATAATCTGAAAGAAAGAATGGCCAGTGAAATCTTCAGGTTTGCAGATGATACTAAGCTCTTCTGAGTAAGGAGTGGAAGTGTGAGGACTTAAGACAATTGGTTCCTGAAAACTAAATCTAAATTGGGACTAATTTTCTCAGAAGTCATACACGGAGGATGGGTTCCCAAATCAGATACTGTATAGTTCCCCAAATCACCCAAAATTGTATACTGAGTCCATTACCGTTATGCATTTTAGATTGAATCAGAGAGGTTCCCCAATAGGGTAACTGACTTAAACGTAAATAGAAGTAAAGTTGGCATGTCGACAGTTTGAGGTGACTGCCTGGCAGCCAGACAGCTCCCTTCCTTGCCCTTTCCAGCACTTCCCCACTCTACTCTACTCTTTAAACTATTCTTCCCCTCTCCCGCCCCCCCCTCCCCCAAGCTCCCACCACTTCACAGCTTTGAAAATTGTTTACCCATGTCCTCTCGACTTCTATGCTCCCCACTGCCCGTGCTCTCTGAGCTGGTGCCACAAGAGAGATAGTGTCAAAGCCAATGTGTGGAAAACTGAAACAGTATAAATTTAGAAATGTTGTAAGTGCCATTCACTGTAACTTGAAACATCTTAAAGTTGAGGATTCCCTGAACTGATAGCTGCAGGAAGATGAGAGAAAGCTGCTGCATAAGTACAAAAACAGCAGATGACCTTTAAGAAGAAAGGAAGAAGATACTGGTAGAGACCCAATTTTCCACATATTAACTGGTCTTTCATATCTGCATTGAAAGGTAATCAGTCTTGATGGCTTATCTGCCCTCCAGTGTCATCCCCAAAATGTTTGGATATCAGAGTATTTGAGAAATCCAGTGTTTTATTTTCCAGTGTGATGGAGAACCTGTAGGACTTGACCAAAATGTGTGAATTGGGTTTGAAAGAGCCAGTAGAGCCAGAAGGGGTTAAATGGGGGTACGTCTACTGCCGATATGAAGGTGGACTCTGCCTGTCATGATCGTTTAGCCTCATGATTGTAGGATTGTGCCTGTATCACTCTTAGCACTCTCTTGAGATCTAGTGCTATCCAGTTAGTAGGAGACAGTCCCTTTCCCTTTTGAGGGTTCCAGAGTGGAAGTAGGCAGAATAAGTGGGAATATGAAAACCATTCCAGTTCTGTCAGAGTAAATCATAGCGATGGCAGGTAAGGCCCTCTGGAGTCTGTGGAGGGCATATGCGCCCTGAGCATTGGTCAGTCCCAGGTAATTCATCCAAGCGGTAGCATTCTAGAGGTAAGAGTGGTAGTCTCATTTTGGATCTTTGGAGACCAGTATCCAGGAAGGTAGGGCCATGAGTCAACTGACTTCCTAGGGCTCCCACTTTTTTTTTTTTAACCTATTACAGTGACAAGACGTTATAGACTTCATTTTCCTGACAAAGTTTTCCTTGAGCTTCCGGGGGAAGATCTGAGAGAATTGTTCTCTTTGAGGAGAACTTTTGTTGACTTGTAATTTTTGTTCTCTGAAGATGCAAAATGGTAATTATTCCCCTTTAAGAAGAATAATAATTCCTCTGGATTGGAGGCTGTTTATCCAAATCCATCTGTCTGCTGTCAAGTCAAAAAGCCACAGTGTGGTGCGATCCCACTTTGTATCTTAAGAGAAGGCAAGTTACAGTTAAGATGCTTTGGGCAGGGAGCATGTTTGCCAGTGCCGTTGTACACTCCCAAGTGCACTGCATACTGTATGCAGTGCACTGCATACAGGAAACGCTCAGTAAATAGCATTAAAACACTCAGTAAATATCATTAATTGATTTGGTTTTCCCCTTTTTTCTTTCCATAGGATCTGTCACTTTACTAGCCTGCATTATACAGCTTTTGCTGCCTGAGCCATTGCTCTAGCAGTGTAGTACTGATAAGAGGTACTATAAGAGCCCATGGATGGTTAGAGTGCTTCCCTGGAAAAACGGGCTGTTAGCCCTCCAACTTGTAATTTAAAAATTCTGTATGCTTTTTTTTCCTTTTTATTTGGTTCCTGCAAAGAGTCATTACTTCTGGCATTGCCATTAGTCGTGTCAAATTTCATGTAGCTCTTGTCAGGAAGGAAAGATTAGGGTATTGCAGTTTAGAATGGAGGGGGCGGGAGCATATTTTGGGATCTTTAGAGACTGGTGTCCTCTCGTCCAACTCCTCTTCCACCCCCTTGCCATTTTGAATCTCCTCCATTCCTCATTGAGCAGTTGTCTGTCCCCCTACACGAGGCAGGCAGTATACCTGGATCTTTGTTCTTTTGCCTCTTCTCCGCTCATTACATTACACCCCTGTACACTGGAAGCTCATTGTGGGCAGGGACCCTATCTGCCAACTCTGTCGTATTGTATTCTCCCAAGCGCTTTGCACACAGTAAGCGTGCAATAAATACCACTGATTGATTGAGAAGGGCAGGGGTCTCTAGTCAATTCCAATGGTGCCCTCCACTCACTCCAGGCTAAAGACGAGGTACTCCATTGATCACTTGTTAGATGGTTTTGCCACTCGCTGGAAGTGAATGCTGTGCCTTTTTACCCACCACAATCAGGAGTTGATTGTGTTCATGTGCATTTATATTTATCCAGGCCACGAGTATGGGTGATAAAATGATAAGAGCTGATAAGAGTGTGGCCTGTATCTGTCGCTGCTTGCACAGACTGAACTGAGTTAATAAGCATTGTGTAGGTGGAGATAAGAGTCTGGGGGGGGATTATCGTTGGCATTCACTGCACTTCTCCTATTACAGCGTTGGTTGAAGCAAGCCTTAGAAGAAGGGATGGCTCAGACCTCATCTGTACCCCAAGAGAATAGAATCCAGCAACTTTACCAAAGCAATGAAAGCAGTAGCTCCTCCAGCATCAGCAAAGATACTGCAGGTATGTTTCTAGGACCGCTATCAAGGGTCCTAACCCCATCGAACTAGGCTCAGTGTTAAAAGTAGCTCAGGGAAGATCCAGGTAGTTACCTTGATTGATTGACTCTTGGTGTGACCGAGAAGATTGTGAGCTGACAGAATTTGAGGAGAAATGGGTTTAGAACATGATCTTGAAAGTGGGGGAGCCCAGAGTCACCATTCATCCTAATTTTTAGAGGACCCACCCCGGGACATCTTTAGAATCCATGCTTTCATAAGACCAGTGTTAGTAGTTCCCAAAATAGTTACTTTTTAAAGGCGACTCATGTTGGTGGGAGAAGCTAAGTCTGCTGCAAAAAGCAATAGCATATGTCCTTTGAGAGAGAAAGGGAAAGAGAGAGAGAGCGCGCGAGCACTCAGGTTCCCAGGACAACAGACAAAGAACTAGACAGTGTGTACAGATAAAAGAATTGGTTATAAAAAGGTTAGATGCATTTCGAGTGGGCAGAGAAGTAGGTTTAGACTGTCTTTATCCAGGGAAGAGCAAGGAAATTGATGCACCCCTCAAAAAGAACTGCATACATTCATTAGATTAAAGGTAGCCTAGCAGCACAGAGTCCTGTGCAACATAAGCACTTAGCAAATTCTATTGATGATGAAGATGAGTAATCAGGATGCTATTGTCAAGCAGTAATCTTTCAGGGTAGCTGTGTGATTGATGTGAGCTTGTTTAGGAGAAAATGTGGCTTGAAGAGAGCCAGGAAAAGGCCCTTGAATGGCCAGCAAGTCCATCCCCTTGTAACCAGAAAGGATTACACCTGAATCCCATGAAACAGATGGATGGGCTGACAATTCTTAAAGGTGATAAATGTCCCCACAGATGGCTAGGGATACGAAAGATATGTTAACGAAGTTCCTCATCCAAGATTAATAACTGAAATATCTGGGTTCGAGATAAAATGGAGGCTGAAGAGATAGAAATAACCCAGAGACCAGATTTAGGTCATTGAGCGACAGATGGGCTATGCAGCTTGATAGAGATAAATGTAAAACCAGCATGCATCAGAAGCAAAAAAAAAAAAAAAAAAATCACCTAGCCTCCAGATTTGAAAGCTGATCTGGAGGTGGTTTGTGAAACACAATTCAGAGCAAAACTGCAGTGAGAGTTGATGGTTTGATCGGGGTTTCATGCAGGCAAGCACATAAAACTGGTTCTTTTTTTTCCCCTGGTGGGCAGAGTGAGCCAACACCTTTTTCTCTGCCCCATTCTGGGTGTTCGGGAGGCATAGCATTGTTACTTATCTACCAGCATAAGCGTGTACGGTGCTGTGCAATATAGGCCGAACAAAGTTCCTGCCCTGAAGAATTTGCCTAAACAGGAGAGAATAGAACAGGAACAATTCAGTGAACAGATATGCCTTACAACTTGTGACCATACTTGTAGTCGGAATACTTCCCAGGACAAGTGGGTTTTGCAGGAACCCTGCCTGTCTAACCAAGCAATTGATCAATGGTGTTCATTACGCACTTACTGTGTTGGAGAGCACTGGACTAAGCGTTTGGGAGAGTACAGTACAGCAGAGTTGATAGACACATTCCCTGTCCACCAGGAGCTTACAGTCAAGAGGGGAAGTAAGATGTTAAAGTACAGATATGGACATAAGTGCTGGGGGTGGGTGGGGGAGGGGGTGACTATTAAGTGCTTAAAGGGTACAGATCTAAATGCATAGGTGACACAGAAGGGAGAGGGAGTCGGAGAGATGAGGGTTTAGTCGGGGAAGGCCCCTTGGAGGAGATGGGATTTGAATAAGGCGTTAAAGGTGGGGAGAGTGGTGGCCTGTCATAAATGGAGTGGGAGGGAGTTCCAGGTCATGGGCAGGACACGGACAAGGGGTTGGCAGTCCCATTAGATGGTATGCTCCTTGATGATGAGAGGTGGCCAGTGGAGGCTGTTAATTAGCTGGAGGCTGCCCCAGGTATAAGGAGCAAGTATATAATACCTTACGAGCGGAAATGAAAAGAAAAACAAGAAGCAGGTGTGAAGGAAATTTGAAACTGCATGAATAAACGTCTCAGAGCTAAGGGCAAAGATTTAAGAACCTAGAGCAAACAAAACAAGGACATACTCTCTGATCTACTTAGTAGACATGGAAAAGTTGGATTGGGAAGGATTTCAATCAGGGTAGGTGAAAACAGAGCACTAATTCAGGTTTCCACTTGGGTAAGCTTGTGGGCAGGGAATATGTCTGTTGTTGTGTTGTACTCTAAGCGCTTAGTAATAATAATAATAATGGTATTTGTTAAGCACTTACTATTTGCCAGGCATTGTTCTAAGCACTGGGTTGGATAATACAGCTCTCTGCACACAGTAAACGCTCAATAAATACAAATGATTGATTGGTAATACACAGAGAACAGAAGATTCTGCAGTCAGAGCCCATTTGGGATGCTGGTTATAATAATAAGGGCAGTTTCCTCAGAAGGACATGATTGCCATGAAAGAAGAAGCAGAGGAGAGCATCACGAACACCACTTGAAATGAGTTATCAAGAAAGTGTAGGAAATTCAGGTTATTCTTGTTGGGAAAGAGCTGATAACCAAATTACATTTTCTTTGAGGTAGAGAGGGAGAGGGATGAGAGAAGTTTGGTGAAACCATTTCCAACCTAATAGCTTTTCAAACAGGGGAACGTAGACTGAAGCTGAAGAGCTCAGTGGAAATCAGGAAATCAGGCAGAACTCTTCTGCTCAAAGTGGAGAAAAACCAACAACCATGGAATGAATCACCAGGGAAGGTGATAAAAGAGAAGAACATAAATGTATTCAGAAGGCACTGACTAAAGTGGCTTAAGGAAGAGCATGGTGCACATATGGAGGCTCGAAAAGTATTGTGGCTTTGTAGGTAGGCACAGGTTGTAATTTGGGGGTATGGATAGAGTGAGGGGCTTAGAATAATAGGTCATGACTCTTAAGGGCCAGAATTATTTTAGGGTTCTTGGGGTATTGCAGATTTGACCTGGGAGGATTGAGTTAATTGATTAAACCCCACTCCACCCCCTCACCCCAGGGTTAGAGACAGGATAGGTTTGAAATGTCTCTTGGAAGAGAGGGAGTGGTTTGAAAGTGATAGCGGTAAATGTAAATAAAGAGGGGGCAGATTTCAGTTGGCAAGGGGGAGCTGCAATATAAGTCTGGGTATTTGGCAGGAAAGGATTTAAGAGGTACTGTGGGTTGGAGATTAATGACTTTACTGCAGATTCTTCTGTTAAGCTATGGTTTCAAAATCTCATCCAAGCTTTGTATTTCACAGACTTATTGAGCCCAATAAAGCGATGGAAGTCTCGCTATCTGAAGGAGCAGAACGTTGCCAAGTTACTGAGGCCTCTAACTCCAATCATATCTCCCATCCCTTCCATTCGTGGCTCGCTGAGCTCACAGCTTACCACACCCAGCTCGTCCTTTCCAGGAGTGGAGAATTGTCGGAATGGAACTGATCTAATGTTCTCACCAGCTCAAATTCTTGCTTCTAGTCGCTGCAATACTCCACTTCAATTTGAGGTGATTTAGGTTTAAGTGCTGGCATGTAAAGTGTGAAGATGATGGTAATGTGCATTGCAAGCCATTCCAGTGACAGTTACTGCAAATATGTTGGTCCCGTGCTCTCCAAAACAGTTTTCAGTGGTGCCCCTACCCTTCTCAGATTAACATTCCACATAGCTCTGGGCAGTGCACGTCCTTTTTGAAGTGAGTCTAAAAAATAAGGATCACTGTCGAAAAATGAGGGGTGTTCAGAAATTCATTTACTTCAGCAGTCTTGAAAACCAGACCTGAGTGCGGGGCAGTTTTTTTCTCTGCCAGGTCTAAATACAGTGTCCAGAAGCTGAATGAATTCTACCCTTCCATTCAGAAGAATCTTATGGTGTTTGAGAATGAATAGACTATCACTCTCTCTCTCTCTCTCTCTCTCTCTCTCTCTCTCTCTCTCTCTCTCTCTCTCTCTCTCTCTCTCTCTCCCTCTTTCTCCCTCTTTCTCCCTCTCTCTCTCTGTTTCTCTCATACACACACACTCTCCCCACCTCCTTCTCTTCTCTCTGTGCCCCCCTTCCCTCTCCCACTGAGATATTGTTTGGGAGGTATTAAATCCCCTTACTATTTCAGAAGTGTTTTCTTTCTGGAAAGTAGTTTGGCTTGAATTCTTGGAAACTTCAGGTACCAATATGGTCGATTCAAGAAAAACCTCATTCTGGTATTTTGTCAGAGCACCACGGCACAGGTTTATTACTTTGCCGAGAGATCCTTTTGCCTAGAACCCCTACCCACCAAAGGCATTTGTGAGTTTCCCCAAAACATACTGTTATTCCTGACTTTTACTCAGAATTGAAGAGCTGCTCCTGGGGATCCAGATAAGAGATCCTCTAGTTAGAATTTGATCAGACTAGAAAGACTCCTCCCACTCTTTATCCTGACTCAAGGTGAAATATTAGACCTTATTCTGTAGTAAAAATGAACATTCCAGCTACACCTCTTTTTATTCTCATTTTGATTTTTATTTCTCCTGGGCATCTCACCCTGTGGATCTGCCAATATTTAAGGTCAGCATGGAGGACAAGTTCCCATGTATTTTGGCATTAAACCCCTAAGCTACTTCATGACCTCATTTGTACTTTTTACATTTAGCAGTGCCCTTTTTGTGTTTTAAGCCTTGCTGCTGGTCCAGTGGAAAGAGCGCCACTCTGGGAATCGAGAAACCCAGGTTCTAGCCCTGGCTTGGCCTGCTGAATCTAGGCCATCAGCGGGGAAAGTTTCTGACTGAAAGAACCACCTAGGGCATCCCACGAGGTGGACAGGCCCAGCAGGAATCCCGGAAAACTGCTAGCTAATGTGGACTGCAAAGACCGCAGCAGCTTCCAAAATGCAATCACCAGACGTGCTATGGCACAGCATCGGCGTTATGCTGCAATCACTCTGCCCCTAAATGAGTCCTGCCTATTAAAACAAACAAACACACCCCTCCCCCCCCCCCCCAAAAAAAAAACCTACCTTTGGCGGACACTTCTCAATGTGCTGCCTCCCTGCCCACCTACTCGCTCATTGCACTTTGTGCACCAGCGGGAACGTGACTGGCAGGGTCGAGTGCGTGCCAGTGGCATTGTGCAAAAGCACCAGCATGGGATCCATTCCTCTGTGCAGGTTCTCAGGACCCAGGCTGGTCTATCCTCCCCAACAGGAGACTCCATCTGTTTTGAATAAATGCATCCCAGATTGGCCGATCTTCTAGGTAGTTTTCCTTGCCCTTTCAATATAGGAAAGAGGTTGTTGATCTGTTAGGCTTACACAATTCAGTTGTTTTTAACTAGAAGTAAGAAGATGGATCGCAAGTGAAAGAATGTAAAAAGGGGCTTTTGCACATTGTGTTCATCAGATTATGGACCTTGTTGAATGCCACGTTTAAGGAATTCTCTCCTGAATATCTCTTGCTTGCATTTGCTTTTTAGGTTCCTTGCCACGTGAGCTCCAGTGGGCTCTTTGATGAGTCCCCCCGGGAATTCTTATTGACTAGATTTTAAACCAGCTGATTCAATTCTTGCTAAATCTGGCTTCACTCAATTCATTTGCACTTAGAGGCCAACTCTTCAGCTAGTAACATGATTTTTTTCCCCAATGTTAATCTGTTTGAGGAATACTCCAGCCATTTTTCCCTTCCTTCCAATTTTGGTGGTACCCCAACATTCAGGAATCTTGTTTCTCTGGCCAAAGGAGAATCGAGCCCATGCAGAAAGAACTTTCTCTTGTCTTAAACCCAGCAGATATATCAGCTATTGAGAATTCCAGGACCCTGACTTTAACTTTAGCCAGTTTCCTTGATCCTACTTGTCAGGACCCCAGTTTGTACTGGGAATTCTGTGAACTAACTTAGGAATTGGGTGGGAATTCATACTTCTCCATATCAGCAGTGGTTTGGAATCATAACCCCTCATTCCATCCCCTGCTCCACCTAAGAGAAAGTTCAAAAAAAACCCCCAAAAAACACATTTTGTGGTGTGTTCTTATTAGGAGTGCGTCAGTGAGAGCAGAGCACTTTACCAGTGTTCTAAAATCTAATAGAACATGAGCTTTTGGAGAATTAAAGCTTTTTCCTCATACGTAAAGCCAAGCTTCCCTGCAACCTTTTCCATGTGACTGTGCTAATTGCTTGCCCTTTGTGGATTCTCCATTTTCTCATGCTCGTCCCGTGAGCAGCATCTGGACTACAAAGAAATAAATTCTTACTTTGCTGCCTCTCTTCCTGTCTCTAGTTTGAATACCAAGTTGTAGTGTGAAACCGCACTAACACTGAACTACTATGAGATGCCTTGAAAAACATCTTGATACCCAGAGTCACTCTTAACCATTGAGATGCCCTCAGTAGTTCCTTATGTGTTCTGTTTAGGAAATCTGTGGCTAAATTCTATTCTTGTTTTTATTTTGCTGCTTGTCTTTAAATAAATGAATAACAAGATGCTTTTCCCTCCTCTAGAACATATCCTCCCCTGAGAGTTCCCCTGCGCATAGGCCCGCGCCCCTGTCACCTGAGGTAGTTATCTCACCATCTCAATCGCACTTGGAGGCTGAGAGTGAGTGTGCATGAGTGTGAACCTGAGTCTGTGGGGAAAGGGGAAGAGGGGCTGGAGGGTGACTGATAGTTCACAGTAAGGCTATTGACTCGTAGAATGGATGACTGCTCGGAAGTATCAAAATGTAGACAAGGGGAAAATGAAGTGTATGTGTTGTTTGCATGGGGGATGGTGGTGGACAGCAATTGGACCAGACTAATCACCCTGTAAGGAATGGCATGGGGCAATGCTGGGAGGGGAGTGGGTGGGGAGGGGGGCGATGGGGAGAGAAACAGGCAGGTGTGGATCTGGAAGCCAGATAGGGAGGGTACAGGAAAATTTCTGGGAGCTCTGGCCACCGTAGCAAGATGGGGATAAATGCAAAAGGTCACAAACAGAGTCTTTAAAAAAAAAGAAATCTGAACTACATCTTGACTGAGGTTTTTCTCTTAGGGTAGATAATGAAGGGGCATCTTGAGCTGCTTATCTCTTCTGGATCGCAGGAGCAATAGCCCTGACTGCCCACAGCTGTAGACCTCTCCCACATGATGACTAGAGAAGCAGCATGGCCTAGTGGAAAGAGCACGGGCCCGGGAGTCAGGACGACTTGGGTTTTAATCCTCACTCCATCACAGACCTGCTTGGCGGCCTTGAGCAATTCACTTCACTTCTCTGGACCTCAGTACCCTCATCTGCCAAATGGGAATTTAATACCCGTTTTCCCTCCTACTTAGACTTATGAGCCCCGTATGGGACTTGACGGCCTTGTATCTATCCTAACGCTTTGTACAGTGCTTGGCACATAGTAAGTACTTAACAAAAAGAAAAAACACAATTTTTACGGACCGAGCGGTTTAATGAGAAAGGGAAACAATTATTATCATTATTAACAATTCTGGTATTTCTTAAGGGCTTACTATGTTCCAAGTGCCGTACTAAGCACTGGGGTAGATACAAGATTGTCTCACCTGGGACTCACAGTCTAAAGTAGCATTTGATCCCCGTTTTATGAATGAGGAAACTGAGGCCCAGAGAAGTTAAGGGGTTTGCCCAAAGTCACAGAGCAAACCAGTGGCAGAGTCAGGATTAGAACACAGGTCTTCTGACTCCCAGGCCCATGCTCTTTCCACTGGGCCACGCTGCTTCCCAATCATGTAATAAGTACTTGAATTGAAACCTCCCCTTTCCCCACAATGAGCAGTGAGTCAGTCAAGTATTTATTGAGGTCCCCCAAGGATACACAGAACTGCCCTCAAGTAGCTCACAAGTTAGTAGAGTAAAGGTTTCACCTGCTATCTCATCTAACCTCACCCCTCATCATGAGAAGTGGTTTGGGAGCGCCGTGTACATTACCCTTACACAACTACTCAGTAAACCCTGTACATGATGATGATGATGATGATGATGATTCATCCCATTTGACAGAGTGGACATCTGAGTGCCATGATCACAGAATCCCCAAATCTAAAGCCCAGGGCCAGGTGCATCATGTAGTAGCCTCAATCCAGGAGGTTGGACTACAACGTCAAGGGGAATCTACAAAGAGCTGCTCTCCTTTGTCAGTGTTGAAATGTAGTGTCTGGGACTGGTACTTTTGAGGGAGTGAAGATGACAGAGGCATAGTTCAGAAATTCTTCACTTAGTAATACCCCGGGGGCTACATAGTTTACCCAGTGCTGAAAGCCCCTTGGGACTCTGGAGAGGATGTAGTTCTGTCTTCATTGCAGCAGTGAACTGAGTCCATCACAGGTAGAGCAGTAATAAAGGTGGAGCTGATAGGAAAGACTCTGAAATCTGGTTGGGGCTATGAGCGGGCTCTGGTATTGGTCTTCTAATGTGTTGGCATGTTAGCATGGCAAGAAAAGTCAAGAATTGAATGGTCAGAAGCTTGGATGTAAGATGACCTGCGTTTGCAGGGAAAATGAATGCATAATAATGACTGAAGGAAATGCTGGTTGGAGATCTTTAATTATCACTTACCTTATTGTACTATAAAATCCTCTAATTTACTTCTCCTCACCTTCTCTCCTTTACCTTCCATTCCCAACTAAGTATTCATTCAGAAGTGAGTGTGCTAGGAGCCCGTATCTTAAGAAACAGGTCTCACTTCTGTGACATGCTTGGGACTCAGACAATTCCCTCACTTAACTGCAGGATGACTCTGCATTGTCTTAAGCAGACAAGATAATTACATTTGACTCATTCTGTAACCCTTAATTTCCCAACCCTTGTACCCTGGAAAGACATAAAGCAGAGTAGGGAAAGCCTGGGAGTCCTGTAGTTGCTAGGTCTTTGTGAACTATTGTCAGGTGGAGTGCTTACAGACAGTAATGATTTTATCCTCTCCATCTTCTGTCCCCATTCATTTTCTCCCAATTCTGCCCCTTGATTCCCCCATGCCTTCTCCTCCTCTCACTTTTTCCTCCCTCTCCTACCCCATGTCTTTGGTTTTGTCTTTCCAGGCTCTTCCTCAAAAGAAGCAGCATTTGACAAAGGTAGCATTCCTGAAATCCAACACTAAAGACTGCCTGGAGAAACTGGCCCTACCCCACCCAGGGCCAGCCGACCTTGTTCTTCAGCTCTCTACCGCTTCTACGGCAGAGTCCATCGTCTTGGGAAAGAGTGGAGGTGTAGAACCGATCCTCGTGAGAAACTCAGACCTGGCCGTTCGGACAGAGTTTAATTTAATGTATGCCTTCTCGCCTTTGAACGCTATGCCTCGCCCAGATGGATTGTCACGAGGCTCTCCCCAGGTGGGAGATAGAAAGCCTTTCATTTCCGACAGAGGATATTGTGGCTCTCCTGCAGAAGGCTATTCCAGCAGATACGAACACATTCTTCTTAAAGGGACATCGTATGGATCCCTGTCTCCATTCAGCGAGAGAGCCTTTGAAGGACTCAAGTCTGTCCCCCAGAACCCACCTCAGAAGAAAAAGGCCAGTATTTCCCGTTGTTCCTTCCTTTGAACAATAATCTAATATAGGCTGTAGGCAGTTTGGGGTCGTCGTCCCCCGTTCCCCCCTCCCCGGAGGTCGGGAGATGGTTATTGAGGCCCCACAGGGCTCACAGGCACTACCCTTCAGGTTCCCGGGAAGGTCTAGGAACAGCCACTGTCGCCTTAAAGAGGGGGAGCGAGACCAGCAAACCTGCCCAATCCAAGTAAATAAAGTAATTACAAGAATGAGTTGAGGGGGAGGAGGAAATTAGGGATTGTTGCTGGCAGATGGTTGGATTAATCAGAAAGTAGCTCCTGGAGGAGGGGGGCCCCTGAGCAACAATTTCCACAAGAGGAAGGAGAGGCTGCGTGGTGGACTGAAAACAGGGGAGGTGGTTACCAGCAGTGGAAGGGACAACTTCAGCATAGGCTTGGAGATGGCAGCAGGAAGCTTCAGGCAGGGTAAGAGGGGACTCCCAAGAAAAAACCCTGGCAGGATGGGAGAGCCTGGGCTGGGGCACTGAGAATGGCAAAAGCTGACCTGGCAGCCGAGGCTCGACTGCCAGAAAGCTTTGAAGGCAACCATTCAAAGTTTCTCTCCCAAAACCATGAAATGAAGAATCTGTACCTTTTTTCTTTTTTACCCAGCTCACTTGTGGATATTTCCTTATGCTGTGCCATATCCCCTCTCTGTAATTTATTTTAATGCCTGTCTCCCCACACTAGCCTTTAAGTTCCTTGTGGGCCAGAAGTCATGTCTGCTGACTTATTGTCTCGTGCCCTCCCGAGAGCTTAATTCAGCACTCCGCACACAGCCAGCACTCAGTAAATACCATCGATTGGACTACATGAAGGAACCTGGTCTAGCGAATCTTTATTTGGCACAGTCTCGCCAACCTCGCTGCCAATATTTCACCAGTGTTTAGAAAGCAATACCATTCTCAGGTTACAGCTCTAAAAATTCCAAATCTGCAGTACTCATTTTTGTGCCTTATGCCTTCAGGCCTTAGTCACTCCGCATCTTCATCCATGAGCTACCATTTCCCAATTAGTGGAAAGAAAAGAAAGAAAGAAAAAAAACCGTTTGTCTTGTAGGGGTTTTTATAATCGGGGAAAAAGGCAGTGGGATCTTGCCCCCTTTTCTTTCCTTCAGCCTGCCAGGCGGGAGCAGAGGTGCTCCCTCAGAAGGAACTTCCATTGGCACACCTGTGCGGGTCCAGGTGAGGCGGAGAGTGGCTCAGCACTGGAGGGCCAGATTCCTTCTGGCAAGAAGCCGGGGAGTGGGGGGCCATGTGGATGGAATGTCCAGGAGGCTCCACCCAGTCCAGTTTGTCCTGGACCCCACACTCCCTCAGGACCAGCCCAAAGGGTAGGACAGGGCAGGGCAGGAGAGCCTGCTCGAGCAGAGGCTTGGGAGAGATCGTGACCGGTGCCGCAAATGCAACTGCACAGCCAGGGTTAATGTGCACATGGAAAGAGTGTGGCAGGGCTGGTGTGGATTGGCTCCACCTTGATCTTTTTTTTCAGTCATAGTCACAAGGTTACTGAAGCTCACGCTCTCACTCATGCGCATTTCTGACTCAGACAGTCTGAAGGGAGGCATACCAGACGATTGAGGGTAAGGAGGAAGGAAAATGAGAAAATTCAGATGTATGGGGTTTATTTAGAACGACAGGTGAGAGACCAGTGAGTGAAAGTGATAGCGACAGCCGAGTCAGACATGGTCCTTTTAGTCAACTTTCAGGTGCAAGAGAGATTTTGTTGTTACTATCAGGAGCTCCCAATTCTAGACCACAGTCCTGCTGACTGACAAACAAGTCATTCGCTCCCCCCTGTGCCACAGTTTACCCAAGTGTTCAGGAGAAATGTCTCTCTTTACCTCATTTAGGAGTTATTGAGGGGTGTGCAAAGATTGAGCACTTTGCACTGAATCTGTCATTTGGTCCTGAAAATCATCTGTTTTTTGAATTTGGAAAGCACTCTGTTACTCATTTTTTCTTGCCCATTTCCTGGTGCTTGTTCCTGAGTCCTAAATTCAGATGCCAGGAGTTACCACCACCCTCTCTCTTTGTGCCTCTGGGTTGCCTCCAGAATCACTCTGTAGTGCAGTCTAGTTTTGCAAGCTTTGTTCTCAAGTGTCTTGCTTTTCTCTCATTTCTATCGATACACTAGATAGGGATCTCCGACTTGGAAGTCTTTGCCTTAAAAGCTATGTTTCTTTGTTCCCTTTCAGGTTTCTCTGCTGGAGTATCGTAAACGAAAACAGGAAGCCAAGGAGAGCACTTCTTGTATGGGAGGTGATTCTGTACCATGTACAGGAACTCCCACTCGGCAAGGCAGCAATAGCTCGGTGTCTGACGCTGACACCTTTGGAATACAGGGATCGTTCGTCCGGGCCCCAACATCTCCTCATTGCAGCTTATCCCCATCATATCCCTCAGAGCCCCAGGTAGAGGAGACAAGCCCATCAGAGGTCAGGGGCACTCCTCCCTCCTCGTCTCACAGCAAACCTCAAGAGAATATCAGCAGCAGATGGTAAGGCCTTTAGGAAGATTTATTTTTGATCCGTAGTCATCGTACGCTATAAGGAAGAATGAATCATTCTAGCCCAGTATGGAGGGGCTGAGCTAGAAAGTTGTTGCAAAACGTTCTAGCCCAACCCAATGCAATTTTCCTTTCTCTAGAGCTGCATAAACAAGCAGTAAAAGTGTGGGTGCGGGAGTTGGAGGCCTTAGAGGCCACTCCAATGCTGGGCATCATCAGGAAAGGGGCAGTAAGGCAGAATTTTGCCACCATGTAGAATCATGGTTCGCCTACACCTGGAGGAAAGATTGATGGCAGTTTGGGTTGTGGCATCTCAAGAAAGACATACTAGAGCCGGAGAGGGCACAGAGAAGGACGACCAGGGTACCCGGGGGTGGGGAGGGGGGAAAAGGGGGAAAAGCTTCCCTAGGAGGAGAGACTGAAGTGGTTAGGACTTTTTGGTCTGGAAAGGTGCAGGCCGAAAAGGGTCGTGATTGAAGTCTATGAAATCGTGTGTGGGCCCAACAGGCATGGAGTGGATGTGCACCAAGTCCCGCGGTCCCAGGGAGCTTGAAGGTGGTAGGCTCAAAACAAACAAGAAATGTGTCTTCATCCGGTGGGAGGTGAGCTATGGAATTGATTACCACAGGAAGTTGGACAGGCCAGAAAAAATAGCAGTCAGTTCGAGAGGGAGTCGAATGAATTCACGGATGAGCAGTTGGAGGCGGGGGTTCTGGGATGGTAGCCAGTCGGTACCTGTGTGTTACGATGGCTGTCAAGGAGGGCAACCGTCACCACAATTCCTCAAAGCTTCTTGTTACCACTGTCAAAGAGAAAACGGTGGGCTGGCTGGACCAATTCTCTGATGCAGTAATGGCATAGCGTAGGTTCTTAATGCTCGGTCTTTGTCACCTGGGCCCCAAAATGTGCCAGGCCGGGGGCCTCCTTTTTCTAGGTCTGTTGGTGCTCTTGACTTAGTTTGGTTTCATTGAAGATTGGTGGGAAGCTTGCAAGTCCTTCCCTTTTAACTCTTTAACCTGCTGGCTTCTTTCCACTTGGCATAACTGGAAGAAATAATGGGAACAACATATAATAGGGCTACTATACATCCCTGAAAAGCAAACGCCCATGAGCAACACCATTACAGAGGGCTGGAGATGGACCATCTAGCAGCCTTAACTTTTTCCTCTACATTCCTAACTTTCTCTCTCTTACTATGGTCTCGCTTTGGGCCACTCTTCCAGGAATTTGCCCAGACCCTTCTTGAACCTACTAATACTTTCAGCCTGCACAACTTCTTATGGGAATGAATTCCATACATTTACCACTCAAACCACCCACCGTGTGAAGCAATGTTTCTTTTCGTTTATTTTGAGCCTCCCGCCTTCACACTTCAAGTGGAAGAGGCACCTCTTCCTGGTGTTTGGGGATTTGGTGAACAGCCATTCACCCTGTCCACCTACTTCCTGATTTGGGGATTTCAATCATGTCCCGTCTCAGCTTTTGTCTTTCCAGCCTGAAGAAGCTGAATCTTTTCAGTATATCCCTGTAGAGAAGCTGCTCCATGCCCCTGGTCTTCCCAGGAGCCCTTCTCCAGCTCTATCACATCCTTCTAAGATGTGGGAACCAAAACTTTACACAGCATTCCCAAAAGCAATGGCTCTGTCCAGCCCTTTCCCAAACTACAACCTTTTCAAATCTGAGACATCTCGTTTGAAAGCAACCACTGCTGCCACCACCTCCTCTAACTCATTCCAAAGTTGAAATACGCTAAGACTTCATTTTCCTTTGTGAACTTTCACGCAGCAACTTTATTCTTTGGGTATTCATGAACTAGTTTAGTTTCAGCTGGAGATGGTCAGAGTTTATAATTGACCCTAAATAATTTGATGAGCAGCATGGCCTAATGGCAAGAGCACAGATCTGGGAATAAGGAGACCTGGGTTCTAATCTCAGTGCCGCCACTTGCCTGTTGTGTGGCCATGGGCAAGCAAGCCTCTTCACTTCTCTGGGCCTCGGTTTCCTCTGTAAAAATGGGGGTGCAATGCCTGTTCTCCCTCCTCCTTACACCATGAGCCCCATGTGGAACCGGGACTGCATCCAACCTGATTACCTGCTATTACCCGCAGCACTTAGTACGGTGCTCGGCCCATAGTAAGTGCTTAACAAGTAACCTGATGGTGATGATGATGAGGTCTTTTGAAGCCAGATATTTTAGTAAGGGGGACTTTACTTTTGAAGAAGAGGCAGAATACAGGTTAGTGGCTCAAATCGTATCCTGCTGCCCTCACAGGATGGTCCCCACATCCGTGGAGCGACTCCGAGAGGGCCGTGGCATCCTCAAGAAGGTCCTGCGCAGCGGGGCGAAGGTGTCACAGAGAAGGGAGCCCTCCCCCATATGGGAAAGCCCTGCAGAAATAGTCCCAGGTAAGACGGCGTCTACCCTGCCCCAGGGACATTGGTGATGGCAGGGCTGACCACGCTTCCAAGGCGAGAGAAGATCTAGTGGGTGCCCAGCTTGCTGGGTCCTGGCTCAGGTTGCCATTGGCCTGTGTGGCACAGCATTCTAGAGGGGTGGCTCCACGAGCTGCCCATTAAGAGCCTTTGTGCCTTGGAGGTCTGCTTTCACAAAGTAGTAGCGTGGCCAGGCCCAGTGGAAGAAGCATGGGCCTGAGAGTCCAATCCCTACCCCCGGCCTGCCGCCACTTAACCGTTCTGTGCCTATACTTTCTCATGCACAAAATGAGGGTACTAATGCCTGCCTGTCCAGACCGCTCAGAAGGGCTGTGCGGTGAAAATGAAATAATTGATGTAAAAGCACTTTGGAAAAAAATGAGCCATAAAAATTTTAGGGGTGATTATTATCATCATCATTACCTCTCCATCAAGCCTCTCAAATCCACCTTTGCTAAAGACCAGCAGACCAAAACAGGAGAGCCTGAACAAAATTGCCTTTGTTGCCTTCCTCTAATTCTGCGCTTGCCGTCAGGAAGGCAGCATGAGTAGTGGAGGCAGCACAGGTGCCTTCCAAGATCCACTTCTTTTGGCCAACTCCTAGAGGCTAAGTGTGGCTCTCTTTTGGCTTCCTTCCAGACACTGCCGAGGGAGATGGTCCAGAGACGTTGAACTCCGCTGCCACCAAAAGACCAGCCGTTTACAGTCCTTCTAGATACAGCTACCAGGTAAGAAAAAGAAGCTCCAGCTCCTGGGAACTTCGTGTTTAGGACCATACTCCAGGAGGTTGACGCTCAGAAGGACTAGTCTAGGGTTTGAGGTGAGATACCTGATATCCCATTTCCCACACTTGAAACTTGTGGGACATGAAAGGTAGATCGAAAGAGTCAATTCAAGAGTAGGAGGTTGTTCTGACAACCCTTGAAAATAGCCACTCACCTACTCGCCCTGGGGGAGTAGAAAAAATTGCTGGTCTTCTCCGACCAAGCCCTCATTTCTCCTACTCCCTCTCCCTTTTGCCTCGCCCTTGCACTTGAATATGCACCCTTTATTCACCCCACCCTCAGCTCCACCGCACTTATGTGCAGATCCGTAATGTATTTTAATATCTGCCTCCCTGTCTAGACTGTAAGCTCCTGGTGGGCAGGGAACATGTCTACTGACTCTGTTGTACTCTCTCCCAAGCACTTAGTACAGTGCTCTGAACACGGTCAGCGCTCAGTAAATACCACTGATTGAGTCTGCAGCTCCATGAGAAGAGTAAGCTGGGCAGTTGTTTTTGGGAAGGTGGGGGGCGCTGTTTGTTGCTGAGCTGTATTGATTGGCTTTACAGCGAGGCCAAAGGAGATTTCTTTGGCAAGTGACTTCCTCTTTCCCGCATCCTTTTGTTTCCCATCTTTTCTTTCTAGGTCCTGCCTTGTGATAGTCCACGAGCAGAGCCCCCAAATCTCCTCCAGAGGAGCGCTTCTCCCTATAGAGTACACCCCACTCAAACTATGGGATACAGTTACCGAGCCACAGCACTGAGATCTGGACATCCCCCCTCTCACGGTTCTTCAGAATCCTCCCTCTCTTCTACTTCTTCTTATTCCAGCCCCACCCACTTGGTATCCACTGACTCATTACCACTGTTTGCTGGGGCAACAGGGTATTACAGCAGCCAACAGCATTCTGGGAGCAGCACTGGCACCAATCTTTTGAAGAGGAGCTGCGACCCAACTGCTGCTAGTCCCTCACCGCAGGGCACCTCAGACTCTCTAACCTCAGACTCTGTTTCTCAGCCCAGCACAGGAACTCTGAGTTCCACTTCTACCCCTCTGAATTCTAGAGCGTTGCCGTCGGACTTGCGGACTATGAACCAGCCCAGAGCTGGGCAGTCAGCTTCCTGCCAGACCTCCAGGGTATCGACCGTAACCAATTCACAGCACTACCCACACCGTGGGGGAGGGGGAGTCCATCAGTACCGACTGCAGCAGCTGCAAGGGTCTGGAGCAAAGACCCAGAAGGGACTTTCCTAGGGCTTCTGGATTTGGGCAAACAAGACTGAACGAGCCCATGGCTGCTTCTGGCCGCCTTTGGATCCAGGGAAGCATGGGGAACTTACACCTGTTGCTGGGAGGGGGGCGGGGAGGGAGGGGGTGGGGGCGGGGTGGGGGAGGGAAGGGGGGTGGGAGGGGGGGAAAATACAAGGTGCCAGGGAACTAGGTCTGGATGATAAGTACAAGACTTATGAGTGTCATTGGCCTCTGGCCTGGAAGAAAGATGTAAATCTTGTCTGAAGCAGAAACTATAAAGAAGTTTTTCCCTGCTGCTTAGGGTACGTTGTGGAAAAGCAAGTGGTGTCTCAGTTGATACGGTTCTAAGTGCAATGACTTATCGCAGCAGCCCGTGTCTCCCATCCGTGCCCATAGCCTGTAGACACGCGTGTGCGGCGAAGACGTCTTTTGAAAAAACACGGAAAACAATTCAAAGAAAAAGGCGGTGGGAGCTAAACAACAAAATCCAAAGCTATCTGAAATAGTGTCGGGTTCTCATGTGTCCATGAGAGGAGGGCAAATATCCCCTTTATAAATCATTCCAGTCACTAACAAATCTGCGCACCTCAGCCTGCCTGGGCCCAGGCCTGCCATAGACGGTCTACACTGCTGCTTCTCTGATGTGTCCAAGAGCCGTTCAGAAACGGGCAGCCTAGGACGGGTAGGCTTGAGAGCGTGCCTTGTGACCAAGGAACGTCTTGTCTCTAAGAACAAGGGAGTAACCATCAAGTCTTGATTATCAGGGACTGATTATCCATTCTGTGGAGTAGTCGGGTCTAGCGGCCATCATCCTTCCTCTGGCTCTCGCTCTCAGAGCTCAACAATAATACCTCCTCCGGCTGGTAGGCAGAGTAGCGTTCCACGTGGCCGTGTGTCTGCAACTCTGGTTAAGAGGTTGGGTCAGGGAAGAGTGTGGGAAAACTTGGGCCAGCCGGGGTCTCATTTAGCCTACGGTCTCTCACCAGGGTGCTCGGGAGTTGACGGGCATCATTTCCCTTTCTGGGTTGAGATGGGCAGTCAGTCGCCTCTCTGAGTGGGAGCGTGCACATGAGACGGCAGAGGGTGTGGTGGGGATGGAGAAGAAGCCTGTGGGCTCAGGTGTCACTGGCAGGGCCAAGGTCAGGTGTGCGGTGGCATTTTCTTTTGGGGACTTTTGGAGCGTGGTTTCTCTGAGAGGGGAATGGGAGAGATGTAGCTATTCCTCCTCTCCTAGACGCTCGTGCCCACACAAACATCTGCCGTCCTGGAAGAGCCAGGGTGAGAGCAGACTGGCTTCTCCCATCAGTGCATTGTGCCTGCTGAATTCACACCTGGAGGCAAGCCCTGGAGCCAGCCCCAGGTTGGGTGCGCATTCTGTTAAATTCCGTACAGTTGCCAGCTTCTTTCTTTCACTTGTTTACTGTTCTATCTGGCGTGTTTTATTTATCTAATTTTATATTCAGTTATAACCATGGTAGGTTTAGCTAATATTCAACAGGTATAATCCCTGGTGCTGCAGTGGACCTTCTTTTCTTTTGGACAAGATAATACTGTGAGTCTCCCTCCGTTCCTCCCTCTGTCTTTTTCCGCCCGCCCCCCCGCCCTCCTCCCTGCCCTCCTCTTTGACTTTCATATGCACAGTCTTCTCTTTTTTGTGTGTGACTGTTACAAAATTTCACTCTTTCAAAGTTGAAATCAGGGGTCTGTTCAAAAACAAGGGGAGATATTTTTAAAATGTTGAAACAACAAAAATTCCTTTTTTGCAAATTGTCAATTTGTGGAAGCATTGGGTATGAAGATCATATTGCCCGGGATGCTGGTTTCTTTGTATGTTGTATAAAATGTGTAAACACCACTCCATTTGGGCCAGGGATGGCAGTCTCTTTCCCCCTCCCCCCCCTCCTGCCCCCCCCCCCCCTTCCCCAGGCTGGAGACAGAGAGGGGAGGAGGTGGGCTGGCTTAGCCTGCCAGGCACATGCAGACATCCCAACTGTTCTGCAAGGGAGGGGTGCTGGAGTTACCAGAAATCTTGAAAAACTCTGTCTTGGAAAGGAAGAAATGCTACTTCTTTCTCAAGTGGAGTGTTTACACCTTGCTGTTACATTTGAACTTTCACAAGAGATGTAATAATTTTGATAATAAAATACTTACCTTGTTATTCAAAAAGCCAAACTTTCTACACCTTCTCGATTGATTATAACGGTCACTCGCTCATTCACACCCATGTTGTGCCTCCTCTCCTGAGGCGAGAGGAGTTTTTTTTTTAAGGGGCGGGGGGACATCGCCTTCCACAAGCAACATATAATTTAGCTTTGAGAGATGGAAGGGATGTGAATTACGCCCATCATCTGTAGCTGATTTCCTGCTAGGAGAGAAGGAAGGCTAGGGAAACTGGGGACAAGAGGAGGTGTGATGACAGGGCAGGTAGGTGCATGGGAACTGCATTCAGATAGTTTTTTTTCTCTCCGGCTTCCAAAGTTGACATTGCTCATCCATGCCCCGCCCTCCACTGTCACTATTTTTAGTCTCCAGGCCAAGGGAACAGGACTTCCGTGTGGTATGAGCTATCACTCAAATTCCCCTCTGGAATCAATCAAAGGTATCTATTGAGCACTTGCTGTGTGCAGAGCACCGTAGTAAGCAGTTGGGAGAGTCCAGTATAACAGAGTCGGTAGACACATTCCCTGCCCATGTGGAGTTTGAGGAAGGTTTCATGTCCCTTGCCATAAGGGACACGAAGCGCTTAGTACAATGCTCTGCACACAGTAAGCGCTCAATAAATACGATTGAATGAATAAGACCCAACACCCATTCCATAAGTGGCACAGTTTACACTCTTGGTCCCCTGGAAACGCCTACGCTTGACATTGCAAAGCACAGTCCGTTCAAGGGGATCTTGCTCTAAAATAGGGCTATTGACTAGGACGCTATCTGCCTAGACACGATCATGGGGGCCCTTTCCCATTTGTGGTCACCTCTCCAATGATCTCAATTCATCCTCGACCTGAACCGGTGCAGGATCGAAGGAGGCCGGATCTAACCGTGTACCAGGACTTGCCAATACCCGAATGGTACAGAAGCTAGGGCAGGTTCGCCTGGTGTGCAGCAGACACAGGGGGATAAACAAAGCATCATGAGAGGGCCAAAGGAGCAGATGTTTTTGTCCACCTCCCTGGATTTGTACGTGTCTCCCATCTGATTATCTTCGTCAAACGCCTCCACACCATGAACCTTCATTGGGCAGAAGCATTATCCTCCCCATGGTTACGGTGGCATGATTACCATGGCAACTTGAAGAGACTGTTTCTGGTAAATGCTGCTCCAATTTGGATCCTCAGAGAACCCCAGCAGAAAGCCTCAAGCCTCCTCGTTCTTCCCCAAAGCAGGGGGTGGGCCCTCCCTCCCCTGAGTTCAGAATCCCTTAGAGAGGCTGGTGTGGGGCCCAGGGAGCCTTCTTTATTGAAAATCATTATGCACCGGCTCAGGTCAGTGCAGCAGGGAGTGGGGCTGGGCTGAGCTGAGCACAGCACCCATGGCAACATCAATTTGCTCTGAGCCTCATCTAATAGGAATAGCCTTCAAGTGTTTATCTCTACTCTGACTGGGTTTGTTGTCCTCTGCTTGCTACAGGGCAAGGCGGGTTGGTGGTCAGCATCAATGATACAGGGGAAACCGGAGGCCACTGGATTAGGGGCATTTAGGGGTGCTTGCTTAGGTTCCCTTCTTGGGGAGCTTAAGCCCACTGACACGGGTGGCAACACCCAGGTGGGAAGCACTGTGGTCTAGCAGTGAGAGCCCAGGTTCTAATCCTGGCTCTGCCATGTGCCTGCTGTGTGACAATTGGAATGTCACTTCACTTCTTTGGGCCTCAGTTTCCTAATCTGAAATAGAGATCCAACACCTGTCCTCCTACTTACACTCAGACTGTGAGCCCCATAATGATGATAATATGAATGATGATGATGCTATATTAAGTACTTACTATGTGCCAAGCACTGCATTAAAGACTGCCAAGCACTGCCATCGCACACTCTGCTCCCCTGCTGCTAACCTCCTCACTGTGCCTCATTCTCACCTGTCAATCAATCAATCAATCAATCGTATTTATTGAGCGCTTACTATGTGCAGAGCACTGTACTAAGCGCTTGGGAAGTACAAATTGGCATCACATAGAGACAGTCCCCACCCAACAGTGGGCTGTTGTCCCGCCATCGACCCCTGGTCCACGTCCTACCTCTGGCCTGGAATGCCCTCCCTCCACACATCCGCCAAACTAGCTCTCTTCCTCCCTTCAAAGCCCTACTGAGAGCTCACCTCCTCCAGGATACCTTCCCAGACTGAGCCCCCATTTTTTTCCTCCCCTCCCCATCGTCCCCCTCCCTCTGCCCTATCCCTTTCACCTCCCCACAGCACTTGTGTATATTTGTACATATTTATTACTCTATTTTATTAATGATGTGTAAATAACTATAATTCTATTTATTCTGATGGAATTGACACCCGTCTACTTGTCTTTTGTTGTCTTTTGTTTCCCCCTTCTAGACTGAGCCCTTGTTGGGTAGGAACCATCCCTATGTGTTGCCGATTTGTACTTCCCAAGCACTTAGTACAGTGCTCTGCACACAGTAAGCACTCAATAAATATGATTGAATGAATGAATGAATTAAGCACCCAGGTAGACATAGCTCATCAGATTGGATACCATACCCATCCCACGTGGGGCTCACAGTCTCAAGCAAGAGGGAGGCCGTTCTTAGTACAGTGCTTGGCACATGGTAGGCTTTTGTAAAAAACCACAGTGATTATTATGAGACTAAAGGGGAGACAGGTTGTAAGAAGACATGGATCTGGCCAGAGGGCAAAGCGGGAGAACAGTGAGCTCGAACTTCTTCATCCCAGCCTTGACTTTATTCCCCTTCTACCTGGAATAAGTGTTGTTGTCCTTTCCTTGAATTCTTTCAGCATCCGAAAGGTCAAAGCTTACTGAACCCCCTCTAGACTGTAAGCTCATCGTGGGTAGGGAATGTTTCTGTTCTATCGTTGTACTCTCTCGAGCGCTTAGTACAGTGCTGTGCACACAGTAAGCGCTCAATGAATACGATCCAGCAGCATGTCCCCCAAGTAGCCCAAAATGTCAAAACACGGTAGTGGCATTTGATGATTCTGGCATCACAAAGGCAACTGGCAGGACTGTCCCCTCTCCCATCTCTGTCATCATAAGTAAAGACCGGGTCTCTTGCTGTTACCCGAGGCTTTGAAATGGTGTATCAGATGAGAAATAAGCTTCAAGTGCAACCGGGAAAGGGACTGTAAGAGCTTGCTCGTGTTGTCGGGCACGAAGCAAACCCGAGCCCAGGGAGGGGCCCGTCACGACCTAGGGTTACGTTTAAGGGGAAACCGAGAGGGGCGGGTGGCCTGTGAGGAGCAAGAGGTAGCAGAGAGCAGGAAGCCGAAATGGTGATATAAAGTGTTTCTTTATTGAACATCATTCCACCTGCACTGAAGCTAAAACCCAGCAAAAGGGCTCCAGGGCCAAAACAATTAAGGTTGTCAAATCTTATGATGCAGAGTGAGAAAGCACTCAAACTGGACTTACTGATGAAGTGTTCACAATAACTGAGCTATCCTAATGACGTACAGCACAGGACCCCTGCTAGGGAGCGGGAGTCCAGCCGCCCTGCTGGGGCCTCTGCCTGGGTCCCCTGGGTCCAGTGCTGTTGGGTCTGGAGCTCAAGGATAATGGAGCTCCGCACCAGGAGAGGGATGAGGAGGAAGGGCAAGCCTGGGGGCACACTACCAAACTCAACTCTTGCAAACTGCTTTCCTGGGAAGGGACTGCTCCTTGGCCCCCCGAGCAGTTCCATGACTTGAGTCCAGGAGGCCAGCCACGGGGGACCTCCATGCTGCTCCATCTTCCCCGTGAGGCCAGGACTTCCCTTCCTCATCGATTAGCTTCCCTCCGTGACTGCCCATCACTGTTGCTCCAGCTCCAACAGCGCCATTGCACTGGGGGCCCAGGGTCCATGAATCCCCCAGGAGCCCCTGGAGAACTGTGGGAATTGTCCCCCTAGAACCGAGCCCTGGAGCAGCCCCTGCTTGGCTCTCCAGTCCCCGTCACCTGCCCCTATGCTCCCGCCTCAGTGGTTATCTGGCCTGGGGTTCCAAGTTTCTAGATCCTCAACACCCTCCCAGCTTTTCAGGGTGAGAGGATGAAGATGCCCCTGGGGACCAGCTGGCACTCTTCCCCCACTGCCGCTAATGCCCTCAATCTACCAGGGGAGATAAAGCCGCACGCACTCGACCTGGAGGTTCTAGGTGGGCCGGGTAGACAAGAAGTCAACTAGATCCGGCAAAGGAGGAGAGAATCCAGAATCCAGGGACTTCCCTCTCCCTCCTTCCCCAAGTTGAGCCATCATCACCCATCCCTAGAGAGCCTCTCGGAGCCAGATCAGAGGAAGCTGCAGGGCCCCACCCCCTCTCTGCTCAGGTGGCTAAGCCTGGATGTGCCTGGAGCCAGGAGTCCCAGGTTGCCAGCCTCAGGAAAAGGTTGGGTGCTCTTTCCTCAGAAATGTCTGCATCGCCTCCGTTGGTCACAGTGGTTAGGCCAGCTCTGTCTCTGAGTGGAGCGTCAGCTGGGACAACTGGTTCTCACCCTTCCTCCCCGCCCCTGACCCCATTCAAGTAATGAATTCCAATGTTTCAATCTGTGTCTCTTTTCCCAAGGTTGGCTCTCCTGGAATGACCTCTCCCTTGTCCCCCCACAACCTTCACCCTCACACCCTCCCCAACCACCTCCCCCGCAGCCTGCCAATGCCTCCCAGCCAGTCCTTCCAGAAATTTCCTCCATGGTCCTTTGAAATGTTTCCTGCAATGGGGCTTGGAATTGAACCTAGGACCCCATTGCTTTTATCTTCCCTAGAAGATTCGCTTCTCAACTTGATTAGTTGCTTTCATCTTCTGCACAAGGTTCTTGTCTCAATTTGATGAGTTACTTTAATCTTATGTTGAAATGCCCGTCTCCAGCTTAGCTATCCCCTCCCTGCCCATTCCCTGTGATCTGGGGGTGCCACTAGGGAACCTAAGGGTGCCACTAAGGAACTTCCCCGCACCCCCACCAAGCTGTTGTTTAATTGGACCAGCTGGATCCTTAGCTTTGCCTCCACCAAGAGGAGGATGGCACAGAAGTGTAGTGGCTAAATCTTCTGCCTGCTAAAATTTGCACAGGTCTTGGCCAGCAAATTGGAGCAGGCAGATGATTTTGCTACTGCTGTGGCATTTTCCACTCCCCTCTTGCCTGCAGACTACACTTCCCAAGTGCACTAGTCTGAACGTCCTTGCCCTCAAAACATCTTCCGCCCAAGTCTGCACCACCAAGGCCACTCCAGAGCTCTTGTTGGAGACACCGGGATTCGGTCCTGCCCAGCCTCCAGGCTGTCATCTGCAGCCACTTGGACCACTCAGGGTGAGCACATTCTGAAATCGTCCACTGCCTCCCCCCAAAAAGATGCTGGCTTCTACATTCCCTTTCCACTTTGTTTTCTCTTTCCTGGGAGAAGCTGATGAGAATCGGGAGCAATTTACTAGCATGGCTCTTCCCCTATTCCTGGGGGGCTGGGTTTCTTCCTTTCAGACCCACTTCTATGAGGAGATGGCCTCTTGGATAGAGTTCCTCTAGAAGGCTCCTGGATCTCTTTGTCTTATGGGAACTTTGTTCTTTTCTCCCCTGCTCCAACCTCTTTGGGCCAGATTCCCACAAAGCCCCTGACCTCAGGCCAGCCAGGACACCCTGAGATCCCAGTTGTCCAACCAGCACCCCTTGGGAGCCTAAGCTCTGTAGTGGCCCAAGAGCAAGGAGCCTTCCCTGGTGCCTGAACCCTAGGGAAGCAATTGTCATTGCTTCCTCGTGGTCAAGTTGTTTGTCGTTATTGGTTTATCATAGAAACAAGGCAACTTTTTCAGCCTTGGGGGAGCCTTCCCCTATCCCACTTAGTGAAGGATAACTCTCTCTCTCTCTCTCTCTCTCAGGCCCTCTGTGTCTCTCTGTCTCTCTCCCTCTCTTTTCTCTCTCACTCTGTCCCTCACTTTTTCTTTCTACTTCCCTCTATCAGCCACCATTTCTTCTTTCCTATTTTCCCTCTCACTCTCTTTGTGCCTTTCTGTATTCTTCTCCCTGACTCACTTTCTCTGTACACTCTGGGTGTGAGGAGATATCTTTCTGGTGGGTGTCCCTCTTCCTTCACCCCCCTCTGTCTGTGTCTTTCTCCCTTCCACGTGGACTTTCTAACTCAACAGGGAGTTTCGGGTTTCTCTCCCTTTTCATTCTCCTACCCCAGCTACCCTGGGACCAGCCCTTCCCCGTGTCCTGCTTGTCAATTCCCCTCTAGTGGCAGAAGGTCTGGGATTGGTCTGCCCACCCTCCCTCTAATTGGGACACAGTGTTGCTGGGTGGGGGTTGCTTCCAGCAGGGGAATCTGGAGAAAGTGGGGAGGGAGGGAGCACAGTGCTGGGCCACAGAGGGGACTGGTAGCATGAGGAGGAAAATTCTCCCATTCATGGAGGGAGAAGAGGGGAGATGCTGCTCTCTGGACCCCAGCCGCCTCCAGAGGGCCAGGATCTTTGAGCCATTCACTCTACCAAGTAACCTGACTCCGTGCACCCCCTCAGGACATGCTTTCACCCCCATCCCTGCCAGCTCCAGGACGAGAACAAGGGGCTTGAGGTTGGTGGAGGATGGATGCTGGGGGGTGGGGGGGAGGTGCACAGGAGCTATGTCAATGTCTTGAGGAGGAGGTGGGGGGGGAGGGTATTCTAGTAACTTCGGCTGGTCAGATCCAAAGTCAACTTTAATTTGAAGTGGAATTGTGTATGTTTCTCGGGGGTAGGAGAGGAAAGGGAACAAAAGGATATTCCTCAGCGTAGCTCCCATGACCCCCATGCTGGGCACCACAGGACCATTCCCAGAACACCCTGGACCAGGTCAACAACTGGGTGCAAAGAGAGAACCCTGTCCCTAGCAGCCACACCTGCCTGGCACCTCTTTCTCTCCTCCACCCTACCTCAGCCTGCTTGAGCAGAAGGAGATGATCCAGGAGAATCGGGCAAAGAAACTAAAGGGAAGTTTCTCTCCCTCCCTTCCCTTCTTTCTGCCCCCTCCACTCCTGTAAGGTGGCTTGCCACTCAAGACCTCCAAGCCTGGAGTCCCGACTTGGATTTTCCCTCAGTGTGGGGACACATACCAAGCCACGTGCCACGGGTCCCTTTTCCCCCTTCGAGTTCTCCATAAGGAGAGGGGGCTCGTCTGCCATGCCCTCGGCCCCCTCAGCTCCTCAGAACCATGGCTATAAAGCATGAAACGATGGCGGGTGAATCTCCTGGGTGAATTTCAGGGGAAAGGAGAAGTGGGGCCGGTGGGAGGAGGGGGGCGGGGGAGGGGTGTTAGTAGTACCCTGTTGAGAGGCGACCTGCAAAATCAAATTACACATAAAAGTATCAAAGAAACAGGACAGTTTCTGTCCATAGGGCTCTGCCCGGAGATGGAGCTGAGAACTCTGTGCTCTACAAAACTGGCCCTGTCCATGGGGGTGTAGGAAAAAGGGAGGAAGGTAAGACGGGGTTGGAAGGAAGGAGGGGTGAGGGGAGAGAAAGGGAAAGAGGAAGGGAGGAGGGGAAGGAGGGATCCTGGAAAGGAAGCAGAGAGGAACCAGGTCTGGCCCAGTCTGTGGAGCGGCCCCCGTGGGGGTTGAGCAGGACAGGAGGCGGCCCAGTCTGTGGGGTGGCCCAAATGGGGTCCGGGCACTCTGGCTCAGCCCAAGAAGATGTGGGACGAGAGCAGAGAGAGAATCAGAAACCTCCTGGGCTTTCCCGGGGTGCAGGGTCCAAAGGGGCTGGGGCCATTCTGGAGCGTCTCCAAAATGGAGAAATCTTTAATGGTCTTTTTACCCCTTAAAGCAAACTGCAGTTTATCGGCTCCTGTTGCATCAGCAGTGCCAGGGGCCGGGCGTGGTGCTCCCTCCCTCCTGGGGTCCAGCGTCATCTAGATCAGATTGGAGAGCGGGGTGAGGGGCCATCAGAGCGAGGTGGGCAAAATCCCCGTGAGGCTGAAGGAGTCTGAGGCTTTGCGGTGGGCATCACGGAACCGGTGTTGGCAGAAAAAGGCAGGAAAGAGTCCAGTCCGGTGCCGTGGGCAAGGGCAGGACCCAACTGCAGCGTCTCGGTTATATTCTCTGGAGGGGGGGACAGATGGAGTCAGTGCCAGGCCAGATGGCACCCAAACCTAGTCCTGAACTGAGCTGTGGCTAGGAGCCCCGGAGGCTCAGTGCCCAGACCGTGGGGTCGAGGGCGGAGGGCGGGGGAGGGAGGGAGGCTGAGAGAGACACCAGGAGCGGGGTCATTGACCCCCACCCCCCAGGACCAGGGCAGGGCTGGAGAAATTTGGTGTCTCCAAATTTTGAACCATGGATGTGACTGTGAACGGAGACACCCCCCTCCCCAAATCCTCTTCCCATCCTCCCTGGGGGCGCCCGAGCATGTGAAATCAGGCTTGCTTCTGTCCGTTTAGTGTCCAGCGTGCTCTGGGACATTCGAGAGCCAGAATCCAGCACCTTCCCCCAAGTGCCCGGCTTGACTTCCCGGCAGTTGGTTGTGGGGGGTAAGCAGCCAGAAAGCAGAACGAGCCCCCAAGATGCTTTTCCAGCCCCTTCGCCTCTGCGAGGGAGGGAGCGGAGGGGAGGGCTCGGCGGGGTGGGAGGGGCCGAAGGAGGGCATTGGCAGCAGAGTCCGGCCCGGGCCTGGGTCGGGCTGCAAAAAGCGCTCGAGGAGGGGATGGCCGGGCCCCTCTCTCCCCTCTCCCTGCACCCTCTGGCTTGGGGTCTCCTTAGGGCTGTCTAGCAGGTCCAGGATGGAGGAGACCAGCCCGGGGCTCCCAGCCTGGCCGGCAGCCGGGGTGCCCCGCCCGGCACGGGGGCCGCCCACGTGAGGAAGCCCTTGCCCGCTGGGACTACAAATCCCAACGGTGCCCAGGGAGGCCGGTGCGGGCCCGATGTGTCGTGCGTGCACGATGCCACCTCTCGCCCAGCAAGCAGGCTGGGCCCTGCCAGGCTGAAGCCTGGGGTGGGGTCGCCCGGGGCTCGGAGCCCCGCCGGGCAGAGGGTGGGAAGGCAGATCAAGGAGAGGGAACGGTGGACTTCGGGGACTGACTCGGCCCCATTTCAGGGGCCTGGTCTACAGAGCTGGAGTCTCTGACAATCGCAGTCAGGCCATTTCCTCCTCTAAACTCCTATGTTTGGATGAAGAACTAGCAGGGCAGGGCTACCCTCCACCCTTGGAATAGGCTGCCACTGTACCAAGACTTACCGCAGAGCCAACAAAATCTGCCAAAAACAAAAGGAAGAGAGAGAATTAGAAATGGCCTTGGAATTCCCACTCCCCAGCAACCTCCTGTCCCAGAGCTGGGCAGGGCTGTCCTGGGCGGAACAGCGTTAGGCTCACTGGAAGTAGAAAGCCATCTACTCACCCACCCAGAGCCTGAGGGGGCTCCACAGAGGCATCCCTCCCCGTCCCACCCAGACAACCTCCCGCAGAGTCACACCCTCCCCCTACACACACACACACACACACACACACACACACACACACACATATACACCATCCCCAGTGTCCCTTGGTCCCACCGAAACTGGGAACCAACCTTCCTCCCCTCTTCTCATATCACACGAGCCCTGGCCCCTCTGTGGGCCCCATCAGCATCTGGGACCAGGGCTGTCGGAAACCTGGCCCCCAGAGGACTTCACAGCTCAGTCCTCCCACACAGCCCAAAGACTCTGCTCCTGGACAGAATCAGACCTGGTGGGGAGGGAAGGGGGATGCGGGGAAATGGGAGGGAGGGCCATCCCCTCCTTGAGCGCTTTTTGCAGTCTGACCCAGGCCCGGGCCAGACTCTGCTGCCAACACCCTCCCGCACCTTCAGCCCCTCCCACCCCGCCAAGCCCTCGCCTCGGCTCCTTCACTCGCAGAGGCGAAGGGACCAGAAAAGCATCTTGGGTGCTTGTTCTGCTTTCTGGCTGCTTCCCCTCCCAGCGAACTGCCCGAGTCAAACTGGGCACTTGGGGTCGGGGAGATGGTAGATGGCTGTCGAAAGCGTCCCAGGTTCCCCTGGGACAAAATGTCCCAGAGCTGGCCGCAGCAGGGTGGCGACCTCCCGGGAGGGTGAGATGCACTGGGCTAGTCTTTGAGCCCCGAAACAGGTTGGATGGGAAAATCTGAGGTCTGATGAAGACACCGTAGTTCCTCCCCAGCCTGGCCCAGGGGCAGAAGAAGGAGAAGGGAAGGACAGATCCAAATCCAAGTTCTGGCCTCCCAAAGAGCCCCGGGCAGAGGTGGCCACATCAGCCACCTCCCAAGGTCCTGCCTAGGCATTTTGCCCCTGGGCAAATGGTTTTTTATGTTGAATTTGTTCCTGACCCCTCTGGAGAGGGTGGTTCCTAGCCCCAGCACCTCTGAGCTGGACAGATGAGTTATCAAAATAACGTGTCGCTTCTAAATCTGTAAACCTCACCAAACAGCACTCGCCTGGTAGGCTGCTCTTTCCAATAGACTTGTGATGGCTGGACGTGCGGCAGTATTATCGTCTCGGGTAACAATGACCATAATCCTGCTGCACATTCAAAATCATGTCATGGTTTGAGCCCCAGAGCCTCTTTCATTGTAAACTAAGCCCCGAGTGCCATCCAGTCGCGCCCGAGAGGAAGAGAAGGGAGGCGGGTGCTGATGTGGATGGTGTCTTGTAGTCTCTCTCACCCTCTTGCGTGCCGCCTTCAAGCATCCAACTGGGCAGCAGTACAGCAAAAAGGAAAGGGAATGTGGGTAACTCTGTTGTATCACACTATTATTATTATTACCGTTATTATTATGGTATTGTTAAGTGCTTACTCTATATCAAGCACTGGTCTAAGTGCTGGGGTAGGTACACGTTAATCAGATTGGACACAGTCCCTGTCCCACATGGGGCTCACAAGTAGTAAGGAGAGCAGGGATCGAATCCCCATCATACAGTTGAGGAAACTGAGGCCGCCCAGAGAAGTGAAGTGACCTGCCCAAGATCACACAGCAAACAATTGGCAGGGCTGGGATTAGAGGCCAGGTGTTCTGACTCCCGGGCCCAGACTCTTTTCACTAAACCACGCTGCTTCTCAAGCGTTGGTTGGTACTCTCCCAAGGGCTCAGTACGGAGCTCTACACACAGTAAGAGCTCAATAAATACAGTGATTGACTGATTGATTGGTGGCAGTGGGCAGCAGTGGGCAGCCGTGGGCAGCAGGCAGCAGCTGTGCCCCACAGCACCTTGCCTTGCCTTCCTCTCCTTCCCAATGGCAGCAGGGGTGAGTGCACATTTGCCATCCCATTGAATGGCTTGGCTGACCCCTCCTGGGCTGCTGGTCACAGCAACGTGGGCTGGCCCGGCCCCCATAGTCCCAGCAAGAGGAGCCACCATCCTGACCATAAGCTGGAAAGGGGGTTTACTCCCCAGCAGGGTCCAGGGAGCAGCAGGCTCCCAGGGCTGGTGGCCCATTGCTCATGTGGTTCCTTACTCAACCCTCTGGTCATTTGGGGGTCACTTCCCAGAGCCTCAGGAAGCACTGGACTCCTTGCCTCTGCTCTATAGGAAGTAGGGTAGCCATTTGTCTCATTCTACATCAGGAAGTCTGCTTCTCATCTGGCCTGGCCCCTGTCCGGTACTGATACGGTGCCAGACACTTTTCTATCCCGTTATCTGGCTTTCAGCCTCAGCTGCCTAATACCAAGGCTTCTGCCATTGAGTTCTGTGGGCTGGATGTGGCATCTGAGTTCACATGGACCAAGGAGGGGAAAGGAATGGCTCTAGAGCAATTGCGGGGGGAGGGGGGGGGGGGGGAGGTCAGGGTTCCCCGGGAGAAATGCTCTAGTTTTGGGATGATTCTGGCTGAATCAGATGGACTTTTGCAACATGGCAGCCAGCGCTTAGAACAGTGCTTTGCACATAGTAAGCGCTTAACAAATGCCATTATTATTATTATTATTATTATTATTATTACATCATCACACCGTACTACGTGCCGGCCTAGCACACATGACTTCCCATGCCTTAAATTGTGAGCTCCCACCTGTGCATTCTCTCCCAGCACTTAGCTCCGTGCTCCGCACAGTAAGTGCTTAATAAATAGTATTGCTCCTCTTCTTCCTCCTCCTCCTTCTCCTCCTCCTCCTCCTCCTCCTGCTACTACTATCCCCTACTCTGGGATCCAGATTTCTTGAAGATCATTGCAGGTGAGCAAAATGTGGAGGGGTAGGGGAAGACACCCACTCACCTCCTCTGCCCTCATCAGCCGTCAAGTGGAGCGTCAGAATGGGGCAGAGAGAGGCAGTGGGTATCCTAGGGCGTCCCCCTCATTCCCGTGACCTCACTAAAGGAGCAGGTAGAAGACGGAAAGAAGACGGGCCCGTGAGGTCCCTGAGCCCGGTCGATGGTCCTCTCTCCCCAGCCCCGCTTCTGGAGCTAGTGCTGCATGGGGCGTGGCCCGGGGCCTGTGCTCTGGACTGCAGCCACTAGAGGGTGGCAAAGTCAAACGTCTCTTCTATCCACCCTGCTCACGACGGAGACTGCCCTGCTGCTTGCCCAGCCCACCAAGTTGCGGCTGTTTTCCTCCCTTTTGGATGGGGCTCTGCCAGGACCCTCCGGGCCGGGTCCAGCCTGCCTGGATCCCCTCTAAAAGAGGAGACTAGAAGAGAGGTCCTGGGACCAGGAGGAGGGCTGGACAGTTCTCATTCTTGGCACGGAGACTGCCCTCTGAGAGGTTGAGGTCCCAGGGAGGGCCTTTTGTGTATAGAGATAGACCTATCTACCCTGAACCTCCAAACAGATCCTGCACACACACACACACACACACACACACACACACACACACACACACACACACACACACACATGCACACACACACTGTCCTTCTCTCACACCCACCCTCCATTCTTAGCACACTCTCTCTCCTGCACGTGCACACACACACACATGCACAAGCATTCTTGCAGCCAGTCATTTAGGAAACAGCTCGCCCAAAGGCACAATCTTAAAAATGGAATAAACAAGCAAAGAAATAAATAAAGAGACAGCGCCAGCAGGAGCGGTCGTCGGGGAAGGTTCTCTACCGCTGTGGTTTCTGGATGGCAGCCCAGCAGCCCAGCTGATGAGGGCTCAGGGGAGGCAGGGAAATCCGGGGATTTCCTCAGTGAATGTTCCCAACACGTAGTCAAGAAGCACCGGAACCCCCAGGATTGGAGCTGAGGGGATGTGTTTGGCATAGGGCTGAGGGGATCCTGCCTCTCGGAGACAGCAGGGGTAGGGATGAAAGGGAAAGAGAAGAAACCTCCGGGTATAGGGAGAGAGAGAGAGAGAGAGACAGCTTGGGTGGACACTGATTAGTGAAGCCTTCCTCTTGGCCTATGTCCCTGGCCTCTCCAAAGTCAGCCTCGGAGGCCTGTCTCTGGAACTGGGCGATAGCCCTACTGCTTCTTGGGAGTTTGCTCATTGGTCTGATCCACCTGACTCATCTAACCCTGGGTTAGAAGGTATGGGGTGGTAGCAGAAACTTCTGTTGCTGGTCAAGCCCCTATTTGTCCTTCCCAGCCGACTAAGGGCCACTGCTACCACTACTGTTACTACTGCTACTAGCGTCTCCCTCACCACCTTTACTGGCCTGGACCATCTCTCGCCTCCATCACCTGGCCCACCTGGTCCCCACCCAGATACAACTTCAGCCGGTCTGATTGTCCCTGGCTCGGTCTGCCTGCCACCCACGGCCACCACGTCTGGCTTGTCCACCCTGCCCCCATCCAGCCCTGCCTGCTTGCAGCCTGGCTGAGTAAGCTCTGCCCTGCTTCTGGCCAGCTGACTTCGCCATGGGGACTGACTCTTTCTGCTGGGCCCGGCTCTGGCATTTGATCCCTCAAACTGTTTCCCCCTGAAGTGACTAGGTGTGACTGCCCTCCAAAGTAAGATTCTCCTTTGTGGCCAAGTTCACTGGGTCCAGAATCCTGGGAGTCCCTCTCTCTGGCGATCGTGTTCCTCTTTGTGACCATGGGAAACACATCCGCTCACCTGCACATACATCTCTCCTCTGGGACCTGCAGGGAAGGCCCTAGTTTGAAGTACTCCCTCTGTGTTACTATGACGCAGTCTTCATTGGCTCCTGATCGGTTCTTTTGTATTTTCGACAGCACTGAAGGCAGGTGGTGTAGACAGCAGTGCCACCATTCTACTCTCCATAAAGCAATTGGAAGAGGGAGTTGAACTCAATGAACTGTACCTTCAGCTCAACAGCAGAGCACTGAGAACTTGAGGGTCTCACTGTCACCCGATCGCATATGCTGTGTGACCTTAGGCAAATCACTGACTTCTTGGTTTCCTTATTGCTAATAATACCAGCCAGGCTCACCAGGTTCATCTTTATAATGGATCATCTTTATTAGACCGTGACCCCCATGAGGGACAGGGACCGTGTCTAATTCCCCACCTGTGTATTCTTTACCGGCGGTTAGTACAGTGCTCTGCCTACAGTATGCACTAAATAAATACTCATACTACCACTAGCTGAGACATATCATCATTATCAATGGTATTTATTGAGTGCTTACCATGTGCAGAGCACTGTACTAAGCACTTGGGAGAGCACAATACAACAGAGTTGGTAGACACGTTCCTTGCCCACAGTGAGCTCACATGATGGCAAAGCCTTTAGAATGTGAAAGGTGTTCTAGCAAAGATTAAGAACAAGTGCCATCGGGATAAGGATATGTGCGGTGGGAATACATGTAATGTTGGGAGGGAATTTATCTTGGGCCACAGAGTATTATGAAATGGGGAGCAGCTGGAAGCTGAAGCCATAGTTCTTGACTAGTAGTGTGTAATCTCAAGTATGAAGAAAAAATAGTGAAATCACTAAATTGAGGGGGTGGGTTGAGAACTCCCATCTCTATCTCCTAGTATCTGGGAAGAAATATTCCAAAACTGTCTTCTCTTAGGGTAGTTGTTAAGATGTAAGCTCCTTGAGGGGAGGAACTGTGTCTTCTGCCTTACTATGTAGCATCTTGCCCAGGATTGTTTGCACTTCAGCACTTGGAACAATAATTGCAATCCATATCCAGCTTTCCTCTCGCCCTCAAATCCCCACCCCTATAGTCCGGCACTTTGGCGCCCGGACTTCTCTGAGGAGGGAATCCAGCCCTGCTCAGGACCTAAGGGAAGGACCCATCGTTGGCTGCCTCGGGCCCTTCCCCTCCACCTTCTCCTTCTCCCTCCCCTTCCAAACCAGGGCGGGGCTCACCTTTGCTTTCTGTCTTGAGGTCGTCGTGCAGCAGGTCATTCTGCCGGTTGCCGAGCACAAAAGCCAGGAAGGAGAGGATGAGGGCGTTGAGGATGCCGATGATGGCTAGGATGTAGGCCCAGCGCACAGAGCAGTCGCCCAGAGAATACTTCCCCGTCTTCTCCCCACACATCTCCTTGACCATCTCGGTGTCCCAGCCGTCAGGGAAGATCATGCAGCCCAGCACCAGACAGAGAGCTGGGGAGACGAGAGGCCCGTGCCAAGGCCCGACGTCAGAGCCGGTGGAGGGAAGCAGGTGGTCGCAGAAGGGGGGGAGATGGGGTGGGGAGGGGAGGGGAGGGTGGAGAGAAGGGACTCATTACCTCTTGGCTCAGACAAGCCTGTTCTTCCCCAACACCACTCAGTTCCCTGCCCCTGTGGCTCCCTCAGAGCCTCCTGCCCAATTCCCAGAGGAGAATTCCAAAAAATCCATTCCCACCTCGGTGAGTGGAGCTGAACTCCGGAAGCAGCTCCATTGTCTCCCGAGTCCCCTGGTATGCAGCAAACTGAGTTTAGTAGGCACAGAGGGCAGCTGGTCACTGTCCATCTGGTAAGAACCCCCCTCAATCCCATCTCCCCACACAACCACCTCTTTTGGATTCTATTAGGTTGTGCTATGGTGGGCTAAAGCTACTTTTCAATCTTTAAACAATAAACTAGTTAGTAGTAATACACTGTAAACTTCCTGGAGGTAGGGGATGTGCCTACCAATTATTTTGTTTTGTACTCTCCCAAGCACTTAGTACAGTGTTCTGAACACAGTAAGCACTCAGTAAATACCATCTGGCAACGCTTGTCTTCCCTCGGCCAAAGACACCCATTTCCTTCCTTCCTTCCTTCCAAACTATTCCTTCTATCATTTCTATGGCTCTCTCCTGAACCCAACATTTCCTTGATGAGAACCCCAAACTAGACCCAGGATTCAACCAGCACAATGGGAGTTCACAGGTCTTATGTTTCATCCTCCTGCATTCCTCCCTGCAGCCTACTCCTTGGTAAGTGGTGCTTCATGACTGACTTGAGTTCTGTTTGGGTTCCACTAGGACCCCTGGATTTTTTTCTGCTCTGGAGGTCAGGGTGAGCTTGTCCATTTTCTAAGGAACCCCAGTCCTTTGTAGGAGGAGGGGGCTTATGCTGTGCCATCTTCCCACCTGTTCTGCCACTTCCACTGGGCCCCCAAGTGGGCCAGAGAGGCCACAAACAGGTACAACTCTGTCCCACTCTGGCTGCTATCCTTTCCGCTCCTGAGCTCCTCAGGCCTGGCAGTTCCTACCCTCCCACTTCCCTTTGGCTGCACCCTCTCATTCCACTGAGGGGGAGAGAGGGAAAGTGGAGCATTGGGCCCTGTCCTGGGCAGTGGCAAGATAAGGTTTTTCAGGCGCTTTGCCCCAGAGATCCTTCTACAGTACTTCTTCTTTTCCCAAGTCAGCAACCTCCCTGTGTTCTTCCCCTTCCCCCTCCCCCTCAATCCAGTTGTCATAATTCTGATCACCGCACTCCCACCCATCCTGTTTTTGTTGTTAACCAGAAAGTTGGTTCCCCTAAATTGGATTTCCCATAGGGGTGGGGGGTGGGGGGGTGGGAGAACTAGAGCGGCCACTGTTGGTGGCCCTGACGGATCCCGGTTGAGGTCACGCACAGGGCATCACCTGGAATTCTGCTCCTCTAGACCCAGCCCCCTATTACTTTTGTTTACATTTTCTATATTTGTCTATGTTGGATTTTAATGTTTCTTCATTCCTGACGTATCTATCTCCAGCCCCTTCTCCTCACTTCTACTCTTAGATTGTCAGCCCCACGAGGGACACGGACCATGTCTAATTGCCACCGCCCAGTGCTCTGCCCACAGTAAGTGTTTAAAAAATGTTATTCTTACTACGAGTAGTACGGTTCTCTGCACACAATAGGCACTCCAACACCATTGACTGACTGAATGTATGAGTGAATGGGGGGAGGGGGGCGGCGGGGGCGGCGGCAGGCACAGGGAAGGGACTAATGAGTTGTGTGCTGTAGGATTGTGTCCCCAGCCTGGTCCGATTGACTCCCAGGATCAGGGACTTGAACGATGGAGAGAGAGCATGCTCATGAGGTTCATGCCAAGGCTGAAGCACGGGAGACTAGAAGAAGCAGGATGGTCTAGTGGAAGGAGCCCAGGACTGGGAGTCGGGAGACCCTGATTCTAATACCAACTCTGCCACTAGCCTGCTGGGTGACCTTGGGCAAGTCATTCACTTCTCTGGGCTTCGGTCTCCTCAGCTTTAAAATGGGGATTCAATATCTGCTCTCTCTTTCTTCCCTTTAGGCTGTAAGCCCCACGTGGGACAGGAATAGCATCTAATTCATTTGCACTGGATAGAGAAGCAGCATGGCCTAGAGGATAGAGCTCGGGCCTGGAAGTCAGAAGAATCTGGGTTCGAATCCCAGCTCCTCCACTTGTCTTCTGTGTGATCTTGTGGAAGTCACTTTACTTCTCTGTGCCTCGGTTGCCTCATCTGTAAAATGGGGATTAAGACTGTGAGCCCCATGTGGGACAGGGACTGTCTCCAACCTGATTAGCTTGTATCTAATCCAGCACTTAGAAGATTTTTTGACACATAATAAGTGCTTAACAAATACCATTATTATTATTATTTTTATTATCCACCACAGTGCTTGGTGCATAGTAAGTGCTAAACAAGGACCACAGTGATTATTTTTATTATTGGAACAAGGGTTCAACATACCCTTGCTGAGCTGGAGAAACCAATAGGACCTAGTGCAGGGGAGGTAAACTGAACTACCCAAGCCCAGTGGGAAAGGTCTGGCGAAGGCTCAAGCCAAGCAGGAAATGATGGAGGAGTTGCTGGAGGCTGAAGATGAGTCAGCAATGTTGTGCTATTATTAAAAAAGCAAAACATGACACTGGGAAGTATTAGCAGGACTATAACAATTCCCAACTATAGAGTCATCCTCCCACTCTAGCTGGCTCTGGTTGGGCGGTTCTTCAATGCAACAGGGTCCAGTTTGAGACCCATTTTAAGGGGAAGAGACTTTGGATAGAGGGCAGAGAGGAAAAAGAACATCATGAATGCTTAAAGCAGTCCCCATAAATGTTTTATCAGCCCCCGCCCTCTCCCCCACAGAGGTGCTCGAGGAGGAAAAATGAATGAAATCAGCATTCTATCTGTCTCGCCAGCTGGACATCAATTGCCCCTCATTGGAGGTGAATGGTTAGCCACAAGCCTGCATTAAAGGGTGGCTTTCAGGAGCCCTGTTCCAGAGATGCTTCCTCCATTTTAAATCACTTTATGATCTTAGATCAGTGCTTAGTGCAGTGCCAAGCGCTTAGCACGTTGCTCTGCACATAGTAAGCGCTCAATAAATACCATTGATAATGATGATGATGATGGTGATCTGCTGGGCCTGAGCGGTAGAAGAGGCTAAAGTCAGAGCGGATAAGGTGGCAGGACCTAGATTGAAGGGAAGGGGGAGGGAGGGAGGAGGGGCGGTTAAGTCAGGGGAGAGGTGAGGGAGCATTCACTTACTCTCCTATACTACCCCTATCATCCTTCTTCTTTGTCTCTCTAACTTCCCTTCCCAGACTTCCTCCCCACTCTTTTCTCTGCCTCTAACATCCTTCCTCCTATCAGATGAAATCAGTGATTATAAGACGATTAAACCTAAACAAATGGGGAAAAAAACAAAACAGAGGCAACAGTAACCTTTCCCAAAACATCCTGGCACATGAGCTCTGTGGGGTCTTCTTGTAGGTTGTAAATTCTCAATCGATGCCTTATGATGCCAATCACAGAGATGTTCCCATTAGAAAGCTTAATGAATATGTTTTTTGTGTTTTGGACAGGCTGGAGGGATTGAAATTTAATGATGGTCTCAAAGAATAGGAAGGGTTATTACAAGGAGGATAGTGGCCAGCTCTTCTCATCTTCACGAAGGATAGAAAGAATGAGAAAATTGTCAGACATCTGTTTGGGTTATCAAAATTCTCCTTCCCTGAACAGCTCTAAGAAGAAGAAAAGATTAGATCCTCTCTTCCAGAACCTGCTCATCTGCCTGGGATGGTCCCCGACAAGTGTTTGAGAAACCGCACCTTTGTGGTTTCAAGGTTTCTCAAGAATTTCTCTGGCACACCACACCCCTCACCCCCACTCTGCTCGCTGCTCACATCCAGACCCACCGTCACATGGTAGACCACCGTCACATGGTAGTGCCCCCTCATCCCCTGAAAACCTCACCTTGAACCCAGTCCTCTTTCTGCTGGACAACAGTAGCAGCAACCAGAGCAAGCAACAAGAAAAAACCAGCTATGCTTGCTGGGCCCTGAATTCCCACTATTCATCCCCATTATCTGCCGTATGCAGGGTCCCCATTAGTGATGGCATTTATTAAGTGCTTACTATGTGCAAAGAACTGTTCTAAGCGCTGGGGAGGTTACAAGGTGATCAGGTTGTCCCACAGCGGGATCACAGTCTTAATCCCCATTTTTCAGATGAGGTAACTGAGGCACAGAGAAGTTAAGTGACTTGCCCAAAATCACACAGCTGATAATTGGCAGAGCCAGGACTTGAACCCATGCCCTCTGACTCCAAAGCCCGTGCTCTTTCCATTGAGCCACACTGCTTCTCTTATTGTGAACCTCCCATCTGGAGCATCAACTCCCCGGCTCTTTGGGCTTTCCTGTCAGGGTTTGATGGCCCCAGAAGGCATTCAGGCATTTGTCTAGGGGCCTGAGGGCAGCTAGTATTTTTCTGGAGCCAGTTGGAGGGGCGGGAAGTGGGGAAGGGGCAGGGGCAGGCAAGGATGGTCAGCTCCTGCTCTCCTTAATGATATCACCACATCTGCTCAGCAGTGGGCTATCAGGAAAAGTTGTCCAGCCCACTGAGGGAAGGTACATAATAATACTAATGACGGTATTTGGTAAGCACTTACTATCTGCTAGGCACTGTACTAAGTGCTGGGGTGGATACAAGCAAATCGAGTTGGACACAGTCCCAGTCCCATGTGGAGTTGACAGTTTCCATTCCCATTTTACAGGTGAGGTATCTGAGGCCCAGAGACGTAAAGTGGCTTGCCCAAGGTCACAGCAGACAAATGACAGCCGGAATTAGAACCCATGACCTTCTGACTCCTAGGCCCGTGCTCTATCCACTAGGCCATGCTGCTTCTCTTAGGTAGTCTGGTCCTGCTTGCTGCCACCTCAAACTTTCCACCCTCCACCTCAATGGCTGCCTGGGAGAGGGTGTGCACCTCCTTCTCAGGGCTGGCAGGTGAAGGGTTTGTGTCGGGTAGCAGCCAGGCAGTCAGTGGTGTACCCCTAGTGTACCCCTAGACCCAGGACCAATTTCGGGCTCTGATGAGCCCGAGGCAGTGGAAGTCAGGGGCCCCCAGGCCCAAGTTCCACCTGCCTCCCAAGCTCCTCAGAGTGGCTGCCTGCTCCTAGCCCCATGAACACCTTTCCCTCCCTCGTCTTGCCTGGACTCGTTTTAGATGGGAAGGGTGGATCGTTTGGCTAAGTGTTAGAAGTAAAGCCGGCAGGCTAAGGAAAAGTCCTTGAGCCGACATTCCAGGGCCGCCTGCTCCCTCACTACTGCCTCACCCCCTGGAAAGCCTCTCCCTTGCCACCACCGCCATCGCTGTCACCATTCTTCCCCCAACCCTGGAAAACCTACTCGCTTGCACTTGCCCTCATCCCTGGAGAGCCTGCTTGCTTGCCACCGGGGCAGCCGGGGTTGTCAGAGTTCCTGTTGGAAATGGTTGCTTTTTTCACTCTTGGCACTAGGTCTGGCCGAGGTAAAACTGGAACGGGAGGGGGTAGCTTGATGAGTCGGCACCGGAGGCGCCCCCTGGCGGCCTAGTGGGCTCCATGCCAGCAGCGACTGGGCCTTGGGCAAATGCCTCAGTGATGAAGCAGCCCGGCCTCCTCCTTGCCCCATCCCTAGCTCCAAGGCCACTCCACACATCAAGAGGTGTGGAAACGAAAATACAGACAGGGAAAATGATGCTGGGCATCAGCAACAATACTCTAAATGGTCCTTGGAGCCTAGTCTTGGTCCTTGGTCCTTGGAGCCTACCAAAGCAGCGTGGCTCAACGGAAAAAGCACGGGCTTTGGAGTCAGAGGTCATGGGTTCAAATCCCAGCTCCTCCAATTGTCAGCTGTGTGACTATGGGCAAGTCACTTAATTTCTCTGTGCCTCAGTTACCTCATCTGTAAAATGAGGATTACGACTGTGAGCCCCCTGTGGGACAACCTGATCACCTTGTAACCTTCTCAGCGCTTAGAACAGTGCTTTGCACATAGTAAGCACTTAATAAATGCCATCATTACTATTATTAGTCTTGACTTCTCATGGCCTTCCCAACCCCAGCCTGGGCAAGACCCTGGGAAACCTGGGTAACCCTATAGACAGCCCTCACACCATAGCCAGAGAGACTGGCTTGACTGGTGGAGCTGGGGTCGTGTTATCTCCCTGTGCTTCTCACCAGCCCCACAGCCCTTACGTTCATAGCTGTAATTTATTTATTTATATTAATGTCTGTCTCCCCCTCTGCGGTCAGGGAAGGTGTCTACCAACTCTCTTATATTGTAATCTCCCAGAAGATGCTCAATAAATACGACTGATTGATTGATTGGGGGCAGATTTAGAGGACTGAACCACTCGGAACTTCATTCATTCAATCGTATTTATTGAGTGCTTACTGTGTGCTTACTAAGCGCTTGGAAAATACAACTCAGCAACAGAGACAATCCCTGCTCACAACGGGCTCACAGTCTAGAAACAATGGGAACTTGCTCTCCTGCCCAAGACTTCAGAGTCGAGAGACTCGGGTCGACCTGCCTGCCTGCCTCCCTCAGAGAAAAAGAGAGGACCTTTTTCCTTCCAACCTTGTCCCCTCGATTCTCCGCTAAAGTTGTTTCTTGCTCATGCACTAGCAATCTTCTCCTTAGCCTAAACTGCTCTTAGCTCCCCACTCCTTTCCATATGCTACTTCTCCCAAACACATCCTTCTCTCCTCACTCTTTCTCTCCTTCCCACCCCACCCCACCCCACCCCCACCCAGACTGCCCGCTCTGTTCTCTACTCTCCCCTGGCCAATTCAGAATGCTGCTCAGGGAGCCCTCCCTCATTTATATTCCACTTGCTCAATCCAGCAAGGTCACGGTGTACTGCATTGGGTGGGAGGGGGGGAAAGGAAGAGGAAGGAGGGCTGGGTAGGGGCGGGGGCACCCTCCAGACAGGATTGCATGGAACAATTAGGCTCTACAGAAAGGTAGTGAGCATGGGGAGGGGGAGAAGGAGGCAGGATGAGAATTGGGGTTTGGTGGGGAGGGGGGGAGGAAGGTGAGGGAGGGAGTCTGGCTGAAGGAGAACACCCTGGGGAAGGGAAAGGGACATAATTTCCCTCAGGTGGCCGCCCCCCTACCCTCTACTGCTTCCTCAGACCTTCCTAATTTTGACCCATTCAACTCCCTCCCCCATGGCTCCTTAATCCCTTCCTCTAATACCCCTATCTAACCCCTCTTGCCTCTCCCCTCCCCCATCGCCCACAGTTCGTACACTTCTCAGCTCCCTTCACAGCTCCCCCTAACCCTAACCCCTTTGTTGACCCTGTTCTGTTCTCTCCTGGGTCCATGAGGACCCTCATGGGATTGTCAACAGCTGCTGATTCTCCACCCAGAGAGGCTGCGGGGAAGACCTGGTTTCTCGCCAAGTGAATTCCCATCTCCATGGAAACTGCTGCCAGCTCTCTCCCGGCTCCTGCTCATTTCCATTCTCTGCCACTTCAAGCTTAGGGCCATGCTGAAAGTGGGGCTATTGTGGCCAGAGTTGTTTAAATGTGGGATGGGGGTGGGCCCCAAGGCAGGGGGAGATAGACTTTAATCTGTCTAAAGACTCTGCACTATAAGGTCCTTGTGTGCAGGGAACATGTCTACCAACTCTGTTATAATGTACTCTCCCAAGCACACAGCAAGCACTCAATAAATATGACTGATTGATTGAATGATAACATGAATAAATGAATTACCGATATGTACATAAGTTCTATGGAGTTGAGAGTGGGTAAATATCAGGTGCTTAAAAGGTACAGACCCAAGTGCAGAGGTGACGCAGAAGGGAGACGGTAATTCGGGAAAAGATGGCTTAATCATGGAAGAACTCTCGGAGGTGATGTGTTATATTAATAAGGCTTTAAAGGTGGGAAGAGTGGCGGTTTGTCAAACACGAAGGGGGAGGGAGTTCCAGGCCAGAGGGAGGAAGTGGGAAAGGGATCAGTGATGATAGCCGAGATCAAAGCATAGTAAGTTGATGTTAGAGGAACAAAGCAGGTGGACTGGGTTGTTGTAGGAAATTGGCGAGGTAAGGTAGGAGGGGGAGAGCCAGATGAGTGCTTTAAAGTCGATGGTAAGGAGTTTCTATCTGATGCAGAGATGGATGGGCAACCACTGGAGGTTCTTGAGAAGTAGTGAAATGTGAACTGAACAGTATTTTTTTAGATAAAGGATCCAAACAGCAGAGCAAAGTATGGACTTAAGTGGGGAGAGACAGGAGGCAGTGAGGTCAGCAAGGAGGCTGATGCAGTAGTCAAGGTAGGATTAATTCGATCAGCATAGTAGCAGTTTGGATGGAGAAGAAAGGGCAGATTTTAGCGATGTTGTGAAGGTAGAACCGACAGCATTTGGTGACAGATTGACTATGTGGGTTGAATGAGAGATGAGTCAAGGATAATACCAAGATTACAAGCATGCGAGATAGGGAAGATTGCGGTGTTGTCTACAGTGATGGGAAAGTCCTGGGAGGACAGGGTGGGGGTGGGAAGATGAGGAGTTTTCTTTTAGACATGCTTAGTTTGAGGTGTCAGCGGGCCATCCAGGTAGATATGTCCTGAAGGCAGGAGAAAATTTAAGACTGCAGAGGAGAGCAGTCAGGGCTGGAGAGGTAGATTTGGGACGCACCCACTTAGAGATGGTAGTTAAAGTAATGGAAGCAAGTTAGTTCTCCAAGAGAGTAGGTGTAGATAGAGAATAAAAAGGGACCCAGAACTGAGCCTTGAGGGACTCCTACAATCAGAGGGTGGGAGGTAGAAGAGGAGCCTGTGACAGGGACTGGGAAGGAGCGGCCAGAGAGATACGAAAGGAACGATGAGAGGACAGTGTTAATGAAGCCAAGGTTAGATGATGTTTCCAGGAGAAGGGGGTGGTTCACAGTGTTGAAGGCATCTGAGAGGTCTAGGATTAGGATAGAGTAGAGGCCATTGGACTTAGCAAGAAAAAGGTCATTGGTGAGCCGATAGAGCAGTTTCTGTGGAGTAAGGGGGGTGGAAGCCAGATTGGAGGAGGTCAAGGAAAGAGTTGAAGTAGAGGAAGTGGAGACAGAAAATATAGACAATTTGCTTGAGGAGATGCAGTCTGGTCTAGTGGATAGAGCACGGGCCTGGGAGTCAGAAGGACCTGGGTTCTAATCCTGGTTCCACCACTTGTCTGCTGTGTGACCTTGGGCAAGTCATTTAACTTGTCTCAGTTACTTCATTTGTAAAATGGGGATTACAGATGACTGTGTCCAACCTGATTAGCGTGTATCTACGCCAGCACTTACTGCAGTGCCTGGCACATAAGAAGAGCCATTTTTTTTTTAAAAAAAAGGAGTTTGGAGAGGAATGGTAGGACAGAGATGGGGCAATAGCTGGAGGGAGCCATGGGGTCAAGGGAGGGGGTCTTTTAAGATAGGGGACACATAAGCATGTTTAAAAGCAGTGGGGAAGAAGCCAATGGAGAGTGAACAGTTGAAGGTGGCCACCAGGGAGGGAAGAAGGGAGGGAGCACGAGTTTTGATAAGTGAGAGGCACAGGTGTAAGGAGCAGATTTAGAAAGGAGGCAGAAGACCTCCTCTTGAGATACTGACTGTTGAGAAAGATGGGAGAGTCGAAGGGGAGCAGGAGGAGAGAGGGACTGGAGAGGAACAGATGAAATTTTAGGGAGCTCATGCTTGTTGGTTTTAATGTTACTATTAAAGTACATGACCAGGTCCTTAGGGGAAAGAGATGGGGGTAGGGGGTTTGGGGAGGGAGTTTAACATCTGAAATGGCTGTCAAGGGCAATGGGCGTGGGAGTAAATAAGGATAATAATGACATTTATTAAGTGCTTACTATGTGCAAAGCACTGTTCTAAGCACTGGGGAGGTTACAAGGTAATCAGGTTGTCCCACGGGGTGTTCACAGTCTTGATCCCCATTTTACAGATGAGGTAACTGAGGCACACAGAAGTTAAGTGCCTTGCCCAAAGTCACACAGCTGACAATTGGCGGAGCTGGGATTTGAACCCATGACCTCTGACTCCAAAGCCCGTGCTTTTTCCACTGAGTGTTGCCGGGTGGAGGAGAAGGGAGAGTTGAAGCAGGTGAGGAGGAATCTGAGATGGACGAAGTTGGCCTGGTGTCTGGATTTCCACTAACAGAGCTCCTCAGGTCCTGCACAGGAGCAAATGAAGCAGACTGTGGAGGTGATCCAGAGTTGTGGGTCAACAGTACAAGATCAGTGGAGGGACAGGAGAAAGAGGGAGTTGAGTTCAGTGGAGAGGACAGTGTTAAGGGTATTGATTTGAGTGTCAAGAAAAGGTAGTTTGGGTATGAAGACCAAATGGGACGTGATGACTTTAGACAATTGGAGGGGGTAAAAAGATTGGAGGTCTCCGTGGGGGAACAGGACAGAGTTGCAGGGGGAGGTACATAGGGAGAGAAGGCAGGTGAGGAAGCTGTGGTGGCATAGAAGAATTTGGAGTTGGTGAAGGTAGAGATTGTACAGTGACTAGAGATGATAAGACCAGGTGTGTGTCTGTGTTGAGTGGGTGAGGTGGGGTGGAGCAGGAGGTCAGTGGAGTTGAGGAGTGAGAGGAGATGGAGAATAGAAGGGACATCAGGAACATCCACATGGATATTGAAGTCCCCAAGAATCAATATAGACACGGAGAAAGAGAAGGAATATGAGAAAGGGATCAAAATTGTTCACTGAGTTGCAGGAGGGTCCTGGGGGTGGTAGATGAATGTGACTAGTAACTGGAGTGTGTAGTAGAGGTGGATGATATGGGCTTCAAAGAAAGGGAAACAGAGGGGTGGTGGAGGAGGAATGGTGTGAAAGTGGCACTCCGGAGTGAGAAGGAAGCCGACTCCCCCCCTTTTCCCAGTGAGTCTGGGGATTGGGAGAATACGATGCCCCCTCTGGAGAGAGCCAGGTTTCAGTGATGGTGAAGAGGAGCAGTGATTGGGTCAGGAATAGGTCAGTGATGAAGGGAAGCTTCTCCATGATGAAGCAGGGGTTCCACAGGCAGCACTTAGCCGATGCTGGGGGAGCAGGTGCCTAGAGAGGAGATGGTATGAGAGGTAGGAAGGGGTAGATGTGAGAGAACTGCTGGGGGCTGGCATGAGGGGAGGGGAATGAGGGGCAGCGCTGGGAAAGAAGGACAGGGATTTGGAGGAGGAGACGGGAGGGGATGGCATGAGGGGTGGGGAAGGATTGGATAGGGTCGGGGGGGAAGGGTGCTTTGAGAGAAGGCCAGGGATGGGCTGATTAGAGGAAGAGGATTGAAGGGACATGGTGGGGTTGGAGAATTTAAGCGATATAGGAGAGGTTGTCAATAGCAATAACTGCTTACTCTGATGGTTCAGTTGACCAGCTTCATGTTTGTGGACTCAGGAACCCGGCCACCCAGCCCTGCCTCAGCATGACCCTGTTCAACTGACCCCTTTTGTTTCTTTCTACCTGCCTAACAATTCCATTGCCCTTCCACGCTACCCTCCGTACTGCCTCCTGGTGGCTAAACTGAGAATCATCCCCCACTGTATACGTCTCTTGGCCATTATTCATTCATCCATCCACTGTACTAAGCACTTGGGAGAGTACAACATAACAATAAACAGACACATATCCTGCCCACAACGAACTCACAGTCTAGCCATAACCAGGTGATGGGGATCAGCAATTAATAGCATTTATCGAGAGCTTACTGTGTGCATAACGGAGTACTAAACACTAGGCAGAGTACGATAGTGCTAGCAGACATAATCCCTGTCCTCAAAGAGTTTTCAGTCTAGCAGGGAGACAGCACTAAATGAAATTAAATTACAGGTAGGAGGAAGCAGTAGAGTATAAAGATATGTGCCTAAGTGCTATGAGGAGGTGGAGGGGCTTTCTTGATGTGAAAGTACTGAAGTGGCAACTGGTGGGGGGATATAGAGTTGGGAAATGAGAAGTTAATCAGGCAGAGAAGGCCTCTTCGAAGAGATATGATTTCAGAAGGGCTTTGAAGATGGGGTGAGCAGAGGTACCAGATGTGAAAGGGGAGTTCCAGTCCGGAGGTAGGGAGGGAGCAAAGAAGAGGTCGGTGGCAGGAGGGATGAGAATGAAGCACAGTGAGGTTAGTTTCAGAGGAACAAAGTGTGTGTACTGGGGTGTAGTGGAAGATCCAGGGTAAGCAGTGCCTTAAAGTTCAATGGCCAGGAGTTTCTGTTTGTTGTGGAGAGGAATGGACAGTCATTGGAGGTTTTTGAGGAGTGAAGAGATGTGTACACAATGATGTTTTAGCACTTAGAACAATGATTAGCAAATAGTAAGCGCTTAACAAGTGCCATACTAATTATTATTATTAAAAATGATCTGAGCAGCAGAGTGAAATGTGGACTAGAGAGGGAAGAGACTGGAGGCAAGGAGGTCAGTGAGGAGGCTGATGGCAGAATCAAGGCGGAATAGGAAAAGTGCCTGGACGGCGTGGTGGCCATTTGGATGGAAGAGGAAGGGGCAGGATCTGGTCATTTTGTGGAGGGAAAACTGACAGGATATGGGGACAGACTGCCTGTGGGGGATGAAAGGGAGGGAAAAGTCGAGGATAATGCCCTATTTATGGGCTTGAGAAGAGACACGAGAGAATGATGGTGTTAGTTGTGATGGGCAGAGCCAGATTCTGTGTCGCCTATGCACCCAGATCTGTACTATTTAAGCACTTGATATTCACCCCGCCATCTCCCCCGCAGCACTTGTGCCCATATCCGTCATTTATTTTAATGTCTATCTCCCCATCTTGACTGTAAGCTTGTGGTGGGCAAGGAATGTGTCTACCAACTCTGTTGTATTGTACTCTCCCAAACAGTACAGTGCTCTGCACACAGTAAGTGCTCAATAAATACGATTGATTGATTGCTCTGCCCACAATAACTGCTCAATAAATACCATTGATTGAGTGATTGATTGAGCCGCCGCCACCACCCCAAATCCCTCCACCACTAAGAGCTGCTCTCAGTCACAGCCAGATGGAGCAGACATTACCCACCAAGCACTCTCTTTCCGGCTGCAGAATCTCTTTCTTCCCTGCAGCTGTAGCCTGTTGCCCAGGATGGCACAGAAGGAACTGAGCAGCTGAAACGCTGGCCACCATTTTTTAGTGGTATCTGTTAAGGACTCACTATGTGTCAAACACTGTTCTAAGCACCAGACCACTGTACTAACCTAGTTCACAAGATCCAAGCTCAGTTTCAGTAAATGAGGCACCGGGGAGAATGCCCAGACCTGATACCTGCTCCATTGTTTTGTACTCTTCCAAGTGCTTAGTTCAGTGCTCTGCTCACAGTAAGCACTCAATAAATACCTTTGATTGATTGATTAATGGATTAATTGATCACCTCCTCCCTTTCTTCCCTCTGCCCCTAACATCCTTGGCTGCCTGGAAGCTGACCCAGCTGCATCCCAAGAAAGCACCTACCCCAGGCAGGATAATGCAGTTGGAAATGGGAGATTCGCTGGAGGCATCCACAGAGGTAAGATTATTCCTCACTGGATTGGAAGAGTAATGAAGGGGAGGTGCCTCACCCAGGGTTCATCAGCTAAACCAGGAAGATGGCCCCCCTCGCCCTACCACAAAATCTATTAGCCCCAGTTCAACAGGAGTCTTAATTGGAAGATAGTGAGACCTGTAAACTGGTAGCTCCTCATTCCATAAAGCCTTTTAAAACCATTTAGTTTCATATCACGAAAACTTGGCTTGCTTAAGTAACTTTCATTTTTGAAATGATTAAATGTATTTACTATGTGAATTATTTTCTTAGTAAATTTGAAATAAAGACTGAGCTTTGCCTGCATTTGAGGAGCTCGGATGCAAGTGAGGCTGCCTAGATAGTCCTATATCCACATGTGTCTAAAGCAGAACCATAAAAATAGAGGCCTCAAATGCAGTCAATGAAATTCTAGCCCATCAGACTGCAGAAAGACAACTGGACGATTAGCTTGGTGCAAAAGGAGTGCTCTGAAATCAAAAGGAAACAGCAGCAACAGGAGAGATTAGAAAGGATCCAGGGATGAGGCCAGCCAGGATTTGTCTGACCTTATACATGCTGCTGACGTAAAAGAACAGATTTAGCGGGCAGTGATTGAGGTTCAGCCGCTGTCAGGAAAGTACTTTACTTTCATGTCAAGAACCAACTTGGAGGCAAGCGAAAGGGAATGGGAGATTCAGAAAGCCATTAATGAGAAATGTCACTGCATGGTAGAAATCACCACACCAAAAGCAGAATGGACCACTTAGAGGGAATAAGTACTCAGTGCTCTGCTCTTCCAGATGCACAGCAAGCCCAGAAAGCCTGCCCAACTTTGTCCTGGACAAACTCGATTGCCACGAAAGTACAGACAAGGGCCCTTAAAACCTACCACAAAATAGAGCAGTCCAAGCTACCAGACAAGATGGCTCCGCCATCCTCCCTCTCCATCCCCGGGAACTCGAAGATGGATGATGTGAACAGATAGTGTTCTCCATAAAAGTGGTCTCATCCCCTGAAGAAATGCCAGCTCTCCTTAAAGAATGCAAGGCTCTACTTTAGGACTTTGGCATCTGCTTTCCATGCTGCACTTCCCAGAGCCTCTAGAACTATGCCTCCAGAACCACGCCTGTAGCATCTGGAAGAGGGTATCCAGAGTACCAAGTACCAGATGTGCTGCTGCTGCTGCTCTCCCCCTGGGTAGCTGCCAGACTGGCTCCTTCTGAGACTTCCCTGTATCAGATGCCATGGTAGGGAGGGAGACAAAGGCAGAACATCATCATCTGACGCCACGCCTCATTCATATATTCAGTCTTATTCATTAAGCACTTACTCTGTGCAGAGCACTGTGCTAAGCTTTGGGGAGAGTACAATATAACAATAAACAGACACGTTCCCTACCCACAACGAGTTATGTGTTGCTGTGGGAAGGCACATTAAGAAGTTCTCTGAAGATCAGCCTAAGGGACCCATGAACAGGTATGATAATAATGATGGTATTTGTTAAGCGCTTACTAGGTGCCAAGCACTGTTCTAAGCGCTGGGATGAGCAGAGAGCAACAGGTTGTTGGTCAATACTAATAGCCCCTACTCAGTCAATGCTACTGTTCCACCACTTGTCTGCTGTGTGACCTTGGTCAAGACACTTCACTTCTCTGGCAGCTGTGTGACTTTGGGCAAGTCACTTAACTTCTCTGTGCCTCAGTTACCTCATCTGTAAAATGGGGATTAAGACTGTGAGCCCCCTTTGGGACAACCTGATAACCTTGTAACCTTCCCAGCGCTTAGAACAGTGCTTTGCACATAGTAAGCGCTTGATAAATGCCATCATTATTATTATTTGTGTGATAGGCAATATATGCAATGTGCGGCTGGTGGCATCAAGCCCCCCTCCCTCCTCTCATCTCTAGAATTCAGGTGAATCCTGAACAACACACACCCCAGTTTAAGGCCACAGCCAGTTGCATTCCACTACAGTGCCTGGCACATAGTAAGCGCTTAACAAATACCATTATTATTATGGACCCTGGTGTCCAAATCGGACTCCTGCTCAGCAGAGAAATGCTGAGGATGTGCCAGGCTTGCTGATGACACAACAGCCCCAACGATACTCCCTGGTTGCTAATGTTGCTGTCAGTTGTGATGGGCAGAGCCAGATTCTGTGTCGCCTATGCACCCAGATCTGTACCATTTAAGCACTTGATCATCAATTGTATTTATTGAGCGCTTACTGTGTGCAGAGCACTGTACTAAGCGCTTGGGAAGTACAAATTGGCAACATATAGAGACAGTCCCTACCCAACAGCGGGCTCACAGTCTAAAAGGGGGAGACAGAGAACAAAACCAAACATACTAACAAAATAAAATAAATAGAATAGATATGTACAAGTAAAATAAAAAAATGGAGTGATAAATATGTACAAACATATATACCTATATACAGGTGCTGTGGGGAAGGGAAGGAGGTAAGATGGGGGGATGGAGAGGGGGACGAGGGGGAGAGGAAGGAAGGGGCTCAGTCTGGGAAGGCCTCCTGGAGGAGGTGAGCTCTCAGTAGGGCCTTGAAGGGAGGAAGAGGGCTAGCTTGGCGGATGGGCAGAGGGAGGGCATTCCAGGCCCGGGGGATGACGTGGGCCGGGGATTGATGGTGGGACAGGCGAGAACGAGGTACGGTGAGGAGATTAGCGGTGGAGGAGCGGAGGGTGCGGGCTGGGCTGTAGAAGGAGAGAAGGGAGGTGAGGTAGGAGGGGGCGAGGTGATGGACAGCCTTGAAGCCCAGGGTGAGGAGTTTCTGCCTAATATTCACCCCACCATCTCCCCCGCAGCACTTATGTCCATATCCGTCATTTATTTTAATACCTATCTCCCCATCTTGACTTTAAGCTCGTGGTGGGCAAGGAATGTGTCTGTTGTACTCTCTCAAACAGTTAGTACAGTGCTCTGCCCACAGTAACTGCTCAATAAATACCACTGATTGAGTGATTGATTGAGCTGCCGCCACCACCAAATCCCTCCTCCACTAAGAGCTGCTCTCAATCACAGCCAGATGGAGCAGACTTTATCCACCAAGCACTCTCTTTCCTGCTGCAGAATCCCTTTCTTCCCTGCAGCTGTAGCCTGTTGTCCAGGATGGCACAGAAGGAACTGAGCAGCTGCAACGCTGGCTACCGTTTTTTAGTGGTATCTGTTAAGCACTCACTATGTGTCAAACACTGTTCTAAGCACCAGACCACTGTACTAACCTGGGAGAATGCCCAGAACTGATACCTGCTCCATTGTTTTGTACTCTTCCAAGTGCTTAGTTCAGTGCTCTGCTCACAGTAAGGCCCACGATTGAAAAACTAGCAACTAATTACCTGAAATTAGCCAAAAAAGTTTCAGAGCCTAAGAGAATAAAGTCTAAATTTGTTTTATGCAGGAGGCAGTGGAGTTGAGTTTAGATTTCTGAGGGTAGATAGCATATTAGAGAAGCAGTGTGGCTCAGTGGAAAGACCATGGGCTTGGGAGTCAGAGGTCATGGGTTCAAATTCCAGCTCCACCGCTTGTCAACTGTGTGACTTTGGGCAAGTCACTTAACTTCTCTGTGCCTCAGTTACCTCATCTGTAAAATGGGGATTAAATTGTGAGCCCCACATTGGACAACCTGATCACCTTGTATCTTCCTCAGTGCTTATAACAGTGCTTTGCACATAGTAAGCGCTTAACAAATACCAAAATTATTATTATTATTATTGAGAAGGGAGTAAGAGAGGCCATTGTCCTCATGGGATTAGCACAGAGGGAGTGACACAGCCAGTTTTCGGTGGTGGGGACCCCATCTTTTGGAGGGGGAAGTGGAGGTAAGACATGGATTTTAATTTTGGGCCCTTGCTGGCAGACTACAGATCACAAAACGTCTCTGTCATCTGCATGAGGAATGCTAACCCAGGCTCACAGTAGGGGAAATATCAGGATCATCCTAGAAATGTAGCTTGGAGGAGGAGTAAGAGGACGAGGAGGAGGAGAAGGAGGAAGATGAGGATGAGTACAATGAGGAAGATGAGGTCTAAGATGAGGAGGAGGAGAAGGAGGAGGAGAATCTTAATATTTGTTATGCATTTACTATGTGCCAAACGCTGTGCTAAATGCTAGGCAGATACAAGATAAGCAGATTGGATACAATCCCAGTCCCACGTGGGACTCAGCAGGAAGGAGAAAACGTATTTTACCCCAATTTCACAGATGAGGAAACTGAGACACAGAAAAGTTAAGTGACTTGCCTAAAGTCACACAGCAGGCAAGTGGAGGAGCTGGAATTAGAGCCCAGGTCTCTTGACTCCCAGGTCTGTGCTCTTTAACCTCTACCTTGCTAAACCTCCCTCTAGTTACCCATTATGGATTATCGGTCTGACCTAGTAATGGCACTGCCCATGGGATTATTCATTCACTCATTCAATCGTATTTATTGAGCGCATACCTTGTGCAGAGCACTGTACTAAGCGCTTGGGATTATGTTCTCACTTCCCTGCAGAAAGGTTTGTTCTGCAGTACTATTCCTAGAGATAGATTGATTGATTGAAGGATTGATTAGACAGAGCCCATCCTAAGCCCCACTCCCCTATGCCTCAATTGTGCTCAACATTCAGTGTGGAAACTCATGTTCGAAAGCCAGTTGAGAGATTGGCTCCAGACTTTGGAAAGTAGAAATTGTCAGCCAAGCTATTAGTCAGGGCCAGTTTGCAGCCACTCCCTAAACACGGAGTGGTAAAGCAAAAGTTCACTGGCAGCCAGCTGAGATTTTTCCTGTTCCCAGACTTTGCCCGGGGTTCTTAGCACTACAGAGCACAGCTCATCCTACCCCAGGATTTTCTGCCTGCCACACTGGGAATAGAATGTTTTTCCAAGAGCTTTGTACATACTCTGCACACAGTAAGTCCTCAATAAATACCACTAAACAAATACTAATAGATAAATTGATTGATTTTCCAAGAGTGAACTCAGCCTTCAGGAAGAAAAGGATGCTTGGGTAAGATTTTATGGAACATTAAGAACCTGAAACAAGACTGTAAACTCCCCTCTAGACTGTAAACTTGTTGTGGGCAGGGAACATGCCCACCAATTCTGTTATATTGTATTCTCCCAAGCATTTAGTACAGTATTCTGCACATGGTAAGTTCTCAATAAATATGACTGATTGATCGATTGATTGGTAAAGTCCTGAGGAAGGAAGTACTGTCATTACTATTATTATTATCATTATTATCACAACTTCTAAGAAGTGATTGATGGAGAAGAGTATTACACTATTATTTTGTTGTCTCTTTTTTGTTTCCAGAATGACAACGAAAACTCACCCTCTGGACAGACTAACTCGGATAACGGATTTTCCCGTGTGAATGCCGGACCTTCATGGGACTCAGTGGTAGGGAAGGCAGAAAAGGGCCCTACTAGAGTTACCTCCTACATCTGGGGAAAGAGCCCTTCTCTGTAGCTCTAATAATATTCCACACTGTATTACAGCTCATCCAGAAAATCCTGGGCAGAGTCTCACTGGAGTTTTCTGATACAACCTTCCATTGCCTCATCTATACCACCCCAGTTAGGATTGGTCTGGGAAAAAATAGCAAGAGAAGTTGCCGGCAGGCTTTGAACTTTAGTAGATGGATTAACCTTGGCCAGTGATAATGGGGACAAAGAGAGCAGGGGAAAACAGAGTAGTGGTGCAGAGGGGTCATAGCTATGGCTACAGTCATTTGGAGTATGGGGTAGGGGATGCTGAGCCACTAATTCACATCTCCCTGTTGCAGGATTTAAAACAAGTCAAGGAAAAGCAACTCATTAATCAAAGCCTACTGGTTTCAATGTACCAGAAGGATTTCCTCTAAGGCCAAATAAATGCCACAACGTTTATTTAGAAGATGCCAGAAAAGGCAACATGCTGAAAGAGAACCAAAATGCACACCACCATCAACCTACTACTAGCAAATTTTTTGTGACCATTTAAAAAACTCTCACCTAAATGGCAATGTCAGAACGTAAAACAAATGAAAAAAGAAGTTCCATTCGACATTATGACATAGTAAAATAATAATAATGGCATTTGTTAAGCGCTTACTATGTGCAAAGCACTGTTCTAAGCGCTGGGGAGATACAAGGTGATCAGGTTGTCCCACATAGGGCTTGCAGTCTTAATCCCCATTTTCCAGATGAGGTAACGGAGGCTCAGAGAAGTTAAGTGACTTGCCCAATGTCATACAGCAGACATGTGGCAGAGCACGGATTCGAACCCATGACCTCTGACTCCAAAGCCCATGCTCTTTCCACTGAGCCATGCTGCTTCTCAGCCTTTGAAGCACTTGTAAAAGTTCCAGTCAAAAATGTCACGAGGATGAAGCTGGTTGCCGGGCAATACTCCGCGGCTGACTGCTTGATTTGTCCTGCTTCATTAAAGTAGGCATGTTTAAGCCTTGGATTTAGAGTAGCAGTAAAACCCTAGTGTGTTTGGTCTTTTTCAATGATAAAAGCAATTTTTTGGCTTCTGCGGGTGGAAGGTTTTCACCACTGTTACCCGGCCACCCACAAGAGTTCTAACTGGCTGAGAATCTTTCCCGCTCAATGGGCTCTTTGGGAACACTGCACCTCCTTTAGGCCCAAATTTAATTTTGTCCAAGTCATGGGAGCACAGAAAAGTGCATCTTCAACCAGTCTGTGCCCTGTGTGTCTTTTCGCATTCAGAAGCATCCAGTGCACAAAACCTGGTGAAATAATAGGAGCAGGAGAGGCAGTTGCAGAGGCGAAGCCTTCTGCGTATAGCCATGTTAAGCTCATTGCTAGACTGTAAGCTCCTTGACGACAGGAATCATGTCTACTAACTCTACTGTATCCTCCTAAGCTCTTAGTGCAGTGTTCCACCCACAACAGGTGCTCAATAAGTACTACTTACTGATTTACTAATGAATTGAAAGGGGCCCCAGAGTTCTGGGATACTTGAATTCATTCAATCGTACCTATTGAGCGCTTAATGTGTGCAGAGCACTGTACTAAGCGCTTATCAGGGGTGACATGGGCCAGAGTCAGACTACTCAGCCTCCACTTCCCGGTCCATCCTTCCAAACCTGCTCCCTCCAGGCTGCCCCAAAACTAAAACGTGCAAGCTGACTGTGCCACCATCATGGTGGCTCATGTCTCATGTCTGAAAAGCCCCTCCAAGACTTAGTCCTGTCACAAGAAAAGTCAGCATGCTTAAGCGATGAGAGGGGAGAATTCCTAGTGCTCACCTCAAGCTAAATAATTTATCCTTTTATTAGTTATTTAGTGATTTATTCACTAACCCCCTTCATTTAAACCTATTCTCTTTCTCAGTTTATGTCCACTGTCTCTCCCATTGGAGTATCAAACCTCCTAGGGCAGGGATTATGTCAGATGTAGTCTGTCTGAGCGAGGAGCCCACAGTCTGGCCTCTGCCTAGAACAGCCACAGAGGGAAACCTCTAAAGGAACAGCTCACACCACTTACAAGTCCAACAACAACCTCCAGTGGCTGCCCATCCATCACCGCATCAAGTAGAAACTCCTCACCAACCACTTCAAGGCACTCAGTCAACTCTCTCCCTCTTACCTATCCCACTACAAGCTGGCCCCCACACTCCACTCCTCTACCACCAAACTACTTGCCTCACTCTCTCACCATCAATCCCTTGCTCATATCTTCCCTCTGGCCCAGAACTCCCTCCTCCTTCATATCCGACAGACCACCACTCTCCTCATTTTCAAAGCCCTAGTAAAATCTCATCTCACATCTGCCCCTACCTCTTAATTGATTGTAATGTTTGTCTCCCCAACTAGATAGTAAGATCCTTAGGGTCAGGGTCCATGCCAAAGCATTTAGTACAGTGCCCTGCGCAGTAAGTGCTGAATAAATAACAATGATTGACTGATTGATTGATCGATCGGCAGAACTGTGCAGGAAGAGAAAGAGTATGGCCCAAGGCTCAAAATGGTTAACAGAAAGAGGATTCTGTACAGTCGATGGATAAAATCAATGTGTAAAGTGGAAGAAGTTACCCTGACCAAGAGGTCACAAGAGTTGCCAGCTGCAGGGTCCACAAAAGAGCCTCCATCTGTGCCACGACAATCAATGACGGCTTTGCCTATTCTCGGGTTCTTTATATTATTGTATAGTTATCATTTTTGTGTGCTTGCCTTCCTGGTTAGATTGTAAACTCCCCAACATCAGAAGCGGTATGGCCTAATGGAAACGGCATGGGGTTAGGAGTGAGGAGACAATCTTGGGGCTGCTACTTGCCTGCTGTGTGACCTTGGGTAAGCCACCTAGCTTCTCTGGGCTTCAGTCTCCCAATCTGTAAAATAAGCATAAAACTATCTGGTCCCCCTTCCCCTTAGGGTGTGAGTTTCATCCTGGGGAGGGACTGTGTCCAATCTGGTGATCGTGTACTGATTCCAACACTTAGCACAATGCTTAGCACTCTCCCATCTTTCCCAGGAGTATTTCAGAAGGAGATCTCCTACATTCTCTCAAAATCCACCCCCTCCACCTGCATAGCCAACCTCATCCCTTTGTACCTTACACTTGCTCCCTCCCTTCTTCCTTCCCTAACTGCCATCTTCAACTGTTTCCTCTCCAAAGGCTTCTTCTCCACTGCTTTCAAACATGCCCATGTCTCCCCATTCCTAAAAAAAGTCTCCCTTGACTCCACAACTCCCTCCAGTTATCACTCCACCTCCCTCCTACCATTCCCCTCCAAACTCCTTGAGCGAGTTGTCCACACCTCTGTCTCAAGTTCCTCTCCTCAAATTCTCTCTTGACCTTCTCTAATCTGGTTTCCTGTCTCCTTCACTCCACAGAAACCTCCCTCTCAAAAGTCACCAATGATCTCCTTCTTGCCAAATCCATCCTAATCCTCCTCAACCCCTCAGCTGCCTTCAATCCTGTCGACCTACCCCTTCTCCTGAAAACATTATCCAACCTAGGTTTCACTGACACTGTTCTGTCCTGGTTCCCCTTCTAGCTTTCTGTCCGCTCATTCTCAGTCTCTTTCGTGGGCTCTTCCTCTGCCTCCCACCCTCTAACTGTGGGTGTCCCTCAAGGTTCAGTTCTGGGTCCCCTTCTATTCTCCATCCATGCCTACTCCCTTGGAGAACTCATTCACTCTCATGGCTTCAACTACCACCTCTCTGTGGATTATTGCCAAATCTACATCTCCAACCCTGATCTCTCTCCCTCTCTGCAGTCTCACGTTTCCTCCTGCCTTCATGACACCTCTACTTGGATGTCCTGCCATCACCTCTAGAGTGTAAGCTTGTTGTGGGCAGGGAATGTATCTGTTTACTGTTATATTGTACTCTTCGTAGCACTTAGTACAGTGCTCTGTACATAGTAAGAGCTCAATAAATACAATTGAATGAACCTCAAACTTAACATGTTAAAAACAAAACTCATTTTCCCACCCAAACCCTGTCCTTCCGCTGACGTTTCCATCACTGTAGAAAGCTCCACCATCCTTCCTGTCTCAAAAGCCTGTAACCTTGGCCTTATCCTTAACTCCTCTATCTCATTCAACCCAGAGATTCAATCTATCACTGAATCCTGTTGCTTCAACCTCCACAACATCGCTAAAATCCATCCTTTCCTTTCCATCCAGACTGCTACCACATTAATCCAAGCACTTATCCTATCCCGCTTTGATTACTCTATCAGCCTCCTTGCTGACCCCCGACTCCTGTCTCTCCCCACTCCATTCCGTACTTCACTCTGCTGCCCAAATCATTTTTCTACAAAACCATTCAGTCCATGTTTCCCCCTTCTCAGGAACCTCCAATGGTTGCCCATCCACCTCCTCATCAAAAAGAAACTCCTTACCATCAGCTTTAAAGCACTCAATCACCTTGCCCCCACTTACCTCACTTCACTACTCTCCTACTACCACCCAGTCCTCACACCTCGCTCCGCTAATGCCAATCTTTTCACTGTACCTCGATCTCATCTATCTCACCGCCAACCTCTCGCCCACATCCTGCCTCTGGCCTGTAAAGCCCTCCCTCTTCATATCCAAGAGACAATTGCTCTTCCCGCTTTCATAGCCTTAGTGAAGGCACATCTCTGACTAAGCCCTCTTTTCCTTTTCTTCCACTCCCTTCTGCATCACCCTGACTCTAATCCCGGCTCTGCCACCTGTCATTCATTCATTCATTCAATCATATTTATTGAGCGCTTACTGTGTGCAGAGCACTGTCATTGTGTGACCTTGGGCAAACCACTTAACTTCTCTGTGCCTCAGTTACCTCATCTGTAAAATGGGGATTAAGACTGTTAGCCCCATGAGGGACAACCTGATTACCTTGTATCTACCCTAGTGCTTAGAACAATGCTTGGCACATAGTAAGCGCTTAACAAATACCATTATTATTATTATTATTTATTCATGTCCCTCACAAGCCCCACAGAACTTATGTACATATCCATAATTCATTTATTTATATCAATATCTGTCTCCCCCACTAGACTGTAAGCTCATTGTGGACAAGGAATGTGTCTGTTATACTATGTCGTACTCTCCCAAGTGCTTAGTACAATGCCTTGCACACAGTAAACACTCAGTAAATATGACTGATTGACTGATTGACTGCTTAGCCCATGTAAGCCCTTAACAACTACCATTATTATTAAGGTCAGTGAAGACACCTCCTTTATACTCCTTTTATAAATAATAATTTTGGTATTTGTTAAGCACTTACTATGTGTCAGGCACTATACTAAGCACTGGGGTGGATACAAGCAAATCGGGTTGGACACAGTCCCTGTCCCATATGGGGCTCACAATCTTGATCCCCATTTTACAGATGAGGTAACTGAGGCACAGAGAAGTTAAGTGACTTGCCAAAGGTCACACAGCAGACAAGTGGCAGAGCCCTCAGGGCCTGTTTTTGTTGTTGCTCTTCTTCTCAGTATTACATTTATTGAACACATTCATTCATTCATTCAATCATATTTATTGAGCACTTACTGCGTGCAGAGCACTGTACTAAGCGCTTGGGAAGTACAAGTTGGCAACATATACTTACAAAATATGGCACACTGTATTACGTGCAGTGTAAGTATAAGATGATCAATGAGACATGGTCCCCGTCTCCCAAGGGAATCACAATTTAAGCCCAGGAGGATAGACACATAGAACAATGAGAATAAGTAACCAACAACTCTAATTACATAAGGAGCACGTGAAAGATTCAACACATTACAATAAGTAGCTGAAACGGTGCTAAGAGAAGGCAGACCTCAGGAGCTTCACTGCTCAAGGCCAGCAGTCTCTCTGTAGGGTCCAGACTATGGTTGGGGCCCCACCCCCTTGGTAATTGACCAAAGTGGGGAGGTTGGTCTGGGCAGCGGATGGCTTGGGCCAGCTCTGGGGAGGTTGGTGGGGCGGGGTGGGGGGCGCTTAATAAGGTACGCTCTGTGCACAAGTGCTCAGGAAATAGGAATGAGGATGAAAGCATTCAGTCTAGGAGGTTGTAAGAAAGTGTACTGGACCCAGGCCTAGGGATTGACCCACCCTTGATGTAATTCAACTTCAGAATGAGTGGAAGCTACTAAGGAAGATATGTTTGCATTCCAGGTCCCAGTATAAGAGAAACTATGTGCAGCGGTCAGCTGGGATTCACTGACCAGGGCAGTTTCCTCTCGAGGATTCATTCATTCATTCACTCGTATTTATTGAGTGCTTACTGTGTGCAAAGCACTGCACTGAGCTCTTAGGAGAATACACTATAACAACAAACAAACGTATTCCTGCCCACAACGAGCTCACACTCTAGAGGGTGAGACAGACATTAATATACATAAATCAAGAAGCAGGAAGCAGCATGGCTTAGTGGCAAGAGCATGGGTTTAGGAGTCAGAGGTCATGGGTTCGAATCCCGGCTCCGCCGATTATCAGCTGTGTGACTTTAGGCAAGTCACTTAACTTCCCTGGGCCTCAGTTCCCTCATCTGTAAAATGGGGATGAAGACTGTGAGCCCCACGTGGGACAATCTGATTACTTTGTATCTACCCCAGCGTTTAGAACAGTGCTTGGCACATAGTAAGCACTTAACAAATACCAACATTATTATTAAGACATTAATATAAATCAATCAATCAATAAATAAATTACAGATATATACATATGTGCAGTGGGGATGGGAATGAGGCCAGGAATTGAATCCCCATTTTACAGTTGAGGCACAGGGAGGTTAAGTGACTTGCCCAAGGTCACATAGGCAAGTGGCTGAGCCAGGATTAGAATCCAGGTCCTCTGACTCCCTGTCCTGGGCTGTTTCCACTAGGCCATGCTGCTTCTTAAGCATCTGGCAAAACTAAGATCATGTAAACATACCATACTGAGACTTGAACTGGAGACTTTATGCTCCTAGTGGAGATAGCTGCACCGATACCAAGTTAGATGAATGGTCAAATAGCTGCCATCCACTCCAGCACTGACAGTAAGACAGTGCTTGGCTAAAGTCACACTCAAAGCTGAAATGTCTGTATCTGGAAGGGCAACAGGCTAGAGTGTATTAGGAGGTCACAATGTTTGGACTTTACAGAACCCTGCAGAGCACACTACAAGGTCCATTCCGGATGGTCAGTGGGCCCAAAATTTCTCTTGAATCACAAAGATAACTCCTGGCTGGCAAGAGAGTCTTTGGGCTTCTGAATTCAGATGTAGATGTAGCAATCCACCTGCTGGAGGTTTGCTCTTAGGACTAGTGTCTCTCCTTGAAGCCTGCTGGATTCACGTTGCTTCAGCCACTACAAAGTGGGCAACCCCTGTCCAGGGTCAGCTCACCTCTTCCACCTTGGTGAAGCAATGTGTCCTAGTGGAAAGAGCCCAGGACTGGGAGTCGGAGGATCTGGGTTCTAAGCCCGGCTCTGCAAATTGACTGCTGTGTGACCCTGGGCAAATTACTTAATTCCTCTGTGATTCAATTCCCTGATCTGCAAAATGGGCATTCAATACCCGTGTTTCCTCCTACTTAGACTGCGTGCCCCGTGTGGGACCTGATTATCTTGTACCTACCCCAGTGCTTAACATAGTACTTGACACATAGCAAGTGCTTAATAAATACCATTATTAGCAGTAGTATTAGTATTATCATGTGCTCCATTCACCGGGAGTCAGAAGGCAAACCCAGCAGTGGTCGCCAACAGCACCTCCGTCCCAGGCCAGGTATAGTGGATTCACTTTCTCAAGCAAGAAGACCAAAGACGCACAGGTCAACAAACTCATCCTACTTAAGGACTAGCCAGCTCACTGGAAGGCATTACCGATGAGGACATCATTAAGGACACCCCTGTAGCCACAGGACAGTAAAAACCTCCATTAGGCTTACTAGTGAAATATGGCTTTCTACGCACTGAAAAGAGTTGCTTGTTTAGATAATATAGACTTGTTATAAATTAGTTATCTGTGTTGTACCTTGATTAGGAAACTAGATCAAAGTGAGGCATTGTCTGCTTAGGGGAGCTCTTCACTGTCACCTGGTGGCCAATTTGAAAATTGCCCCAATTTCTACATCTGTAGCCCGCCCCCCCGGACCCTTCCACCACCCCACATAAGGTTATTAGGAAAGCATCATTTGCTTTGCTCTAGGAAAGGAAGTTGCCTTGACTTATGACCTTGGCCAGGGGCGGACAAGCAGCTTCCTGGAGGCCAGCCAGACACCAGCACACAAAGGCAACTCGAACAACCTTGTTCTGAAAAACCTCTTTATGTAATAATAACTGAGGTATGTATTAAGTGCTAACTATGTGCCAAGCATTGTACTAAGCTTTGGAGTAGTCAGACACGGTCCCTGTCCAGCAGTAGAGGGGAGAGAAAACAGGAATTTATAACCTTCATTTTACAGAAGAGGAAACTGAGACCCAAGGAAGTTAAGTGCTCTTGATGGGCAGGGAACGTGACCCAGGCTCGTGCTCTTCCCACTTGGCCATAATGTCCCTCATTCAGTTTCCTGCAGACTTCTTACAGCTAAATAACTTTCATTCCCTGAATTATCAAGTTTATTAGCCTCTGAGCTGTTTTGCATTAATAAATTTGAAGTAAAATTGAGCTGCATTCTAAGATTTGAAGTAAGATTGAGCTGTAAGATTAGTCTGCATTCTAGCAAGGATATCAGTTAAGATATTTGGAATGATGCACAGCCCACAAGCCATGAACCCAGAACACTCTCTCTCTCTCTCTCTCTCTCTCTCTCTCTCTCTCTCTCTCTCTCTCTCACACACACACACACACACACACACACACATTCTCTCTCTCTCCGGTATCTGTTCTGGGGAGCAGATGCCTACCCCTTTAGAGGTCAAAATGATAAAAAAAACTTTTGATTTCATTAATGTTCAAGAATAGCCTGTGAGATTTATTCTGATGTATGCAAAGCTCAATGCAAATTGTATTCAAATTGAAATTTCAATTTTATGCCAACGTTTGTAGCCCTCTGACTGAAAGTGGCCTCCAGTAAAATGTAATTGCCACTAAACCTAGTCCATTCCCCTGCCTCAGGGCCAGGCTCGGCTGCACATAGATCTTCTGGGCAGATGGTGCCTCTGAAACCCAGGTTTAAGCCTGGGGTGTGCCACCTTGTTCCACCTCCCTCTGTGGCCCAAGGTAAACTTGTTTTCCCCAGTAGATTGAAAGCCCTTTGAGGGTAAGAATCATGTCTTATATTTCTTCTGAAGGTCCCCTAGAAGCCTGTTCAGAGAGCTGCAAATGGCAGTAAGTGCTCACTCAAAACTGCTGATGTCACACCGTGGTACCAGACCATTCATGTGAGGAACTGAGGAGAAACGACTTGTATTCCCACGAGGAGTTCTATGGCATGGAATTGCCCCTGAGTCCTGGGGCTGCGGCAGGCAAGATAGGCCAGCCCTGTTCAGTTCCCTTCAGAACCACTTAGGGGACTGAAACCAATGATCCATCACATTCCAAATTGCTTCTTAAAATCTAGCTTCACTGGTGCATTCATTGTCCATCCATCTTCTGTTTTCAGACACATTCAAAGATCAGTTTTGGGGGTGGTCAGGGAGCAGGGTGAGGGCTGAGCCACCCTGGAGGAGACCATCTGACCCCTAGATCTCACTGGATGGAAATGGGACCTGAAGAAAGTCAGTTATAGCCTGTGACTGCTCTCCACATTGACTCCACTCTTCTTCCCTGGCTTCTAATCAATAAACCAATGGTATTTAGTCTAAACCTTCTCAAATATTTATTCTGCTATTTCATCTTGGCATATTTGTTCTACTATCTGACTGATCCTTGCTCTTCTTACTGCTCCTATTATTTGTAAATAATTGTATATGTCTGTCTCGTGTTAGATTTCAAACTCCTTGTAGGCAGGGAACATGTGTTTGGTGAGAACCAGCATGTCCTAGTGAAGCACGGCCTGGGATTCAGATGATCTGGGTTCTAATCCTACCTTCAGTATTTACCGGCTGTGTGACCTTGGGCAATTCACTTCACTTCTCTTTGACTCAGTTCCCTCATCTGCAAAAATGGGGATTTGATGCCTGTCCTTCCTCCTACTTAGACTGAAGCCCTACATGGAACCGGTTTATCTTGTAACTACCCCACAGCTTAGTACAGTGCTTGGCACATAATAATCACTTAATAAATACCATGATAATTAATACTATTATTTTGCTTCTGTTGTGCTCTCCTAAGGACTTAGAATGGTGCATTGCAATCAGAGCACTCAATACATACCATTGCTAAGACTTCTACTACTAGTATCTTTCCCTGCTTCTCTACCTCCTTTACAACCCACCTCTTTCCCAGGGAGGCAGCAAAGCCTAGTGGAATCAAGAGGCCCGGTTTTTAATCCCAGCTCAGTTACCAGCCTGATATATAACCTTGGATGCGTTTCTTAGCCTCTCAGGGCCTCAGTTTGCTCATCTGTAAAATGGAGATAAATTGTTGTTTACCCTACCTCTTAGATCTTGAGCCCTGTACAGAACGGGGGCATGCATCTGATCTGATAATGATGTATCGGCCCCAAGGCTTTGGCATGTAGTAAGAGCTCAAGAAATGCCATTATTAAGTTCACTCCTTCTATCTCTTGCTCTCTCTCTCTCTCTCTCCACTCCTCAAGGACTCACCATTCAACAAGAAACTTTGGAGGGTTTCTTGAATACCAGAAGAAGCGATTTTTCTTATTCCACATTACGCTTCCCTAATAAAAATAATGGTATTTGTTAAGCACTTACTATGCTATATGCCAAGCACTGTTTTAAGCACTCCCCACCTGTGCTAAACTATATTCCTATTCTATTCCTTTCAAAGTGTCCGCTCTTAGTGGCCAGGGACCATGTCTTCTTTTTCATTAACTTTGGATCAGGGCCTAAGTCAGCAGATGGGGACTCCATCAGTACAATCTGATTGGTCAATTGAAATCAAAGCAAAAAATTGAAACCTGAAATAGTGGCTTCTTGGTCAGAGAACAAAGTCAAAGCTTTTAGATTCTCTCCCAGTCTTCCTGTTCTCAACTCCCTGATTGCCCCCACCTTGCCATGCACCTTCTCCCATTCTACCTTTTCCTGTCCTTCTCCCAGTTCTGTCCCCTGAAGAGTGGCTCCTGGTACTATATTATCATGTCACCTTATGAAAATAGCATCCAAAATTCTCGGGACATTGTCGCTGAGCTGCCATTTCCTGCCATAGCTAACATTAGTTGCGAGTTGGTCCTGGGACCTCCCTTTGTCCAGACAGAGTGGCATATAAAGGGAGATTAGACTGTCAAGGGCAGGGTGGGAATGGCACAGTCAGCCAATGCCCCTCCCCTCCCACCCACATTTCCGCACCATATCCTGCTACATGGCCCAGGCACCAGATTCAAGCATGTCTCACAAGAATCCCCTCTTCGATTTTTTTCACTAATTAGGGTCACCCAATTCCCTCAGCTGGTTGCCTACAGTTCCCTGGATTGAACCAATACAAGGCAGGTGATTCCCATGCAAAGAGAGAGGCCCCAGATAGGAGTGACAAGGATAGCTTCTGAGTCTCAGGAGGCAGGGCTGAGGGCAGAAGTGCCAGGGCCCTGAAAAGCCGTGGAAGATGGCAGAGCTTGAGGTAGAGACAGGAAACAGACCCTTGATTTCCAGGCAGTTGGGATAAAGATGAAACAGGTATTGACTTTATTAACCCACCTGCTCTCTCTCCAGCTTTCCCCCGATTGACCACCTGGATCCAACCCCTACCCTGATGACAGTCCTGTGCATCCCACCATCCGCATAGTTTTCTGTCTTGAAGCCTCCCACCTCTGGGCCTGCATTCCCAGGGGTCTCTCTAGAGTTTGTTCTTCTCTCTACACTCACTCTTGGCATATCTTGTCAGCTTCTCCTTAACCAAAATGACTCCCAGATTGATCTGCTCATCCCTGGTCTCTGTCCATTGAGCCATTCTCCCATCTCCCTTGTCCTGCTGTCATGCCCCGACACGCACTGGGTATGCTGGGCTGGGGATAAAAGCTGCTGCTACACACACTTGGTACCTGCCCCCTCTCCCTCTTCTCCCACCCCCAGCATCGGGCCGCCAGCCATGCTGATTCCCCCAGCACCTGCAGCATGAGACCCCTACAAAACCTCGAGAAGACCGCTGGTTGCTGGAGCAGTGGCTATGGCTGTGCTTTAGACTCCAAGCCTCCAGAGCCTGAAATTCTGCTCCTGTAGCCACAGTAGTCTGCTGATTTTGTTTTTATTTTGTGTATTCGTCTGTGCTCCGTTTGACTCATCATTCCTGATGGTCTGTCTCCAGTCCCTTCTCCCCACTTATCCTCTTAGATGGTGAGCTCCCCTCCAACCATGTCTTGAATATCTCTCAGTGCTTAGTACAGCACTCTGCACACAGTGAGTGCTTCATGAACACTATTACTGCTACTACTAAAACTATTGTTGTTTGGCAGTTTCCTCACCCTCCCTCAAGCTGTCCCCAGAGAAGGCACAACTCTATGTTTTCCTCCCTCGGCTCCAGGCAAAGGAGCTGCTCTAGGCTTTTGGTTTCTTTTCTCCCTCCAGCCTCTGGCTTCTTCTTGTACCTGCTTCCTTCTACCTATATGCCAAGCTCCCCTCCTTGTCCCAAACTGCCCTCCAAGCCCTCCCTCTGTGGGAAGCCTTCCCAAGCAAAGGAGGGAGAAAGTAGTGAATAATAATAATAATAATAATGATGATGGTATTTGTTAAGCACTTACTATGTTTCAAGCACTGTCCTAAGCGCTGGGGTAGATACAAGCTAATCAGGTTGGACACGGTCCCTGTCCTACAAGGGGCTCACAGTTTTAATCCCCATTTTACAGATGAGGCAACTGGGGCACAGAAAAGTGAAGTGATTTACCTATGGTCACACAGCAGGTATGTGGCAGAGGTGGGATTAGAACCCACATCCTCTGATTCACAGCCTGTGCTCGTTCCACTAGGTCATGCTGCTTCACATAAACGTACGAGTACCTTCAGTGAAGGGAGGAAGACAGTAGGATATGCCAACTTTGCCCAATTTGCCCTTTCTGCTGTGTCTATATCAACACCCATAAATGGGTTAGTCACTCTGTAGTTGGTTGGTCTATTCATCGGGGTTAATAACTGTGTTTTTCACTCCGTAGTTGGCTGGCCAATTCATTGGGATTCACACCATTGTCAATTTTTTCTTGTACACCTCGATACCTGGTAGACTGTTTTTAGCTTGTAAGGGTCTAGGGAACAGGGACTGTATAGTTTGCTTTTTACAGCACCTATCCTAGCACTAGGCCTGGATAAGTATTAAATACTGTTGGAGGAGGAGGAGGAGGATGAAGATCAATTAATCAGTGGTATGGATTGAGCACTTACTATGTGCCGAGCACAGCGCTTGGGGGAGTAAAATACAATAGAATTGATAGTCACGGTCTCTGCCCACAAGGAGTTTATGATGAAGATGTTGGCAATGCTGAACCTTACCAAGTAAGACTAAAGAAAAAACAAAGAAACAGGCCAAGAAAACATACCAAAAAACCAAAACAAAATACAGACCAACAATCCCAAATAACATCAAAAAGAATAATATGGGACTAAACAGCTGGGGGGAGGAGATTTGTGAAAAACACTTCCTTGGGGGAGATGGGTAGAGCAGAGACGCTCCCGCCCTGTAGCCTCTTGCCTGAGATTCAGGGACACTAAGCAGGAGCCCTAGGCCAAGGCATAACTCTGGCTGCTCTTCTGGGGGACTAGCTGGGGTGTAAGCTTGTCCTCTAGACTATAAGCTCTTTATGAGCAGGGAATGCGTCTGTTTTTTGTTGTAGTCTCTCAAGTGCTTAGTGCTGTGCTCCTCACACAGTAAGTGCTCAATAAATACGATTGAATGATTGAATAGCAGGGCCTAGGACTATACGCTCCCAGAGATTCCTCCCAAAGCAAGGCAGCTACTGCTTCCCAGCACCACGGTACAAGATGCATGGGGAAGCTGCATTGCTTCCCCACGGCATTTTAGCCGCGGAGACCCCTCACTTGAGAAGAGCAGTTCTCTCCTTACATTGAGGCAGATGTGACTGGAAGAGAGAATCAGGGAGTGTGCGGGTGAGGGGTAAGCACCTCTCTTTGCTCAGAGGAGTTCACCACTTCCTCCCTCCCGAGGAGGAAGGGGAGAGTCAAAACTCAATCGCATCAAATATTCAGGCCCCTGACAGATGAGAGCTTTCTAGCTCTGTTGCCTGGGGGCTAGAGGGCCACGCCGGCATAAGCCAGAAATCTCCAGTTCCATCCAACCCAGCCCGCCCTAATCTTGGCCCCTGATGGGCCCTGACTAGTGAAGGTCTGGGCTATATCAGCCAAGACCAGTCCAGAGCCAGGTGAGACCAGAAGGCATCGTTGCATATGTGGGGTGACTTTGTGTCAGTGCAGTGGCCTGACAGAGTGCTGGGACTACAGCCAGCCAGCTGGACTAGCCTAGGGGCCTGGGGGTTAGAGCATCCATTTCCCCTGCCCAGCTGATGCTCTGCCAGCTTGCCAGCTTGTTCCTGGCCCCAGAATGCCCCTCAATGGACTTGTGACTGTGGCTGCACTGTCACCTGTCTGGGTTCGTGCATGTGCAAAGAAGCCCTCAAAAAGCAGGACCAGTGGAAACTGATGAAGATGAAATGGATACCAGCTGCAGCATTGGGGATTTAGGACAAACATCAGGTAGAACCTTCTGAAAGAGCGCTTGTTAGAGGCCGATTTGGCTATCAGAGGGAAGCTGTGCAGTTTCTCTCAGGAAGCCGGGAAATGTGGGACAGGTTGACTTTGGTTCTGCCTAAAGGTAAGGGTTGGGTCCCTTTCAGCCTGAGGATTCTACGAGTAGTTTAAGGTGGTGGAAAGGGAAAGGAGAAGCCACAGAGGTGGGGACAGAGGCAGAAGTGATCAGAGAGAGCCATCCCAGGGAAGCTTGGGGGAGGAGAGGTCAAGGGCCCAGCCTTGGGGAGTCTCACTCTACTGGCCTCTCCCCGGGCCCGGGTCAAGCTAGAAGAGATCCACACTCCTGCTGCTCCTCCTTGAGGTTCCTCTGGGCCAGCTCGCCACAGTCCTGCTGTTGCTGCTGCTGCTGCTGCTGCTGCTGCTGCTGCTGCTAACCAGGGGAAACCGCAGGATGGATATTGATTGGTCAGAAACTCCAATGCCTGAGCAAAAGTTTCTGATTAACCCTCCCACATCCTCGCTGCATGACTATAGAGATACCACTGTGTGGGTTCCATACAGTGCACGATTCCCCGGGAACAATTCAGGCCATGCCAGTATCATTCAGGCCCACCACATCTGGGTATTTCCTTGATGGAGAGTCGACTAGGTAGGGCAGCTATGTTTTCGGAACTTATTGGCAAAGCTGTCTTTAGAGGATAGAGGGGGTGTGGCTTGTTTCAGTTCAATTTCCAACTGAGGTTATCCCAACCCCCTGCGCTGCAGAGATAGATGATTTCATTCCTTTTAGTCCAATTCCACAACACCCCTGAGGAACCTGTCCCAGTGTCTCTAGCTCTGCCCTGCCCCAACCTACGGTCTCTCTATCCCTGAGCTCAGTAGGGAAAGGTAGAGGAATTCACTACCTCATTCTCCCCCCTTGAAAAGTGTGAGTTTTCAGCAGTGTTCCTGAAGCAGTGTCACTTCTGCTGCTGCTGTTGCTACTACTACTTCCTGACTTATTGGGCATCTTGTTTCTTAACCCAGGAAGAATGAGCAAAATCTCTCATTCAAGGCTCTAGGGATTTTTGAACTGGGCAGATGGTGGGGTTTGTGCTTGTGCCAGAGCAGAGACTTTCCTCTTAATTAGATCTAGTGTCCCCCTAAGGGGCAGGGACTCTTGAGCTGGGGATTTCTATGAAGTCCTAATTAAACCCACCTCTGATCACTGTGTCCACTAATTGGATGTTGAATATATAAACCTGACAGATACTTCCAGTCTTCTGGATGGATAATCTCTAATAGTCTCCTTCCTCGCACTGCTAGAGCATAAAGTACAATCTCCACGGTGGGGTTGGGGAGGACAGCGGTGTGTATGCATTTGGACATTAAATAAATAAGATGCCAAATTCCACACCAAGGAGGGATGATGGTTTGGAGCCAACAGTTTGCTCTCTTCTCAGAACAGACCTGCAGGCACTCTTTTCTGCCATTGCCTGCCTCCCCCTCTCTGATACACCTCTCCTGGAAGCCAGGAATACCCAGAAGAGGTGAAGGATACTCCATTAAAATAACCGTCCATCCACTACCAAGGTGTTTCAGACACAGGGAGCTTGTATCACCCGGGGAATTTGACTTGAAGCGTGGAGCTGCAAGTGAATACCCTCAGATGGATAGATGGGTAAAGCCAACTGTTTAGCAGTTGACTTCCCTCCTTTTTCCTTAGACATGGCCTTCCACCTTTCAGTGACTATGTGCAGATCCCTTTAGGGTGTGACCGTCTTCAAAGAGCATTCTGAAATGCCTAGAAGACTGAAGGAATTGTGGTCCCTGACCTCAAGAAGCTTACAGTACAGAACAAGGACCTTCTAAGTGGCCCAAGGACTCATTAGTCAAAACCTCTCTGCTGCCCCCCCGCTCCCCCAACCCTCCCTCTCCATCCTCCTTCCCCTTCCCCCATCTCTATATCATATCCCCTTCTCTGCTGCACCTTCTGCCCAAAGAATCTGCTCTCAGTCAATGGCAGTGGTGACACGGAGGAAGAAGGAAGCAAGAGAGAAAAATCAAAAAATGAAAACTGCTAGAGAAGGAATAATATGATTTCAACCTGAGGATTTCCGGAAAATGGGCTCCACAGTCTATGGTGGGTGGGAAGGGTGGGGAAGCGAATGATAAGCAGTATGCCTGTGACTCTTCCTAGTGAGTGTGTACTGTCGAATATGGCCCTGGGGAAAATTTTCATGGAGATCACTAGATTGCTGCTCTGGGAGGAGGATGGAACATTTATTTCAGCTCACCTATTTTGAACACCACTGGCAAATTTCAGAAGAGGAAGCAGAGAATACAATCAAAAAAGACTTTGAGGAAACATGCGTCCCTCCTCCCCACTCCTCACCAGAGCTAAGTGGTAGGTCAGTGTGGGATGAGGGTCTCCAGCTAACTGTTCCAGGGAATCTAAGGCCAGAGCTGGGGGCTGAGAGGGAAAGGTCAGAGGAAAGAGGTTTCTGTTCTTTGAGGTGAGCGAGGGATTTTCTCTGGAGCTTCCAGTACCTCTGGGTGACGTCCAGGACTCTCTGTTTTAGTGGTTGAGGAATGTGCTGACCAACATTCATTCATTCATTCATTCAATCAGTCATATTTATTAAGCGCTGTACTAAGTTCTTATAGCTTGGTTTTGCTATAGTGCTTTTATTACCAAAGTGCTCTCACATTAGTTAGTTCATTTCAACCCTCACAACAATTCTGTGAGGTAGGGAGACAAGGCAGGTATTATTATCCCCATTTTACAGATGGGAAGACTGAGGTACAGAGAAGTTAAGTGACTCATGTGCATCCCATTCCAGGACCTTGACTATATTCTCCCATTTCTGATGACTAATTATGCCACGGTCCTGCTAGATGGGAAAAAGCCAAGAGCGGCCACATGAAACTGGCCATCCAAACTGATCCTTGGATTTGGCCCAGATGCAAGAATGACCCCTGGACTTTATCCGGGCTACCCTGGGGCCTTCTAGCAGGATTTAATTACCACATTGGTCGTGGGTTGGAAAAGACAGAGAACCACTGGCCTAATCCTAATCAAGATCTGGCAGGAAACCTGAAAACCAGTGGTCCAGCTCGCTCAGATTGGCTCCTCATATTGCTCCGCATCCACCTCTTTTCTTCTCTCATAGCTTTTTTTTTCTGGAATCCTTCCCCAAGGATCCTGTGTCCTTCAAACATGGAGCTCTGGCCACATCCATAGGTTGCCAACTTTTCACTTTCAATGCAGGGGTGAAAAGGAGTGGGGGGCGGGGCACAGAGGATGGGACTTGTCAGTAAATAGTAGACTCAGAAAAGCTAACAGCTCGGAAAGACCCACTTTTTTATGTTTTTCAGCTCTGTTTAGATCTCCTGAGGCTGGGAGTCCAGTCTAAAAGCTATGAGGCTGAAAACAATGGTTTCACCCCCTTCACTCCCATGCAATTAGCAACTTGGGCCACATCTTCTTAAGGTGACTTCCCAATTGGCAGGCAGACCTCTCCTCCACCCCTGCCCCAGCCAGGTGTCTGGTAGGTGAGGGGGAAGACAGCAAGGAAGACCGTGGGGATGTCCACACCCCTTTATGCCACACAGAGTCTTTAGGAATTCCTTCTGCTGAGGGAAAGGCTCTCTGGGTACAGAAGGTGAGGAATGGAATAAGAGCAGAAATACCACCTCCCCACCCAAGACTCCACAGGGACCATGAAGAAGGGATTCCCCTCCTTCTAGGTGTTTCTCCCCTGCCCCCATCCTCCCCTCCCCTGCCACTCCCTGCCACTCAATGGCTAACTGGCCATGCTGCCTTAGAGGGTTTGCCTGGGAGGCGAGCACAGGGGTCTATATCCAAAGGGACCAGCACCCGAAGTCCAAAGAACCCTTCCCGTCTTTGCCTTCTTTTCTCTCTGGGTGTGACTCTGGAATTTATTACTCAGGCCCTCAAACACCGACCTACAAATGAAGGAGCAACTGAGTCTTCAAAAGCTACATCCAGGTGTCATGGCAGCCTCATCCCCAGCAGTCTCTTCTCTGGCCGTTTCCTAAATTTGGTTTGTTCAGGCCTTGGGTGCTTGACTACCCCTCCTTGCTGCTCCACTCCCTCCTCCCAGAACCCAGAATCAGTTCTCTTAGTGGACTGTCCCATACAGATTTTCTCCACGATCAGTTCTCCCATGTACTTGGAGGGAGGTAACCGAGGTCACTGCCTTTGAAGACTAGCTCTAAAAGATGGGCAGCCCTCCCATCCCCATAGACAGACTCCCTACCCCCACTCTGAGGTCTGTGAGGTCTGTGTTCTCAGCAGGGAAACACCTGCTCTGAGATATTGAGCTGCTTGCACAGCATTTCAGTAACATTATTATCTTAGTAGATTGTCTTCATTGAGTCAAAAGAACAACCCCCTTTCAGAGAGCCAGGAAATCTACAAGCAATTTGCTAAAGTCCGGAGCTCAACCTGTCATCTCCATGGGACTCACAATTATGTCAAGACCAAAGACAGCGGCTGTGACTGTGTAGTAGGGAAAGTTTGTTAAATCCTTGAGGTTAAACTGACTGCAGTTATAGACGATTTAAATGATATGAAGTCACTGTAAATCTTTAAGTCTTTGAAAACATTCAAATTGAGAATTCAGGAATTAATCATTTAATCTGAAAAACCTCCATCTTCTACAGTTATTTTCAAATAGCCCTCTTTAAAATCTGAATGATAAACAAACTAAACAAACAGGGACCCCAACCTGGAAAGAAAAGGTTGGAAACTATATTCACATATATCATGGAGGTTCTCTCTAGAGTAAGACATACCAAAACAGACAGATATTGACAGACGCATTCCTTCATACACACGCGTGCGTGAGCACACACACAGACACACACAGACACACAGACACACACACACACACACACACACATTCTGCTTCATCTTCTCATCTTTCACCAAACACACATACTCCCAAAGACTGAGACCCAGCTCACCCATTAAATTTCCTTTACCCTTTCCCAACTTTCCACTAATTCCCTTCCTGGTCTTCTTCCCTTTCCCTTACCCCACATCAATACACACATTCAGAAAAAATGAAGGAAAAGTCTGAATTTTCAAAAGCATGCCTCACCTAACAGGACGGTTCTTATGGGATCTGGCTGATTTTTCACAACAGTCTCATCCCTACAAGATTTTTCTCTGGTTATTACTATTATTGTCATTATGGTTGTTGTTGTTATATTTGTTAAGCGCTTATTATGTGTCAAGCACTGTTCTAGGCGTTGGAGTGGATACAAATTAATCAGGTTGGACACAGTCCCTGTCCCACATTGGGCTCTCAGTCTAAGTATTAAACCAACTCTGATGTTTTCACCAGATATTTCAAAGGATCCTGCTCGTTCAACCAGTCTTGAAGATGGAGGCATCAATGTCCTTCCTAAACAAGGATCCAGAAAATCCCAAACAACCCAAGAGAGTCATGCCAGTGGATTTTTTTTATGGTATCTGTTGTGCACTTATTCTGTGCCAGGCACTGTTCTAAGCGCTGGGGTGGCTAAAGGTCATCAGGTTGGACACCGTCCAGGTCCCACATGGGGCTCACAGCCAAATCCTCATTTTACAGATGACGTAACAGGCACAAAGAAGTAAAGTGACTTGCCCAAGGTCACCCAGCAGACAAATGGCAGGACCGAGTTAGAACCCAGGTCCTTCTGCCTCCCAGGCGCATATTCTAGCCCCTAGGCCATGCTGCTTCTGCTGATTTGTCATATCTGAGACGCACAAAGAGTTGGATGGATACCCTAGGCCCACACCTCTCCAGAAACACACCTGCACGCTCACACAATCTCAGCTATGTACTACCTCCACGGACACATGACCTCTCTCGCACATAAATATACAAACCCTGTTCAGACAGATACAGATTCACATTCCCAGGAGCACTCACTCTAAGGATGACTCCCACACACCCTTAGATAGGCATATGCACATTCTACTAACAAATATATAGCCATAAGGACATCCACACCGCTCCAGAAAGGCACATCAAGCCCTACAGAAACACACACACGCACACACACACACACACCCTCCAGACTATCCCAAAGATCCCTCCCCTCAAGTTCTAATTCTCAGCTCTCCAGATAACAAGCTACTCTCTCCCCCTCTCTTGCTCTTTCTTTTTCCCTCTGTCTCTCCCTCCCAGTCTCTCTCTCTCTCGCACACACACACACGCACACATGGGCACACTCTAGCCCATAGACATATGCACCCACTTCAGAGGCCAGCCCTAGCATACGGGGAACCCGGGCACTGTTCCCCAAACGTCCTTCTCTCTTTTTTCCCCCTCCACCCTCGGTTAGCGAGGGGGCGAGGAAAGTTGAGTGGAGAGTGGAGGCAGGGTCTCGAGTGGCAACCAAGAAGGGGCCAGGCCAGTGTGGCCGGGCAGGAGGGATGGAGGCTCCCCCCACCCCCTGCCGATTTCTCCCCCACTCCCCCTGCGGCTTTTGAGCACCCCGACAGGCGGAGGCCCCAGGCGGCTCTCGAGAGTCCAGGAAGCCCCCGGGTCGTACCTGCCAGCAGCTGCATCCACGCGCAAATCTTGTAGACCGTGGCCGTGTTGCAGAAGAAGAAGAGAGCGAAGCAGGTGATGCAGCCGAGGATCAGCACCATGGAGAGCAGCACAAAGAAGGCGGCCGCCTGGAAGGCCCCGGACGGGATGGTGCTGAAGTCGGTGAAGGAGCCGCGGCAAGTGAGCTCCCGGCCCGCCAGCCCACTGCCCACGCAATAGTGGAAGAGGCCGAAGTAGCCGGGTTTCGGAGTGCTCACGCTGTCGCCCACCCAATAGGGCTGGATGAAGACCACCACGTTGATGATGGCGAAGCAGATGGTGAAGATGGCCCAGAGCACTCCGATGGCCCGCGAGTTCCGCATGTAGTGCTCGTGGTACAGCTTCGAGGCCTCCTGCGAGGGCAGCATAGTGCCGGCGGGGGCCGGGGGCTCGGGAGAGGGCTGGAGACCGAGGGGCGGAGGGCGGGGGGGGGGGGGCTAGGAGCAAGATCGATGGCCTGGGGCGTCAGGAGAGCAGAGAAATGGGGCTGGGGGGAGCCGGGGGCGCTGGAGGAGCCGAGCGGAGCCGAGCGGGGAGGACAGGGGGGCGGCCCCGGGGGCTGGGGGACGGTAGAGGCGGCGCGGCCGGGCCGAGGCCGGGGCCGGGAGACCAACCTGTCCCTGAGTCCCGGCAGGAGCCGCAGCGGCGGCGGAGGCGGGGGGCTGGAGCGGAGGGGGACGGGGAATTGGAGGGAGGGGGCTGGGCGGGAGGGGCCAGTGGGTCGGGGCCGGGGCTCTAGGCGAGAAGGCTCGGGGGCCGCAGCCCTGGGGGCGGCGGCCAAAGCGGCGGCGGGGTCGGGGGCCCAGACTCCATCTTTGCTCCGGTTTTCCCTGGGGCGCGCTTTTGCACGGGGGCGCGAGCTCGGCTCTAAGCGCGCCCAGACAGAAGCGCGCTCTCGCTCGAGTCGGTTGGGCGTTGGGCGGGGAGGGGGCCGGGCGGGGCGGAGAGACGGGAGGAGGAGGAGGAGGAGGAGGAGGAAGAGGAAGAGGGAGGACGAGGAGGAGGAAGGGGGGGATGGGGGGCGGCCCAGGCCGGGCGAGCTCCGCTCGCCACCTCCTCTTTCCCTTCCTGCAGCGAGCGGAACAGAGCTGGATTGGGGAGGTAGAGCGGAGGAGAGGAAGGAGGTCTGGCACCGCCCTGCACCGGAACCCTACGTCTCCTCCAGCCTCGGCTCCTCATCCCAATCCTGATATCCCTTAAGGCTCACGCGCGCACGCATGCACGCGCGCGCGCACACACACACAAGCACGCGCACACACACAAGCTCGCACGCACGGCTAGCCTCCCCCTGAACCTCCCAATACCCTAAAAACCTAATCTTGCCTATACCCCACTCACACTCCTACCCACTTTAGGGCTTCGAGCCTTCTCTCCCATTCCCTGTCCTCTTCTAGAACCTGCTCCCTACCCCCAACCCAAGACCCTGATCGCCCCCAGAGAATCTTGACCTTCTTTCTTAGGGCCAGGGTTCCTCCAGCCCTCCAAGCCCCACTCTGCACCCTTGTGTCACATCCAGATTTTCCCTCCCACGGGCCTGGGAGTCAGATGGACATTGGTTCTAATCCTGCTTCCACCACTTGTCTGCTGTGTGACCTTGGGCAAGTCACTTAACTACCCTGTACCTCAGTTTACCTCATCTGCAAAATGGGGATTTAAGACTGTGAGCCCCATGAGGGACATGGGCTGTGTCCAACTTGATTTTCTTGTGTCTATCCCAGTGCTTAATACAGTGCTTGGCACATAGTAAGTGCTTAACCAATACCATTAAAAAAAATCCAACCCTTTTGAGGACCACGACTTCCCTCCCCATCTTGAACTCCCTTTCAGTCACAGCCTCCACCCATCCCCGCAAATACTACAGAAAAAAACAAACAAACCCGAGGTCGTAGTGGACTATGCGATTCAGCAGTATGGTGCCCAGATTTTAGAAGACAACACGATTCTTGGATGTGTCAACTCAAGATATGCAAGAGTCCAGTTTTTGTCATCTCGCTTTAGGAAGAAGGAAGAGAAACTGGAGAAGGATCAGAAGAGAGCAACAAAACGATCCACTAGTTAGAAAATAGATCCTGTGAGGAAAAGCTGAAGGAATGCAGGGTTGTTTAGCCTGAAGAAGAGGATGTGGGGTGAGGGCCGAGTTATTCATTGTCTTTAACTAGGTAACGGGTTTTGTGAGGAAGATGCCAACCAGTTGTTCTCCATATCCCCTAAATCCAAACAAAAAGAAATGAGCTTGAAGTTAAACAGAGTTTGGTGGAATATAAGGAAGCAGCATGGTTTAATGGATAGGGTACAGGCCTGGGAATCAGAAGGACCTGGGTTCTAATACCGGCTCTACCACATGTCTGCTGTGTGACCTTGGGCAAGTCAGTTAACTTTCTTGGGCCTCAGTTTAACCTCATCTGTAAAATGGGGATTAAGAGTGTGAACCCCATGTGGAGCAGGGACTGTGTCCAACCTGATAAACTTATATCTACCCCAGCGCTTAGAACAGTGCTTGGCACATAGTAAGTGCTTAATAAGGAGAGTGACACGAGGGTATGTGCAGAAAGACTGGAGGGGGAATGAGGCTGACTAAAGGTATTATTATTACCTTCTTGATGAGCAGGGTGGTAAAGAAGTGTGAACTCTTCATCTTTGGAGATCTTCTGTCCTAGTTGGTTTGGTAATTCCACCTGCCTTGGAAGCAGAGGGATGGACCAGATGAACACTCCCAGTTTGTTTCAGACAATAAGGTTTAGGATTCTATCCACGGGTCAGGCCCCTCCATCAAGATCTATCCCCATCCATTAAATAGTGAAGTTTCTTCATGGTCTGTGGGTAGGGATGGCCCCATCGCCACCCCCTTCCCCCCCCCCAAAACACCACCTTGTTAAAGCCATCGCTCTGCCGGAATGAGCATTCAACCAATGGGAGATGCCAGACAGGTCAAGGGTGCCCATCACCTCCCTCTTCTGGAAACTAAGTCAAGAAGCCATCATCGGCAAAATTATTCCCATGGTGCTAGAGTCCGTTTGGCCAAGAGGTTGATTGAAAGAGGAAAGGAGGAAATCCCAACTGGTCAGAGGATACAAGCAGAGCAAGTACGGAAGCAGAGCAAGTTTGGAAACGCTGGGAAGGGCTTGAGAGGTAACCTGGTCCATCTTTCTGCCCCTAAAAAGGATTACATTTAAACCTTCCTTCGCCCTCTATAATATTACTATTCTTCCCAGGCCCCCAAGTCTCCCCTCTCGATATTTGACTTTAATGTCTGTCTTCCTTTCTGGACTGTAAGCTCCTTGTGCACAGGAATCGTGTCTACCAACTCTTCCATGTGCTTAGCACAGTGTTCTGCACACAGTAAATGCTCAATAAATACAGTTGAGTGACTGTATCCCTGGAGTCATATTTAACTCCACCTTCACACACACCCCCACACACATCTTGTCCATCACCAAGCCCTATTGATTCTTCCTCAATAATATTTCTTAGATCCGCCCCTTCCTCTCCATTCCCAAATTCTGGTTACTGTACCAGTTTCCTCCAGCCTCCAGTCAGCCTCATTCCCCCCTCCAATCTATTCCTCACATACCCTCAAGTGTCACTCTCCTTCTGACACTAAGTGTCTAATTATGTCACTCTCCTTCTCGGGAGCCTAAGATGACTCCTGATTGTCATGCAAATCAAATGAAAACATGTAACTATAGGTTTCAGGCACTTCACCACTTGGCTCCTCCTTCCCGAATTTCCCCTATCTCCCCCCACACCTCTGCTGGGGTGCACCACTCCATCAAAGCAAACTAGTTGGCCATCTCTTGCCCATCCATTTCCTGCCTCTGATCCTTTGCAAATGCCACTCTACTCCCACCCCGATTCATCTCCTTCTTTCCCTTTGTTCTTCAAAATGCTACTAAAATTCCACATCCTCCAAAAAGATTTCCTAGATGAATCCTACTGATGCCAGTCACTCCACTTACAACAGTAATGCTACCAGTAGATGATGCGAACTAAAGGGGTTTTAATGTTTCTGTAGCTTGTGTTTTATATATGGTTTAAATTTGGGAGCTGGGTCTGACTGGTCTCTCATTCGATGATAAAATTTTAGGGCTTTCTACTGCAGACTATCCAACTGCCTGGACTTTTGATCAAAAGATATGTATCTTCTTAATAGTAGCTTTACTGATATGGCTTCAGGGACTCAGTATCCCTGACTTCCCTACAGTAATATACAGTAAGGGACCCCCTCAGCTCTCTAGAGATAATGATGATGATCATTTTATTTGTTAAGTACTTATTATGTGCTAAGCCTTGCACTAAGTGGTGAAGGAGATACGAGATCATCAGGTCTAACACAGTCCCTGAAGAGCAACAGGTCGAATGCAGTCCCTGTCCCACATGGGGGCCTCCCAGTCCAAGTGGGAAAAGTGAAGTGACTTGTACAAGGTCACACAGCAGCCAAGTGGGGGATCCAGGTTTAGAACTCAGATCCTCTGACTCTCAGGCCCGTGCTCTTTCCACAAGGCCATGCTGCTTCCCTGCTTCTCTAGTACCACATTGAAACTTCAGTGAGGAAGTTCCCCAAGTTTCCCTTGGGGAAAGTACATCTGGGACTCTTTTAAAAATGGTATTTGTTAAGTGCTTTGCATTGTCGTATGCTGTCGAGTCGTCTCCAACCCATAGCGACATCACTCCCAGAATGTCCCACCTCCATCTGCAATCGTTCCAGTAGTGTTTTCTTGGTAAAAATCCGGAAGTGGTTTACCGTTGCCTTCCTTCACACAGTAAACTCGAGTCTCCGCCCTCGACAGTCTCCCATGCTGCTGCTGCCCAGCACAGGTGACTTTTCACTTGTGGTAGATTGCCTTCCACTTGCTAGCCACTGCCCAAACTAGGAATGGAATGGGAATGCCTCTGCTTGACTCTCCCTCCCATAGCTTAGACTGGTACTCTCCAGGTGCAATCCTGAGAGGGGATGCTAAGTGATTACTATGTGTCAAACACTGTTCTAATAAACAGTGATAAATACAAGATGATTAGGTTGGACGCCGTCCCTGTCCTGCATGGGGTCCGCAGTCTAAACAGGAGGGAGGACAGGAAAACTGAGGCACAGAGGAGTGAAGTGACTTGCCCAAGGTCACACAGCAAGCAATTGGCAGAGCTGGGATTAGAACCCACGTCCTCTGACTCCCAGCTCCATACTGTTTCCACTAGGCCGCACGGCTTCTCCTATCTGGCTAGAGAAGCACTTCCCTTGAGCTCAGCACTAACCTGATGGTTCAAGAATGATGTTCCAAATTCTGGGGTGCATAAGGAGTCGGTAGGGCTCCGGGTGAGGCCTGAGACTCAAGTCTGGACTAAAGAGCTTTGCTTTTGACTTGTTTTTGGGTGGGTCTCGGTCTGTGTGAGTGTGTAAGTCTCCAAGACTTCGAAGTGAGCATTATTAGCTGCAGATTCCTCAGGAACGATCTCCAGAGATTCACTTGAAACAAACAAACTTGGGAAGCCACACTCCCCTTCTCTCAGTGTGCCACTGTCCAGAGACAAGGGAGGGCAGGTCACTGACGCCCGGGACTCCGTTCCGAGAGGCCCGCCTGCCATCACACCGCATGGCCCCCGCTGCTCCCGGAAGGATCCTCTCCTCGGAGCGCCGCCAGAGACGCCCCATGCTTCCACCCCCCCCCCCCTCCCCATTTAAGCGACCTTCCTTAAATTGCCCCCCATCCCCCCTTCCCGGTCTGGACCTGCCTGACTCTACCCCCCCCCCCCCCCCGCCCCCGGGAAAAAGGCCCTTGTTAGCACCAAGTTACATTAACGACAACCTCATTCGCACCTACTCAGCCCTCCCATGCTAGTTGGCTGTTCACTCCTCTCCCCAGGTATCTCTGCTCCCTGACCCCCTTAACAGGTCCACTCTACTCCAGCACATAATAGTTTGTATCTGCTCTCTGTGACATCATTATCTGCCAATTTTATTATTGCCATAGCATGTTCATCGTTTAACTACCCCCGTGATGCCATCGCCTACTTATATCATTGCTACTGTTTTGTCGCTTCTGCATCTCAATTGTTAACCTCCTGCTGTAGTCACTCGCCCTGCTGACCTCACCATGAACTTTCAATTCCCCTGCTCCCAACTGCCATTCCCATTCCTCACGTTCCCCTTCCCCTCTCCCACCCAGCTTTTTCCCTCCCTCTCTCCTACCAAGGATCCCTCTGTACCAGCGCCAGTCCAGCCAGCACCCTCCGCTCCTCTGCGGCTAATCTCCTCACCGTGCCTCGTTCTCGCCTGTCCCGCCATCGACTCCCAGCCCACGTCATCCCCCGGGCCTGGAATGCCCTCCCTCTGCCCATCTGCCAAGCTAACTCTCTTCCTCCCTTCAAGGCCCTACTGAGAGCTCACCTCCTCCAGGAGGCCTTCCCAGACTGAGCCCCTTCCTTCCTCTCCCCCTCGTCCCCCTCTCCATCCCCCCGTTTTATCTCCTTCCCTTCCCCACAGCACCTGTATATATGTATATATGTTTGTACATATTTATTACTCTATTTATTTATTTATTTATTTATTTATTTTACTTGTATATATCTATTCTATTTATTTTATTTTGTTAATATGTTTGGTTTTGTTCTCTGTCTCCCCCTTCTAGACTGTGAGCCCACTGTTGGGTAGGGACTGTCTCTATGTGTTGCCAACTTGTACTTCCCAAGTGCTTAGTACAGTGCTCTGCACACAGTAAGCGCTCAATAAATACGATTGATTGATTGATTGATTGATCCCTGAGTGTTGTCCAGTCACGGTGCCCATCCAGCCCCCGAAATCCCTCTGAAGAGGCCTGGGAATTTGGAGGCACCGGGAGGATGGGGCAAAGGATAGGAGTTACAGATTGATCTATTGATCCCCCCTCTGCGGACCATGATCCTTTCCCCATCCTCCCAGTGCCCCCAAATTCCCAGGCCTCTTCAGAAGGATTTTGGGAGTGGGGGGGAGCGGTGTCTCTGGCAGAGAGTTCTCAGGGAGGGGCTACCTTGCCCTTTCCTGCAGTAGGATGGGAGCTCCTTGGAGGGGTATGAGAGCTTGGGGGGAACTCCCTAACCAACACACCTGCCTCTCCGGAATCTTGGACTGCCTCTCTCTATTCTGTAATACTGATAATAAGTGTGGTGTTTGTTAAGCACTGACTGCGTGCCAAGTACTGTACTAAGCTCTGGGGTAGATCCAAGATCATCAGGTTGGACACAGCCCCTGTCCCACGTGGCACTCGCAGTCTAAGGAGGAAGGAGAACAGGCATCTTCTCTTTACAGGTGAGGAAACTGAGGCCCAGAGAAGTTAATTGACTTGCTTAAGGTCACACAGCAAGCAAAGGGTGGAACTGGGACTAGATGTGTCATCCTCGACTCTGCTCTCTCGTTCACCCCTCACATCCAATCTGTCACCAAAACCTGCTGGTCTCACCTCCGCAACATCACCAAGATCCGCCCATTCCTCTCCATCCAAACTGCTACCCTGCTGATTCAACCTCTCATCCTATCCCGACTGGATTACTGCATCAGCCTCCTCTCTGATCTCCCATCCTCCTGTCTCTCCCCACTTCAATCTATACTTTACGCTGCTGCCCGGATCATCTTTGTCCAGAAACACTCTGGGCATGTTACTCCCCTCCTCAAAAATCTCCAGTGGCTACCAATCAACCTATGCATCAGGCAAAAACTCCTCACTCTCGGCTTCAAGGCTCTCCATCACTTCTCCCCCACCTACCTCACCTCCCTTCTTTCCTTCTACAGCCCAGCCCGCATCCTCTGCTCCTCTGCCGCTAACCTCCTCATTGTGCCTCGTTCTCGCCTGTCCCGCCATCGAACCCCGGCCCACGTCCTCCCCCTGGCCTGGAATGCCCTCCCTCCCCACATCCACCAAGCTAGCTCTCTTCCTCCCTTCAAAGCCCTACTGAGAGCTCACCTCCTCCAGGAGGCCTTCCCAGACTGAGCCCCCTCCTTCCTCTCCCCCTCCTCCCCATCCCCATCCCCCCACCTTACCTCCTTCCCCTCCTCACAGCACCTGTATATATGTATATATGTTTGTACATATTTATTACTCTAACTTGTACATATTTACTAATCTAATTACTTTATTTTGTTAATATGCTTTGTTTTGTTGTCTGTCTCCCCCTTCTAGACTGTGAACCCGCTGTTGGGTAGGGACCGTCTCTATGTGTTGTCAACTTGTACTTCCCAAGCGCTTAGTACAGTGCTCTGCACACAGTAAGCACTCAAAAAATATGATTGAATGAATGAATGAATGAATGAACCCAAGCCTCTGACTCCCAAACCAGTGCTCTTTCCATTAGGCAGTTCTGAAGGACTCACACTGTGCCCTTCCCCACCATTCCAGGGCAACTCAAATTCTGGGGCTATTGGACTTACAGATTGGGAAGCAGCATGGCCTAACGAATTGTACTTTCCAACTGCTTAGTAAATTGCTCTGCACACAGTAAGTGCTCAATAAATACAATTGAATGAATTAATAAATAAATAAAGCAAGGGGCTAGAAGCCAGAAGACCTGGGTTCTAATCCCAGCTCCACCACTTTACTTGGGATTCAATTACCTGTTCTCCCTCCTACTTAGACTGTGAGCCTCACATGGGACTATATCCAGCCTGATTAATTTGTATCTACCCAGTGCTTAGAACAGTGATTGACACATTGTGAGCGCTTAACAAATACTATAAAAAATTAAAAAAAAAACCCACAGATGATTCCCACCCAGTGAAAGATCTGGCTGACCTGTAATCTCTTCAACCTGTGTTCCTGCCCCCGGGGGTACAAAAATCAAAGTTCCTGGCCGTGGATTTAAAGGTTGTCCATTAGTTGCTTTCTATTCACATCACACCCCGAACTGTGCTCTTTGCTCCTCCTAACCAAAACTACTAACCATCCTTCACTCTTGACTTTCCCTGCTTTTTCCCTGTTCGGTCCATGTCGTCCCTCTCCTCAAGAACCTCCAATGACTGCTCATCCATCTCTGCATCAAACAGAAACTCCCTTACCATTGGCTTTAAAGCACTCCATCAGCTCGCCCACTCCTACAGCCCAACACACTTCACTCTTCTAGTGCCAGCTTATTCACTGTACTTCAATCTTGTCTACCTTGCCGCCGACCCCTTTCCCACATTCCCCCCGCAGCCTGGAACTCCTTCCCCCTGCCACAGCACTTAAATATTTATAATATTTATATATTATAAATTATTTATTTGTATTAATGTCTGTCTCCCCGTCTAAACTGTAAGCTCATTATGGGCAGGGAACGTGTCTACTAATTCTGTTGCACTGTACTCTCCCAAATGCTTAGTACAGTGCTCTGCATGTAGTAAGCCCTCGATAAACATGATTGATTGATTGATTGCTCTGACACTCCACTCAATCTTCCCTTCTATTGGGTTTATGCCTTCCCTCCTCAGCTTCTCCAAACCACATTCTTCCCTCCTGTCAAAGCCCTCCTAAAGGGTCACCTCCTACAGGAAGTATTCCCCACCAAATCCCCAATTTTCCCAGTCTTTCCCAGTGCCTCAACTACCTCAGCACTCTTTGGGGCTTATGTTCATTTGCTATTGATTCATTTATCTGCTCATATTCGTTATTTATAGCTCCTCTCTGCTCTGATAGCTGCATACTCATTCCTTTTCCTTCTCCATTAAATTGTAAACTCCTCAAGAGCAGGGATCAATAGACCATTCGCAATGCAATTAGTGGGTCAGGCCAATGGTCCATCCAGCCTGGAATTCTGGCTCTGATAGTGGCAACAGGATATTGGTGGAACCATGTGACACTGAGAGGAACAGTGTCTTACCCTTCTTTTGTAAGTTCCCCCGAGTCCCTGGTTCTGAACAACGTTCTGCATACACCTCCCTTCCTCCCCCGAGTCCAACAGGGCAGAGGAATGCAATCAGCCTACCCTCTCTCCCAACCCACCCTGCCAATTTTCTAAACCAAAAAAGCACCTTCTGCTCAGTAGCAAGGTGGGAACTCCCCACCAAACAAAAATAACTGTGGTATTTGTTAAGCTCTTACTATGTGCCAGGCACTATACTAAGCACTGGCGGGGAATACATGCAAATCAGGTTGACTCAGTCTTAATCCCCATTTTACGGATGAGGTAACTGAGGCACAGAGAAGCAAAATGACTTGCCTCAGGTCACACAGCAGACAAGTGGCTGAGCCGGGATTAAAACCCATGACCTTCTGACTCCTAGGCCAGCGCTCTGATCCGCTAGGCCAAACCTGGGAGTGGAAGCAAATGCAGTTCAGGCAAGACACTGGGCACATTCAGCTGGGATTCTTCAGTGACATCTTGCTGAGTTCCGCCGCAAAACTCGTATGCAGGCTCAGGGCCCCTTGTTGGTAAATACAAAGACGTGGCATGTCTCTAGACTGTAAACCCATTATGGGCAGGAAATGTGTCCACTAATTCTGTTGTATTGTACTTTCCCAAGTAATACTTAGTCTCATAAGTTCTCAATAAATACCATTGATTGTTATTTATGCTTTTGATCATCTTCTGATTGCAGAAATTGTAGGTATGCATTCCTAGCAAGCCCAGAGAAAGTTTCTCTGCTCCCTGCTGATGATCCTGGAGAGCCAGGCTGCAGTCAGAGACCCCAGGAAAGGGATCAGAGCCCTGCTGGTCTCTGGAAAGAGGGTGAGGAGCTCTGGAGAGAAGAGGAGGAACCAACAGAGCTAAGAGAGCATCACTTGCCACATCAACCAGCAGAGCAGGCCTGGCCACTTGCCCTCCTTGCCATCCATCCTAATGGTTAGAGATATACCATCTGGTTATCCTTTAGTAACCTATCAGGCACCTTTAGTCCATGAATTTATCCAAATCCCTCTTGATCCTTCTGAGATTTTTCTATCTCCACAGCTTCCCGTGGTAACGAATTCCACTTGTACCACATCCTGTGTCAAACACTGTTTCTTTTTTTTGTTTGGAACCTATCACCTCATGTATCAATGGGTGTGCTCCTTGTGGGCAAGGATCATTCTCCCAAGTGCTTAGTCCAGTGCTCTGCACATGGTAAGTGATCAGTAAACACCACTGATTTTTTCACTGGTATTCATCAAGCACTTCCTAAGTGCCTGGCACTGTATTAAGTGCTGGAGTAGGTATAGGGTAATCAGGTTGAACACAGTCCCTGTCCCACATAGGGCTCGGAGTCTTAATCCCCATTTTACAGATGAGGTATCTGTGGCACAAAGAAGTAAAGTGATTTGCACAAGGTCACACAGCAGACAAGTGGTGGAGCCGGGATTAGAACCCAGGTCCTCTGACTCCCAGGCCCGTACTTTTTATACTAGGCCACACAGCTTCTGCCATTAGTGATTGATTGGCTGATACTCCCTCAGCCTGTTGCTTGGGATTCTAAATTCTCACTATCTACACCCTTCTTGATTTAGTACACTTCTTTAGTCAGCCTTTATCTTTCCAGATTAAAGAGTCCTAACTTTCTCTATCCCTCTCATCATCTGGGTGTCCCGTCTCTGAACATTCTACAGAGGGATTAGGCCCTTCCTAATTATATTCCTGGTGCAGCATGGATGATGATGATGATGATATTTGTTAAGCGCTTCCTATGTGTCAAGCACTGTTCTAAGCACTGGGATAGATACAAGATAATCAGGTTGGACACAGTCCCTGTCCCGCACGGAGCGCATAGTCTTGATCTCCATTTTACAGATGAGGTAACTGAGGTACAGAGAAGTGAAGTGAGTTCACAAAGCAGACAAGGGGCAGAGTCAGGATTAGAACTCAGGTCCTTCTTACTCCCAGGCCCGTGCTCTCTCCACGAGGCCATGCTGCTTCTCTACAATGCAAGATCATGCCTTGTATTTTGTTTCCCATCCCCTTCCCAACATTGTCCAGCATTCTGTTGGCCTTTCTGATTATCACAGATTGAAACGTGATTTGATTGGTCTGTGTCTTTCAGTGGGGTCCCAGGGACCATACATCAATCAATCAATCAATCGTATTTATTGAGCGCTTACTATGTGCAGAGTACTGTACTAAGCGCTTGGGAAGTACAAATTGGCAACACATAGAGACAGTCCCTACCCAACAGTGGGCTCACAGTCTACATCATGGTCATCATCTAAAAAAAATCTTTTAAGAGTCTAAATGAGCATTGGGTTGCCCAAAGTCAAGTAAACTGTCACAGTCCCTTCCCTTTAGGAGTAACAGGTATAGGAATAGTAATCCATCCTCTCTGTAGCCCAAGCTCTCAATCTGGGTATCATCCTTTATTCCTTACCGTCGTTCTGCTCTTTTGGCCAATCTACTGCTAAAACCTTCCATTTTTCCTCAAAAATATCTCCTGGATCTGTCCCTTCCTAACCACCATAAAATCATTGCCCTGGTTCAAGCGCTCAAGAGATTATCACTGGGCTATTGATTTGGCCTCCTCCCTGGTCCCCTTGACTCCAGCCTCCCTCCATGTTGATCCACACTGCATTTTGCTGCCCGGATCATTTTTCTGAAACATCATTCAGCACACGTCTTCCTGTTCCTGAAAACCCTCCAATGGTTGCCCATTTCCCTCCATATCAAACCAAGACTCCTTACCATTGGCTTCAAGGCTCTCCACAAGCTCTGTCTACATGACCTCTTGGCTCACCTCACCTGTTTCTCCCCTACTCGCACCATGCCCTGGCTGTACCCAGCTCTCATCTTGCCCACTTCCATCCCTGGCTTATGTTGTCCCCAGGCCATGGATCTCTCACCCTCCCCAAATCCACCTGATCTCCGCACCTTCAAAGTTTGCCTAAAATCCCAACTCCACCAACACATCTTCCCCTACTGTCAGCATCCTGAAATGTACCGACCCATCAGCGGCCCCTTGAACTTATGTATTTTTTAATGCCCACACTCTGCCCTGATATATGTGGTGTGTGTATATGTGTGTGTATTAGATTGAACATTAGATTATATTTACTCTGTTTCTACCGTTTGTGAATATTTCAACGTCTGCCTCGATTCTCAGGGTATAAGTGCCTTGTGATAAGGGAAAATGTCTTGGGCTTCTGTTGTATTTCTCAAGTGCTTAGTACAGTGCACTATATTCAGTAGGCATTCAATAAATAACAGTCAATTAAGCAATGTTATTTATTGAGTTTTTACTGTGTGTAGAGCCTTGTACTAAGCTCTTGGGAGAGTACAACAGAGTTGGTAGACACATTCCCTGACCACAATGAGCTTACAATTTAGAGGGGGAGACAGAAATTAGTAGAAACAAATAACTTAGATCTGTACATAGGTGTCGTGGGCCTGAGGGAAGGGTGAAAAATCAAGTGCCTAGAGGACTTGAAACACAAAAGGAAAAGTGAATCAGGGAAAAGGCCTCCTGGAGGAGATGTAACCTTAATGAAGCTTTGAAGGTGGAGAGAGTGGTGGTCTGGTATATATGAAGGGGAAGGGAGTTCCAGGCCAAAAGGATGATGTGGGTAAAGGGTCAGCAGCGAGGCATACAGGATCAGGGCACAGTGAACATCCTGGCACCAGAGGAGCAAAGTGTGTGGGCTGGGAGGTCAATGAGATGGGGTAGGAGGGAGCAAACTGATTGAGTGCTTTAAAGCCTATGCTAAGGAGTTTCTGTTTGATGAGGAGGTGGGTGTGCAGCCACTGGAGATTCTTGAAGGGTGGGGAAAGATGGACTGAAGTTTTTTAGAAAAATGATCTGGGCAGCAGAATGAAGTATGGACTGAAGTGGGGAGCGATAGGAAGCAGGGAGGTCAGCGAGGAGGCAGAATAGGATAAATGCTTTGATCAGGGTAGTAGCAGTTTGGATGGTGAGGAAAGGGTGACTTTTAGCAATGTTTTGAAGGTGGAACCAACAAGATTCAGTGACAGGTTTAATATGTGGTTTGGAAGAGAGATGAGTCAAGGATAATGCCAAGGTTATGGGCTTGTGAGATTGAGAGGATAGTGGTATTGTCTGCAGTGATGGGAAAGACAGGGGGAGGGCGGGGTTTGGGTGGGAAAATGAGGAATTCAGTTTTAGACATGTTAAGTTTGAGGTGTCAGTGAGACATCTAACTAGAGATGTCCTGCAGGCAGGAGGAAATGCGAGACTGCAGAGAAGGAGAGCGATCAGGGCTGGAGATTTGGGAATCATCTGCATAGAGATGGTCACTGAACCCATGAGAGCAAATAAGTTCTCCAGTGGCATGGGTGTCGATGAAGAATAGAAGGGGACCCAAAACTGAGCCTTTAGGGACTCCCACACTTAGGAGGTGGGAGGCCGAGGAGGAGCCTGTGAAAGAAACTGAGAATAAATGGCCAGAGAGATGGGAGAACCGGGAGAGGACAGTGTCAGGGAAACCAAGGATAGATAATGTTTCCGGGAGAAGGAGGTGGTCCACAGTGTTGAAGGCAGCTGAAAAGTCAAGGAGGGCTAGGGTGGAGTAGAGGCCATTAAATATGGGAAGAAGGATATCATTGGTGGCCATAGAGAGGGCTGTTTCTGTGGAGTGAAGGGGGTGGAAGCCAGATTGGAGGGGCTCAAGAAGAGAATGAAGAGAGGAAGTGGGGCCAGTGGTTATAGACAGCTTACTCAAGGAGTTTGGCGAGGAATGGTGGGAGGATGATGGGGCAATTACTGGAGGGAGCTGTGGGGTCAAGGGAGGGTTTTTTTTAAGATAGGGGATACATGAGCATGTTTGAAAGCAGTGGGGAAGAAGCCAATAGAAAGTGAACAGTTGAAGATGGAGGTCAGGGAGGGAAGAATGGAGGGGGCACGTGTTTTGATAAAGTTAGAAGGGATGCAGTTTGGAGGCACAGGTAAGGGGGTATATTTTGAGAAGAGGCTAGAGACCTCCTCTTGAGATACTGGTGGGAGAGTTGAAGAAAGGGCTGGAGGAGGGAGGGACTGGAGAGAAGCAGGGGAGATTTTAGGGAGATCACACCTGATGGTTTCAATTATATCAGTAAAGTATGTGACCAGGTTATTAGAGAAAAGAGATGAGGTGTAGGGGGAAACCGACTCCTCCTCCTTTCCCAGTGACTCTTGAGGAGTGGGAGAAGATGAGGCCCCTTCTAGAGAGAGCATCAGGGGAGACAGTGTCATATGGGGACAGCCAAGTTTCAGTGATGGTGAAGTGGAGCTGTGACTGGGCCAGGAACAGGTCAGTGATGAAAGGATGCTTTCCCATGATGGAATGGGTTTCCACAGGCCACACCTGGTGGTGGCTGGAGGGTAGAGGGATAGTGCGAGGGGTAGGAAGGGGTTGGATGGGAGTGAGTTGCTAGTGGGCAGTACGAGGGGAGGGGGAAGAAGGGTGGTGCTGGAACAGGATAAAAGGATAATAAATTCCATTACTATTCATTCATTCATTCATTCATTCATTCAATCGTATTTATTGAGCGCTTATTGTGTGCAGAGCACTGTACTAAGCACTTGGGAAGTACAAGTTGGCAACATATAGAGACGGTCCCTACCCAACAACAGGCTCACAGTCTAGAAGGGAGAGACAGACGACAAAACATAGTAACAAAATAAAATAAATAGAATAGATATGTACAAGTAAAATAAATAAATAGAATAATAAATATGTACAAACATATATACATATACCTATATACAGGTGCTGTGGGGAGGGGAAGGAGGTAAGGTGGGGGGATGGGGAGGGGGAGGAAGGGGAGAGGAAGGAGCGGGCTTAGTCTGGCAGTTACTATTACTTCTAAGGGCTTTGCTATTTGTATTATATGATCCCAAGTGCTTAATACAGTGCTCTGCACACAGATTGATTGATTGATTGAGAGATTCATATAAGAGGAGCAGAGGGAAAAGTCATGACGGGAGGAAAGTGTGTGACTTCTAGACTGTGAGCCCACTGTTGGGTAGGGACTGTCTCTATATGTTGCCAACTTGTACTTCCCAAGCGCTTAGTACAGTGCTCTGCACACAGTAAGTGCTCAATAAATACGATTGATTGATTGATTGATTGAGTTAAATGTCATATCTGCAAACCCACTAGGGGTCACACCTCTCTGCAGGAGGCTCACCTCATCCCATGAACAGGATTTTGGGCAGTTTAAAAAAAAAGAAATTATAGTCTCCTGGACCCCATGCCTCTCTACCTCCTTCCTGCTTCTCTTACTATTCTCTTATTACTTGTTGCATTATAGCAGGAACATTGCCAGAACTGCACTCCACACCCTCCCCTGATCACCAGATGGAATGTCACTGGATACCCACGCTTCCAATACTTGGAAAGGCGGGAAAAAGCCGAGCTAATGTCCTTGGACTGAGAAGTACCTCTCAAAAAGTTAAAAATTGAGGTTCTAGTTCCACAGACCTATAGAGCAAAGGGAAGGTTTATGTTTTATAAGTATTCTTATTCTATGCTCTTTTGAACTTGAACTAGTATTACCTCATATGCTATAAACATGTTAAGTACTGATTGCTGTTCATGATATTACTTAATATTTTAACTATCTTTAGCTTTACTTAAGTACGCCTGATCCTTTTCATATTTACAATGGAAAGCCTAGATGTTTGGGGTTCTGGGTACCCCACTCCATACTGAGATTACAGTACCAAAGGAGAGATTAAGATTCAGAAAATCCCTCTGAGAACAGCTTCCCGTCCAAGCACAGGAGAGGACCAGATAAGTGGAACCCTCTCTGATTCCTCTGCCGGCTCAGGGAGTTATAACTTTAAGACAATGAGATGGTATCAGAAATTTTACTGAGCTGCTCTAGCTGGGAGTGTCAAAGGCTGAGGGCCCAGGATTACAATATAGGCCAAACATTCCGGTTGGGGAAAAGTGAAGGCAAAAGTTAGGCTAGGCACAGCACAGTTGAGCCTTTTCTAGTGATTTTAGCTAAGAAAAGTCCAGGGTACGCCTCCTACCCGTGGCAGCCTGAGATGGACGCTCTTTGTGGGCAGGGAATGTGTCTGTTGTTATATTGTACGCTTCCAAGTGTTTAGTATGGTGCTTTGCACACACAGTAAGCACTCAATAAATATGACTGAATAAGACCACCATCCAGTGATGGGCTTTCAACAACTGTCTGTGTCTGTTTGCCTTTGCACTTAGCAAAAATGCTGATACTGCTTGTAAGGCTCATTACTAGCCTATACCCCTTCCCTGGGGGCCCTCCTGATGAACTGCTTTCAAACCTTGAATTGTGTTGAAAGTTTGGACGTGCTCCGAGCAACTTTTTGATTTAATCACAATCCTTGGCCTGACACTACCCTAGCCAGAATCTTGATCGGGCAGAAACAGGATTTGGCAGATTTGCATTTCACCTCCTTTTTGCCTTTCCTTTCCCACAAATAGGCCATGAAAATCATCATCATCATCATCATCTTTACCAACAACAGTATTTATTGAGTACCTACTGTACACAAAGCACATAATAGATGCTTGGGAATAGTCAGTCAATCATATTTCTTAAGCACTTACTGTGTGCAGAGCACTGTACTAAGCACTAGGGAGAGTACATAACAGACACATAACAACAACATAACAGACACATTCCCTGCCCAGGTAGAGGACACAGCCCCGATAATAATATTTATTAAGATAATCAGATCAGACACAGTCCATGTCCCACATGGGGCTTACGATCTAAGGGGTAAGGAAAGCAGGGATTTTATCCCCATTTTACAGAGGAGAAAACTGATTTACTGTACCTCTATCTTGTCACTTGCCATCACCCTCTTGTTCACTTCCTCCCTCCTACCTGGAACTCCCTCCCTCTTCATATCTGACAGATCACCGCTCTCCCCATCTTCAAAGCCCTACTGAAATCACATTTCAGAGGAAGCCTCCCCTGACTAACCTCTCATCTCCCCACCTTATTCTCCCTCCCTTCTGCATCATCTTTGCACTTGGGTCCATACCCCTAAGCACACTGATGCCCCCTCCTTCCCCCAGAGCACTTAGGTACAAATCCTTACACTCTGTACCTTTCCCTTTAGAATGTATTTTTATGTCTGTCTCCCCTACTAGACTGTAAGCTCCTTGAGGGCAGGGATCGCGTTGTCCAACTGTATTGAACTGTACTGCCCCAAGCGCTTAGTACTGTAAGCTCTCAATAACTACCATTGATTGATTGATTGGTTAAGTAAGTTGCCTAATGTCGCATAGCAGGTCGGGGCTGAATCAGGTCCTGATTCCCACAGGACTCACAGCCTCTCAAGGAGTTTAAAATAAAACAGTGGAGGCAGGTAGACATAAATTTTACACAGAGAAAGGTGAAATAAAGTACAGATAATCAATCAATCACATTTATTGAGCACTTATTATGTACAGAGCACTTTACTAAACACTTGGGAGAGAACAATGTAACAGAGTTGGTATAGACACATTCCCTACCCACAACAAGCTTATAGTCGAGAGGGGGAGACAGACATTAATATAAATAAATAAATATTACAGAATTTAGGGCTTGGGAAGTTAGGAGGGAATCAAACAATCAATCAATCATTGGTATTTATTGAGTGCTTGCTGTGTAAGCCAACCAAGCAATCAATCGATACCATCAATCAATCAGTGATATTTATTAAGCTCCTCCTGTGCACAGAACACTGTACTAAGCAGTAGGAGTAGACAGTGAGAAGAATATATTAAGCCTGGTACTTCCTGAACAGTATTTTAGGAAGATGGTCAGGGCAGTTATGTGTAGGGTAGATTGGAGAAGAGGCTAGAGGCTGGTAGACCAGTAAGAGACCTGAGGCAAAAATGCAGCTGGAGGGTGGGGAGGAAGGGAGGCAGCCGTAAGGGTGCAGATTAAGCAGCATGGCCTAGCAGATAGAGCATGGACATGGGAATCAGAAGGACCCGGGTTCTCATTCTGGCTCCACCACTTTTCTGCTGTGTGACCTTGGGCAAGTCACTTAACTTCTCTATGCCTCAGTTACATGATCTGTAAAATGGAGATTAAGACTGTGAGCCCTATATGGGACAAGGACTATGCCCAATCTAATTATCTTGTATCTACCCCAGTACTTAGTATAGTGCCTGGCCCACAGTAAGTGCCTAAAAAATGCCACAAAGAAAAAAAAAAGGGCAGATCCATGAAATACTACAGGGAAGCAGCATGGCCCAGTGGAAAGAGCACGAACCTGGGAGTCAGAAAACCCGGATTCTAATTCCAGCTCCGCCACTTGGGCAAGCTACTTCTCTGTGCTTCAGTTCCCTCACCTGCAAAATATTCAATAACTGTGCTCCCTCCTGCTTAGACTGTGAGCCCCACGTGGTACTTGATTATCTTGTATCTACCCCAGGGCTCAGTAGAGTCCCTGGCACATAGTAAGCACTCAACAGATACCATAATTATTATTATTATTAGACAAAAGTATTATGGGAAGATGCGAGGCAAAGAGGAGTCAAAGGTGAAACCAAGTTTGAGAGCTTCTGGGACGAGGAGCTTGGTAGTGTTGTCAGACATCGTGGGGAAATTAGGAGGGAATCAAACAATCAATCAATCAATCAATCAATTATTGGTATTTATTGAGTGCTTACTGTGTGCAAAGCACTTTACTAAATGCTTGGGAGAGTACAATACCACAGAATTGGTAGACACATTCCCTGTCCATAACGAGCTTACAGTCTAGAGGAAAGATGAAGAGTTCATTTTTCATAGTATTGAGTTTAAGGTCCTGGTGCGGACAGGGAATGTGCCTGTTATATTGCTATATTGTATTCTCACAAGTGCTAAGTACAGTGCCCTGCACACAGTAAGAGCTCAATAAATACAACCGATTGATTGGTGGGTTATTCATGTGGAGATGTCTGGGGGGAGAAAATATGAAATTGTCAAGCAGGGTAGAGGTCAGGCCTCGTGAGGTAGATTTGGAATCATGTTCATAAAGGTGGAAGTCAAAACTACATGAGTGGAGAGTGGCATCCTCCCACCAGTCGCACATGTTCCTTAACCTGACTTGCATGTCATGACGCAGGCTTCTGTCAGCCTCACTTACAAATCGAATCTATTCTAGGAAGGCCTTAATCACAGCAACGAAATAGGATTCTTTCGATTGTTGCAAAGAGAAGATCAGTTTGATATTTCAGAATTAAACTGGTTGTGAGGTAAAAATCTCTGTCCCTGAATGCTTAAACTATGAATTCTCAGTAATTTCAGAGCTGACTCTCCAGTTAGTTCTCTCTAAAGAATGGTGACTTGGCAGATGCTGGAAGCGCTTAGTACAGTGCTCTGCACACAGTAAGTACTCAATAAATACGATTTAATGAATGAATGAATGGAAGGGCTTGCAGAAAGCAAAATAGCCTAGAGGAAAGAGCATAGGATTGGAGGGGTCAGGAGACCTTGGTTCTAGCCCCAGCTCTGTTCCTGGACTTCTGTGTGACTTTGGGCAAATCACTTAACCTCTCTGGACCTCCATTTCCTCATCTACAAAATGGGGATAATAACAATAACGATGGTATTTGTTAAGCATTTACTATGTGCAAAGGACTGTTCTAAGTGCTGGGGGAAATACAAGGTGATCAGGTTGTCCCACATGGGGCTCACAGTTTTAATCCCCATTTTACAGATGAGGTAACTGAGGCCCAGAGAAGTTAAGTGACTTGCCCAAAGTCACCCAGCTGACAAGCAGCGGAGCCAGGATTAGAACTCATGACCTCTGACTCCCAAGCCCGTGCTTTTTCCACTGAGCCATGCTGCTTCCTGCTCTCCCTCTCTTAGATTGTGAGCCCCATTTGGGACTGAGACTGTGTATATTGTATCTACCCAAGTCCTTTGCATATAGTAAGTGCTTATTATTATCATTACTATCATTATTACTACTAATAATAGTAATAATAATAATAATAATAATATTTCCAGTATTTGTTAAGTGCTTACTGTGTGCCAGGCATGTACTAAGCACTGGGGTAGATACAAGCAAATTGGGTTGGACAGTCTCTGTCCCATGTGAGGCTCACATTCTTAATATAGTCTTCTCACTGTCTATTCATACCGCTTAGTAGTGCTCTGTGCACAGGAAGAGCTCAATAAATATCACTGATTGATTGATGGTATTGATTGATTGGTTGGTTGGCTGGTTGTAGAAAGTGAAGGAGTGTGACCAAAAATATCAAAAAACCCACACTCTGCATTCCATTAGCCAGGTAGCCAGAAGCAGGATAATCATGCTTCTCTAGAAGCCCCCCTTTTCTGGACCAGGCCAGTGGAAGAACACATCAAAAAAGAAATGACTTACACGGCTTGCTGCCCCCGAGTGACCTTTATTGAGTGAGGGACTCACTTCTGCTGCCCAAAGTGTTTTGTGTTAATAATAATAACTGTAGTATTTGTTAAGCACTTACTATGTGCCAGGCACTGTACTAAGCACTGTGACAGATACAAGCAAATTGGGTTGGACACGATCCCTGTCCCACATAGGGCTCACAGTCTCAATCCCCATTTTACAGATGAGGCTACTGAGGCACGGAGAAGTGATTTTCCCAAGGCCACACTGCAGACAAGTGACGGAGCCAGGACTAGAACCCATGACCTTCTGACTCCCAAGTCCGTGCTTTATTCACTAAAGTGCTGATTGTGTGAAGCACTTACTGTTTGTAGAGTACCGAAGCAAGCGCTGGCAAAGAAACAAAGGTGGGAATTAGACACGGTCCCTGGCCCTCAGAGGACTCACCATCTAAAAATGTCAGGGGAAGAGGGAGATAAAAGGAGAGATGACAAAACACCAAGACAACATAATGACAGGGACGAAGAAAATAAAAACAAAGCTCGGTAGGGTGCGGTGGTAGGAGGAGCAGGATTTCAGGCTCCTTGCAGCTCAATGTCCACAGCCCCAGCAGCGGTCATGGTGAGCACTCCAGCAGCAGCTGCCCCACTCTTCCCAAGTTTCTGCGGAGGCGGTGCCAGGATGGAGCTGCTTCTCTCTGTCCGACCGGGGTGGTGCGGGGCAGGTTAGGATGGAGATTCCTTGAAGATGCGGAGGAGAGCTGATGTGGGATCCCAGGGAAGGCAGCGTGGTGGTCCACTAGAGAAGGACAGTCAGTCAGTCAATCGTATTTATTGAGCGCTTATTATGTGCAGAGTACTGTACTGAGTGCTTGGGAGAGTACACTATGACAATATAACAGACACATTCCCTGCCCACAGTGAGCTTACAGTCTAGAGGACCTTGGATGTTGCAGTGGAAAGACTGTACACTCCTTGAGGGTAGGGATCATGTCTACCAACTCTGTTGTTCTGTACTCTCCCAAGCACTTTGTACAGTGTTCTGCACCCAGTAGGCACTCAATAAATACAAGTGACTAATTGATTGAGATTCACTCGGCCGTATGATCAAGACAGAGGCCAGAGTCAGAGGGAAAAGGGACTTGGCAGCGGCTTCAATCCCAATGGCCCGGCACGCACAGGGAGTTTTGGGAGTGGGGGCCCTGTGAGTCACAGGACCTGTTGTTTCTGCTTAGCCTTGGGATGGAGTGAGGCCAGAGAGGTGTGCGGCCTGGTGTGCCCAGCCAGGAGGCATGGAGACAATTTCTCCCCAGAAACTGCCTTTCTGGAGCCAAACCATCCCTCCAGCTGCCTGGATCTGGACCTCAGAAAGTAGAGGTAGAACTGTCCACAGCAAGAGAATGAAAGGAAGGAAGTAAATAAATGATTAAAGTTCACCCAGTTCTCCTAGAAGATGGGAGCTGTGTTCTTAAAGAACCCCGTTTCAAGGGATATTTGCATTGTGGAACTCACCCATAATAATAATAATGGTATTTGGTAAGCACTTACTATGTGTCAAGCACTGTTCTAAGCACTGTTTTAAAACAAGCTAATTGGGTTGGACACAGCTCTTGTCCTATACAGGGCTCACGTTCTTAATCCCCATTTTGCAGATGAGGCAACTGAGGCACAGAGAAGTTGAGTGACTTACCCAAAGTCACACAGCAGACAAGTGGTGGAGGCAAAATTAGAACTCCAGTCCCCTGACTCCCATGCCCAAGCTCTTTCCATTAGGCCACACTGCTTGTGACTCTAGAGTGGTCTTTGTCTGGTTTTTGGCTGGTCTGTCCCCTGTCCAGTACAAATATGGCACCGGGCACGTTTATGTCCAATATTTCTATCCCTAAACATCCAGCCTCCCTCAGCTTCAGCTTCTGTTGCCAAATTTGGTGGCTCGGAAATAGTATCCATGTTCGAAAGGATCAGGCAGGAGAGCAACAATGACTCTAGACTGTGGCAAACATCTCATCCTAGGAGCCTTCACTGACCAAGACCTCATTCCCTTGTCTGTATTGTCTACCCACTTAGCTGTGTACCCCTTAAGCGCTTGGATACTCACCTCAGACCCACAGAACTAATATATTATAAATGATTTGTATTTATTCATTATAAATGATCATTTTATTATAATTGCTACAAACATAATCATGATCTAATTATAAATTATTAGAAATCTATTTATTTATGGGAAGAAGCATGGCCTAGTGGAAAGAGAGTCAGAGGACCTGCGTTCTAATCCCAGCTCTGCCACTTGTCTGCTGTGTGCCCTTGGGCAAGTCGCTTCACTTCTCCGTGCTGCAGTTACCTCAGCCATAAAATGGGAATTAAGACCGGTGAGCATTATGTGGACAGACACTCTGCCCAACCTGATCACCCCAGTGTTTAAGACAGTGCGGGGCACATAGTAAGTGCTTTACAGAAACCACAACTATTATACTAATGTCTGTCTCCCTCTTTAAACTGTAAGTTCCTCGGGGGCTGGGATCGCATCTACCAACTCTCACGTCTTGTACTTTCCCGGATGATTAACACAGTGCTCAGCACACAATAACCGTTAAATAAATACCACTGGCTGATGGATTAATTGATCGATTCAAGGGTCCCCCCTGGAAAACCTATAGTTTGGATAGCAATATTCTTGCCTTCCTCGGGCTCGGCATGATGATGATGATATTTGTTAAGCGCTTACTGTGTGCCAAGCACCATTCTAAGCGCTGGGGTAGCCCACGTGGGGCTCACAATCTTAATCCCCATTTTCCAGAGGAGGTAGTTGAGGCCCAGAGAAGTGAAGTGACTCGCCCCAGAGAGCAGCTCCAACCGGCGGCCTGGGCTGAGGTCCGCGGTACGAGGAGGGCGATCCGAGCAGCGCTGTCATCCCTGTGGGTGGTCCCTTAGCGCAAAAAGAGGGGGCTCCCCTCTGCCGCCGTCCTGCCCCTTCCCCTGCGGGGCACCCCGAGGCCCAGACCGGCCGCGCCCCCCCGGCCCTCCCCTATCCGTGGCTCAATGGAAAGAGCGCGGGCTTGGGAGTCAGAGGTCATGGGTTCGAATCCCTCCTCCCCCACATAGAGAAGCAGCGTGACTCAATGGAAAGAGCACGGGCTTTGGAGTCAGCGGTCATGGGTTCAAATCCTGGCTCCACCAATTGCCAGCTGTGTGACCTTGGGCAAGTCACTTTTTCACTTCTCTGGGCCTCAGTTACCTCATCTGTAAAATGGGGATTAACTGTGAGACCCCGTGGGGCAACCTGATCACCTTGTATCCCCCCAGCGCTTAGAACAGTGCTTTGCACATAGTAAGCGCTTAATAAATGCCATTATTATTATTATTATGTCTGCTGTGTGACCTTGGGCAAGTCACTTCACTTCTCTGTGCCTCAGTTCCCTCATCTGTAAAATGGGGATTAAGACTGTGAGCCCCACATGGGACAACTTCATCTCCTTGTGTTCACCCCAGCGCTTAGAACAGGGCTTTGCACATAGTAAATGCTTAACAAATGCCAACATTATTATTATTATTATTATTATTATCCTCTCCCGCCTGCGGAGCATCCCGAGGGCCGGACCCGCTGCGGGGCGTCTCCATCGTGGGCCGGGGTCTCCGTGCCCGCCGGCTGCCACCCCTCCCTTTTCCCCTCCCCTCTGCGGCTGCAGGGGTCTCGCCTGGCACCCCATGTTTCCCCAACGTCTTGGTATTTTGGCCACATGGCTCCAAGACGGCAGATCGGGCCACCAGGCGGAGATCAACGCACCATTGGAGGCCAGATTAAGAGCGACGAACGGGCACCATTGCAGACCAAGAGATGCCAACTTCTGTCCGACCGCCAACGAGAACTGGCAGAACTTGATTGGAAATACGAGGCCTAATGATTAGCTCCAGTGGAAGCAGCTAAGCATCTGGAGAAGCAACGTGGCCTAGTGGCAAGAGCCCGGGTTTGGGAGTCGGAGGACGTGGGTTCTAATCCCGACTCCGCCACTTGTCTGCTGTGTGACCTTGGGCAAGTCACTTCACTTCTCTGGGCCTCAGTTACTTCATCTGGAAAGTGGGGATTAAAAGTGTGAGCCCCACATGGGGCAACCTGATTACCCTGTATCTACCCCAGCACTTAAAACAGTGCTTGGCACATAGTAATAATAATAATAGTAATAATAATAACAATGACATTTATTAAGCACTTACTATGTGCAAAGCACTGTTCTAAGTGCTGGGGAGGTTACAAGGTGATCAGGTTGTCCCACGGTGTGTGTGTGTGTGGGGGGGGCTCACAGTCTTCATCCCCATTTTACAGATGAGGTAACTGAGGCCCAGAGAAGTGAAGTGACTTGCCCAAAGTCACACAGCTGACAATTGGCGGAGCCGGGATTTGAACCCATGACCTCCGACTCCAAAGCCCGGCCTCTTTCCACTGAGCCACGCTGCTTCTCTAGTAAGTACCATAACTATTATTAATTATCATTATCATCCTCTTCGGGAGCATCAAGGGGAGCTGACTTTGGCAGCTTGGAGAGGGTGGAACTGGTGTGTTAAAACCCCATCCATGCATGGGCTCCGTACTTGGGTCGGCCACCATGTTGGGAGACCTCCTGGGAAGAAGATGGATTGAAGGTGCCTGACTTGGGGTAAGCCGTTGTCTCTAGGCTCTACACTGCATCTCTCTGGAAGTGGAAGCAGACAGGGCTTTCCCTCTACTCTTTCTCCCTTCTGCATCGTTTGTGCACTTGGATTTATACCTTTTAAGCACTTGCTATTCACCACACCCTCTACTCCGTAGCACTTACTTACTGCTCCGTGGCGTAGCAGATAGAGCACAGGCCCGGGAGTCAGAAGGTCCTGAGTTATAATTCCGGCCCCGCCACCTGTCTGCTGGGTGACCTTGAGCAAGCCACTTCGATTCTCTGGGCCTCAGTTCCCCCATCTGTAAATTGGGGATTGAGAGTGGGAGCCCCCTGTGGAACAGGGACTGTGTCCAACCCAATTTTCTTGTATCCACCCCAGCGCATAGTACAGTGCCTGGCACAAAGTCAGTGCTTAACAAATACCATAATTATTATTATTATTGTTATTATTTATTTTAATGCCTGTCTCCCCCTCTGAGAGTTCCTTGTGGGCAGGGAACATGTCTATCTACTCTACAGCATGGTACAGTACTCTGCACATGGTCAGTGCTCAATAAATACCATTGACAGATTGATAGACTGACTTCCACAAATCAATGAATATGATGTCCTTACTTTATGCCATTTGCAGTGTCATGTGCACCTTGGGGTCCTGTATCCTTGAGTACTTTCACTGCCCATCCTATGAACTTTCACTGCCAAAGAAAAATACTTCTGCACTGCCCTTGCAGTGTGAAAGTGGATAGTTTCACTTTTTTTTAAAGATAGTATTTGTTAAGTGCTTACTACATGCCAGGCACTGTACTATGTGCTGAAGTAAGTACAAGATAATCAGGTCGAACACAGTCCCTGTCCCACATGAGGTTCACAGTCCTAATCCTCGTTTTATAGATGAGATAAATGAGGCACAGAGAAGTTGTGACTTGCCCAAGGTCACACAGCAAACAAGTGGCAGAACTGGGATTAGAATTCAGGTCCTCTGACTGCCAGCCCATGCTCTTTCCATTAGGCCACGCTGCTTCACTCCCACTGGTGAATGTTTAGCTTCTCCAAGAAACACTCCCTCTCTTATGATCAGCGTTTGGAACATGTGCAAGGCTTTAAAACCTAAATGGAAACTCGCCTTCTCCATGAAATGTCTTCTACTTTGATTATTTAGTGAGAAATTGATTCATCCAGTTTATGGACTGCCTGGGCCCTTTTCTTCTCCTTCTCCCTTTTGCTGCCCACCTTTCGACCTCTCCGCTGTTCACAAACACCTCCTCCTCCAGTGGGGAGACCGAGGGAGAGAATAAAGGAAAAACTCAAATTAGTCTGCATATCTCTTTGTCACCAGCTATTGTTCAAAGGTTTTGATGTGGGAGGAGATGGGAGCTAGATTGCTGTTGCATTGGCTCCAATAAAGGCTTTGGATTTTCAGTGAAATTTATTACTCCAGGATAAATGAGAAAGTTGGCCGTAAGCAAGAATGCAATCCTAATAATTGTGGTTTTTGGTAAGCACTTATTATGTGCCAAGCACTGTGGTAAATACAAGGCATTCACATCAAGCACAGTCCCATTCCCTCCCCCTGCCACCTCTCCCCTCAAAAACACACACACACACAAGCACACACACACACACACACACACACACACACACACACACACACACACACACACACTCCCCCAATTTATGGGAGAGGGAGAACAGACATTTAATCCCCATTTTACAGAGAAGTTATATTGTACTTCCCAAGAGCTTAGAACAGTGCTCTTCATACTGTAAGTGCTCAATCGATACCATTGATTGTGTAAGTGACTCATCCAAGGTCACACAGCAGGCCAGGGGCAGGGCCAGACCTGTGCGCTTCCCACTAGACCATGCTGCTTCTTAACCCTGACATACTGCTAGTCCTTACATGACCAACATGCCTTCCTTGTCATGTGCATTTCTGCTTGGGTAGTGACATCTCAGTCTCAGCTTTGGCATAAGAGGTTGGCTCAGATTTGTGGGCCTGGGGGTTGCTAATGAAGCACCCCTCCCTCCACTCTCATCCACTGCTGCCTAGATGGTTGTTAGGGCGAGACTATCATTTCTCCAATTTTGGTCCGATATCACTTCTATCACCTCCCTCCTATGTGCTCCACATGGATGCTCCCGTTCCTGGCATCTCCTATAGAATGCTGCCACCCTGAGGGTCCCTGGCATCATAAAATACACATCTGGCAGGAAAAGGAACTGGTGAAGCCAAGATGCTCACAAACAGGGAAGGAGGGTACAAGCACCACAGAGGTAAAGTGATGATAATGATGATGGCATTTATAAAGCGCTTACTATGTGCAAAGCACTGTTCTAAGCACTGGGGAGGTTACAAGGTGATCAGGTTGTCCCACGGGGGCTCACAGTCTTAATCCCCATTTTACAGATGAGGTAACTGAGGCACAGAGAAGTGAAGTGACTTGCCGAAAGCCCCACAGCTGACAACTGACAGCTGGGATTTGAACCCCTGACCTCTGAATCCAAAGCCCTTTCCACTGAGCCAAACTGCTTCTCATGCCACGCTGCTTCTCAGTGCAGTCAGTGGTATTTTCTGAGTGCTTACTATGTGCAGAGCACTATACTAAGTGCTTGGGAGAGTCCAGTAGAATTGGTAGACACATTCCCTAACCTTAAGGAGCTCGCAGTCTAGAAAGGGAGACAGACATTTAAATTAATTACAAATACGTACATAAGGGTTGTGGAGCTGAGGGTAGAATGACTAGCAAGTGCTTAAAGGGGATGGATCAAAGTGCATAGGCGATGCAAAAGGGAGAGGAAGTACCGGAAATGAGGGTTTAGTCAGGGAAGGCCTCTTGGAGGAGGTGTGATTTTAATAAGGCTTTGAAGGTGGAGAGAGTGACGGTCTGTCATATATGGAGGGGGAGGGAGTTCCAGGCCAGAGGGAGGACATGGGCAAGGGATCGGCGGTAAGCTAGATGAGATCGAGGTACAGTGAGTAGGTTGGCTTTAGAGGAGTGAAGTCTGCGGGATCGGCTGTAGTAGGAAATCAGAGAGGTAAGGAAGGAGGGGGTAAGGTGCTTTAGTGCTTTAAAGCCAATGGTAAGGTGTTTCTGTTTGATGTGGAGGTGTATGGGCAACCACTGGAGGTTTTGGGGGGAGTGGGAAACAATTTTAGAGCTGTTAGGAAAGTAGAACTGACAGGATTTGGTGACAGATTGAATATGAGTTGAATGAGAGAGGTGGAGTGAAGGAGGGCTCAGAGTCAAGGAGGATACTGGTGTGGTCTACAGTGATAGGAAAGACACGGAGGACGGGGTTTTGGGGGGAAGATGAGGAGTTCTGTTTTGGACATTTTAAATTTGGTGTCAGTGGGACATCTATGTAGAGATGTCCTGAAGGCGGGAGGAAATGCGAGGCTGCAGAGAAGGAAAAAGATCAGGGTGGAGATGTAGATTTGGAAATCATCTGCAAAGACCAAAGGCAGGGAAATGGGAAAATGAGAAAGATCCTTGACTTAATACAGTGGGCTGTACACAGTAAGTGCTTCATAAATACTATCGATTGGTTGATTGCTTTGCCTTTGAAAAAATAAAGAACTCAGATCCTTTCCAGTCCTTAAATGAAAAGGAAAGATCAAACTTCTTTATTTAGCATCACAGATTTTCCTCCTTTCTGTCTGTATAAATCAATCAATAGTATTTATTGAGTGCTTGCTGTGTGCAGAGCACTGTACTAAGTGCTTGGGAGTGTACAATGTTATTAAGTTGGTAGACAATTTAAGCTTGGGTGATCCATACGCCATGTTTCTCTGAGAATGTCAGCTTCTAGAGAGTCATAGTAAACCCTTTCTATAAACTGGGCTCAGGGTCTGGCGTGCTTGAAATTGACACCGTAAAATAAGCACTTGCATTTTAATATCTGCCCTCCCCCTCCCCATAAGGGTGTGGTCAGAACAAATGAGGTAACTGACAAGCAAGGACTTTGGAAAATAAACGTACTATCCTACGCTCAAGGTATTATTACTTAAAAACAGAATAAAGAAAGGCAATTCTCAAATTTCTTCATTCTAGGACACACATCAAGAGATCTCATAATCATCAAACTCCAAATAATCCCTCTAATCCTCCAAAAGGCTCATAGTTCATCTGTCTCTGGGCAAGGGAACACATCTTCTAGACTGTGAGCCCGCTGTTGGGTAGGGACCGTCTCTATATGTTGCCAACTTGTACTTCCCAAACGCTTAGTACAGTGCTCCGCACACAGTAAGCGCTCAATAAAGCAGCGTGGCTCAGTGAAAAGAGCACGGGCTTTGGAGTCAGAGGTCATGGGTTCAAATCCCGGCTCTGCCAATTGACAGCTGTGTGACTTTGGGCAAGTCACTTCACTTCTCTGGGCCTCAGTTCCCTCATCTGGAAAATGGGGATTAAGACTGAGCCTCACGTGGGACAACCTGATCAACTTGTAACCTCCCCAGTGCTTAGAACAGTGCTTTGCACATAGTAAGCGCTTAATGAATGCCATCATTATTATTATTATCATTAATAAATGCGATTGAATGAATGAATGAATCTTAAAGCCTAGATGGGAGTGCAGGGAGAGAGCCAGGAAAACAATGTTCATTAATCAATCAAGGGTATTTATGGAAAGCCTATTGAGTACACAGTACTGTGCTAAATCAATCAATCAATCAATCAGTGGTATGTATTGATCACTTACTGCATGCAGAGCACTACTTAGTGCTAGTAGAGTACAACAATGTTATGTAACAGAATTAAGAAATATGATCTCTGCCTTCAAGGAGCCTGCAAGTAGTAGCGTTAATAATAGTAATAATAATAATAATAATAATGGCATTTGTTAAATGCTTACTATGTGCAAAGCACTGTCCTAAGCGCTGGGGAGGTTACAAGTTGAATAATAGTAATAATAATAATAATAATGGCATTTGTTAAGCGCTTACTATGTGCAAAGCACTGTTCTAAGCACTGGGGAGGTTACAAGGTGATCAGGTTGTCCCACGGGGGGGCTCACAGTCTTAATCCCCATTTTACAGATGAGGTAACTGAGGCCCAGAGAAGTTAAGTGACTTGTCCAAAGTCACACAGCTGACAGTTGGCGGAGCTGGGATTTGAACCCATGACCTCTGACTCCAAAACTCATGCTCTTTTCCACTGAGCCACACTCCTTCTCATAATAGTACTTCTCATCATAGTATATATTAAGGGCTTACTCCTCTCTAGACTGTCAGCTCGTTGTGGTCAGGGAACATGTCCAAAACTCTTGTGTTGTATTCTCCCAAGAGCTTAGTACAGTGCTCACACACAGTGCTCAATAAATATGATTGATTGATTGTGCAGAGCACTGTTCTAAGTGCTAGGATAGAGCATACAGGTGAGAATTAGCCATGGACCCAGTCTCTGGAAGAGATCACAGTCCATGAATATAGAAGGTGGGGGAAAATTGGAGGCAGACACATCAGGAACAGTGTAGCACTAGAAGATGAAAATAACATAATAAGCAACACACAAAATCAATTAATCATATTTATTGAGCACTTACCGTGTGCCTAGCACTATACTGAGCTCTTGGAAGAGTACAATATAACAAGTTCGTAGACACGTTCCCTGCCCACAAGGAGGTTAGCGTCTAGAAGGGGAGACAGACATAGAAATGAATAAATTATGGATATGTACATAGGTGCTGTGGGGCTGAGGGTGGGATGAATAAAGGGTGCGAATCCAAGTGCAAGCGACACGCAAGGGATTCACAGATGAGGAAATGAAGGCTTAGTTGGGGAAGGCCTCTTAGGGGAGATGTGCTCTTCATAAGGATTTGAAGGTGGGGAGAGTGATCGTCTGTCAGACACGAAGTGGGAGGGGGTTCCAGGCCAGATGCTGGACGTGGGCAAAGGGTTCAGCTGAGAGTTAGATGAGATCAAGGTAGAGTGAGTAGGCTGGCATTAGAGGACAAAAGTGTGCGGGCTGGGTTGTAGTAAGAAATCAGGAAAGTAAGATAGGAGGGGGCAAGGTGATTGAGTGCTTTAGAGCTGATGGTAAGGAGTTTCTGTTTGAATCAGGGGTGGATAGACAACCCCTGGAGGTTGTTGAGCAGTAGGGAAACATGGACTGAATGATCTTTTTAGAAAAGCAAAGTAAGGACTGAAGTGGGCACAGTCAGAAGGCAGGGAGGTCAGCAAAGAGGCTGATGCAAGAATCACGGCAAAATAGTATAAGTGCTTGGATGAACAAGGTAGCAGTTTGGATGGAGAGGAAAGGGCGGATTTTAGCAATGTTCTGAAGGTCGAATTGACAGGATTTGGTGACAGATTGAATATGTGGGTTGAATGAGAGAGATGAGTAGAAGAGAATGCCAAGGGTACAGGCTTGTGAGATTGGGGGGATGGTAGTGCTGTTTACAGTGATAGGAAAATCTAGTGGAGGGCAGGGTTTGGGTGGGAAGATAAGGAGTTGTGTTTTGAAAATGTTAAGTTTGAGGTGTTGGCAGGGCATCCAAGTAGAGATGTCCTGAAGTCAGGAGGAAATACGAGACTGCAGAGGAGAGAGATCAAGGCTGGAGATGTAGATTTGGGAATCATCCGCATAGAGACAGTGGTTGAAGCCACAGGAGTGAATGAGTTCTCCGAGGGAGAGGTATAGAAGGGAACCCAGAACTGAGCCTTGAGGGTCTCCCACTGTTAGAGGGTAGGAGGCAGAGGAGGAGCCTGCAAAAGAGACTGAGAATGAGCAGCCAGTAAGATAGGAAAACCAGGAGAGGACAATATCAGTGAAGCTAAGGTTGGATAATGTTTCCTGGAGAAAGGAGTGGTCCACAGTGTCAAAGGCAGCTGAGAGATCAAGGAGGATTAGGTTGTAATAAAGGCCATTGGATTTGGTAAGAAGGAGATCATCGGTGAGCTTCGAGAGGGCAGTTTCCATGGAGTGAAGGGGGCGGAAGTCAGATTGGAGGGGGTCAAGAAGAGAATTGGAGGAAAGTAAGTGGAGATAGGAGGTGTAGACAACTCTCTCAAGGAGTTTAATGGGGGGAGTTGGGTTGATACCTGGAGTGAATCGTGGGGTCAAGGGTGGGTTTTTTTAGGGTAGGGGAGACGTGGACATGTTTGAAAGCAATGGGGAAGAAGCCACTGGAGAGTGAACAGTTGAAGATTAATTCATTTACTCAATTGTATTTATTGAGCACTTACTGTGTGCAGAGCACTGTACTAAGCGCTTGGGAAGTACAAACTTGACTGAAGATGGCAGTCAAGGTGGGAAGAAGGGAAGGGGCAAGGGTTTTGATAAGGTGCGAAGAGATGGGGTTGGAGTTGCAGGTGGAGGGGATGGATTTTGAGAGAAGGGAGGAGATCTCTTGAGATACTGCTAGGGAAGATGGGAGAATCAAAGAAGGGGCAGGAGGAGGGAGGGCCTGGAAAGGAGCAGGGGAGATTTTATAAAGATCACTGAAATAACTGGTGAAGACAATGGGCATGGAAGTCAGTAAGGATGGAGAGATAATGTTATTGGATGGAAGAGAGGGCAGAATTAAAGCAGGCAAGGATGAATTTGAGATGGGGTTTGAGAAGCAGTGTTACCTAATGAAAAAAGCATGAACCTGGGAGTTATAGGATTTGGGTTCTAACCCAAGCTCCACCACTTGTCTGCTTTTTATAATAATGGCATTTATTAAGCACTTACTATGTGCAAGTCTGCTTTGTTACCTTCGGTAAGTTACTTCACATCCCTGGGTCTCAGTTACCTCATCTGTAAAATAGGGATTAAATCCTCTTCCCTCCAATTTAGACTGTGAGCCCCATGTGGGTCAGGGACTGTGTTCAACCTGATTATCTGGTCTCTAGCCCGAGCTCCTATAACAGTGCTAGACACATAGTAAGTGCTTAACAGAGACTATTTTAAAAAATGGACCAGATCATCCTGCTCTCTGGATTTCCACCAGCAGCACTCTGTGGCTCATGCACAGGAGCAAAGGAAGTGGACTGTGCACAGCAGGTAGGGAGCTGTGGGGTAGAGGAGCAGAATTCCCCCTCGTGATTCAGAGTCGGTAGCAATGGCTACGTGGCCACTAGCTTTCCCAGGGTTCTAGGAGGTGCCATGCTGCAGGCGCTTTAGAGAAGCAGCATGGCTCAGTGGAAAGAGCACAGGCTTTGGAGTCAGAGGTCATGGGTTCAAATCCCGGCTCCGCCAATTGCTGGCTGTGTGACTTTGGGTAAGTCACTTAACTTCTCTGTGCCTCAATTCCCTCATCTGTAAAATGGGGATTAAGACTGTGAACCCCCCGTGGGACAATCTGATCACCTTGTAACCTCCCCAGCGTTTAGAACAGTGCTTTGCACATAGTAAGCACTTAATAAATGCTATCATTATCATTATTATTATTATTCCCACCGGGGGCAGAGGTGGAAAGTAGGACAGGATGGGGTCTTCTCGGTGGTGCAAAGGGAAGCCGGTGCCAGCCCTGGGTCGGGGGGAGGGAAGGCAATTCACTCTGCCATGGTGAGGGGGACTGAGAGCAGTCAGGGAAGCGAGGCTGTAATTGCCCCATGTTTCATTTGGCTCCAGAGGGGAAGCACAGATGAGGGGGCAGAGTGGCGCCTTTTATCCTGGCCTAGCACACATAGAGCAGACCTGGGGCAGGCCAAGAGCTCCTCAGCCATGGTGCATGCAGGGTGCACATTTTGCTCAGCTGTGATGGTTGTAAAGGGAAAGACAGACAAAAATGATTTACAGATTGTTGGAAGCAGGAAGAGGAACAGGAATATATAGCAGGGATTCAGAGCGATACCTCAGGGTGAAGTAGCTGAACAAATACTTACATATACAATTGAATCCACTTATATCCCTAAATGCTGAGGATGGGAATGAAATACATAAGCTCTAAGGTTGGATTGAGACGACTCAAGATGTTGTGCATTCATTGGAAAATGCTTCTTGGAAGAGGTGGGATTTTAGGAGGATTTTTTAAATGGAGAGAACTGTAGTCTCCCAGATTGGGGCGGGGCAGAATCTGGTGGCTTCAAATAGCCCACGTTTTTCTTCTTCCTTCCAATCAGTTGTTTGCTTCTGTGGTCCCACATGGGCAAACCCTGAACAGGCTGAAAACAGCCATGCACAGTTCAGCCCCGGGCTCAACTTCAGCAGAATTCCTGAAGTGAGGGGCCTGAGGATTTCATGACTTTTCCTTTTCAGGGATAAAAAGGAGAAAGGAAATTTGGTGTGTGTGGTGGATGGGTGGGAAGACATGGATGGCTAAACTCAGGCAAAGACAGAGGGAGAGAGAAATGAAAAAAAAGGAGAGCAGGGAGGCCTGGAGGTAAAGCCAGAAAGAAAGGGTAAAAGACGAGAGGGAAGAGAGCTTTGAGAACGAGATACAGGAAGGGAAAAAAAAGAAGAGTCAGGATGGTGGCCTTCTCTCTTCTGGGGAGTGTTGGGATAGTATATCCTTAAGAAAGAAAATGCTTCCAAGGTATAAAGACTGTGAGAGAATTGAGCATGAACCCGCTTCGCTTATAAATAGCTAACCTTATTAATAAATGCATTATTCATTTTTTCCTGAAACAGGCAGTGACTTGTGCGACTTCCCTGAAAAGCAAACCACAGCAGAGTGTCTCAGGTGTCCTGTGCCCTCAAGGGGTGCCAACCCCCCAGCCCCAGGCTTGCACTGACCAGTCTTGTTACAGACGGAGGTGCATGGTTTGGCGACACCCCCCTCCCACCTACTCTGCCCAATTATTAATGTCTTAATAATAATGATGGTATTTGCTAAGCGCTTACTGCGTGCCAAGCACTGTTCTAAGCACTGGGGTAGGTACAAGGTAATCAGGTCGCCTCACGTGGGGCTCACAGTCTTAATCCCCATGTTACAGATGAGGTAACTGAGACAGAGAAGTGAAGTGACTTTCCCAAAGTCACACAGCTGATTAAGTGGCAGAGCCGGCATTAGAACCCATGACCTCTGACTCCCAAGCCCGTGCTTTTTCCACTAAGCCACACTGCTTCTCCAATCTGTACAATCTCTACCTTCGCCAACTCCAAAATCCCTCTATCTGACCACAATCTCTTCAACTGCCTTCTCTACTTCACACCACTTCCTTGCAGTATTTGCAAGGAAGTATTTGCGTATTTGCAATACGTCCTTTTCCCCTCCAGAGAACAACTACGATCTTTTTACTCCCAATCCTCGACTCAGCTCTCTCATTCAACCCACGTATTCAATCTGTCACCAAATCCTATTGGTTCTACTTTCACAAAATCTCTAAAATCTGCCCTTTCCTCTCCATCCAAACTGCCACTATGCTGGTGGAAGCACTTATCATAACCCCCCTTGACTACTATAATAATAATAATAATAATGACAATGGCATTTATTAAGCGCTTACTATTCACAAAGCACTGTTCTAAGCACTGGGGAGGTTACAAGGTGATCAGGTTGTCCCACGGGGGGGTGCTCACAGTCTTAATCCCCATTTTACAGATGAGGGAACTGAGGCACAGAGAAGTTAAGTGACTTACCCAAAGTCACACAGCTGATAATTACATCAGCCTCCTCACTGATCTCCCTGCTTCCTGTCCCTCCCACTCCAGTGCATACTTCACTTGGCTTCCTGGATAATTTTTCTAAAAAAATGTTCAGCCTGTGTCTCCCTCAAGAACTTCCAGTGGTTGCCCATCCACCTCCATATCAAACAGAAACTTCTTACTACAGGCTTTAAGATTCTCAATCAGCTCTCCCCCTCCTACTAACCTTACAGATCTCTTATTACAACATAGCCCACAGACTTCGCTCTTACAACACCAACCTACTCACTGTACTTTGGTCTCATCTATCTCGTCGCCGACCCCTTGTCCACATCCTCCTTCTGGCCTGGAACTATATAGGAGGCCACCACTCTCCTCACCTTCAAAGCCCTATTTAAAATCACATCTCTTTCATTCACTCAATAGTATTTATTGAGCGCTTACTGTGTGCAGAGCACTGTACTAAGCGCTTGGAAAGTATAATTCGGCAATAGAGACAATCCCTACCCAACAACGGGCTCAGAGTCTAGAAGGCGGGAGACAGACAAGAAAACAAAGCAAAACAAGTAGCCAGGCATCAATATAAATAAATCGAATTATAGATATGTACACATCATCAATAAAATGAATAGAATAGTAAATATGTACATATATACACGAGTGCGGTGGAGTGGGGAGGGAGGTAGAGCAGAGGGAGGGAGTCGGGGCGATGGGGAGGGGAGGAAGAGCAGAGGAAAAGGGGAGCTCAGTCTGGGAAGGCCTCCAGGTGGAGGTAAGCTTTCAGGAGGGCTTTGAAGGAAGCAAGTGTGCTAGTTTCGTGGATATGAGGAGGGAGGGCATTCCAGGCCAGAGGTAGGACGTGGGCCAGGGGTCGATGGCGGGACAGGCGAGAACGAGGAACAGTGAGAAGGTAAGCAGCGGAAGAGTGGAGTGTGAGGGCTGGGCTGTAGAAGGAGAGAAGGGAGGTGAGGTAAGAGGGGGCAAGGTGATGGAGAGCTTTGAAGCCAACAGTGAGGAGTTTTTAAAGGCTTTCCTCGATTTCCTCTTTTCCCCTACTTCAACCCTTCTGCTTTTCCTATGCACTTGGATCTGTACCCTTTGAACATTCATCCGTTCATTCATTCATTCAATCGTATTTATTGATCGATTACTCTGTGCAGAGCACCGTACTAAGAGCTTGGGAGAGTACAATAGAACAATAAACAGACACATTCCCTGCCCACAACGAGCTTACACCCTAGAGGGGGAGAGAGACATTAATATAAGTGAATTTACAGATATGTACGTAGGTGCTGTGGGGCTGGGAGGGGGGAATGAACAAAGGGAGCAAGTCAGGGCGATGCAGAAGGGAATGGGAGAAGAGGAAAGGAGGACTTAGTCAGGGAAGGCCTCCTGGAGGAGGTGTGCCCCCAGTAAGGCCTTGAAGTGGGGGAGAGCAAATGTCTGTCGGATTTGAGGAGGGAGGGAACTCTTAATTCTTACCATCGATGGTCATGTCATCCCAAAAGCCACCTGTAGCATTGCAGCAGCTACAGTCACCCTCAGCAGGCAGGTGTTTCATCTCCCCTTATGAATCTGTCACCAGTCCCCTCACCCCCTTATTTTTTGATGGTGAGCCCCCACTGAGGGATAGGGAGTAATCCTAAGTGTCTAATTCATTCAATCGGATTTATTGAGCACATACTGTGTGCAGAGCACTGTACTAAGTGCTTAGCACTGTACTAAGCTAATTCCCTCCAACGTATTCTTTTTTTATTTTCTGTAAAGGCATCTTTTAAGCATTTACCATGTGCCAGGCACTCTTCTAAGCATTGATATTCACCCCACTTTCAGTCCTACAGCACTTATATACAGATCTGTAATTTATTTTAATGTCTGTTTCCCCCTCTAGGCTGTAAGGTCCTTGGGGGCAGGGAATGTGCCTACCAATTCTGTTGTATTGTCATGCTGGAGGTGGGCAGGAGGCAGGGTAAGAATAAAAAAGCTTAAAGATTACAGACCCAAATGCTCAGAAGGGAGGGTGAATTGCGGGGCACGGGAGGGAGGGTGAATCAGGGAAGGCTTCTTGGAGGAGATGTGATTTTAGTAGGGCTTTGAAGATGGGGAGAGTGGTGATATGCCCCTAAGTGCTGAGGGTGAGTGTAAATAAGCGCATGAGTGCCAGTGATGGCTGTTGGGCTTAATACAATTTGGGGAGCCCTGGCTTTCTAATTAGAGTATTTGGCAGTCTCTGGCATGCCAATCACTCAATCAATGGTATTTATTGAGCACCTACTGCGTACAGAGCACCGTACTAACGTTTGGGAGAGAACGATGTAACAGAGTTCGTAGATAGGCTCCCTGCCCACAAGGAGCTTATGCCAGAGAGGAACAAAAGATTTATGGGTCTGGTGTACTAGGACAATATGAGCATCTACAAAGTGAATGGGTGGATTGGCAAGGAGATAGAGATTGGGAGAGGAGGATGTCCTTGCAACCCCCTTCTGTGCACCTTGGGGATAGATCTGTACCTCCAGGAGTGTGATGCCAAGTTAAGTACTGCCATGTGCACACGGGAGGGGAGGATCAAGTTTCAGTTGGAGCCAGAAATGGCATATGGGAGTGGTAATATGACAAAAGAGAGAAAGAAGTAGGGCATTGCTTCTGGGCATATGAGGAGGGCAAGAGATTTGGCGGGGCAAAAATGAATAAAGAGAAATGTAGAATAATAGGGTTGGGATGGATGGCCACCTAGAAAGTTGTCTACAAGCTAAAAAGGAACCCAGACCAGTCAAAATTTCAAGTCTTTCATTATTCATTCATTCAATCGTATTTATTGAGCGCTTACTGTGCGCAGAGCACTGCACCAAGCGCTTGGGAAGTACAAATCGGCAACATATAGAGATGGTCCCTATCCAACAAAGGGCTCACAGTCTGGGATGCCAAATAGAGCTCAAGAGGGGGAATCTGGAAGAGGCTCCAAGGAGGACAAAGCCGTGAAAGTTATCCCTTGATAATAGAGTGAATCTGATAAAATGCTTTTTAACCCGGCGATTTCTACACATCAACCAGGTATGGATGGTGTCAGAGATCCTTTTAGCACAGTTTTTTAAGACTTTCTTTCATGCTCTCTGGAGGCACAGGATGGATGTCACGAAATGAAAACTACGTAATTGGTTGTAATGGTTGAGGGTTAGGGGGTTTTCTGTATAGGCTGATTTTTATACATTTGAATATGTGGAAAGCAGCAAGAGAAGCAGAGTGAGAATATAGAGAATAGCAGTGATAATAATTTGGTATTTGTTAAGCACTTACTATGTGCCAAGCACTATGCTAAATTCTGGGGTAGATAAAAGATAATCAGCTTGGACACAGTCCCCGTCCCACATGAGACTCACAGTCTAAGAGTCCCTATGCACTGGGAGAACAGGTATTTTATCCCCATTTTACAGATGATGAAACTGAGGCACAGAGAATTTTAATGATTTGCCCAAGGTCACCCAAATCCTCTGACTCCAGGCCCAATTTGGACTGATTTGGAGGGAAAAAAAGGAATTCTTATACAGAGAGATTGAACAAGCAGAAATGTCAGGTCCATGGAAAGACTAAAAAGGAGGCTAATGAAACCTTCCCCACTATGAATAAATTGAGTCTGAGCGGGAGACCCCTTACTTTCCCTTCGCCTTTAAGGCACTCAATCAGCTCTCCTGCTCCTGCCTAACCTCGCTTGATTTCCTCCAACAACCCATCCCGCAGGCCTCTAATGCCAACCTACCCTCTCTGCCTCAATCTCATCTATCTCACCACCGATCGCTCGCCCACATCCTTCCTCTGTCCTGGAACTCCCTCCCGCTCCAAAACCGACAGACTACTGCTCTCCCTACCTTCAAAGCCTTATTAAAATCACACCTCCCCCAAGAGGCCTTCCCCGACTAAGCCCTCATTTCCCCTTTTCACCCTCCCTTCTGCAACCCCTATGCGCTGGGATCAATACTCCTTAAACACTTGGTATTCACCCTACCCCCAGCCCCATAGCACTTATTCATTCATTCATTCATTCAATCGTATTTATTGAGTGCTTACTGTGTGCAGAGCACTGTACTAAGCGCTTGGGAAGTACAAGTCGGCAACATATAGAGACGGTCCCTACCCAACGACGGGCTCACAGTCTAGAAGGGGGAGACAGACAACAAAACAAAACATGTAGCAGGTGTACTGTGTACAGGTACATGTATACAGTATACAGATACTTATATATATTTCTAGACTGTGAGCCCGTTGTTGGGTAGGGACTGTCTCTATATGTTGCCAACTTGGACTTCCCAAGCGCTCAGTACAGTGCTCTGCACACAGTAAGCACTCAGTACGATTGAATGAATGAATATATAATGTATCCTTGTACTCTTGTTTCCCCTATCTGTAATATATTGTGTGTCACCCTCTGTAGACTGAAAGGTTCTTGTGGGCATGGATCGTGTCTAGCAACTGTATTGTATTGTAGTTTCCCAAGCTCTTAGTACAGTGCTCTGCATATAGTAAGTGCTCCATAAATACCACCTATTGGTTGATTTGAGCCAGGAGGATGTAGTATGGCTGGCAATGAGCACTAAACTAAGAGTTAGAGTTAATATGAGGGTCGGGGAAAGCAGGTAATTCTTGCTGGGATACGCGTAAAGTTGACAGAAATGCAGGAACCCCTTCTTCCAGAATGTCAAGCGGTGGAAAGACTTCTTGGGGACTTAGGCTATAGACTGGGCGGGGCAGAGGGCTGCAGAGTTGAGGATTCAACCCATAAGGAAGAGAATATGATGTGTTAAAATCTAAGAACCCACAATTACATCTTTAACTCTCCCTAGGATTAGCAGACTGTGAGCCCGCTGTTGGGTAGGGACCGTCTCTATATGTTGCCAACTTGTACTTCCCAAGCGCTTAGTACAGTGCTCTGCACACAGTAAGCACTCAATAAATACGATTGACTGAATGAATGAATTTGATAGGCGAGCCCAAGTGAAGACATGTTTAGATCCAAGGATGGATATAAAGAGCTGAAGAGAACAACCGGGGGTTGGATGAGAAGGCCAAAAAAAAATAAGGGCTAGCTAATCGGTACAGTTTTAAATACAGTGTTTAGAAGACATGTTTAGATCCAAGGATGGATATGAAGTGATGAAGGGAACAACCCGGGGCGGGGTGGATAAGAAGGCCAAAAAAAATAAGGGCTGAGTTTTAAATCGAGTGTTTTTGTATGGGCTGTTTTTAATAGAAGACTTAAGGACTATCAAATGAAGAGAGAAAACACCCTCCCAGGCTCACCGGGGAGACCTGGTAATCCACCGGTCCCCCGTGGCCTGATTGTCCGGTTTATTCGACTTTCCCGCCCGTACTAATGGTTTGGTCCATTTTGCAAAGCCTCTTAGCCCGCCGGCCGCCATCCTAGCCCTCCCTCCTTCTCCCTGTAATGGTTCGGCTCAGTCCGTTTCATCTGGGCTCCGTGGGCCTGCGCTCGGCGGTTGGAGCCCGCGGGCCAGCCAATGGGCTTCCATGTCGCCTCAGGACCGTAAAGATTGTTCCCGCCTGGGAGAGGCCCCCGGGGGGTGGGGGGGGCTGGCTGTTGGTTCTAGCCGCTGATTGGCTGGGGGGCGGGTAAGCAGCGCGTGGGGGCGGGACCGGAAGCGCGAGCCAGTTTACGGCGGCAGTTCCGGACCCGGAGTGGAGCGGGCGGCAGGCAGCGGGCGGCGGACGGGGGTGATGGACTGGGGTGTTGCGCGCTGAGGCGGAGGTGGACGCGGGTGCCGGCAATGGCCGGTGCTCGGGCCTCCTCCTTCCTGCCGCAGGAGCCTGGGCTGGGGGAGTTGCTAGAGGAGTTCTCCCGGGCACAGTATCGGGCCAAGGACGGTAGCGGAGCGGGCAGTGCCAAGGTGGGGGGACGGGACGGGGCGGGCGACTTGGCCGGGTGAGGGGAGGGGGTAGAACGGTTGGGCGGGGAGGGGGGAGTCGTTCCCTCAGTTGGCCCCGTAGGGTCCCCACTATGGCGGTGATCACCGCCTCGGCTCCCACTCCTCGTTTCTGTTCCTCTTTCTGGTCGCCGCGCCTGGGCGGGCGGGGGTTGGGGAGGAGGTTGGGGAGAGGTCCTGAGGCGAAAAGGCGGCCCTTCTCGCTTGGGGTCCTGAGGCAGGAAGGCGTCTCTCTTTGCTTCGAGTCCTGAGGCAAGAAGGCGGTTTTTTTTTGCGCTTTGGGTCCTGAGGCAAGAAGGCCGTTTTTTTTTTTTTTCCGCTTTGGGTCCTGAGGCAGGGAGGCGACCGTTTTTTCGTTTCGGGTGCTGAAGCTAGGGGGCGCCCTTTCTTAGCTTCGGGACCTGAGGCAAGGAGGCGCCCCTTCCTTCGCTTCGGGTCCCGAAGCTAGAGGGCGCCCTTGCTTGGCTTCGGGACCTGAGGCAAGGGGGCGTCCCTTCCTTCGCTTCGGGTCCCGAAGCTAGGGGGCGCCCTTGCTTGGCTTCGGGACCTGAGGCAAGGGGGCGTCCCTTCCTTCGCTTCGGGTCCCGAAGCTAGGGGGCGCCCTTGCTTGGCTTCGGGACCTGAAGCAAGGAGGCGTCCCTTTCTTTGCTTCGGGTCCCGAAGCTAGGGGGCGCCCTTCCTTGGCTTCGGGTCCTCTAACCACAAGTTTTCACCGGCCTACTTGGGTCTTCCTAAAGTTCCGTGTGACTTCAGGATTACCCGGCCCACCTCCCCCAGTGCGGGGGGCCGTCACGTGTAGGTAGCACAAGCTGCTCCGTACAAGTCCCCCCGGCCCAGACAGCTGAGCTCTGGCCCAGGTCCCGGGGCACCTCATCTTCTGCACCTGCACAGACCTGCAGTCGAGTGTTTCCTCAGGGCTGCTTCTTCCCGAGGGCGCGGGAGGCTTGTTGACTCTGGGAGGATTTCAAAGTGGATGGTGATTCTCAAAATTACCAGGCTGACTTATTGGTTCAGCATTCTCAGTCTTCTAATTCCATACCCGGTTTTCATCCACTCAGACAGGGATCTGCGAGTGAAATCCATCTGTGGAAATTTTGATGGGGAACGCCTTTTAAAACTGTAACTCTGTTTATGGCAGCTGGTACTAATATTGCTTCTTTGTGGAGGCTGCTTGACATTGAATCAAAAACTTCATTGCCACTGAAATCTTTCTTGAAAGAATCTTGAGCTGTGTGAACCATTCATTAGATTATGGACAGTAAAAAGGAAATGTAGTTTGAGGTAGGGAATGTCATTCTTCAGAGTTGCCATCTTAAGAGTTCACTTCCACCTGCACACGTTTCCCTGGCTTTCCATAAACATCAAATTTTAAAGAGTCAATCCTCAAACTGTGTCCTGGAGCCTCCTCCCTGACAGGATATTCCAGTTACTGGTCAGTTATGATTAATCTAGAGCCAAGGACTCAACTAGCATAGTGATTCTTTTCCAACTTGTAGATGCAATCTAAAGTGGTGAACTAGGTTGAGAAGCTCCAGGGTGACTGGTCTGGGTGTGTTGGGTAGGGTTTTTGTGTGTGTGTGCACGTGTGTGTGTGGTTTTCGTTTGTTTGTCTCCTCCCCTCCCCGCCCCCCCGTACAAAACAGCCAATAAACCTTGAACTGGCTCAGATTGGTGTCTCAAGTAACTTTCTTATCTGTGTATGGGAAAAGTAGCACTTGGCTCTTGGTCTATTTCAGATCGAGCGGATTGAGAAGAAATGCCTAGAGTTGTTCGGCAAAGATTACTGCTACAGTCTGATCCAAAATGTGAATGGGGAGATATGTGGCCACTACCCCCGGCACATTGTGTTCCTAGAATATGAGAGCTCTGAGAAGGACAAAAACACGTAAGCGATAATCACCCCATATATGTCTTAGTGGGACTTTTCCCTCGTCTCCTCAGCCGTGAGGCTGGTTAGCAGATACGTAGAGTCCTTAACTGTTGATTTACAGTACTTTTTCAGGTACACGGCCGGAATCTGGGACGGGGCACAACTGAATATCCCAGTTTGCCTTTTTCGTCTCGCTATGTTTCTGGGGTTTCTCTGAGCTGAAAACATGCTCTCTTCTAACAGGAATTGTTGCATTACATGAAGATTCACACTTCTGGGTAGGCTTACACAGTCATCCATGTGGTATGATGACTCCTGTAAAAGATCCTATTTGAGCAGGAGGGCTGCAGGGGAAAAACGAGCCCCTTGTATAGGGGCTATACTAGCTCTCTAGGTGTTCCCGATAATAGTTCCTGGACTTGGGCCATCTTGCTCTGATCCCCACAGTGCAGGGACGGTCCTGTTAGACTTCCCTAGGGGTGTGGGAAGCTCCAAGGGCCCCCCCCCCCCTCCATTTCTCCCTCAGACTGCCTGAGCCTTATTAGGGACTCCTAAGGCTTGGCAGGATGGGGGTGGGGCTGGGATATCCCTGCACCCTCTCTTCCTCCAAATAGACTTCTCCCCCTCTAGAGTGTAGGCTCGTTGCAGGCAGGGATGTGTCTGTTGTACTCTCCCAAGTGCTTAGTTCATTGTTGTGCACACAGTAAGTGCTCAATAAATACGATTGACTGACTCCACTAGGCCAGACTGCAAACATGTACAAATGATAAAGTATTTTGAATTATACATTTTTAGTGCATAGGCCAAATGCTTTAATTTTAATATAATTTTTAATGCGTATGACTTGATGGGGAGTCCTTGGGGCCTATGCCAACACAGTCTCACCTTCAACCTCCCCTCCAGCCCTCGGCCTGGTTTTGTGTGTAAACTGGGAATTTGTATTGTGAGAGTTGAAACACTTCTAGTTTCTCTTTCTGCTGCCCCTCCTTATTTGGCAGAACTCAAATGCAGCTTGCCCTTCAGGAAAGATGCCTCCTGTACAGCCAGCCAGCCACCCACTCTTTCTTTTCGTGGGTCTCTTGCAGGGAAGAAAATTGGATGTCTGACACCAATTTTCTATTAACAGGAGCTAAGGCTCACTTGGGTCTTTGGTACAAGTCCTGTTAGCATACAGGGAAGCATTGCTGTGAACTGTCTAAAGCGCTGCTTTGACCATATGACAAATAGGAGGTGCTGTGGCGTTTTCTGTGTCACCTCACTTGCATAAGTAAAACTTGTAAAGGTAGGTTTACTAGGCCAGTAGTTAAAGTGTGTGGAAACTTGTGGTAGTGGTGTTTGCTGAAGGGAAGAGGGATGGGTGGGCATGTAGAAGCAGAGCCATGTAATTCTATACCACGGATGGGGACTGGGGAGATCAAAGCCAGGCCTTTAGTTGAGCTTCCTCTGGGCTGAATTGAGCAGGAGCTGACTTGATTCATTTGTAATGTAGTGTGCGGGGTTGGTGTGTACCACTGACTGTGGTCTGGGACAGGTGGCCAGTGTCTGCTTCTCCCCCAGTTCCACAGGGCCATCCTCGTTGGCCCCCTGCTGGGGTGGAGCCTTGGGGACAGGGGCAGCCATAGTAGGAGTTGGCTCCTCATCACTTGGGGAGCCAGGATGTTGGCAGTGGGTGACCAATAGGAACTGGGGATGATGGGGCAATTGGAAATCATTCCCTCCCTCTCCCCCCGCAATTTCCATCCATTCCCAACAGCTGCTGTTTGGAACCTAACTTCCTACTTCTGGCTGCTTCACATTTCTCTCCTCTAATGCCCAAAAACCTCTTCACAGGTAGGGAAGTAAGCAGGCAACTGTAGTGCCCAGTCACCTGATGGATTATAACTTTTGGAGAGCCTTTTGAAGATTAATCTCATTTGTTTGGCAAATTGTGTTCTGCTTAGTGTCACTTCTGAGCCTAGTTCCTAAAGAGACTAGGGATGTTGCCCCAGTCACCTCCCCTTCCTGGTAACAATTTCCAACCTCTGCCTCTCCCCATTCTTCATTTACTCTGGCTGGCTTATTTTTTTTCCACCCCCTTCCTGATGAGGCAACCCATAAAGGGCTTAGAGGCCTGGAAGAGGGAAACCCTGTCCCTCCACCTCTCTCTTCCAGCTTCTGCCTCATCAAGTTTTAGTGCAGAGAAGGTCCATTGGCGGGGCAGGGGCGGGAGGGAGGATTCTAACAATTCTATTGGATGAAATTATAGTGAATGAAAAATGTAGAATTTTTTTCACCTGCACTTCCTGTATCCGTATTAATGACAATTGGAGATTTACTTATCTGGAGTGGAGTGTATAGTCTGACCTGCAATGGGGTCCGGTGTTTGACCCCAGAGAAGGACTGTGGGCAGATGCAGCCACTTCAGTGCCTGGAAAAGATGTGAGTTCTTGGGTGGCCACAACTAGGTTTCCCAAGGATAGGAGGTGGGAGCATCATTGCTCCTCTACCACCACAGCCAAATAACAGCTCATGTACCTCCCTCATATTTCAGGCTCCATGGCTGGGTGGCAAATGTCCAAATTACTAACCTGCCTCTCTTTCATTTTAATAGATTTGAGAGCACTGTGCAAGTGAGCAAACTGCAGGACCTTGTCAACCGCAGCAAGTTGGCCAGATGTAGAGGACGGTTTGTCTGCCCAGTCATTCTGTACAAGAGGAAGGTAAAGCCGCTAGCTTTTTCACTGTGAAGTCTGTGTTGTCTCATGGAGGTTCGGGCATGTGCATTTCTTCTAAGGAGTACTATCTGCTTTACCCAAATCTTCCCCGTATTCCTGGAGGGGAGAGTGGAGACGTGTGAAAGTTATCCTTGTTTGACCCATTGACTGCGTGGGGGAAGAGATATGAAGTATAAATTGACTCTATTTCTTTATTCTTTCCACTGGAACTTTGTTTCTCAAAGTGGGAGCCAGGAGAGTCCTGAGATGATCTGGTGATGAGAATGGGAATCAGAAGGACCTGGGTTCTAATCCCAGCTCTGCCACTTGTCTGCTGTGTGACCTTGGACAAGTCACTTCACTTCTCTGGGCCTCAATTACCTCATATTTAAAATAGGGATTAAGACTGTGAGCCCAGTGTGGGACAGAGACTGTGTCCAACGTGATATCTTGAATCTATCCCAGTGCTTAGTACAGTGCCTGTCACGTTGTTCGGGCTTAACAAATACATTACAAAAAATTATTGGGGACTATATGAGCAGTCCCTTTATCTCCTGAGCCCTTGATTCCCTCCCTTGCCTCTTAAAATCAAATGTGATGCCATGAGGGAGAGGAGCTGTGGGCAGTCTCTTGGGGGAGGCAAGTGATATGGGGCACGAGGGAGTCATGAGCCCTCAGGAGGGCAGTGGGATTGACAAACTTAAATGAATCTTTCTTGTAGCCAACAAATTACATTTTGAAAACTCAATGTACAACTCTCTTTTTTTCTGGCTTAGTGAGATCTTTGCAGATATCACTTGTCCAAGCTGAGTAATGATTTGTCAGGCTAGCAGGAAGAAGAGTTCTAGTCTTGCAGATAAATTGAGGTTTTAAATTATTATCCCCTGAACTGGAAAGCACTCTGCCTTGGGAAATAGGAGTTTTAGAACACATTTCCATTTAAGTTTTTGTTTTACTTTTTTTCCCAAGTTCTTTCATTTAATCATATTTATTGAGCACTCACTCTGTGCAGAGCGCTGTACTAAGTGCTTGGCAGAGTACAGTGCAGCAATAAACACGTTCACTGCCTACAACAAACTTACAGTCTAGTGGGGGAAACAGACATTCATATAAATAAATTACAGATATGTACATAAGTGCTGTGCCGGCGGGGGCAGAGGGGGATATACAAAGGGAGCGAGACAGGGCGACGCAGAAGGGAGTGGAAGAGGAAAGGAGAAAGGAGGGCTTAGTCAGGGAAGGTCTCTTGGAGGAGATGTACTTGAGCCCACTGTTGGGTAGGGACTGTCTATATGTTGCCAACTTGTACTTCCCAAGTGCTTAGTACAGTGCTCTGCACACAGTAAACGCTCAATAAATACGATTGATTGATTGATTGATTGAGGAGGGAGGGCGTTCCAGGCCAGAGGGAGGTCATGGGCGAGGGGTCGGCAGTGAGATTGAGGTACAGTGAGAAGGTTGGCATTAGAGGAGCGAAGTGTGCGGGCTGGGTTACAGTGAGAAAGTAGCGAGGTGAGGTAGGAGGGGCAAGGTGATTGAGTGCTTTAAAGCCAGTTGTGAGGAGTTTTTGTTTGGGAGTTCTTCACCCTAGCTTTTGTCCAGGCAATTTCAGTAACCACTTGACTCCCTCACTGTGTCCCCATATGGAACTCTTGTAGCACTTCCACTATTCTTTCTCCCACGATTTGTCCAGGGCTTCCAGCCACTGTTCAGTTCAGTGATCGTCCTTCCCCATTTGCAACAGTGGTGAATAAAACATTGATTCATTTCCTCCTGCGTGGTAAAAAAAGGTTTGTTTTATCTAATTGGCAAGTTCTCCATTGAGCCAGAGGGTTGTGTCTGAAAGGAGCAATCCTGAAGTGGATAGACTGACAACAACATTAAATGAAGTGGTTACTACATTTGTAGAGGATAGCAATCCTAAACAAGTTTAGGTCCAAAGGTTATTTCTCTGGAATAAAGCTGAGAAAGAGTGGACCACTAACAAGGTAGAATTATGCAATTATTAATAATGTTAAATGCTCACCATACCCCAAGCACTGGGGTACATAGAGACAATTACTCCCACGCTTCAAAGCCTTATTGAAGGCCCCTCCAAGAGACCTTCCCTATGCCATCTTTTCCTTTCCTTTCACTCCTTTCTGCATCGCCAACTCGCTCCCTTTATTCATCTCCCCACTCCCAGCCGCACAGCACTTATGTACATATGTGTAATTTACTGATTTATATTAATGTCTGTTTCCCCCTCTACACCGTAAGCTCATTGTGGGCTGGAAGTGTCTGTTATATTGTATTCTCCCAAGTGCTTAGTACAGTGCAGTGCACACAATAAGCACTCAATAAATTCGAGTGATGATCAGGTTGGACACAGTCCCTGCCCACATGAGACTCACAGCTTAAGTAGGAGGGAGGTAATTAACTCCTGAAAATAAGCAAGTATGATTTGGGAATCTCCTTGCAGAGCTGTGGTGGTAATCTTCTGTGCACCCTTGTTTCCATCTAGCTCTGGCCTAACTGTGCCCTGGTGTGGTTACCTCATAACCAAAAAGTGGAGACAGAGGGAGGAAGTTGAGAGAAGAGCAGCTCTTAAATAGCTACCAAATGTGGGGGTGTGATAGAAAGACATGACACCCCAAGTGGAATGATATTGGAAAGGAAAAACCTGAGTTACTTTCTTGCCAAAAGTGTGTTGCACCTTTGCAGGTTGACTGACCTGCTTCCCTGAAGGAGAACTGTATTTGTAGGCATGTGTGTCATATCTCTGATTTAAAGGCCTCAGGTTTTTAAATTGCCGTGACAGTTCCAAGGTGCTCCATTTTAGGCCTAGGACCACCTTGGAGCTCCAGCCTTCTTGAAGTAATCACGTCTCCTGTTTCCTACTCCTGACCTGCTGCTGCCTCCCTTCTTGTCTCCTTTTCAGAGTGGAAGGACCTGGAGAGATTTGAAGGGGTGTGGGGATTGTATATGTGAAGTTCTTCAGTGTATTTATTGAGTACTTACTCTGTGCAGGGCACTATACTAAGCGCTTGATAGAGTGCAGTATAAGAGTAAACACACATTCCTTGCCCACAACAGGCTTACAGTTTAGAGGGGAAGCGGTTGCCTATGTTTCATAAGTGGTACACCTAAGCAAGGCTGATACAGGAGCCCTTCCCACTGCATTGGCCAGAGGGACTGTAGTGAGTAGGCTCCTGGGTCATCTTTGTCTCCATGGATGCAGTGATCTCTCAACCTTCCCAAGTCGTGCTGCTAGGACCAGTGTCTAACATTCAGGTGCTGTTTCTGTTTCTTAGCATATTTGCAGGTCTGCAACCCTGGCTGGATGGGGGGAGCTCTATGGACGCACTGGGTATAATTACATTTTCTCAGGTGAGCACTTGACTGAAAAACATTCTAAATGGGGTAAAAAGTAACTGGGTCCTGGGAATTGTTATGTATGCCTGTTGGAAGAAGGGGAAAGATTGTGGTGTGGGTGAGGATCTGGGTCTAGTAGCTTTGTTGGGGGGAAGGAAGGACAGGGAGTGCCTGGAAATGGGAGGAATGTGTGGTGTAGGAGGAGTTTGGGTGGGAAAGGCAACGTAGAGATGAAAAGCTTCTTACTGGATAGTGCATCAGGAGCAGCCATTTTCCAGGTGCCGGATGGTCCTGCAACCTCTCCAAAACCCTGTAAGGGATTAAAGAGCCAGGAAATGCTTCCTGACTGAAAAAGCCTTTTTCAGTGACATTTTTTCCCCTGATTTCCCTGGCAGGGGGCTCAGATGACATTTGGGCTGATACCGAAGATGTCACAGAAGATTGTGCATTTAGGTCTGTATGAGCGGGGGCATTGTAAGGTGGAAAATTAATGTGTATAACTGTGGCATATAAATACTGGGGTAAAGCTAAGCTAGATTGGACACAGTTCCTGTCCCACACAGGGTCTGCAGCCTCAGTGGTAGGAGGAGCAGGTATCTCTGCAGATGAGGTTGAGTTGTCCATGATCATACAGCAGCCTGGTGGCAGAGCTGGGATTATATAACCAGGGTCTCCTGACTCAAAGTCCCATGCCCGTTCGACTAGGCGGCACTTCCTCAATTGACTGGATTATTAATCACTAATAATTACTAATTCCTCAGTGGCCACTCCACAGTCAGGAAAACAAATGAAATTGGTATTCTTTCCTATTGAATATGGGCAAATGGCTATCTCCAGGATAATTAATTGCCATCTTTTTTTCCCCCTCTACCAAGTTCCTGTTGCTTCTGTATTTCCTGTTGTGGGTTACCTTGTCCTTTGGGTCTACCTCTGCCCTTTTTCTTCCCCGTCAAAGTGGGAAGCACACCAGAATAGATAGTGACATGGGAAGTGAAGTAATTCTCCCATACATCTTAGAGGGAAGGATGACTGAAACCTTTTCAATATGATAGCTTAGTAACAGGAATCATGTGAAAGTTGAATTTCTGTAAAGCTCTAGACTGGTGATTTTATAAGTCTCCCAAGTACTACTTGATCCCTTCTGTGCCACTTCAGTTCTTACACCACATCCCCCCCCCAACCCCCCCGCCCATAGCACTTATGTACTTATCTATATACTCTTATTCCTTCCTCCTATGTGTAATTATAAATGTCCGTCTTCCACGCTAGATCGTGAACTCCCTGAGGTCAGGTATGATGTGTACTCTCCCAACTGCCTAGTACAGTGCTCTGCACTCAGTAAATGCCACTGATTGAAGGTAACTGGATTAATGTCCCAAAGCAGCTTCACTTCCTTTAGCACCTCCCTAAAGCCCTCCCATCCTCTGCTTTATAGTAGGATGCCTTCCCTATTTTCCTGTGAAAACACGCCAAGGAGAGGGAAGAGGGGTGGCCTTTCCTTCAGCACTACCTGCTGGCCTCTCCTGGTTATCTCACTCCTTGTCCCTGTGTTGAATTTCCGTGGATTGTGGCTTAATGCCTCAGGAGAAAGTTGAGAAGTAAAATAAGCTTGAGGCCTTTGTCGAAATTAGGAAGGAAGGTTTATGTTTTATGGACTGAGTTCAAGTAGTGAAAGGAAAGCTAAAATGTGAAGTGTGAATAAATTGTCCCATGTGCAGTGCTCTGGGCACTTAGTATTTGTTGATGATTGGTAGGTAAATAGTTCAGCCTTGCAAACGTCACTCACCCAAATGTCACCACTTAGAGCTGGTTGATCAGTGAAGAATGCTCATTTCATCTGTCTTATTGCTGGAGTACCTCCTTGGAGGGGAAAGGAAGAGGCTTTTTCAGTAGGTGACCTTGGGTATTAACAAATAAAGGCATCACTTGCAAAGTGACTCTGTACTGAGCGGAAGGGTTACCGAGTGAGATTTCTTGACAAAATGTTCTTTCCACTTGATCCTTGCTCTGAAAGTGGATACCTAATAACAGGGACCCGAAGAATAAGACAAGTTGGAGTCGTTGAGAGGAGCTGTTTAGACAAAGGAAAAATCTTCCTTTCTTTTCTCAGGCTTACTTGCCTGCTCCTGGACAGGGTGTCTGAGATTGCAGGTAGTAGTAAGTCCGGAGAGCCCTATACTGTGACTCCAGCTCTTGAGCCTTAGCCAGCAGAAGAATGTAACTTCCCACTCCATAATGGGACACTTGCCATTAGGAAATAGGCAAACCCCATGTGCCGAGCTCTTACGATACACTTACCAGGTTGTTGCTGCCATGTGTATTTTTCCAGCCTGGCTGTGGAGCCGTGGAGTGGAGGTGGTCAGGCTTTCACACATGCCCAACCCATGACTCTGCTGGAGACCGGAACCTGGCACATGTTGAAAAGAGTATTGAGCTCCATTTTTCTGGTCAGCTGGTCATTCTGGTGCCCTTTGGTCACATACTAGCCTTTGCTGCCAACAGTATTGGGGCATGGATTTGGTGAGGGTGGTGGGGAGGGGTTGGGGAGGTGATACATGCTGGGTATTGTGGAAAGGAAAGTTAAAAGCTGGTGACTACTCAATCTTTGCAGTCCTGTCAATCTGCTTGCCAGATCAAGAGGATCCTAATACTGAGCATAAACAACACAAACCCTACTCTGGTGTTCTGGACAGTATAAACATCAGGGGTTTTTTTTGGTTTGTTTTTATGTTGTTGTTGTTGTTGTTTTCCCCTCCCTTCAAAGTGTTAGGCCAAAAGAATGCTTTTACTGGTGATTTGCAAACAGTTCATATAGCAGCTCTCAATCAGTCTCTGGCAATTAATGTCAATTGATTTGACTGAGCAAGTCACATGGATTGAAAAATTGACTCGAGGGCCATAAACGAAGGGAAAAGATGAATGGATAACAGGAACCAAAAGGATTTGTGTGTTTGCCCAGTGTTGCTGCTTTTAGAACATTAAGGCCATCTTGCCTCTTCAGGCTTACTGTCAGAGTCTGAAATCTCTTGATTTCCCATTTCCTTGCTATGGCATCACTCCTTTTACTCATTCTGTGAAACGCATCTTATATAGCTGGTTAATCTCTTCCAAAGTCACCTTCCCACCAACTTATTCCCAGAACCAAGCAGGGCGGACTAGAAGTCATCGCTTTTGTGCCATTTCAAAATAGGGCTTTTGGAGTGTTCACAGCAACTTCTGCCATGGTTTAACTTTTGAGTGTGGTGGTTGGGATCACTGAAAACTCTAACTGTATTGTAACTCACAAGATTCCTGTCGCCTGCGTTTTTTACTTCAGAAATGCAGATTCCCAGCTTTTTGATAAGGTTAGAGGCCATGACATCAAACTACTTCGGTACCTGTCGGTCAGATACATCTGTGACCTGATGGTGGAAAACAAGAAAGTGAAGTTTGGCCTGAAGTAAGTAGGAGGCGAGCTTTATATATTGCCTTTTGGGGATGTGGATGCCCAACAGGAAGAGTAATTATGTAATAATGGTGATGTGTGGCTTGTTTGTTTATAGAATCCTAGGGACCAAAAGAGAATTTTATGTATCTCCCTGCCTCCAACCTCTGTCATCTCTTGTCTTGTCTTATCCTTTCGAGTCGTCTCCGACCCATAGCGACACCATGGGCACATCTCTCCCAGAACGCCCCCACCTCCTTCTGCAATTGTTCTGGTTGTGTATCCATAGAGTTTTCTTGGTAAAAATACGGAAGTGGTTTACCATTGCCTCCTTCCGCGCACTAAACTTGAGTCTCTGCCCTCGACTCTCTCCTGTGCCGCTGCTGCCCAGCACATGGGAGTCTTGACTTGTAGCAGATTGCCTTCCACTCGCTAGCCACTGGCCAAGCTAGGAATGGAATGGGTATGCCTCCGCTTGACTCTTCCTCCCGTAACTGAGGCTGGTAGAGTACTGGAAACTCTAGGCCCTAGACTCATTTCATTTTTCTCTTCACCTTGTTGGTGTTTGGTTAGTCAGGGCTAGAGTTGGAGAATTAAGATCACTTATTTGTGGGGAATTGGTGGTTGTTTCCTGTAATCCTTAAACAGCCCACTAGGTTCCCTAAATGAAAGGAAGAACCAGAGAGGATGTGGGTGGGAAGCCTGTTCTAATAGCGTGTTTTCCTTTGTTTTCTCAGTGTGACCTCCTCCGAGAAGGTGGACAAGGCCCAGCGTTACGCTGATTTCACTCTCCTCTCGATCCCGTATCCAGGTACAGAGCTTTCCCGAAAGCTAATGGGGTATTGCTGGGGGCTAGTTTCCAATCCTCCCTAGTTCATTCGCTCAGTTTGTATTTATTGAGCACTTATTGTGTGCGGAGCACTGTACTAAGCGCTTGGGAGTGTAGGCAATGCTAGAAAATTTCCTGGCAGGTAGCTTGACCGTTGAGCCAAGGCCTGAAGGCCCGTGTGGTTTTTAAACCCTTAAATGCATCAGCACTGTGAGGGGCAGCCTCTAGCCATAATGGTTTGGCACATTCACCTGAATTCTGTGATTAAGGGGTTACCTGGGAATGGCCCACACCAAATATGCAACTGTGCACTCAAGTCAATCAGTGCTTCATTCCAAACTCCTCCATCCTTCTTCTGGATTCAGTACACTTGATCAACTTTGAAGAAATTTGCCTTGATCAGTTTGGCTTATTGATTGGTATCCTCTGCATATGGTCCCAATAATGGTGGCCTTGCTGTAAGTGTAGGATTATGGGACAGTGAAATCCAGAGAATGCAAGCAGTGATCAGTCAGTGACAGCATTGTAAACATTTAGGACTGATCTGGGTACTAGCAAATTTTAGTAGCTTTTCAGTTTTGGAGAGTTGTTGCAGTTTACCTTGAGGTCACACATAACGTTTGGGGAAGGGGGCTCCCTAATAGTACAGAATCACGTTGTTCAGAGCCAACTTGGTGCCTTTGCATTGGGAGGATGAATTTAAAATACTTTGACATTCCATCTTGCAACATTTCTGGGGTTCTGGAGAGATTCCATGATACACTTTATAACCGTACTTATGAAATGCTTACTGTGTGCCAAGCACTGGGTTAGCAATAAGCTAATCAGATCAGAGATCCTGTCCTTTATGGGGCTCAGTCTAAAAAGGTGGGGAACCAGGTATTTTTGTCCCCATTTTACAGACCAGGAAATGCACAGGGAGGCTAAATGACTTTCTCAAGGTGACACAGCAGGCAAGTGGCAGAGTTGGGACTAATCAGGGTTTATCCCCGACTCCCAGTCCCAAGCCCTTTTCACTAGGACACATGCGTTAGTTTAATTGATAGGATCAGGGTCAACATAGGACGGAATCGTATTCGTATACTGAACCGTGCTTGAAAGTACAGTGGTGGTAAGACATGATCCCTGCCCTCAAGGAACTTAAAAAAATATATAATAATAGTTGTATTTACATGCTTTGTGCCAAGAACTGTTCCAAGTGCTGGGGTAGATACAAGGTGGTCAGGTTGGACACAGTCCCTGTCCCACATAGGACTTGCAGTAGGAGGGAGAACAGGAATTTCATCCCTCTGTTACAGATGAGGAAACTGCGGCCCAGAGGCATTAAATGACTTGCCCAAGGTCACATATCTGGCAGAGTCGGGGTTAGAACCCCAGTTCTCTGACTGCCGGGCCCAGGCTCTTTCCATTGAGCCGCGTTACTTCAGATAAACCGTAAGTCCTTGATGGCTGGCCAAGATACAGATTATCTTGCCTCAGATGTGTGCCCATTTCCCATCTGATAGGACAGTCCCTGGGTTGAACCTAATACTCTTGTTTCGTTCCTCTCTACCAGAGTGGGTTCTGTATGTTGGATTGCCTCTGATTGTAGTCAGCTGACTCTGCCTAGTAGCTAAGCCAGGTTGGAGTGACCAAGGCAAGAGACTTACTATGCGCCAGTCTCAGCAGGGGCAGGCACCCTTGTGAATAGGTTTATATCGCAAATGAGTAGGTCTCCAGCTGTGCCCACTACTGTTGCAAGTGATTGAATTAGTTTAAAAAGAGTGACTTTTGATAGGCAAAAACTGCCAGGCTAGCTCTGAAACTGCATAAAAATGATTTAGGCTATCTTCTAAACCTCCCCTTGAAAATGAAGTGCAAACCAGTTACCCCGTGTTGGGGAAGTGGGGAAGAGAAAATGACAAATGAAAGCTGTGCCCTGGAAGCATTTTCAATTCCTTTTGGACACTGAAGTAGACTGCCGGAAGCCCTCTGAGAAACAAGTCTGGTCTACTCTCCTCTACAAGTATGTTATTTCATGTCTCTTCCCGGAATGCTTTTCCATTTCTGCCTCTTGTTTGCTGGATGTTCTGTGCATGTCTTCCTCAACCTCCAATGCTATCCATTCCTCTCCTCACTGGGCAAACTCCTGACCATCAGGCTACAAGGCACTCAACAAGCTCTCGTCTCTGCTCTCCACCCTCCCCCCCCCACCAACACTTTTTCTTGTTCTTCTCCTACTACACTCCATTTTGCATGCTTTGTTTCTCTATCCAGCCTATTCAGTGTGCTGCATTCTCAGTTCTCTTGCTGCTGACATTTTAGCTCACATCTATCACTTCACCTTGGAACTCCCTCCCCCTTCACATCTGCCAGACCACTGCTTTCCCCTTCTTCAAGGCCCTAATTAATCTCTTATTTCATTACCTCACCTACTGCCACTTCAGCATTTTCTCTTCACCTAAACATCACCTCCGACCCCAGAGCACTATTATGCGCCATTGCTTTCTTCCCCCCGCCACTGGACTGTAAGCTTCTTGAGGGCAGGGATCATTTTTATTAACTAGTATAGTCTTCCCAAACACTTATGTCAGTGCTTAGTAAATACTCTGGATTGTGTATCATCTGAGATTGGGAAGCAGTGAATTCTACTCCATCATCCCTGGGTAGTTGCTGTTGCCCTGGGGAAAATTCCTGAGAGGTGCTTTCACTTCAAAAAAATTTAGAACATGATAGGCTTCCACCTTATTTCTCCCTTATCCTTTCTCCCCACCACTTCACTGGCCAGTGGTGATGGTAGTCTGTAACATGCTGCTTGCCAGACAGTCAGTTGCCCCAGCCTTTCTGGGATTAACCATAAACATTTTAAGGGGCCCTAAATCCCAAGTTTATTACAGTTCCAAATCATCTAAGGGGGGTCTTTTTGCAAGCTGCACAACGCAGGCTGTGTTCGAGGTGAGCCCAGAGCCAACTGACTATTAATGACTTGAATTCTAGAGTATGGGAAAGCAAAGTACTTCACCCTGTGGCCTGGGTGCCTTGGACTAACATCTCTTAGTTCCTCCAGAAGCACTGTGGCCTAATGGATAGATCACGGGCCTGAAAATCAGAAGGATATGGGTTCTAGTGTCGCCCTGTCAATTGTTTGTGTGACCTTGGGAAAGTCACTTAACTTCTGTGCCTCAGTTACCTCCTCATGGGGATTAAGATTGTGAGCCCCATGTGGGACATGGACTTTGTACAACTTGATTAGCTTTTATCTATCCCACTGCTTAGTACAGTTCCTGGCATATAGTAAGCAGTAAACAAATACCATGAAAAAAATGAACTGAGTCCAAGTGCATGGTGGAAGATTGCTTTCTCTTATTTAGACAAGAAGCAGTTAGCCCCAAGGCAGAGGTGAGAGGGGTGCTAGATGCCACCCATCCATGTCAGCTAAGGCTATGTTTCATAGTCCCTTCTCTCCTAGCTGTCTTTGTGGCTACCCATGACCCTGTCCATTGCAGCCCTGTGTCTGTCTTGACCTGACTCCTTGGAAGAGTTTTGTTCAGTGATTATTTGGGGGGGAGGGGGCGGGAGGGAGGAGGGAGCACGGGGGGAGGTGACTCAAGGCCCTTTCCCTGGAAGTTGAATGTTCATGTGGCAGGAGCCATGTTTCTGCCAAAAAAAATAGTCTGTGCTCATTGAGGAACTGAAAGCAAACTACAAGCAGCTGCTCTGAAACTTCCCCTGAAGCTGTTGTGTGTTCAGCATCCCGAAATGTTTGGGATGCCCGTCATATAAGCATTTTCATTCCTATACCGCATATTGCACAGAGATTTCTCCTGAACAGGCTTAAGTGATTCTGAGATGAAAGTAAAACCCATATAAACTTTGAACACTGGAATCCAAAGGGCCTTTAAACTAACACTCCCCACCCCACCTGCCAAAAAGATTGTGTTGGCTTTTTTTTTGTTTTGGTAGGAGATTGTCTAATTTGAGGGGGGAAGGGGTCATTTCTTTAGCTGCAGTTAGCTTTCCAGCAAAATCAGCCAGTCATTTGGCAGTGTGCCTTATCCACTGGGGCTTCTGTTCCCATTCCCAGCTCAGAACATGCCTCCTCTTTGACCAGGTGAATTTGGACAGTGAACCAACTTACACTGTCTGGGCTACAGCTAGCTCAACAGATGCTGGGTCCATCTGTCAGCATCTTCAATAGGGACAGTGAAACTGAAGTGAAAAAAGTCAGTCTTCCAGGCACCCAACTCCTTTACCCCAAGGATGTGACTGCTCCGAATCGGCCTGCCATCCAGCAAGCCATACATACCTCCTGTGTAATAAGTTTTCCAGCTAATCACTTAGGAGTTGAGAGATGGATCCAAGGGATCCTTGTTTACCTCCCTGTGTTAAGACCCCAAAGAGCTCACTGTTCCTATAATTTATTAATGATGTCTACAAGCTAAAGACCACAGCCCTGCTTGGGCATAGTTTCAAAATCAACAGAAGTGCTAATGAGTCTCTTAATTTGAAAGTAAAATTGAAAAGGCATCTTTTTCCAGAGCTCTGCCTGGATCTAGGTCTGGGCTGTGGGAAGTTGAATTGGGCTTGGGCCAGAGGGGCAGGGGAAAGGACCGTGACAGCAGTGATACCACCACAAAGTAGACCTGTGCATTATCTCCCATGTGGGCTTCCATAACTATGGTGCCTGCTGGAATTAAAGAGCCCAGCAGTGCTCTTAATACAACCGCACAGAAGCCGGGTCAAACCAGGTTCACTCTGGACTCGGTCGGACAGCTCCAGGCTCCAGAACTTGGGCCCTCCCTCAGGGTGCTGTAGTGGTAGCCTGTTTGCCTCTGAACTTTCTGAAGTCAAGACCAAAATAAAGGTCTAGCTTGCTTAAACTGGCTCCTTCATCAGGGCATTATTCTCACTAGTGATACACAAGTTAAGCCTCTTTTAAGGCTGGACCCAGAGTTGGGTTTGTATTACTCCAATAAGTTACTAGGCCAGTATATCAGCTATAGGCCTTGTCCTCAAAGTGCTTACACCTGGTAAGTGACAGATCCAGAGATGGGAACTTTTTTAAATGAATTTACTTCCGGACGTGTATGTTGTTGCAGGCTATGTCAACAGGTGTCTATTGGTGGGGAATTTTACAAAGAATCTTCCTACTTTCATTTATCTCTTCCTCTTCTGCAGGTTGAGGCTGACACAAAAAAGGCCACCAAAACTGGGAGCAGAAATGGGGGGGGGGGGATGTAGCGGAAGGAAGGGAATCTGGGAAGGGAAGGAAAAGACTTTTAATAAGTAGGTGGAAGCAGAAATGGAATGACACCTCCCACCTTCACCCCACCCTCACCCTTTTTACAAGGTTATAACTTGATTATATAGTCAGCCCACTCCATTAGGGGGAACTCATCTGAAAGCTAAGTTGGACCCTAGTTGATACTATGGGGCTGTAAAATGGTGCCTCAATCCACCAGTTGGGGCAGGTGGGGGTGCTTGACTTCCTCATTCTTGGTCTCTGTCTTGCAGGCTGTGAGTTTTTCAAGGAGTATAAGGATCGTGACTACATGGCCGAGGGGCTCATTTTTAACTGGAAACAGGTATGGAACAAGTCTCGGAACAAACTTGGGCTTTGTTTATATAAAAGAGGAGAGAGGACTAGCTTCATTGGCTCTCCTCACTTCTCTGCCCCAGTCATCTTCTGCTCCTTTCCCTTTCCCCTTAACTACTTCCTGCTCTGTCTTTGCTTAGCCCCAGCTCTCCCTCTTCCCCTCCCTTTTCTAACTCCCATTCTATACTCCTCCCTCTCTTCTTCCTTGTCACTCTCTTCTCCCCCCCCACCCCTAAAATCCCATATATAGGAATCCAGAAATGGAAAGAATTCCCACCCCCAGCAGCCAGTGAAGATGGGGTGGGGAGGCTGGGGAGAGGGTAAATTGGTGAAGAAACTCACCCTATCTGTTGCAAGAAGCTTCTCAAGTCTTAATTGCTAGGCAGAAAAATCAGCTAGCTAACGGTACCTGGGCAACCTTAATTTTAAGTCCCCTTTGGACCTTAGGTGTAGATCCTGTGGAATATATTGGCCAGAGAGGCAAGGCAGGGGCTAGCTATGCCTAGCACTTCTCTGCTGCCCCAGATTTTGGCCATGGCCTCCTGAGCAGTGTATGCTTCTCCTGCTGGATCTGCAGATGGTTGCTGATTCCTGTGTGCATCCCTGTGCTTTTGACAAGTGCCTTTCTGTTCTCAGGACTACGTTGATGCTCCGTTAAATATCCCTGTCTCTCTGACCCGCTCTCTGAACATTGACTGGAGCGAGTACCAGGTGAGGGGGTAGGCTGTGGGAGATAAGGTTTTCACAAGCAGTTCTCTTTCTAATCTGGCTCCCGGGAGCATCCTCTGCCTGCGTTCATTCTTTTGAACGTCAGAGGAAGTTGGCACCTGTTGTTTTGGGGTTTTCTGGTGTATTTTTTGTTTGGTTTTCCCCCCCCTCCCCCCTTTCACTGAAAGCCTTGGTGCTTCACTCCTGGTTGGTTTTTTTAGTTTTGTTGTTTTGGGGTTTTTGGTTGTTGTTTTTTTGTCCCAGCAACCAAATGGTGTCAGCTAACCAATGTGGTTTGCATCTACACGTGGACTCCACTTACATATCCCATCGTGCAGTGGGTTTCCCCAAGTCTGTAAGCCTTGGATGATTCACTTTATATCAAGGCAAATCTCTCTCGTGGCTTGGTGTAATTCAATTTCAGGAACTTCACTGCTGCTCACTCTCCTTCTGAAACTCCATTCTGCATACACAGGCTGGAAGTCTTACCTTTTGAGTACTTATTAAGGAGTTCAGCCTGTATTGGTTTGATATCATTACCTAACTCAAACACTCAAAACAGTACCACTCCTTGCCCCAGTGGCCCATACCTAGCAGGTTGGCCTCTGATCCCTTTGCTTCATCACCATTATGGCTTAGGGGTTCCTCTTCTCTCCTGCCCCCTGGTGATATGGGGATGTTCAGTGGGCACCTGTGGATGGAGGAAAGGTTGAAGGCCCCCTTCCCCCACCCCCAATCTCTAGAATGTCGCCGACTCTTTTTGTCAAATATCTACCTCACACGAAGCTGGTTAGTTCCTCCTGCTAACCCAGCCGTAGACCAAGGGAAGTTGCTCACTTCACATTTAGTTGGGAAATAAGATTTATTGAGTGTACATGTGTATCTCCTAATGCAGGGCTGCGAGAAATGTTGTCTGTGGCTCCAGAAGAGGGTACCCTTCTTGCTTTTTGGACCCTTCTCACGGTGCTTCCGGAGCTGTTCGTGGGGCAAAAGTGCTACCACACCCTCTCTCTTTCTAAAAATGGTGTACTTAATCAGAAACAGCAAAAACGCCCTTGCTCGGTCAGACCACTGGTCCATCCAGCGAAGTGTTCTTTCTCTGGCAGTGGCAAACAGGATGCTTGTCATGGTTGCTCTCCTTGCTGTCTGCGCTAATACTTAGGGATGGACCATGTAACATCCCTAGCTTTCCTTGTAATAACCAGTTATGGACTACCCCTCTTGAAACTACCGACTTAAGTCTGCCTGCACAAACTTCCATGTGCTTCCCACTTGCTGTATGAAGAAGTTGTTCTCTTGCTTTGAACCCGCCGCCCTCAAGCTTTAGTGGGTGTCCCTTCATCTTGGTCATGTGAGATTTGGCGAACAACAGCTCCGTGTAAACGCCTTCCACGCCCTGTGTGACTCTCTAGACTTCAGTCATGCCTCTCTCAGCCTGTCTCTTTCCAGACTGTAAGAGTCCCAACTCTGTGTCTGGTCTCATAAAGCAGCTTCTCCAGGCCTCGGATCACTTTATGTCCTTCCTAAAATGTGGTGACTAGAACCGTTTTCCAACTGCAGGTATTCCTTGATCTTATATGGTGGCAAAAATGATGGCTTTTGTTCTTATTCTGTTTTGTGCTGGAGTCACCCAACGTTTGACTGACACCATATCCCCTCCCCTTACCCCCGACAGTGCTTTGTGGGACTTCTGTCAAACTGAAAGGTTTGCAGCCCACTGCTGTCGTGTTATGCATTGTTTTCTGGTTAATGTTGCGCTTCTTTCAGACACATGTGCAAGTTTGAAACTTGACAGTTTTGTGTTTGGGGGAGAAAAGTCAAACTGCCTGCTTTTCTGCCCCACCCCAGAAGCACTGTACTAAGCAGTAGGGAGAGTGCTATAGAATAAGACACATGGTCCCTGCCTTCATGCAGCTTACTATTAGGGGATCTGACAGATGCAAGTATTTTACAAATAATTGGAGCAGGAAAAAAAACCACAGGTGCTGACAGCAGGAGTATAGTAGAATAAGTTGATGATAGATGTAAGTTTATATCAAATATATTTAAGGAAAGGTGCATAAACAAGTCCCAAGGGTGGTGGTTGTATTGATGTGACTTGAGGAAACGGAGGTCATTATATTAGCTGGAGAAACTGCATAGAATTTAAGTTAATCCCTCCCTCCAGGAACTAACAATCTGAAGGGGTAATCGAGATGCATCTAAAATGTATTTGTTTTTAGCCAGCAGACATATGTGTGATGTAATAATAATAATGGCATTCGTTAAGCGCTTACTATGTGCAAAGCACTGTTCTAAGCGCTGGGGAGGATACAAGGTGATCAGATTGTCCCACGTGGGGCTCACAGTCTTAATCCCCATTTTACAGATGAAGAAACTGAGGCACAGAGAAGTTAAGTGACTTGCCCAAAGTCACACAGCTGACAATTGGCAGAGCTGGGATTTGAACTCATGACCTCTGACTCCCAAGCCCGGGCTCTTTCCATTGAGCCATGTTTCTATGACCTAGTCCTCTAGACTGTAAGCTCATTGTGGACAGGGAACATGTCTCCCGAGTCCATTGTGTTGTACTTTCCCAAGTGCTGTTAGTACAGTGCCCTGCAAACATTATGTGCTAAATAAATACAGTTGATATGCCCTCTCCTCTGCCCCCCCCCCCCCCCCACCCAATAAAAAAACAAAAAAATGAATTGGGAAGGGAACTGTTTCTCCCTTTCAGACCATAGGCTATCTGGGTCTCTCTTTCCAGCCCTACCCCTTCTTCCCTGAGTCCAGGCACACAAATGTAACCGTGGAAAGAGTGCAGAGCACTGTACTAAGCACTTGGGAAAGTACAGTACAACAATTAACAGACACATTCCCTGCTCACAACAGGCTTTTCCTGGCCCAAGAGGGAAATTGTGGTGTTGGGAATGAGGAGAATTCTGATGACCTTCCATGTGGCTATGTCCCAGCTTCCCTTAGTCTGTTTTTGGTTCCCCCCCCTAAAAAAAAAACCATCTTCCAAGTCATGACGGCTCTTCTGCCCCCCCCATCCTGCCCCTTCTCTCCATCCACCCCACTCTTCCTTAGAAACCTGACCCGCCCATCAGTCTAAACCAGATCCAGGCCAACAGTATATTTGCAGGTATGACTACACTTCTGCCCACCCGTAGCAGCTCCTGCTTGGCTCTGAGCCAACCACAGCATGCTAGCAGCAGCAGGGGAGGGTAGCTGAATGTATCTGCAGCTAATTGGGAGCTACCGCAGGCGTAGTTGCAGCCACTTGCGCCTTTCAAGCTTGCTTGTATCCCGATGCTGTCTCTGGGCAGCCCTCGCGCTGCAACTCTTTGGGCCCTTGTGATTACCTGATGTCCACCTCTCTGGATTTCACGCTGTAGAATTTATGATCCATGAAATATTTAGGAATGTCTCCCTGAGAGCTGAATTTTCCAGACTGACTTCCTGTTAGAACGGAGTAAAGGAAGAACTGGGTGTAGCCTCAGGGAAAGTGTTAAGAGGGTAGTTTAAGTAAATGCGGTGAGAGGTTTGTTGAATGATCAATGCGTTGAGGACCAGAGATAGTGTTTTACTACCAAATGCCTTTGCCAGAGAAAGGGGGAAGGAAGCATCATCAATCAATCGTATTTATTGAGCACTTACTATGTGCAGAGCACTGTACTAAGCGCTTGGGTCTTGTGGGACAGAAAAGATGTAGACTTTAGTTCCAGCTCTGCAACCAGCCTGCTGTTTGACTGTGGACCAGGCCTCCATCTCCTCACCTATAAAAAGGGAAACGCTGTACCTGCTCTCCCCACCCCAAAGACCACGAGCCCCCATGGCGGCTGAGGCCGTCTGATCTCATTACCTCGTATCTACCCCAGCGCTATAGCACCGGTGCATTAGAGTCTTTATGGGACTGTCTCTATATGTTGCCAATTTGTACTTCCCAAGCGCTTAGTACGGTGCTCTGCACATAGTAAGTGCTCAATAAATACAATTGATGATGATGATGATGTATGTTTAAGCTTCTACTGAGGTTATTTGACCATTGCATCTGGCTAACCAAGGAAAGGAGGAAAAACTGAGTGAGAGGGAAGATATGATGGAGATGGGAGCAGTGGCTCCCATGTCCCCCGGCCAGCCATTCACCCTGGCCAAGAAGGAAGTAGCTTGCACCAATATTTACTTTGTAGTAAAGCTTTTTCTTTGGGCTGCTTAGCGGTTTGGGTTGGCAGTCTGCCCAGCCTGGAAGAAGTCTGGCCCTGTGCAGGAGGTTCAGATTGAGACCCATGTGGAACCCTGGAGCCAGCCTACCTTGCAGTCTCCTAACCAGAGTATCAGCCTGGGCCACAAGTAGACGATCTTAACTTCGTTTTCTGCATCAGAACTGGGGGCTCCAAGGAGCGTCCTGATTCCTAGCTGGCAGACTGGAAGATTTCCTTAAGAGTGCTGAGGGGGTTGGGCCCCTGAGGAACACCAAATACCATTCTTTCACAGTCTCTTCTCCCTCTTTCTCCCAGAGACTTGGCACCATTCCTGTTTATCCCAACCCCGCTTGTGTCTTATTTGTCCTCTGCTGCCGTAGTCATTTAACTTGTAAGGGTCCCTGGGCAGCAGAGAGCTCCATCTGCCCTAAGTGTAGGTCACCTGGCACTTACCTGCTCTCCGGCCTTGCAAGAACTGACCGCTCCTTTCACCATAATAATTGTGGTATTTGTTAAAGCACTTAACTCTCTACCTGGTACTGTGCTAAGCACTGGGGTAGGTGCAAGGTAATAGGCCTGACAGTCCCTGTTCCACATGGGGCTCCGTCTGAGGGGTGAAAGAACAAATATTTCATCCCCAGTGTACAGATGGGGAAACTGAGACCCAGTGAAGTGACTTGCCCAGGGTCACACAGCAGGCAAGTGGCAGAGCTGGGATTAGAACACAGATCCCCTGGCTCCCAGGCCTGTGTTCTTTCCACTCGGCCACACTGCTTCTTGCCAGTCCACAGGGTGCGTGGTAGGCAGTTTACAATTCATGTGTCCCCACAGGGCTGTGCCATGTATGTCTTTGGCACCATCTGAATCAGACACACATAATAAACTCTTTGTGTTCTCCTCTCTCCAGTGGAATCCTAGGAGTGGAGTTCGTTTAGCAGGACCTTTTCCCTTCAAGCTTCAGATCATGCTGTCCTGGGCTCCAAACTGTTCCCTTTCAGGTCCCTGCTCTCCCAGCTCTTCAGCTTCTCCTCGGCTTCTCGGCTGCCTTCAACACTGGGGGTTTGCTCCCTTCCCCTGGAAACCCTAGCTGACTAGTTTTTTCTGACACTGCCCTCTCTGAGTTCTCTTCCCTCTCTGGCTGATGCTCCTCAGCTCTTTTGCCAGCTCTTCCCTCCCTGTGCTGGTCCCTCAAGGCTCTGTTCTAGGTCCCCTTCTCTTCTCAATTTACTACACTCATTCACTTGGAGGCTTGTTGGCTCTCACAGCTTCAAGTTCCACTCCTCTGCAGGTGACTCCCAAATGATTTTTGAGACGTGCACAGTGAGCGCTTAACAAATCATTAGTTTTTTGTTTTGTTTTTTTTTTTCCTAAAGTGTACTGCACACATCTCTCACTCAAAAATACCCAGTGGCTACCCATTCGTCTCTTGACCATTGACTTTGACACTCAATCAACTCCCCTTCTACTTATCCACTCTCTTCCCCTACTGCACCCCAGCTCACACTCTCCGTGCCTGGAACTCTTTCCTTTTTCTTATTTGACAGGCTGCGGTTTTCCCCTTTTCAAAGCCCTTCTGATGATATATCTCCAGGGGACCTTCCTCAATTCGTTTCTAGTCACCCCACTTTATATCACCAGCAGTTAAGCCCTTAAATCGAGAGCCACTGTAGCACTCCCGTACATCTCTTCATGCTGTCTGTCTGTACTTTGCATCTGTCTTCCCCGCTAGACTGTAAGCCCTTGAAGAGAGGGACTTGTACACTAATTGTTGTACTCTCCCAAATGTTCAGTACAGTGCTCTCTGCACACAGGTACTTAAAGCTATTGATTGATTTGCTCTTAGCAGTTTAAGCTGCCTCTCTCTCTCAGTGATCTCTGCAGAGTACTGTGACACCCCACTGGCTGACTTATTCTTGGTCATGCTAATGACCTGGACCCCCCCAGGGGTGTGCTTTATTTGATGTTCTAGGAAGTTCTTAGCCTCAACCAGCAGGTTCCAATGCCCTCAACTTCCCTGCAGTTCTCTGTGTGGGGGAGGTGAAAAACTCATTCTTAGGCAATTCTGGAAAGGTGTTGCAGGGGGAAACTTTCCAGCCTTTAGCTGAACTCTGCCCCTCTCATCCATTCCAGATAACAGTTCCTGCTGTTCTGCATTGAGAGAACCTGCTGCAGCTCCTTGCTGCTCTGGCCGGTGGCCACTTTGAGAATCTTATCTAGCTCCTATTTAACTTCAGGAAGCTTTTCAAGTAGCCCTTCCCGACACTCTAGCTCTGGTGTCTTGTGTCTTACTGGGGCCTGCGGTGGGGAGAAAGGGGGCAAATTCTGATTTAGAAGCATGTAACCAATATGATTTCTTAACTAAAATCTTTAGTGTACATGTAGATCAGTGGAAGTATGGGATTCCACAAACCGTATGGCCCTAAACAAATCCAGACTGTTCTTTTGGCCCATATTGGCTGTTCTCACTTGGTTTCTGAGGTGAGGCCCTACCAGTCTCCAGCTCTACCTTTGACCTGGCCCACCAGGGCACCCATAAAATCCTGTTGGGTCTGTGACCCTTTAGGCCAGTCTAGCCATGTGTGGCTCTGAGTAGCTTTTTGCTCTCTGTTTCCTGCACCTCTTCCTGACTTGAATGGTTGGGGCAAGGGAGGGAAGGGAAGGTGTTGCTTTCCCGACAGTATTTTTGGAGTCAGCCTGACTCTTTCTGTCTGAACTTCATACCCAAGAAACTCCTGTCTGTTTTGTAACTCCCCTCTCCCCGCTAGGGAACGAGTGCCCCGGATTGGGTTTGAGACCTGGCTTGTGACTCCCAAATGCCTCATTGACCTCTGGTCATCTGCTCTGGTCTGCTTGCTGGGCCTCCTGTTGCTTTCAGTTGGCACCGTCAGTTATTGGAGCCTACAGCTCCTCAAGACCCTGGTCAAATCAGTTCACTAGTTTTCCAGTCTGAGGTTCTCCTTTCTTCTTCTTCCCCACCCTGTCTCCCCGGTTGTGTTCCCCTCCTCCCCCACTTCTTTGTGATCCCCTACCCTGCCTGGCCCTTGTTCTGCATTTATAGTTGATCTCCCCTCCCTCGCCTCCCCCTCTCCCAGCCTCAAACCTTTCTTTTCCCTCACCGTGATCCCTTGCCCACCCCAGACCCTGCTGCTGAGATGAGTCTCTTTACAGAGGTGTATCTGGCATCTTAAGCCAGATGAGTCGAGAGACCCCTCTGTGTTACCGTGGGTAATGACTTTATTAGCACAGAGCTGCAGTGCCTGTCTCTGGAGCTGCTGAAAACTGGGTCAGAACTCTCCAGGGGCTCCTGTAGGGTCAGGTAAATGAGCCTGTTTTAAATTCCTGGGAAAGCCATTCCAATTACAGGTGGTGTGTTCATTTCCCCGGGGAAGCACTCCTCTCCCTGGTATTTACATCCCTATCTGCACAGCTGCATAGCTCTGATAAGCAGTTGTATTGTGAGGTTACCCATGGTAGGGGAGGCTGGGTGGGCAAAACTGGGTCAGAGCCCAAGAGGAGTTTCAGAGGATGGGCTGCTCAGGTTGTGGGCTAGCAGGCGTGGATGTGAGTAGCCTTTGTGTTACTGACAAGGGCTCTATAGGACGTGTTGTTTTCAAAGAGCCAATTTGGGGAACTGTATCACTTGGCTGAGAAAATAGTTGGAGTTGGGGCTGGAGCCCAGTGGTATCCATGGAAATGGGTTGGAGAAGCTACCTTGGCAGGTAACACAGCCCCAATTATCCAGGCGCTCTGCTTGGCTGCCTTCTCTCTCGCTCTCTCTCTCGTCACCCGTGACCACCTCTCTCCATTTTGCTGTCCAGAGGGCAGAGTTAGAATGAGCCAGGGAAGAGAGAGAGAACTCAAATAAGTGCATTTGGCTTTTGGGAAGCCACTGTAGTAAAAATTGCAGTGGGGGAAGGAGGCTGAAATCGATGGGTAAGATGGGTTTTATTTGGCTCTCTGGATCTGTTACTTGAGGCCTTCTCAGGTTGACTGTATCAGGATGGGTCCTGTTGTGGAATGTTGTACCCTGGGTGCATTGGAATAATTCTTAGGGGCCCTTTCCCAAACCTGGAATGCAGGTGAATTTTCAGACACCCCCAGCTGCTCTGGCCACAAGCCATCATGTCTTCTTTCCTTCTCAGTGCTGGGACCTGGTGCAACAGACCCAAAACTACCTGAAGCTGCTGCTTTATATCGTCAACACTGAGGGTGAGATGAACTTTCCCTTCAATTTTTGGTTTTGGTTTTTTTTTTTCCCCCATCATCTTAACCCGGTGGCTGCAGGCATGTGCAGTGTGCGCATTTTTCTGTGTGTGGCGTTGGTCCCTGTTATTGAGGGAAAGCACACAGTGTGTCCTCCATTGGACTGGTGGGGAAAAAAAAATTCCCTGTTTGGGGACTTTCCAGAAAGTCAAAATGTAAAGAGAGTAGAATAGCTGGATTCCAAGCTTTTCTTGGGCTCCTTGAAACAGAGTAGTAGTGATGGAGTGAGCACAAATGACTGGAGTGCTGCCAATTCCCCAAACACTGTGGTGTGGTAGCATCATCTATTGAGTGCCTACTTAGAGCCATGCACTGTACCAAACTTGTGGGAGGTGCAGAATGAAGTGACAGGTTCCCTGCCCACAAGGCACTGTCACTCTATCACTCAAGTGGTTAGAAGAAATTAGAGTCAACCCATAATAGGAAAGCTGAACTCTAGCCCCTGCCCCCGAGTTGATCTATTTTGGCAGTCAGTTTTAAAACCTGGTGTGTGGTGGGCCGGGGTATAAGAATGAGGGGAGTGGAGAAAACGATTCTCGCAAAGATGACATTTCTCCCCCCCAACCGCCCCCCGCCGCCGCCGCCACCCCGTACACCCATCCAGAGCCCTTTTGTTCCTATTTTTTGAGGTCCCTCCTTAGATAATAATATGGGGTCATTGCCTTTGGCCACATATAGTGGTCAGCAAGGCTGATGGCTGGCTCTAGGAGGTTGAACCCTACAGCCTGCCAGAGAAGAAGGGGATCTTTGGCGAATGCAAGTGGGTAACAGTGGGCATCATTCTTGGTTGCCACTTTTTGACACTCCCTCTCCTTTCTTTATATCTCTCTTCTCCTCCCTCCTTCCCCTGCTTCGGCTCCTTGAGCAGATGACAGCGGGCTGCTGGTGCATTGTATATCTGGCTGGGATCGAACACCTCTCTTCATCTCCCTCCTTCGCCTTTCCTTGTGGGCCGTGAGTACAGACAAGGGGACCGTAGGCTAGGACCCTGCATGGGGCCAAAATTCAAGAGCCTGGTCCTTCCTGAGGTGGATCTGGGGAGCCTGAACCCAGTCTGTTGAGAATTTCTGTCCGTCATCCCCACCCACCCCACACTCCAGCCCATGCAGGCCAGAAGGAATAAGGGGCTGCCGTGCCTTGGCAAGCCCTGTCCAAGATTGGTCCTTCTTCTGGTTGAAACAAGGAAGATCCCACCTGACTTGTAGTCGGGAGGAGGCACGCTTGAGTGTTGCTTTATGCCCACCCAGCTCTCTCTGAGTTTTTCATCTCAGAGGCTGCATGCTCAGTGCCTGCCATTGGCAGAGCACTGGAGCTGCTCCATTTGCCAGAGGCTTGAGGTCTTCCCTAGCCCAGTGAGGCTTGAGTTGGTGGGGGCCACACATGGGTCAGGTCCACGCAGTCCTTGACCAGCTGGACCTGAGCCTGGTTGCTGTCCGGCTACCAGGCCAAACCTAGACCTTTGCAAGGCCCTCCGGTGGGTCATGGTAGATGCTGTGTCCTTGGCAGACCTTTCCACTGAGCTGCTTGGTAGGTGCAGAGAGGAAAGATTCGCCTAATCAGGTGAGGAGAGAGCCCAGGTCCTCAGGCGAGCAGGCTGCATTGAAATCCTTGTTCCAAAGAAGAGCAAACAAGGAAGGCAGCAGCTGACACTTCTGGCTTCAGTTGGCATTCCGTGATGGTCTGCGGTCCACGATGAGGAAGTGGGCGACCCGGATCTTGGTGATCCCAATGCGGGCTGTCATAAATTCCTCAAATTGCCCTGAACTTCATTCCCAGGATGGCCTAATCCATGCAACCCTGCAGCCTGCAGAGATTCTCTATCTGACTGTGGCCTATGACTGGTTTCTCTTTGGGTAAGTCCTGAAAGGGGCAGCTGGGCTGGGCCGTGAGGGTGGGGGGAAGATCACTTCTACTGGGCAAACTGACCTGGGTTTTGTAGGGGCAGGAGCTCAGAATTCCCTCTCTGGTCCCCAGTGGCTCTGGAGAGGGGAAAAAACCATCAGCCATAGCCTTGGAGGTCTCTGGGCACTGGTGCAGATCCGGAATGACTAACGCTCCCAGTTGGTGCAGTGGATCACCTTTGTTGACTGGCCTCATTTCCCTTTCTCTTTGCAGACACATGTTGGTAGATCGACTCAGCAAAGGAGAGGAGGTGAGTGTTGCCGGTTTTGCACAGGGATCTTTCCATCCAAGATCTGTCCCTTAGAAAGTTGCCTGCCTCTGGGAGCCATTTTTGCCTCTGCAGACTCCTTGCCATTCCTGACTAGGGGGGACGGGGAACCTGTCAGGCATCTGCTGATGGGTGGGAGTTGCTGTAATCCATTGCCCTGACCCTCTCTAGCCCTTTGACCTCTGCATCAGTCTAGGCTTCCTTACTCTATCCTCTGTGCAATCTTTCAGGTTCTGCTAAACTTCTGCTATTGTTCCGACTTCGAGATCCTGGCCCTGCCATTCCACCCTCACACTCTGCCTACAACTTGATTCATTTCCACTTCGTATTCACCCAGTCATTTTTGACATCCCAGCGGGTGATGTGAAAGATCGCTATTGAAAATGACTGACCTTGGGCTTAGGCCTCCCAAACCATGGTGAAACCCTATCAGATCTTAGTCTACAGCTGCTCTAACTGCACTCCCCCACCCCCCTCAGTTTCAGGGCCAAATTTCCTCCCTGGATTCCTCCTCTCTTCCCTCTGCATCTTCCATTCCTTTTTCTCTTAACTGTCTGTTCCTAAACTCCCTCTAAATCAGGGCTTTTCAGCAGTGCGTGACACTCTTTCAAAGAATCGCTAATAATTAAGTGAGGGACAATCCTGCACCAGCAGGTAATTCTCCTTCCGTGGGCACCTTGGGGATAGCATCAGTTATCAGTAGGGAGTTCAGTACTCGAGAGTTTTTGCTTCCGTGGACTGTGGCATTCGAGCCCGCTCCTGTGGTGGTCCTCTGGGATGCTGTCAGAGTGTGAGAGCAGTGTGACATCAAGACTCCAGGTTAAACTGTAGTGCTGCCCAACTTTCTCTCCGGTTGTGAAATCTGGAACCAGTCCAAAGGCCATATCCAGCTCCTTGAGCAGTTAAAACTGTGTCACATGCCGTAGTCAGCATGACACAGAAAGAGTCCTGGTCTGCCTAGTTAGACTCACTTCCCTGCTCCCCTTCCCCCCAGCTTCTGTTGTTGGGGGGAGGAGGGGAAGACTTGGGAGACTGGCTGACAGTAGGCTAACCAAACAGCTGCTATGGGGTGAGCTGAAATGGGGTGGCCCAGAGTGTGGGGAAACTACAGCAGACTGCCCGACTTGCACCCTGCGATCAAGAAAGGAGAGGCTCTTGTTCTGAGCAGAAGTTTTGGGAGGGAACCAGGAGACTGAAGCAGAAATAACAGCCAGGACAAGGAGCAACCTCTGCAAGTGTGAGGTGTGGTGGTGCCTCTCTGCGCTTGTCACAGTCAGTCTCTTCAACCACATTGGCACCCTTGGGGAAGCTTCACTCTGGATGGTGTCATCCTCGAATATGAGACGTGTGTCTGTCCACTCTGGCTGCCCTTGGTCAATATACTGTGGCTTCAGCATAAACTGGAGGGCACATGGTAAGGTCAGAGTAAGATCCAAACCTGATTAGAGAAGCAGCGTGGCTCAGTGGAAAAAGCACGGGCTTTGGAGTCAGGGGTCATGGGTTCGAATCCCAGCTCCGCCAGTTGTCAGCTGTGTGACTTTGGGCAAGTCACTTCACTTCTTTGGGCCTCAGTCCCCTCATCTGTGAAATGGGGATTAAGACTGGGAGCCCCCCGTGGGACAACCTGATCTCCTTGTAACCTCCCCAGCTTTTAGAACAGTGCTTTGCACATAGTAAGCGCTTAATAAATGCCATCATTATTATTATTATTATTTGAACCTGTCCACTTTGACCTGTGTTCTGCCTATGAAGACCGTAATCCAGCTTCCCTACCGGTTATATCGAGTGGCCAGCAGAGGTCGCTGCTGTTGCTGCACTTAAATCCTTGTGTGGAGTTAAATTCAGAGATGCTGCAGAGGCCTTTGTGCTATGGGTCTCTGCATGCCTTCTCCTCTGTTTCTCCCCCCAATCTCCCCCCCGCCCCACCAAAACACACACACACACACTCACACACTCACACACACACTCACACACTCACTCACTCACTCACACACTCACACTTCTACCTGAGAAGAGACCCCAGCAAAGCTTGTTTAAATGCATTTCCTATCTTTTTTTCCTTTTCCTTTTCCTTTTCTCAGATTTTCTTCTTCTGCTTCAATTTTTTGAAGCACATCACCTCTGAAGAGTTCTCTGTTCTGAAGACACAGAGGTAAGGAGGTTCCTGCTCGAGCGGCAGCATTCTGTAACGGCATACCTTTTGGGAGGATCCAGGACCCTAGCGTCCTGGCCCAGTTTTTCCTTAATTTATTCTGTGCTCGGCAGGCTGGGAAATGGGGCCAAGACTTGTGAAGTGTCCATCCTGCTCTGAAAAGCTGCTTGGGCTGAGATGGCGCTTCTCTTTAATAAGCAGAGCTTGTTGGAAACCTTAGGGGGCTTAGTTTTGGGTAGTGAAAATAATATGTTACCTCCAGAGAGAGACGATCCCGGAGTTACCTCTTTGTGAGCGGAGGAGGAGGGAGGGAGGACATGTCCTCCCTCAGCCCCAGGTAGTTTCCATGGTGACTGATGGAGAGGCCAGGCCCATCATCCAGAGGAAAAGTCATTCTGGGATTTGAAAGTCATTCTGGGATTGTTTAGGTTTCAGCTTATCGTAGGGAAACCCAATCAGGTTCTCTAACACGTTTTCCTCCCTTCTCTTCTTCCCCACCGCCCCCATCCTCTCCAGAGCACTTATGCACCTGCTCATACACTAACACATGCGTGTACACTGGAAAACAGTTCAATGCAACTTGGGGAAACTAAACTTCCAGCCTTTGAATATTGCAGCTGGAGAGGGATTTTCACCTTTCCAAGTTGGTCTAGGATTCTTTTAAGTATCTAGGCCCCTGAAATGCAACGTGGTATAGTGGATAAAGCATAGGCCTGGGAGTCAGAAGGTCATGGGTTCTAATCCCTGCTCTGCCCCTTGTCTGCTGTGTGACCTTGGGCAGGTCACTTCACTTCTCTGAGCCTGTTACCTCATCTGTAAGATGGGGATTGAGACTTAGCCCCACATGGGACAGGGACTGCGTCCAAACCGATTTGCTTGTATCCACCTCACTGCTTAATATGGTGCCTGGCACATAGTAAGCGCTTAACAAATACCACAATTATCATTATTGTTATTATTATTATTATGAACCTGTCACCATGACTTAACCCGACAAGTTGTCCGTTCAAATCCCGATAGATGAGTAGGGAGAATTGAGCTGCTGAGCCCATTGGAGACTCGGAAGATTGAGGGTTCCGTCTTCAGTGAGTGACCCTCCCCTTATTGGGCAGCAGACAGTATCTCGCTAGTCTCTTCTATTGGACAGCTTTCTGGCCGTTTGCTGACAGGCTGAGGAAGATGGCAGCTGGGCCTGAGGTTAGCTGACTGGTTCCTCAGCAGTATGTATTTAGCACTTACCTGAAGTGCGTATCTGAAGCGTTATTGGTGCTATGGGAAATTACAAAGGAGGAACAGAGTGTGGCCCTTCTCCTTGTGGTACTTACAATCGAATAAGGGAGCAAGACAAAGTGATAGAGGTATAGCACCAAATAGATATGAATGCAAACAAACTCATAACAAGTGGGTATCCTTGGACCCAGAGGCATCTGGAGTGACCAGCCTCTAATGGGTTTTGAGGGAAATTTTGCAGAAGGGGAGGGAAATGGTTTTGAAGAAGTACCGCCTTACGGTGTACTACAGGTCAGGTACTATGTCTTTCCTCTTCATCCTCAGAAGGAAGAGCTTGTCAGCTCGGGACCCTGGCTTTTCCCTGGAAGAAATCTGCATGCTGGGTGAGTCCAGTGCCCCCAGGAAAGCTAGCTCCATTCCTTTTTGGAGATCAGCCTAGTGGGTGGGGACTGGTGGGGGTCTGTTTCTCATCCACCCTTCCCAATGGGGCTGGACTCTTTGTCTTTCTCCTTCTGGGCTTCACGTGCTCGAAGGTGAGCAGGAAGCCCGAGAGCTTGAGGCTTTGCCATCTCTTTGATTCCGTATGTGTTCTGCTGGCCCCTCTTTCAGAACGGAGGGACCGGGGCAGCACGACTAGTCTGAGCAGCGACTTTTCTCTGGTAATGGAGAGCTCACCTGGAGCAGCTGGGAGTTTCACCTACGAAGCTGTGGAGCTCCTACCGGCAGGAGCACAAACACAGGCAGCTTGGTAAGGTGCCAAACACATGGGCTTGCCATGAGTATTGCTGGGGTGCAGACAGAAGCCAGCCGGGGACCAAGCTAGAGCCTCAAGAATGAAGGAGGCCCTCTGTAGGTAGCGCATAAAGCAGAGGACTCCCCTCCTTGGGTGAGAAGCCGCTTCCTGCAAAGGTAGCCATCTGGTGGGCTGGTTAGCCCCAGCTGTTGTCAGGTAAATTCAGCACAGAGGTCAGAGTTCCCGTGCCCCTGTAGAAACTTCTAGAGGCGGAAATGAGCTCTTCATCCCAAGCCAGGAGTGGGTTGCCTTGAACCCTTCTGGGGAGGTAGCTTCTTAGTGGGGAGCAAAGAAGTGGATCAGATGCATCTGCAGACGATGAGGGAACCTTGAGGATTCTACCACTTTAGAATCCCCGTCCTGTGCTCTTGTGTGCCAAGGACCAGAGTGTTTTTTGCAGCAGCAGTAGTCACTCCTGCCATTCCTCCATAGACAGGAGAAGGGGCTGTCTTGGATTGCCTCATCTGTGTCCCACTGAGTGCTGCCAGTCTGTGCCCCTCTATGAATTTCAAGTTTAGTTGGGACCCAGTGTTGTATAGGGGACCTGGGTTCTGCTGAATGCCCACACCACCCAATGCTGAGTGGGCGTCCCTCAGAAGTGGTTGAACTCGATCCAGCCCTGACCGCTTACACCTATCCATTCAGGCTGGAGAGGAAGAGGTGGGGGCCTGCTCCAGTTGACAGCTCTTCCCCATCCTGCAGGAAGAAGAACCGCACTTCTTCTCCCCAGACCGTGCTCTGGAACCGGTCCCAGCAGCCAGAAGATAAGACGCCCAACCAAGGGGTGGCGGAAGCCAAGTCTTCTAGCTCTTCCTCCTCTAATCACTCTGAGAACTTTTTCAGGATCGGAAGCAGTCCGCTAGAGGTCCCTAAACCCAGGTAAGAGATGACTTGACGAAGAGCTAGAAACTCATATCCATCTCAAAACTTGTGGAAGTAGGGGTCAGTTTTGATCTGCAGTGTCTTGCACTGCTCGTCTATCCGTGTGTCTGGTGTGGGGCGGGGGGGTTGGGGGTGTTTGGCATGAAGTTGAAATCTCCAGGTGAGAACTTAGAAGATCAGAAATGTCGGTGAAGAGCCACGTAAGATCGGAGTCTGCGGTGTTTGACCTGCCAGTGCAAAAGCCAGGGATTTGAACTTGAGGCACGTAAGTGGCAAGGGGCTAATTTCATTCAAGAGGAATGTTCACACATAGGGGTTTTAGGATCCAAAAGAAACACATCCAGAGGGAAGGAAAAGCAAGCAAAGTAGCCACCAGAAGAGTGTCTGAGTTGGTCGGTTCCGCTCCTTGAGTTAGTTGTACATGATTAAGTGGCAGCTTAAGAGGAAGCAAAGGAAATAGATCTAAGAAGGGGCAAACCCTGAGGCAGTTTAAAAAAGAAATTCTGTAACCCAATAAACATGTCAGTAAAAATAATGGTCCGTGAAGGAGAAAGGGAAAGTTTCCCTGAGGGAAATGATGAATGCTTAAAAGCTGGACAGGACTGAGATTGGGAGGAGCAGTGTGGCACTCCTGCCCTTCTGTGAGCCTGTGGTTTTTTGTTGTTTTTTTTTCCAGTAGGAATTTCCTTGACTCTTTGGCTGAAAGTGGATAGTAGTTTCTGTTTGCTCTTTATGCCCTGAAATGACTGAGAAATAGCCATTTGAAGAAGTGAGGTTGAATTTTGGTCCTTTTCAGTTCCCAGCCCTTTAGGCCCTGGGATTCTGGTTTAGGGACAACACGAGGAACAGAGGGCAGCCAAGGGTTTGGATCCAGAAACCTGGCAAAGGACGTAAGGAACTCAGTTTGTCGTTGTGATGATCTTGGCTCACCTTCCTCCGTCCAGAGAGCCGGCAAGGAGAGGGAGACCAAAGCTAGCTATATGACTCTCCCTGCAAGATAAGATGGCCAGGACTGGAAGATCCCAGAGAGTCTATTCACAGGGTACTTAAGTTTTAGAGTGGGATTCAGTAGTGGGAAGGAAGAAGGGAACTAGATGAAGTTCCCCTGCTCCCCTCCTCCCAAAGGAGTGAAAGTTGGGGGCTTTATGTTTATGGGAATGGGGAAAACAGGTTGGTGGTGAGTATATGGATGTGGGGCTGGTGCCCAAACCATTCCCTCAAACGTCCAGAGTTGGAGGCCGGTTACAATGCTTTCTCAAAGACTTTCCTTCCCTGTCTGGGCCAACCTTACACAAAGGTGGAATTTCATGCAGTTCTCCTAGAACTCTAAGATTGTCTTCTTGCAAAACCCCACCTTAAGAAAAGTACCATGGTGCACTGGATCTAAACAGACTTCAGAAAGTGCCCTAATTCTGTGTGATGATGATGGCGGCATTTATTAAGCGCTTACTATGTGCAAAGCACTGTTCTAAGCGCTGGGGAGGTTACAAGGTGATCAGGTTGTCCCACGGGAGGCTCATGGTCTTAATCCCCATTTTACAGATGAGGGAACTGAGGCCCAGAGAAGTGAAGTGACTTGCCCAAAGTCACACAGCTGACAATTGGCGGAGCCGGGGTTTGAACCTCTGACCTTTGACTCCAAAGCCCGTGCTCTTTCCACTGAGCCATGCTGCTTCTCTAACCAGAATTCTGGTGTGCACACTGTATCCAAAACATGTAATGAAAACACGTGTTTTGGCAGAATTGGATGTATGTGGAAACTTGGCTCCTTGGACAAAACCAGCCTCACGTAAGACTGCAAGGAGATGGGGGCATCAGAGAGGGAATGGTAGGAGGTAAGTCTCTGAGTTGGCTGGATGGAGTCCTCAGGCTGTACATGTAGGGCCATTCCTATTGTTCATTGGTTGCGTTGTCGGACTGTTGGAATGCTCAAGGGAGGGCCTCAGGTTCATCGTGCCTCCCTACAGACCTCTCAGATGTCATCCAGAGGTACCTCGGGGACTTTGCTCCAAGTAGAGGAAAAGCCTGCTCCACTGGGCTAGAAGATGCAGCTGTCCCTTTCTTCTCTTTCTGCTCTTAACCCACACTGGCGGGTGTGTTACGGTTGGCCCACTGAACCTAACTCTAGGGCTGGGATTTGTCTAATGAGACGGTTCATAACCCTAGATTTCACAATGTGGCCAAATCCTGTGTGCTTACATATCTTAGGAAAGTGGATTAGTAAAACTAGATAATCACTTGCCCTGGTGTGCACAGGTTGAATCGATTACATTAGGCACAAGGGACCTGCAGAGGAAAGGCTTGCATCGGGAACTGAGACCAGGTGGGAAGAGAGCTGTAGGTGTGGGTAGAGGGAAGTATTCACTATTAAAAACTAAAACTACTCTAGTTGGCTTGGGCCAGGAGAGGAACTTGGCTAGGGGTGGGGTTGAGAATAGAGCCAGGGCAGTGGAATTTGAGCATGAGGAGGCTGGGAATGAGTCACTGGGATATAATAATAATAATAATAATGGCATTTATCAAACACTTACTATGTACAAAGCACTGTTCTAAGCGCTGGGGAGGTTACAAGGTGATCAGGTTGTCCCACGGGGGCTCACAGTCTTAATCCCCATTTTACCGATGAGGTAAGTGAGGCGCAGAGAAGTTAAGTGACCTGCCCAAAGTCACACAGCTGGCAATTGGCAGAGCCGGGATTTGAACCCATGACCTCTGACTCCAGAGCCCGTGCTCTTTCCACTGAGCCACGCTGCTTCTCTATCTGCTGTGTGATCTGTGATGCCTTCCATTCAGATGATGATGATGATGATTGTGGTTTTGTTCAGGGCTCATGTGCCAAATGCCAAGGTAGAGACAAGATCCCTGGGTCGGACTCTGTGTCTGCCCCATGTGGAGAGCAGGTATTGAATCCCCATTTTAACAGATGGGGAAACTGAGACCCAGTGAAGTGACCTGACCAAGGTCACACAGCAGGCTGGGTGCAGACCTGGGCCACACTACTTCTTGTTTGGATGAACAAGAATGTGGGATTCACTGGCCAAGTACAGTCAGTGGAACTCCAGAGTAAAGCATATGCCCCATGCTCTGTTGTTGAAGATAGGTGTGCTGAGTCATAAGAAAAGGGAAAAATGTGCAAAAAAACCCCAGATTCATTCATTCATGAATGAATAGTCGTATTTATTGAGCGCTTACTGTGTGCAGAGCACTGTACTGGAAACTATTACCAGCTCCTGTATCACCAGCAGCTTCTGTAGCAGGGTCTGAATTTGTTCAACATGATGTTTGGCCGTCAGATCTGCAGAAGTGGCTGCTTTGAATGTGGGGTGGAGAGATGTGACAACTTCTTATTCAGCCCTTTCCACAAAAGGGGCTCAGTACTCGATGGGGGCCAGGCATGCCATCTGAAGTTGGCCTGACTTTCTGACGTAAGTCCTTCTGCCAGCTAGTTTGCCATGGGGTGGCCAGGGTATACTTCCCCTCAAGTTCCTCAGAGCGGCTGATTTCAGAAGCAGAGTTGTGGGTCCAACCCAGCAATCTCACCCCTAGCAAGGATAATGTTATGTCACCAGATCTGACAATAAGGCATCAGACTCTAAGGCTGTGGTTAAATGCCTCACCTGAACAGAAATTGATATTGATCAGATCACAGTGTGAAGTAGCTGTGTGTGTGTGTGTGTGTCTCAGACCACTCACTGTTTTGATATGTTGCCAGCTTGTACTTCCCAAGCGCTTAGTACAGTGTTCTGCACACAGTAAGCACTCAATAAATACGATTGAAAGAATGAATAAAGAACTAGATCCCAGCTTGGCTTTTCTAGCAATATTCTTTATTCTCCTGAATAAAACATTCACTGGGTCTTATGCCTGTTTGGGGGCGGGTGGGGAATGGGGGGGGGGGGGGGGCGGGGAGAATCTCCAGGATTGTGTGTCTGACGGTGGCAGGATGTTTGGAGGAACCTTGTGATAGTTGCTATCTTAATGGTTAACGGATATTAGGTGGCACATCCTTACAGTCCCTCGAGAAATCCACTTAGGGATCGCTTTTCCATTAATTGATGCAAGTTCTCGTGAAACTGATATTTTCAGGCTGTACAGCCTCCTGAGGTAACATTTTCCATCTGCTGTGGAAAAAATGTTTCCATCCTCTGAACCTACCATCATCAGGCCTCAGTGGGTGCCCCCTTGTCCTGATGATGAGGGATTCAGAGGACGATGATGCATGTCACAGCTTCTTGGGTCACTTGGCCCAGGCAAAAATATTGACATGCACTGCAGAGCCAGGAAGCTATTTGCTGAACTTTGTCACTTGGGAAGAGACAATTGGCACCCACCAGGATCTCTCCCTGCATTGCTGCTTGGATCTCACAGGCACTTAGTTGTTGTGGGAAGGAGAGTTCATGTTTGACGTGTTTCAGAGTTCTTTTGGCTTTCAAGTGGGTGGTGAGAGAAGGCTGTTCCCAGCCAGGGATGAGAGGGAATACTTCATTCAGACCAAGCCGCTTTGTGAAATCTAAACTCTTGAAGTCTGAGCAATTGTTCTCTTCATGAAATGCAAGCCTTGTACTATTTGGACTCCTCCAGAAGCATTCTGGGTAGCCAGAATGAAAGGTATAAATTCCTTGCCTTTCCCCTTTCTTTGCACTAATTCCAACCACACAGTGCAGTGAATGCTGCTTCTTTGACCACCTCCTTCCCAACCCCACCAAGGAGTCAGGTACCCTTCCTCTTTTTGTCCTTTTTTTTTTTTTTTCCCTCTCCTTCCTCCTGTGTTTATCTAAAGCCCTGGGACTGCACACATTCAGGCACTCTAGGAGACTTCATCCACCTTGGGCCACGGTCCTAGGGAAGGCTTATAAAACTCTTTCATGGTGAATTGAGGGGAGAGAGCAGGGGCAGGAGAGCTGACTTACTGAATGACTCTGGTTCTGAGTTTCCTACTCTGCTCAACTCTTTGAGTTGGCCGAGAACGCTGCTTGATAAATCCAAGGAATTATCATTGTTCTCCAACTTTCTCCAGGAGACAAGAAGATGGCTAAGCTGTGCCATGTCAGAAAGCAAAGGGGTCGCTTATATCTTCACCTCATTTGGGACTGCCTGCCCATAGGAAACCCTGGGTAGAGGAGATCTGCACTCTCCCAGAAGTTAGTTGATTCAAAGACTGATTAAGGCTACCTCCCTGGGCATTTCAGTAGAAGGCGGTGGAGAGGAAATAAAACGAGAAGAGATTGAAAGCCTTGGCTAAAATGCAGTTTTGCATCGGTTGTGGACTTTGGTTATCATCCATGTTCATAGCTCTGTTCTTGTGACCAGAGATAATCAAGATTTGACTATACTCTCAGAAGGGAGAGTTTCACTCCATTCTGCTTGAGTTAAAACAGCCAGAGCTGTGTGAGCCCAACAGACTTGGCCCCAAGAGAAAGAAGCCAGGTTGTTTTATGGTTTGGTTTTTTGGTTTTTATTTCTTAGAAATCTCTTTCCGTGTCATGTTGATGTCACGAATCCCTTCAACACAAAAAGTCCCAACAGGGTTTCCCAAAACACAAGCCCAAGACTGTTCTCAGAGATGCCCCAGGCCAGGAGCCCAGAAATATGAAATAACCCAAAGGGGACCCTGCTCTAGCAAGCTTCAGCTTGAGTGTCCTAGCTGCAGGTCGAAAAGCAGCTTCTCACCAGAAGTGAGACTGGGCCTCTCCTCCCCCACTCCCCTCTAGCGGCCTCTTCCTTTCATCTTCATATTTAGCTTCCTCAACAGATGAACCACAGTCTGTCGCTTCAGATCCCGTCCCCGCTTCAAAAAAATCCCCTCTTGAGCCTGCAGAAGGAGGCTGCTCTTCCTAATGGTTTTTCATTTGAGAGACTTGAATATGGAGAATTAATTTAGAGCTCTACTAGGCATCACACTTGTAAATTAAAAATCCTGCAGAAGAGGGTAAGCACTTTGGGAGGTAGATCATTTGACTCCCGGGAAGCTGCCGATGGGGTGGTGTGCCCCCGAGAGGGGCTCTGTCAGCTGCTCTCAGTGGTTGGGTGGACCAAGCTGGCCTCTCCCCACCCCCTTCCTTGCCTCTGTCATCCAGCTGAGATTGATGTGAATTCCCAGTTAGCTTGGTATGTTTCCAGAAAGTATGGTCTGTGCTTTTTAATGGTAATAAGAATTGCGGTATTTAAGGGCTTACTAGGTGTCAAGCACTGGACTAAGCGTTAGGGTAGATGTAAGATAATCAGGTCCCACATGGGACTCACAGTCCGTTAGAGGGAAAGCAGGTATTGAATCCCCATTTTGTGGACGAGGGAAGTGGCACAGAGAGGTAAAGTGACTTGCCCAAGATCATACAGCAGCCAAGTGGCAGAGCCAAGGTTGGAACAAGGTCCTCTAACTCCCAGGCCCGTGAACTTTCCGCTAGGCTGTGCTGCTTCCCAACAGTGTGCTCACCCGTGAGCAGAGCAGTTCTCCCATGAGCTAATAAAAGCCCCTTTGTACTCAAAGCTGTCACAGGAGCCGAGGAAGAGGGCCTGACCACCAGGAAGAGCGGTTGTGGAGCCAAGACTGGTCTCCCATTGACAAGCCATTAAGGGTAGGAAAAGGGGATCTCCTGTGAGGTGGTCACTCCATCTGAAAATGGCCAGTTTAGGTCAGAGGTTGGGGCTGTACAGAGAACAGCTAAGGACCAGGTCATCTTTTTCTCCTTGCCAGGCTTGATGACTCTTTTGGGGGGAGATCACTTTTCCTGACGTGCTAAGTAATATAGTAATGTCACTGAGGGATTCTATCTTCATCATGTGTCTGTTCATCCTTCTCCTGGGACTTGGATTGTTTTTGTGACTAAATCACCGTGGTAGCTGAAGGAGCACACTTGAATGAAGACACCTCGGGGAATCTGATTCATGAATTAGACGAGCCAGCCGTGCTTTCGATGGAGGCGGGGTGGGTGCAGAAGAGGGAGTTTGTCATTCTCCTCCCTTCCCTCCCCCCGCCCACAAGCTTGTAGAACCCATTCAGAGCTGCTGTGTAAGAATAATAATAATTGTGGTATTTAAGCTCTTACCATGTGCCGGGTATTATACTAACGCTGGGGTGAACACAAGCAAATCCAGTTGTACACATGGGGCTCACAGTCTTAATCCCCATTTTACAGATGAGGTAACTGAGGCACAGGGAAGTTGTGACGTGCCCAAGGTCACACAGCAGACATGTGGTGGAGCCGGAATTAGAACCGAGGTCCTTCTGACTCCTAGGCCCTTGCTCTACCTACAAGGGCACGCCGTGTCTCGCTAACGCCTTGGTTTGTTTGAACAGCCAGTCCAAGTCCCGGATTCTGTGGGCAGAGGCTTTCTCGACTTCTAGACGTTGCTTTGTTTCTCCCTTTTTCCTCATTGGGCTCTGTGGACTGTACAGATTATACCAGTAGCCCGCAGGACCCAGAATTGAGGTTCTGAGGGGAGAAGAATCAAAACTGTCATTTCCAGCACCATCTGAAATTTTGGACTTTCTAAATGAGATGTGTTCTGGACAAATTAATGGATTGATGCTGAAACGTTGACATGATGGTTTGTTCGTCTGACCAACCCACTGGAAGAGTCTTATTTCGGGAGACTGCACTACACATTTGTACCGTGGAGCCCAGCCATGGAAGTACACAGACAAATTCCTTCTCCACATTGAAGGCCCAAGGACCAATTGAAGGCCCAATTGATGGTGTTTATTGAGCAGTTACTGTGTTACTAAGTGCTTGGGAGAGTACGGTATCACAGAGTCGGTAGACTATTACAATGTGCATTCTTTGGTTGTACGATGTCAAAGCCCAGTGATGACAGGGCAAAGGAGATTATCAAAGCTCCCTTGAAGGGCACAGAGCACAACTGGTGAGTCTAAGACCAGGTGGTCTTGGTGAGTTTGCAGTCAGTCTCTTGCAGCAACACCTGACACAGGCAGGTATAAATACACAGGGGAAATTCAAACAAGGTCTTCAGAGAGGCACACATGGGTGGTTTATGGTGCCTGGCAGGGGAGGGAGTGTGGGTGGGGTTGTTAATCCCCAACACACAGGTCTTATTTTCCAGAAACCATTCATTGACATTGTGGCTAATCCAGTAGTTGCCAGTCAATTCAAACCAAAGCCTTTGAAGAGATGCTGGAAGCAACCTGTTCCAATGGCTTTAGACTTAAGCTGCTGTGACGGAAACACTTGTCAAAGGAATTCCATTTCTTGTTCTTCCTTTGGGTGTCCATGTAGTAGGCTTTCTCTCTCTCTCTCTATCTCCCCCCCTTCCGCCCCCTTCCCCCCCCATCTCTCATCTCCCTCATCTCTCTCCTCTGCCTTTCTGGGCACGTGAACTCTGCGGTGCCCCTGCCTTTTAACAGATCTTCTGTGGACAGGGAGCCCTTGAGTCTGGCCTGCAAATCAGCCAGCTTCAAGACCCGGGGTTTAATTTGCACCCCGGGTACAAAGGCATTGAGGTCTGCTCAGAGGGCATAAGGCTGCCTCTTGGCTCTTCCAGATTGTGCCAAAGGAGTTCCTTGGATCCAGTGAAGTACTCTGACTTTTCTTTGTGTCTAGACCGAGACTGTGTGCACACTAGGTCAGCCAAGTCCTGATCTAGTTGCCCTTTGCCTAGATCCTGTGAGTAGCAGTGTGGCATGCAGCCAGTTCAGTTGTCATCCCAGGATGCTGACCAAGACTACCCATCAGGGAGCAGTTCCCAGTTCTCTTGGGCTCTGAGGAGAACCTGGCCTACTGCACTCTGCCATTTGGCTTCGGTATATCTGAGTCCTGGCACGAGACTCTACTTCCGGTTCAGTTCTCGCTGGGATCTGCGTCGTCAGGCCCCTCTCTTGCTATAGAGGAAATGCTGGACTTTGCTGTCCCGCCGGAACCTTGTGAGACCTTGAAACCTTGACGCCCAGGGCTAATAAAACCACGACCTTGGAGCTGGCCAGGCCGGATGGGGTCTTGGCCAAACTGGGCATACGGTGGCTGACTGACTTCACTGATGTGCACCATCTCCCTCTCTCTCCTCTCTCCGCCTCAGATCAGTGGACCATTCCATGCCCGGATCCTCCATCTCTACAGACTTTGGCAGCTGGCAGATGGTATCGGGGTGTGGCAGTATTCAGGAGCAGGCAGTCCTGAACCCAGACTCCTCTCTCCCTCTCAGCTTCCCGGATGAACTCCCAAACAGTTGCCTGTAAGTGTGTTGAGATAACAGGAAGCCCTCTGAGAGTCAGAGAGCTAATGGGGCATGAAGAAGAGCTGGGTTATGGGTTGTTTTCAGCATAACCCTTAGGCTAGTTGAGCTATGTTTCTTCTGGAGGGGGTTTAGAGCCATTCTGACCTGCCTCTTAGTTACCGGCCTGCCCCAAGCCTAGTCCTCTGGTGTGTGTTGGTACCACTGGGGGGAACTTGGAAGCTGCTTTGTCCGAGCTCCTAAGCGGGTCCGGTGGCTTCACTGTGGATGTTCCCCAGAGGACACTCTTGGCAGCCCGTGCCCGTTCTGGGCTTTGACTCACCTAAGGCTATCTTGGCAGAGGGAACCCAAAGCAGCAGAGACCATGTGGCACAGGTCAGATGTGTGAGACGGTTGACTCAGAGAGTCGTCTGAATTCCTCCCACTGTAGGTCTGAGGTGAAAATTTTGACGTTAGACAAATACAGAAACTGAAATCTGGGTGGGAATCCAGAAATCACTGGGTTCTGGTCCATAAACACCTATGAGGTTAAAGAGTATCGAGGCCCCGATGTTGCCCTCCTCCGGGGAGTAGTCTGGCTATTCCAGGGGCCTTGGTGGAGTTGGTGAGCTTGTAGATCACCAGAACATGGGACGGGTTCAGGCCTCAGCTTTCGGAGTTGATAAAATCTCCTGAATGGGAATGAGGCTAACCCTTCTGCCCCTCCCCAACCCCCAGGGGATCCTGCTGTGAGAGAGATTGGGTTTCCGTGTTAAAATGGGCTCCTTACACTTAACACTGATGTTGGACTTCTGTAAAGATCAGGCAACCTCTTACCAACTCCATCGTCATCCTGGGAGGGAGCAGGGTGCAGGTAGCCCTCTCACGGAAAGCCCGGGGAAACCAGGCCCAGGGCAGGGTAAGTGAGTTGGGAACAGAACCAGGTGTCCTTCGGGATGATCTGACAGCTGCCATGTTGTGAGCAGGCTGCCCTTTTTTTGGAGGAGGGATCATGGGAGCCCAGGCCCCGCTTGCCTCGTTCTCCTTCAGGGATTCCAATACCTGGGGCGGGGGGGGGGGGGGCGCGGTTCGCTAGATAGAGGAGTCCCAACCACTCTCAGACAAAAAAGCCACGGCTCCGCAGCTGGGCACTTGGCAGATTGAAGCAAATCCTCAATGGGGAAGTGGTGTCATGACCTTTAAGGAAGGTTGTCTCCAACACATCAGTTTTTAAGAAATATGTCTAGGGTTGGTCCTCCTACCTACCTTCCTTCCCAGGCAGCTGCCCACCAACTGGGATCACTTACTCTGCTGCCTCTACACTCCCCTCCCCCTCAACTTCCTCAGAGCGAAAATCTGATCCGCGGGGCAGAGAGGTTCTTCTGCAGTTACGCAGCAGCCTGAAAAATCACAGGAAGAAATCTCTAATGCCAGGGCCTAGAAATACCTTGACAAGTAAGCTGCTCACCTTCTCCCCGCTCCATAGCTTGCCCCAGAATGGTGACCTGAGGCAGAAAGGTCTGAAGCTGTCAGAGCTAGCTGAGAGAAGAAGAAAGAGAACAAGTTGATGGGATCATTGTAAGGAAGACTAAGCAGGGGCTTGGCCAGCTGACTGGGGAGTGATGGGGCTGCAATTGGGAATAGCGAGTCTTGGAGGTTATTAATGAGACATGTCTTGCATTTATTTTGCATCTTTGATCTGTAAGCCTCCCCCTGAGCCCTCTGCAGATCTCCCCCTCTTCAGCAGAACCCTGCAGCTGGTTAACAGCTGGACAGGAAATGAAGAAGATCCTGCAACCAGCAGAGGCTGCAGGAGAACCCAGGCTGGCAAAGTGTAATCTGCCACCTTGATCTTTGGCCAGGACCCCAGGGCTGACATTCTGGCCCCAGTGGAAGGCACTGAAGAGTAACTCACAGCACTCAAGCAGGGCTTGGGTTTTATGGCTTTTCTGAATTGCTTGGCCATAAATTTGAGCTTTATTTGTAATGTTGCTTTCTAGTTAGATCCTCCAGAGTTGATTCTGGGGCATGCCAGGCTTCCTGGGATCTGAGGCAGGTGCCTTCCTCTCTTTCTTCTCTCCCCCACCCCCAGTTGATGGAGAAATCTGAGCAACAGTTCATTTTATTGCCTTTCCATTATTACCGTGGAAAGACTGTAGGCCCATAGGCCCAGGGACATTGAAATACTCCTGGATGGGGGGGAGAGTCTGTCGGGGTGACCTTAGTTGAGTCTTTGATGGGAGTTATGTACACAGAATAAGTGCAAAGTGCTATAATGCCCTTTCTGCATAGTAATCAGTGGCATTTACTGTGTGCCAAGCACTGTACTAAGCGCTTGGGAGAGTACAACAGAATTGGTAGACAGTCCCTGGCCACAACAAGCGTTGGGCATAACGTCTATTAAGTACTTACTGTTTGCAGACTGTATCTACTAAGCACTAGGAAAGAATACACACGTGGGAATTAGACAGGTTCTGTCTCACAGGGAGGTTCCCAATCGAAAAAGCTTCTTCCGTGTCCTCTCTGGGCATTCTTTTCTGACTTTAGGCCATCATCTCCATTAGTCCTCCTGTCTTGAGTAGCAGCATCTCCTTTGTTCTGACCTTATCCTCTCCTCTTCTCCTCGTTCTTTCTCTCTCCTCTCCCCCCCTCAAAGTACTCACTAACAGCTGGGGAGAGCATGGGCCCTGTCCCTAGGGCAGCTCTAAGGCTTGTTCATGCCACCTGCCCACTTAGCCATCCAGTCAGTCGGTGGCATTGATGCCAAGTTGGCGATTCCAGATTTGGATCCGATTTCACGTGGACCGGAGGATACTTGGGAAACCTGGGATTTGAACTCGGCTTCCTTGGTGCAGATTCATTCATTTAATCGTATTTATTGAGCGCTTACTGTGTGCAGAGCACTGTACCAAGCACTTGGGAAGTGCAAGTCGGCAACATATAGAGACGGTCCCTACCCAACAACGGGCTCACAGTCTAGACGGGGGAGACGGGCAGCAAAACAAAACGTGTGGATAGGTGTCAAGTCATCAGAATAAATAGAAATAAAGCTGGCTGCACATCAGTAAGAAAATTAATAGGACAGTAAATATGTACAAGTAAAATAGAGTAATAAATCTGTACAAACATATACAAGTGCTGTGGGGAGGGGAAGGAGGTAGGGCGGGGGGGGATGGGGAGGAGGAGAGGAAAGCCAGCAAGTCAGTGACTGCTGAGGGAAAAGACAGGCCAGAAACCACCCCAATACAGACTTCCTAACGCTCTTCTCCCAGACTGCTCCAGTCAAGTATCACTCCCCAGAGAGTCCAAGGCCAGGAAGGTCCTTGAGAGGTCATCCTATTAGGCCCCTGGCAGGCAGCCCACTGGCAGCAGGAAGGGAAAAGCAAACATCCCTTTAAACCCTCTCTGGTTTGGCATTTTCTCCTGCTGAGGGAGCACATTTGTACATTTGGCCCACTCCCTTGTCTTGGACATGGGCAGCAGGAGGGAGAGGTGGGGGAGTGGGAAGGAAAAATAGTCCTTTAGGGCATTGCCCTTGGAAGAGGTGGCTGGAGGCAAAGAAACTGGGACTAGGTCCTGACTCTGCCCAAGAGGCCCAATGCCACAGATTTTCTAAGAAGACCACTGTCCTTGCCAGGGCTGGGGGCTGCTGACCCTACAGGCCTCCCCCAGTGACAGATATGTGAGCGATGGCTCTTCTTCCCAGGGACCTCCAAACAGGCAAATGCCTAAACCACCAGAACTGACTGGAAAGTCTTTAAAGATGTTCAGGGCTTGGAGATTCCCCACCCTCCCTTGGTAGCCTTGTCCCAGTGTTTAATCTCCCTGACAGTCAAGGAGCTCTTTAGATCTCATCCAACTCTCTCAGTGCAGTTTAAGCCCATTTCCTCTCGTTTAGACCTCTGTGGAAACTGGCCGGCTCCCTCCCCGTACTAATCCTCTGTAGACTTGATGCCTGTTAATCCCTTCCTACTCCTTTTCTCCCCCCCCCCCCCGCCCAACACACACACACACACACACACACACACACACACACGCGCGCGCGCATCCCCCCAGCCTTTGCCACCTTTTCTGTAGTCTAAAACCCCTCTGATTTAACCTTTCAAAATCACTATGGAATTTTGCCATGACAAGCTTTGGACTCAACAGCCTGATTGCAGCCAAACTGAGGACGGAGAGGGAGATGGAGAACCTAGGACCTGCGTCACATCCAAGGGATGCTGCAGGTGCAGGTCGAGTGGAGAGACGGCCTCCCAAAATCCATTTTCCGTAGTGCAAATCACAGGGTCTGAGGTCCAGGCACCCAAGAAATGAGGCTTTGATGGGTCAGGACCAGGAGCACGGTACAGGCTGACCGCAGGAGAACCCTGTGGGCATTCTTGGAGGTCTTGAGTGGGAGACAGGGCCTGAGACCCTGAATTGCTGCAGGACGCTGCCACGGACTTCAGTTTTTCCCCCCTCTGGAGGCTGTGGGCCAAAAAGGATGACCTCTCAAGGACCTTCCTGACAGTCTAAGGAGTGTCGTGTGGGCTGACTTCTTCCTGCCTGGAGCTAGCTCTGAGAAGAGCGTTATGAAATCTGATTGGGGTGGTCTTGCCCTCAGATATTCTGTTGGCCTCAGGTGCTAGAGCTTTGTCGGGGGGGTTCCAGTTTTATTTCTTCGGAGCGGCGACTTTAAAAGGAGCATCTTATGAAATTTTCAGGTCTCGTGTGACAAGGTGTCTGGGGTCTTTGATTTGTCCACATGATGCGTTCTCTTTGCAGAAGTCCGGGTTTACCTACATTTATTGCTCTGCCTAAATTCGAAATGGGGTGGAGCAAGGGAAGGAAGCTTGCTTGGCTTGGGTTAGTAAGTAGAGACAATGTGGCACCCTCTCCTCTGATCAACTTCCCACAAAGGTGAGGGAACTTGAGATGCGGCTGTGCAGAGGCAGATGTGAACAAGAAAGCCTAGAGATAGGAGAAGCTTGGCAATCAGCCAGTCCACCCTTCTGGACCCTCATAGAGCGTAGGAGTTGTGTTTAATATGCCTTTCTGTGTGCCTGCTGCGGTACATAGCTGTGGTGTAATTATGAAATGGTGACCTCTTTGTGTTTAATCTGTCTCCTGCCTTATCACTGAAACTCGTCTGGATCCCAGGCCTCAGCTGCTAGAAATGGTTTGCAGCTGCCCAGGCCTCTGTTGAGAACCGAGCTGGGAGCCACCCCAGGCTGGTAGAATCGGGGCAGGAGAGCTAGCAGGGGCAAACCTGACCCAAGCAAACTTGTCTCCACCTTTTTGGGTGGGTCACCTATGGCTTCATGCTAGGAAAAGGATCCGTGAGGCTGGGTAGTGGTAAACCAGCCTGGCTCTGGGATTAGTCGAGCGCCTAGCGGTAATCGGTTTGAAGATCTGGCTGGAAAATAACTCCGGCTGATTGATCTGGAGGAACGAAAACAGGGAATATAAAGCATTTTTTGGTAGGCTGTGAAAGAGATCCTAAAGGGGTGATGGTGGTTCATTCATTCGGTCGTATTTATTGAGCGCTTACTGTGCGCAGAACACTGTACTAAGCACTTGGGAAGTACAATTCAGCATCCTTGGAGAAAGCGGAACTAGGGAGGGTGGGAATGGAGTTGGGCAGAGAGGAGAAGTAGAAGAAAGGTCATTTGACGGCATAACTTTCTCCCCGCCCCCAAATTCCCTTCCCCAGACACCAAGGGGCCGGAGCCAGGGGCTGTCACCAGCACTGGCAGTGATTTGTATTAATAATGATAACAACAATGATGGTATATGTTAAGCGCTTACTATAGCTAAGCGCTGGGATGGATACAAGGGGATGGATGGAATCCCCCCCCCCCCCCCACGTGGGATTCACTGTCTTAATCCCCATTTTACAGATGAGGTAACTGAGACACAAAGAAGTTGTGACTTGCCCGAAGTCACACAGCTGACAAGTGGTGGAGCCGGGATGGGAACCCATGACCTCTAACTCCCGGACTGCTTTCCTGTTGAGCGCTTGCTATGTGCAGGGCGCTGTACTAAGCGCTTGGGAGAGTACACTACAATGGAGTGGGTAGACACGTGCCCTGTCTACAAGGAGCTCCCAGTCTAAGGCATTAGCGGTTACTGTGGGTCAGGTGCTGGGGTAGTTGGGAAGTGAGTGTTTTCAGGGTGGTGGTCAAAGGAGGCTCCTGCTTGCCCCTTTTGGGACTGTGGAGGAGAAGCGGAGTGGCAGAATCAGGAGAAGCTCATCTGCTTACCCTGGGACAACCGATTGCCTCACCATGCTTTCTTTCTCAGGCTCACAGCACTGACCGAGCGGGAGTCTCGGCTGGAGGAAGTTCGCTCAGCCTTTTTGGCCACCTACAGCAGGACAGTTGGCCTCAAATCAGCGACTTCCAGCCCGTCGGGGGCGATCGGTGGCCTTCTGGAGCAGTTTGTTCGGGGTGTTGGACTGCGAGGAACCAGTAGCACCCTATGAACCGCTCTCCGCTCCAGTACAATCTCCTGCTCTCCCCAGCTGAGCCACTGGAGGAATCAAAGCCATGAGAGCCCGGGGCTAGGGATTCTCTTGCCACTTACTCTGGAACCTTCAGGGATGCACCTGGGCTGTGGGCAGTTTTCTAATCCTTCCAGCCTCTGACTGTGACCACGTTTTTTCTCCTTCCCTTCTACTTGTTAAGTCTCTTCTCCTCCCCGGTTAAGTTGATCTCTTCAGCCCTCGGAGTTGCACAGGGCTCTCAGTTCAGTTCTCAATTGTCAGGTCTCAGCCTCTCTCTGGTGGGGAGAGGACCATCTTTTACCATTGTTACTCTGAAGTCACCTGCACGCAGGATGAAGTGTCTGACACAGTCACAAGTAAAAATGTTGTTTCAAGCAACCACTTTCTCTTCTGATTCTTTCTCGTAGCGGGCGTGCGTGCTCCACTACTGCCGCTGCGCTTCCCTCAAGAAGTGCGGTACTGGACTTTGGAGACCCAACCTAACGAAGGAGTTGAGGGAGTTCACACCGATGTGGGATTTGGGTATATGATGCCATGTGTTTTCCCACTCTTGGCTGCATCCCTGTGAGCCTGTCTTAGAGAAATTGGGGGTAGCGGCCTTCTATCTAAAGAGTTGCTTCGTGGAGGGTTAAGGGGGTTAAAAGGTAGGGACAAGCTGAAGGGTGAGGAATTGGGCCCTGACCTCCCTGAGATTTGTGGCAGAAAATGGATGGAGATATGGGCAGCGTCGTTCAGTGGAAAGAGCACGGGCTTTGGAGTCAGAGGTCATGGGTTCAAGGTCCGGCTCTGCCAATTGTCACCTGTGCGACTTTGGGCAAGTCACTGTGCCTCAGTTCCCTCATCTGGAAAATGGGGATGAAGACTGTGAGGTCTCCCCCCGTGGGACAACCTGATCACCTTGTAACCTCCCCAGCACTTAGAACAGTACTTTGCACATAGTAAGTGCTTAATAAATGCTATCATTATCATTAGAGAAGCAGCGTGGCTTGGTGGAAAGAGTCTGGGCTTGGGAGTCAGGGGTCGTGGGTTCTAATGTCGGCTCTTCCATTTGTCAGCTGTGTGGGCAAATCACTTCAATCAATCAATCGTATTGAGCGCTTACTGTGTGCAGAGCACTGTACTAAGCGCTTGGGAAGTACAAGTTGGCAACATATACAGTCCCTACCCAACAGTGGGCTCACAGTCTAAAAGGGGGAGACGGAGAACAAAATCAAACAAAATAAAATAGAATAGATATGTACAAGTAAAATATAGTAATAAATATGTACAAACGTATACATATATACAGGTGCCGTGGGGAAGGGAAGGAGGTAAGATGGGGGGGTGGAGAGGGGGACGAGGGGGAGAGGAAGGAAGGGGCTCAGTCTGGGAAGGCCTCCTGGAGGAGGTGAGCTCTCAGTAGGGCCTTGAAGGGATGAAGAGAGCTAGCTTGGCAGATGGGCAGAGGGAGGGCATTCCAGGCCCGGGGGATGACGTGGGCCGGGGGTCGGTGGCGGGACAGGTGAGAGCGAGGTACGGTGAGGAGAGTAGCGGCAGAGGAGCGGAGGGTGCGGGGTGAGCTGTAGAAGGAGAGAAGGGAGGTGAGGTAGGAGGGGGCGAGGTGATGGACAGCCTTGAAGCCCAGGGTGAGGAGTTTCTGCCTGATGCGCAGATTGGTAGCCACTGGAGACTTTTGAGGAGGGGAGTAACATGCCCAGAGCGTTTCTGGACAAAGACAATCCGGGCAGCAGCATGAAGTATGGATTGAAGTGGGAAGAGACACGAGGTTTGGAGATCAGAGAGAAGGCTGATGCAGTACTCTGTACTGCAGTACTTCACTTCTCTGGGCCTCAGTTACCTCATCTGGAAAATGGGGATGAAGACTGTGAGCCCCCCGTGGGACAACCTGATCACCTCGTATTCCCCCCAGCGCTTAGAGCAGTGCTTTGCACGTAGCAAGTGCTTAACAAATGCCATCGTTAATTAATTTAGTGCCTGGGTGAGTTGCCTCATCTTACGGGGTGGGGGAGGAAAAGAAAGGGGGGGGGGTTAGTGTGATTGGGGGAGGAGAATTTTAGCAGGGGACCTAGATTAAGACCACTGACTGCCTTCTGCTGCTGGAACCCACCTACAGTGCTCTGCACACAGTAAGCGCTCAATAAATACGATTGATTGATTGGGTGAGTCACCTCATCTTACGGGGTGGGGGAGGAAAATAAAGTGGGGGGGGCTTAGTGTGATTAGGGGGAGGGGAATTTGAGGAGGGGGCCTAGATAAAGACCACTGGCTGCCTTCTGCTGCTGGAACCCAGTCCAGTGCTCTGCACACAGTAAGCGCTCAATAAATATGATTGATTGGGTGAGTCGCCTCACCTTATGGGGTGGGGGAGGAAAAGAAAGTGGGGGGGGCTTAGTGTGATTAGGGGGAGGAGAATTTTAGCAGGGGGCCTAGATTAAGACCACTGACTGCCTTCCGCTGCTGGAACCCAGTCCAGTGCTCTGCACACAGTAAACGCTCAATAAATATGATTGATTGGGTGAGTTGCCTCATCTTACGGGGTGGGGGAGGAAAAGAAAGTTGGGGGGGGGCTTAGTGTGATTAGGGGGAGGAGAATTTTAGGAGGGGACCTAGATTAAGACCACTGACTGCCTTCCGCTGCTGGAACCCAGTCCAGTGCTCTGCACACAGTAAGCACTCAATAAATACGATTGATTGATTGGGTGAGTCGCCTCATCTTACGGGGTGGGGGAGGAAAAGAAAGTGGGGGGGGCTTAGTGTGATTAGGGGGGAGGAGAATTTTAGAAGGGGGCCTAGATTAAGACCACTGACTGCCTTCCGCTGCTGGAACCCAGTCCAGTGCTCTGCACACAGTAAGCGCTCAATAAATACGATTGATTGATTGATTGGTTGAGTCGCCTCATCTTACGGGGTGGGGGAGGAAAAGAAAGTTGGGGGGGGCTTAGTGTGATTAGGGGGAGGAGAATTTTAGCAGGGGGCCTAGATTAAGACCACTGACTGCCTTCCGCTGCTGGAACCCAGTCCAGTGCTCTGCACCCAGTAAGAGCTCAATAAATACGATTGAATGAATGAATGAATGAAAATCCCGGCTCCGCCAATTGTCAGGTGGGTGGCTTTGGGCAAGTCACTTCAGCTTCTCTGGGCCTCAGTTCCCTCATCATCTGTTAGACTGTGAGCCCACTGTTGGGTAGGGACTGTCTCTATATGTTGCCAATTTGTACTTCCCAAGCGCTTAGTACAGTGCTCTGCACATAGTAAGCGCTCAATAAATACGATTGATGATGATCTGTCAAATGGGGAGGAAGACGGTGAGGCCCCCCCCCCCGCCCCGTGGGGCAACCTGATGACCTTGTATCCCCCCCGCCCCTCCCAGCGCTGCGCACAGTGTTTGGCGCCTAGTAAGCGCTTAAGAAATGCCGTCGTCATTATTATTATGATAATGGCAAAGCTCGGCCAGTTAAGTCGCGATCAGAACCGTGGACAGCGGAGGCGCCCCGGCCGGCGGCCGTTCCTGGGCGGCTGGGGCTGGCGGGGCGGGGACGGGACGGGAGGGGACGGACGGGACGGGAGGGGACGGACGGGAAAAGACGGGAGGGGACGGGAAAAAAGACGGGAGGGGACGGGAAAAGACGGGAGGGCGCTCTGCTGCCACCTGCGGCCCGCCGAGCCCGCCACAGGCAGCCCCAGTCTCCGAGCCTCCGCCGGCGGCCAGGACACGCACCTCGCCCAGCGCCATGGCGTCGCCGGGAGCTTTCGACCGCAGCGTCCCGGCCACCAAGATCGAGATAACCGTGTCCTGCCGGTGAGCACCGGCCCGGGCGAGACAGGGGGCCGAGCTCCCACCCCTGGCTGGACGCCTCTGAAAGCCCGTGGAGGTGCCAAGGGCCGGGGCGGGGGGCCGGGGGGGGATCGGAACGGGAAGAAAGTTGTGGTAGTTCAGCCCGGGGAGCTCGTCCTACCCCCCACCCCTCGGTGGGGCTTTCCCAGCCTCCGGTCCCGGGCTCCCTGGGCGCCGGTCCCGGTTTCAGAGCGGGATTGCTCGGTGGTCTGGTGGCGGATCGGAGGAGGGATCCCGGGAAGGAAAGAAATCCTCTATCCCTCCCCGTGGTGGGGTGGAGCTGGCCCCTCCGCCAGGAGCCCGGCTCCGTTTACTTCCTCCCTCCCCATCCGTGAGCCGAATGAATCCGGCGGGGCGACAAGAGGAAGAACATCGGGAATTCTTGACCGGCTTTCACCCACCGCTTCTGTCCGTTCGTGCACCTGTCCGTCTCTGTCTCTCCCTCTCTCTGTCTGTCTGTCTGCCTGTCTGTCTCTCTCCCTCTAGGAACCTGCTGGATCTCGATACCTTTTCCAAATCTGATCCCGGTAGGCGGTTCCAGCCCCCTGGACCGGCGGGTCACTCCTTCCCCCCACCCCCCAGACCCGCTCCCACGCTCCGGGTTCCCCAGAGCTCCCCGTCCCGAACACTGCCGTCGACTTCCTCCGCTCCTCCCCTCCTCTCTTCCCTCTCTTTTCCCTGGTCAGCCCAGGTCTCCCCTTCCCGCGGATCGTTTCCTTCGGGACTCCGTCCGGGGGGGGATGGGGGACGGGGGCGGGAGGGCCTAGGCTGACGGCTGGCTCTCCGTGACAGTGGTGGTGCTGTTCGCGCAGAGCAGGGCCAGCCAGGAGTGGAGGGAGGTGAGTTTTCGGTCGGGATCGCCCCGCTGCCCTCCGTGCCCCGCTCTTCTGCCCCCGGCTGGGCCCAATCGGCCCTCCCTAGGACGGAGCTCGGAGCGGCCAGCCTCTTGGGGGGCGGCGGCACGGTCCCGCTCCTCCTGGGCCCCGGGCCGGAGCGACCCCCCTCCCGCCCCCTCTCGCCCGATCGTCTGTTTACGGCTGCGGCAGCCGCGCCCTAAGCTTGGGCGGCAGATCACGGGTTAACCCGTCGGTGCCCGCACACCCCGCCCAGTTCGGCCGGACGGAGGTGATCGACAACACGCTCAACCCGGACTTCGTGCGCAAATTCGTCCTGGATTACTTCTTCGAAGAGAAGCAGAACCTGCGCTTCGATGTGTGAGTCGCTGGCGCGCCCGGCCCGCCCCAACCCCTTTTCGTCGCCTCCTCTGCCACCTCGGCCCCTCCGCCACACACCAATCGATCCATCGTATTTATTGAGCGCTTACTGTGTGCAGAGCACTGGACTAAGCGCTTAAGCACCACACCTCGCTCCTCCTTTCTCATCAGGTACAACGTGGATTCTAAAACCAACATCTCCAAACCGGTGAGCGCTCCCTCGCCCCGATTCCCCCGAGCGGCTCGCCAAGCCGGCTACCCTCCTCAGCCTCCGTCTCCTGGGCCGGCCGGTCTCTGGGGCCCCAGAGAGCGACCCTCCCCTGCCCCCGCCCCCCGCCTACTCGTTCATTCGTCCTGCTGAGGCTGGGGAGGGCAGGGGACAAACACCCGCGGCCGCTCCCCACCGCCAAGCCTCCAAGTCGCCCAGTTGACTGCCTCTGTTTCCTTCTTTGGCCGCCGGGATCGGCAGAAGGTAAGGGCAAAACCGGGGCAGGAGGAGGGCGAAATCGCTTCCCTTTCTTCGCGCCCCAGGCCCGGATCAAGTGCCGGAACGGAACGGGCGGGCGCAAACCCCTGAGCTGGCAGTGCGCCTTTATTTGCGTGCGCGTCACGTATGTCAGGAGGCCCAGAAGCCCCTTGCCTCCTGCTCCATTTTAGAAAGTCTCGGTTGGGCTCTCCCAGGCCCACTTAATCTCGCCTGGGAGCACCGCCGGGCCCCAGAGCTCTGGACTCTCCCGGCCGGTCCCCCGGGAGGGGCGGTTGCCCGCTTTCCCGGGGCCCGTGGGCTCTGCGCCGCCCCGGACACTGGCGGCCCGGTCTTTCTGCTGCAGGACTTCCTTGGGCAGGCGTTCCTGGCCCTGGGCGAGGTGATCGGAGGGCAGGGCAGCCGCGTGGAGCGGCCCCTCACGTGAGCTGGGTTTCGGGGACGGTTTCCCTGCGGCGACGTGCTGAATCCCCCCCCCCTCCGCTAGACCCACTCGGGAGGGCGGGTGTGGGCTGTGGGAATGGAGGCCAACAAGGAATCCCTTCTCCAGGAGGCCCGACGAAACCGTCATTTCCCCCTCTTCCCTCCCCCTTCTGCGTCACCCTTGCGCTTGAAGCACTGGCTAGTCACCCCGACCTCTCCCCGCCAGCCTGGACAGAGTGTCTCCCCCCCCCACCCCAAATTGGTAGCACGTGGCCGAGGGGGTGAGGGGGTGGAGGTGGACCTAGGTGGATGGGCTGCCCGACCCAGCTCTCTTAACCGGGACAGACCGTGGAGGAAATAGGGCACCTGTCAGCAAGATGCTGCTTTTCCCTGAGGGTCCCAAAGGAGGGAGGACACACTTGCCCAACCTGAGCAACGCTCTGGGCTTCCAACTGGGAGCATCAAGGGCAGGGGATTCCGAGCGGGTACCCAGAGAGCCGAAGGGATGGACTTTCAATCACTCGATCCATCAACCGTGTCTGGAGAGAAGGGACGGTAGCCCAAACCAAGCCCGGCCACGAGGAGCTACTTCGGGCGAGTGAGGCCGGTCCTCACTCGCCCTCTGCCACCCGGCCCTGCCCTCACCCTTGCTGAAGGTTATGCTCTGGCCAGCAGGGGCATTCCAGGGAAGAAATGTGGGACAATCCTCCTAACCGCTGAGGAGCTCAGCAATTGTCGGGTTAGTGTTACAGGCCTCTGGGGGTTGTAGGGGCGGGGGAGAGGGGGATTTTCTAGCTTTTCCTGGGATGTAGCCCCAGGGGGGGAAGCCGAGTGGAGGGGGGATCCGCATGAACTAGAAGGTAGAGGGGAATCTGTTGCCACCATCTATATATACGCCCGATTCTGGGCTCTTGCCGCCACTTTCCCTCCTGACCATTGGGGAGTTGGGGAATTGGACACTGAGGGGAGATGGAGGGATCCTGGGGCTCCACCCACTCCCCTGTTGCCTCCCGCCGTCTCTCCCAGGATATCGCCACGATGCAGCTCTGTGCCAACAAACTGGACAAGAAGGATTTCTTTGGGAAGTCGGACCCCTTCCTCGTCTTCTATCGGAGCAACGAGGATGGCACGTGCGTTCCTTTGGCTTGCTGGGCTGGATTTTGGACTCCACCGGCTAGGGCCTCAGAACTGAAACCGAGGAGGCAGGCTCCTTTTGGGGCATTATTACCTAGACGGGATCAGACTTTCCCTCACTGTTCTATTTAGGTCCCGTCCCTATTCAGGAGTCCCTCACCCCCTGCCCAGCTGCACAATATTCCCAGCTTTCAGCTCTCCATGCCTAGTTCCTCCTCTTCCTCCTCCTCCTTTTTTTAAAAAAAAATGTTATCTGTTAAGTATATACTATGTGCCAGGCACTAAATTAAGCTCTGGGGTAGAGGCAAGATAATATCAGATCGAACATAGTCCCCATCCCACATGGGGCTCCCAATCTTCATCCCCATTTTACAGATGAGGTAACTGAGTCACAGAGAAGTTTAGTGATCTGACCATAGTCACACAGCAAACAAGTGGCAGAGCTGGGATTAGAACCCAGATCCTTCCGATTTCCAGGCCCACACTCCATCCACTAGGCCGTGCTCCTCTCCCTCCTCCGCCTCCCCGCTTCCCAGAAGCCTCCACCTTTGCCTTCTAGGTTCACCATTTGTCACAAGACCGAAGTGGTGAAGAACACACTGAACCCCGTGTGGCAGCCCTTCCAAATTCCCGTCCGGGCACTCTGCAATGGTGACTATGACAGGTGGGGGTTACGTTTTGTGTGGAGAGGGGCCCAGGCAGGGAGGGGCCTGCTTTCTGAGACTCCGGTTAAGTCACTTCCCACGCTGTATTTCAGGACTGTGAAGATAGACGTGTATGACTGGGACCGAGATGGGAGGTGAGGCTCCCCTGGTGTGTGCCCCCAAGCCCTGCCCTACGCAAATTCCTTCCCTTCACTCAGAGACCCGCCCTGCCTTCCAGCACCGTTGGCCTCGGGCCCGACCCCTTCATTCATTCATTCAATCGTATTTATTGAGCGCTTACTATGTGCAGAGCACTGTACTAAGCGCTTGGGAAGTACAAGTTGGCAACATATAGAGATGGTCCCTACCTAACAACGGGCTCACAGTCTAGAAGGGGGAGACAGACAACAAAATAAAACATGTGGACAGGTGTCAAGTCATCAGAATAAGTAGAAATGAAGCTAGATGCACATCATTAACAAAATAAATAGAATAGTAAATATGTACAAGTAAAATAAATAGAGTAATAAATCTGTACAAACATATATACACATATGCAGGTGCTGTGGGGAGGGGAAGGAGGTAAGGTTGTGGGGATGGGGAGGGGGATCAATCTGGGAAGGCCTCCTGGAGGAGGTGAGCTCTCAGTAGGGCTTGGAAGAGAGCTAGCTTGGCGAATGTGGGGAGGGAGGGCATTCCAGGCCAGGGAGAGGACGTGGGCCGGAGGTCGACGGCGGGACAGGCGAGAACGAGGCCCAGTGAGGAGGTTAGCGGCAGAGGAGCGGAGGGTGTGGGCTGGGCTGGAGAAGGAGAGAAGGGAGGTGAGGTAGGAGAGGACGAGGTGATGGAGAACCTTGAAGCCGAGAGTGAGGAGTTTTTGCCTGATGCGTAGGTTGACCGGTACCCCTTCGTTCTTCCCTCCCGCACCTGGGATGGGGGCCGATGGCCTCCCCCAGCCCGAGCCCTCACCGTCTATCCCATTGCAGTCATGACTTCATTGGAGAGTTCACGACCAGTTACCGGGAGCTGACCCGAGCCCAGAGCCAATTTACAGTGTATGAGGTGAGATGCCCCAGTTTATCCGGCAGGCGCCTGCCCTCACCTTGCCTCTCCTGTCCTCCTGTCGGCCCTGGCTACTTATTACTCCTCCCCATGCTGCCCACCTCTCCCTTGCCCCTCCCACCAGCAGCCCTGATTGATTGCCATTGCCTTCTCCACCCCACATTTGCAGGTTCTTAACCCTCGGAAGAAATGTAAGAAGAAGAAATATGTCAATTCCGGGACGGTGAGTTCTGGGCCGTTGCCCCAATTCCTGTTTGGGTCTGGTTTCCCCCTTCTCCCCCTTCCTTCCTCCCTTTCTCTTTCCTCCCCTCCCCCAGGCCTCCATCCAGGCCTCTCATCCTTTCCCATAGGTGACACTGCTGTCTTTCACTGTGGACTCCGAGTTCACCTTCGTAGATTACATCAAGGGCGGGTGAGTTTGCTGACCAAGGGCCACAGAAGCGTATCAGGTGCCCCCGGGCCAGGCACCCCTTCTCTTTCCTCTTGAGGCTATAGCTGCCCCGGGGGTGGGGGTGGTGGGGGTGGTGTATGTATGTGTGTGTGTCCCCTCTCCCCACTGCCCCCTCTGCCCCGCCGCCAGATGGGAAATCTCCTGACACTCTGGCACCATGACCAGGCCCCAGTATAAATGACCGGGGGGACCAGAAAAGTCTAGCCTGGATGGGGGAAGCCTAGCCAGGGGTCAGGCTGGGTTGGACTGTAAGCTCGTCGTGGGCAGGGAATGTGTCTATTTATTGTTCTGTTGTACTCTCCCAAGTGCTTAGTGCAGTGCTCTGCACACGGTAAGTGCTCAATAAGTGCAACTGAATGAATGGATTGGGTGCTAAATCCAGAAAGGGGAACGCAGCCCTTACCCCTCTTACCCCCCAGGACCCAGTTGAACTTCACAGTGGCCATAGACTTCACTGCCTCCAATGGTGAGTCACAGGCATCCGGCTACCCGCTCAGGAAGGAGGAGGCCTGAGGCCCTCCCTCTCCACTCCCTGGGGCAACCAACCATTCTCCTTTAGGGGGAGGCACCTCCCAACACGGAAGTCGCCGTCCCCCTGGCCAGGGAAGTGGGCAGGGGGAAAGAGTCCAGGCTGGATGACTGGGAGGACTGGGTGACCCGGAGGATTGTATCCCGGCAGGGAACCCCCTGCAGCCCACCTCCCTGCACTACATGAGCCCGTACCAGCTCAGTGCCTATGCCATGGCACTCAAGGCCGTCGGGGAGATCATCCAGGACTATGACAGCGACAAGCTCTTCCCAGCCTACGGCTTTGGAGCCAAGCTGCCCCCTGAGGGCCGGATTTCCCATCAGTTCCCGCTGGTAGGCAGGGGCGCCTGGCGGGCAGGAGTTCACCCCACCCCTCAGCCATCTGACCCCAAGATCGGAACGAGGGGCTAGGGGCAGTCAGCCCTTCCTTCTGCTCCCCCCCACCCAACCCCTCTCCTGGCAGAACAACGATTCCGAGAATCCCAACTGCGAAGGCATCGAGGGGGTCCTGGAGAGCTACTTCCAGAGCCTGAGGACTGTTCAGCTCTATGGTCCCACCTATTTCGCCCCAGTCATCAACCAGGTGGCCCGGTGAGTGGAGCGGGGAGTGAGAAAATTCACAGAAGGGCCGGGAAAGCAGGGGTGGCCCTCCTCCGGAACCCCCGGAACCGGAGGCCAGAGGGTGAGGTAGGGCAGCCCGCCCTTGGCCGCTCGTCGTTTTCTCGGTGGGTCCGTCACGGATCGTTCCTCTTCTCCTGGAGCCCAGCCTGGCCCGGATGAGTCGCCGGGGAAACACGGGAGGGCTTGGCAGCGGGCCGGGCGGAAAGGGGGCTTGTGGTCCGACCCCCGGGGGCCTCGTCCTTCCGCAGGGCAGCGGCGCAGGTCTCGGATGGGTCCCAGTACTACGTGCTCCTCATCATCACGGATGGGGTCATCTCAGACATGACGCAGACCAAGGAGGCCATTGTCAGTGTGAGTCTGGGGCAGGGAGGGGGCATCGGGGGGTGAGGGGACATCCTGAGCTGGTGCCCAGGATGAGCACATCCCTCCTGCTCCGGCCGCAGCTCTCTCTGCTGCTGCAGCCAGGCCCCCGGGCATTACCCCCTCTCCCCCAAGGGCTCCCCCCGGCCCCCACACCATCCACCTCCTTTCAGGCTTCCTCATTGCCCATGTCCATCATCATTGTGGGAGTGGGGCCTGCTATGTTTGAAGGTGAGTGTGGGAGGGTAAGTAGGGGTGGGGGAGCGGCCTTGAAAATGACAAGAAAACGGGGGCTGGGACCGATTCTGCTCTCCTGACGGCAGTGGGGGGTGGGGGGTACGGGAGGGGCAACTGAGAGAAGAGTGGCCTGGAAGGGGGGGAGGAGGGGGGGGAGAGAGGAGAACAGTCCAGGGCCCAGCGGCCCTCCTCCCCCAGCCCCAGCAACAAATGTTTCCTCCACAGCGATGGAAGAGTTGGACGGGGACGATGTGCGGGTGTCCTCCCGCGGCCGCTACGCAGAGAGGGACATCGTGCAGGTAGGACTGGGTGGGACCAGAGGGGCACGGGGGCGGGGGGGAGGTGGGGAAACAGGGGAGTCGTTCCACCCGGCAGAGGGAGGGATAAGAGAGCTAGGCTGAGCCCCATCCCCAGGCCCGGGCTTCCGTCCTTTAGCCCTTGTCCCCCCGCCCCCGCCAAATCCCCCCTCCCTCTTGTCTTGCAGTTTGTCCCTTTTCGTGACTACATAGACCGTTCCGGGAACCAAGTGCTGAGCATGGCCCGGCTAGCCAAGGATGTGCTGGCTGAGATCCCCGAGCAGCTGCTGTCCTACATGCGCAGCCGGGACATCAAGCCACGGCCCGCCCCGGTCTCTGGCCCCTGCTCTGCCTCCCTGAAGCCTTGAGCCCCCTCTGCCCCCTGCCCCCTCTGCTTCCCGCACATAGTCACTAGTGGGCCCAGCCTGGCCTGGCCCAGCCCAACCCAACCCAGCTCTAGCAATGAACCTGTGGAGGGAAGACCGTCCTTGCACTGAGCTGCAGTGGTGACCCCCCTGCCCCTAGCTGGCAGGGCCAGCCCAGCTGGACAAGACCTGCCCGATCCAGGATGGCCAAGAGAGAGACCGTGGCAGGAATAGAAGATGGATCCAGCTGAAGCCATTGTGTTCTCATGCCAATAATAAATCTAAGCTTCATCCCTCATCTTTCTCACGCGTCTGGTGCGGGGAAAGTGTGAGCGTGGATGAGCGTGCGCGTGTGTGTGTCTGCCGGCCTCTGTGTGCACGCACACGTACAGGGCAGGCTGCTGGGTGAGAAGTGGAGTCTGGAGCAGGAGCCCACGCTGTTTCGGGGCTGGAGGCGTGAAGGGATTGATACTATCTTGGAATGTGGCTTGAGGCAAACTCTAGACTCAAGACAGTCTTGGCTCTGACCCTCGGGGGCGGGGGGGGGGGGGGGCGGTGGTGGTGTCACCAGCTGGTAAAGAGGGGCAGAGTCAAGGGGTGGAGCCCGCCATCCATCCAGCCGTCCACCTCAGGGAAGGACTAAAGCCAGGAGTCCTGAAAGCCAGGGGCTGGAGAACAGCTGCACCCCCCCCGAAACTGACATAGTTCCTCACTCGGGAATCGGGGGGCGGGGGAGAGAGCAGCAGAAACCCAGCCAAGATGGAGATGAATTATGCTCCAGATGCTAAACGACTGACCACGTTCACTACCTCCTCCAGCTAACAGAAAAATGACGAGAATACCAAATGCCCGTTGGCTTTCTGTTTATCGATTGGCGTGAAACCGTTCGATCCAGTGAAATTCAGCAGGGCTTTCAATCGCTCAACAAAACAGCGATTGACTCGACGTCCACAGTCCTCCCGGAGGAGACCTAACGGAACGAACCCACGCCCAGGAGCCAAGCAGAGTGACCCGCTCTCGCCGAGATGATTTCCAACCAGCTCGATGACTGGACGCGCCTCCTCGTCTCCGGAGCCCATGCTGGATGTGCCAACGATGCAGCAGAACTAGAAAGAAAAATGCAACCATTTGGAGTGGAGGGGCCTGATCGACTGAGAGGACGCTCCCTAACACCGATCGGCCAGGTTGCCAATACGGCTCCAGGCACACGGATGGGGAAGAAATGGAAGAAAGCAGACCTCCCTCAGCCAGGAGATAAACCAGATCGGCATATTGGACGGCAAACGTCGTGGCAGGAAACCCTCAGTATGGACCAGTTTCCGGAAAAGTGGAACATCCCCCTGAAGTAGAGAAGGCTCTGTTTAGCCACCACTGGGGATCTTAGGCAGCTCACGGGTGTAAACTGTCAAAGGTATTTATTGAGCACTTATGGCCTACAGAGCACCGTACTAAGAGCTTGGGAGAGTCCGATATACCGGAGTAGGTAGACACGTTCACTAACCGTTGTGGTCTTTAAGCCTTTACGTCACGCCCGGCCCTGTAGTGAGCATCGAGGAAGACAGAAGAGAGGTTGGACGCCGGCCTCGTTCCACGTGGGGTTCCCGGTCCAAGCAGACATAGCATACAGCTTCACACAAAGCAGGGTGAAGATGGGCGGCCCCAAAACTCCCAGCACGTGTCTCCTGCCTCGACAGGACGCTTCTCTCCCTCCCTCCCCCTCCACCCCCCTCCACCGAGAAGCCAAAAAGCTCTTCAGGGAAAACCTACAGTGGACTCTGCAGAGCCAAAGATGAAACTCTTTGCTCGGGTGTCTTGTCTCCTTGAGTTCATGAAGGAGAGTTGGATGAAAGGATAAATAAAAGTTCTGTCTGGGACAGGGCAAGGCCACCTTCAGAGGGCCGGTTCAGGACGTGAGGAGGGGCCTTTGGGAGATGTCATTCGGACACTCCCAGGCCAGAGAAAGGAAGGGGCTGCAGGTTCTCCTGAATCAAACGTGGCCACTGACCCGGGCCCGCAGGGGGAGTTGGCCCCCTCTGCCTCTCGGCCTCGAGTTCCCACATCCCCAAACACACACGCTTGCACACACGGGGCGGCAACAGGGAAAAACTCACCAGGGCAGCAGAGGTGGACAATTTCTTGCAAGTACAATGCCCCGTTCACACGGGCTGATTCAACGGCCCTTGAGACAATCCTGGTCTAGAAGTTACCATCCCAAGGACCCTGAGGGAACAGTGGCTACTTCTGTCTTGGTCCGGGGAGGGGGCTGTTGGGTTGTGATCTCACCTTCCTGTGTGCAAAGCACTGTACTCACCACTGCGAGAGACTACCCAGGTAGGAATTGGACACGGTTCCCGTCCCACAGGGGTGGGGAAGAGGGGCTCGCAAGCTAAGAAAGAGGAAGCTCTAGCTTACACTTCCCCATTCCCCAACCGGAAAATGGGCTCCCCTGGCACCCCCACGTCATATACGGAGGGAGAAGTCAGGAGGGTTGACCAAGCTCTCCCTAGGGTGGGAGTTTCACAGCCACCTCTCTCCCTCCCCTGGCTCAGAGATGTCTGAGATGTTTCGGCCCAGAGCTGCCTCTCCCTGGTTTTTTCCTTAACAGTATTTGTTAAGTGCTTACTATGTGCCAGGCGTGTACTAAGTGCTGGGGTAGATACAGGAGAATCAGGATGGACATGGTCCCTGTCCCACAGGGGGCTTACAGCCTTAATTCCCATTTAACTGATGAGGAAACTGAGGCCCGAAGTTAATATTAATAATGATGATGGTATTTGTTAAGCACTTACTATGTGCAAAGCACCATTCTAAGCGCTGGGGGGACACAAGGTGATCAGGTTGCCCCTCGTGGGGCTCACAATCTTAATCCCCATTTTACAGATGGGGTAACGGAGGCCCAGAGAAGTTACGTGCCTTGCCCAAAGTCACACAGCCGACAAGTGGCACAGCCGGGATTAGAACCCATGACCTCTGACTCCCAAGCCCGGGCTCTCTCCACTGAGCCACGCTGCTTCCCATCAACGGGAAGCAGCCTGCCTGCCACCTCGTTGCGGGCAGGGAATGACTCACCCAAGGTCAGACAGCAGGCAAGTGGCAGAGCCGGAATTAGAACCCAGGGTCTCTGCTTCCCAGGCCCCCTCCCCTGCCTCCTAGGCTCGTGCTCCCGCTGTTTCCTTAGAGCTCCGCTCCTTTCCTTCCTCCTCCACTCTTTTCTGTGTCCCTCGGGCCCCCGGAGAACTTTGAGATGTTGCCTGCCTCTCCTCCTTGCTTCTTTTGCCTTTATTTGAGCCTGCAAAACCCCGGTGTTCTGCTCCCCAGCCCCAAGCAGACACCGACTTTCTTCTAACCCGTGTTCTTTCCGATTTTCATTGGCAGTCATTCGGACCACTCATTCCCTTGATCTGTGAGCACTGCCAACTGACTGATCCAAAACTGATCTGTGGGCCGATGAACGCGTTCTTTTCGATTCCAAAGGAGCAGCCTTCAGATGACCGTGCCCTGGTGAGACAGTCTGCCTCTGCCCGGGCAATTCTCCACCAACAATAACGCTAAGGTCGGGGTGATGGCCTTGAGGAAGCCCGGGTTGAGGACAACTCCCCGCTAGGCATAATTAAAAAATAATCATGGTATTTATTAAGCGCTTACTATGTGCCAGGCACGGTATGCTCCACGCGGGACAGAGACCGCGTGAAACCTGTCTAGCCTGTACCTACCCCAGTGTTTAGTACGGTGCCTGGCACGGGCTGGGGTGGATACATGCGAATCAGGTTGGACGCAGTCCCTGTCCCACGTGGGGCTAAGTCTCAGTCCCATTTTACAGATGAGGTGACTGAGGCCCAGAGAAGTGAAGTGACTTGCCCAAGGTCACGCGGCGGAGCGGGATTAGAACCCGTGACCTTCTCTCAGGCCGGCACTCTATCCGCTACGCCGTGCGGCTTCTGTGTCTGGCACCGCTCGTGCCACCCCTTTCCTCGGAGGCCACTCTGGCGCTTCAAGGCCCGGTTTGCTGAAAATGAAGAGCCTTTCTCAGATCGCAGCTCCGAGCACGCACAGGGAAGTCATGAGGAGCAGTGGGGCCCATCCCGTTGCGGGCCGGGAATGTGTCTACCAACTCTTGTTATGCTGTCCTCTTCCACGCACTCAGAAGATGCCACCAAAGTCTCATTATGCCGTCGATAATTCCCCTGCTGTTGGATCCCTGAGGCCAAGGAGCTAACTGTGGGCAATTTAACAGATGAAGAGGTGCTAACTGCCGGAGGGAGGGTAAATCTGGAAGAGGGAGACAAGTGACGATCTACAGACGATCTATAAATTAGAATTACTAAACTCTTAGTACAGTGCTCTGCACACAGTAACCGCTCAATAAATACGATTGATTGAATTACTGGAAAGAGCATGGGCCTGGAAATCAGAAGGATCTGAGCCTGAACAGATCCTGTCTCTGTTATGTGACCTTGGGCAAGTCCCTTAACTTCTCCGTGACCCGGTTACCTCATCTGTAAAATGGGGATTATGGGACTGTGTCCAACCTGATTAATTTGTATTAACTCTCTCTCTGTCTCTGCCTCTCTCTCTCTCTGTCTCTGTTTCCCTGTTTGTCTCTGTTTCTCTTTCTGTCTCTGCCTGTTTGTCTCTCTCTCTGTCTCTGTCTGCTTCTCTGCCCTCTCTCTCTCCATTTCTCTATTTCTTCCTCTCTTTCTCTGTCTCTGTTTCTCTGCCCCCTCTCTGTTTCTCCCTCTCTCTCTCCATTTCTCTATTTCTTCCTCTCTTTCTCTGTCTCTCTGTTTCTCTGCCCCCTCTCTGTTTCTCTCTCTCCATTTCTATTTCGTTAATATGTTTGGTTTTGTTCTCTGTCTCCCCCTTCTAGACTGTGAGCCCACTGTTGGGTAGGGACTGTCTCTATATGTTGCCAACTTGTACTTCCCAAGCGCTTAGTACAGTGCTCTGCACACAGTAAGTGCTCAATAAATACAATTGATTGATTGATTGATTGATTGGAGTGCTCTGCGCACGGGAAGCGCTCAATAAATACCGCTGATTGTTTGCTAGCGGAAAGAGCCCAGGCCCGGGAGTCAGACGGGAAAACCGACGTTGTCAGGATTGGTGATGTGAATAGGAATAATTGTGTTAAGCACTTACTCTGTGCCAAGCACTATACTAAGCGCTAGGAGAGGTACGTGGCTCAGTGGAAAGAGCACGGGCTTGGGAGTCGGAGGTCATGGGTGCCAGTTTCTGCTCCGCCACTTGTCTGCTGTGTGACCTTGGGCAAGTCGCTTCACTTCTCTGAGCCTCAGTTCCCTCATCCGGAAAACGTGAGCACCACGTGGGACAACCTGATCACTTTGTATCTACCTGCAGCGCTTAGAACAGTGCTCGGCACACAGTAAGCGCTTAACAAATACCATCATTATTATTACAAGGCTGGCCACAGTCCCTATCCCACAGGGGGCTCACAGTCTAAGGGGGAGGAGGGGCAGGTACTGACTCCCCGTTTTACAGACGAGGAAGCCGTAGAGAAGCAGCAGGATGAGGGAACTGAGGCACAGAAAAGTGAAGCGACTTGCCTGAGGTCACACAGCAGACAAGCGGCGGAGCCGGGATTAGAATAATAATAATTGTGATATTCGTTAAGTGCCTACTATGTGCCAGGATCTGTACTAAGCACTGGGGAGGATACAAGCAAATCGGGTTTGCCACAGTCCCTGTCCCACATGAGGCTCACATTGTTTTGTTGTCTGTCTCCCCCTTCTAGACTGTGAGCCCGCTGTTGGGTAGGGCCCGTCTCTATATGTTGTCAACTTGTACTTCCCAAGCGCTTAGTGCAGTGCTCTGCACACAGTAAGCGCTCAATAAGTACGACTGAGTGAATGAATGGCTCAGTGGAAAGAGTCCGGGCTTTGGAGTCAGAGGGCATGGTTTTGTTCTCTGTCTCCCCCTTTTAGACTGTGAGCCCACTGTTGGGTAGAGACTGTCTCTATATGTTGCCAATTTGTACTTCCCAAGCGCTTAGTACAGTGCTCTGCACATAGTAAGCGCTCAATAAATACGATCGATGATGATGATGGTGGGTTCAAGTCCCGGCTCCGCCAATTGTCAGCTGTGTGACTTTGGGCAAGTCATTTCACTTCTCTGGGCCTCAGTTCCCTCATCTGGAAAATGGTGATTAAGGCTGTGAGCTCCCCGTGGGACAACCTGATCACCTTGTAACCTCCCCAGCGCTTAGAACGGTGCTTTGCACATAGTAAGCACTTAATAAATGCCACTAAAAAAAACCACTGTACTCCCCAAGTGCTTTGGGCAAGTCACTTCACTTCTCGGGGCCTCAGTTCCCTCATCTGGAAAATGGGGATTAAGGCTGTGAGCTCCCCGTGGGACAACCTGATCACCTTGTAACCTCCCCAGCGCTTAGAACAGTGCTTTGCACGTAGTAAGCACTTAATAAATGCCACTAAAAAAAAAAAAACCTGTACTCCCCGAGCGCTCGGTCGAGTGCTCTGTGCTCAATAAGTACGATGGAATGGACGGTACGGATGAGGTTGAGTGCTCTGTACACAGTAAGCGCTCAATAAATACGATTGACTGATTGACTGAAGCGGCCAGCCCCGGGTTCGACGGCAGACAAGGGGCAGGGGCGGAACTAAAATTGGAGAAGCAGCGTGGCTCAGTGGAAAGAACCCGGGCTTTGGAGTCAGAGGTCACGGGTTCGAATCCCTGCTCCGCCAATTGTCAGCTGGGTGACTTGGGGCAAGTCGCTTCACTTCTCTGGGCCTCAGTTATCTGTAAAATGGGGATTAAGATTGTGAGCCCCCGTAGGATAACCTGATCCCCTTGTAACCTCCCCAGCGCTTTAAACGGTGCTTTGCACGTAGTAAGCACTTAATAAATGCCACTAAAAAAAAAAAAAAACTGTACTCCCTGAGCGCTCGGTCGAGTGCTCTGCGCTCAATAAATACGATCGAATGGACGGTACGGATGAGGTTGAGTGCTCTGCACACAGTAAGCGCTCAATAAATACGATTGATTGATTGATTGATTGATTGAAGCGGCCGGCCCCGGGTTCGACGGCAGACAAGGGGCAGGGGCGGAACTGGAGAAGCAGCGTGGCTCAGTGGAAAGAACCGGGGCTTTGGAGTCAGAGGTCACGGGTTCGAATCCCGGCTCCGCCAATTGTCAGCTGGGTGACTTGGGGCAAGTCGCTTCACTTCTCTGGGCCTCAGTTATCTCATCTGTAAAATGGGGATTAAGATTGTGAGCCCCCCGTGGGATAACCCGATCACCTTGTAACCTCCCCAGCGCTTAGAACGGTGCTTTGCACGGAGCAAGCACTTAATAAATGCCACTAAAAAGAAACAACTGTACTCCCTGAGCGCTCAGTCGAGTGCTCAGCGCTCAATAAATACGATGGAATGGACGGTACGGATGAGGTTGAGTGCTCTGCACACAGTAAGCGCTCAATAAATACGATTGATTGATTGATTGAAGCGGCCGGCCCCGGGTTCGACGGCAGACAAGGGGCAGGGGGCGGAACTGGAGAAGCAGCGTGGCTCAGTGGCAAGAGCCCGGGCTTTGGAGTCAGAGGTCACGGGTTCGAATCCCGCCTCCGCCAACTGTCAGCTGGGTGACTTGGGGCAAGTCGCTTCCCTGGGCCTCAGTGATCTCATCTGTAAAATGGGGATGAAGACTGTGAGCCCCCCGTGGGACACCCTGATCACCTTGTAACCTCCCCAGCGCTTAGAACGGTGCTCTGCACAGAGTAAGCGCTTAATAAATGCCATTATTATTAACTGGCACCCCGGTCGTCTGGCTCCCAGGCACCTTTCAAGCTGCTCCTCCGCCGAAGGGGACGAGGGGAAGAAGTGTTTCCTTCCGTGGGCTTTTCTTTCCGCGCCCCGCCCCGCCGGCCGCTTTGACCTCCCGCCCGGTCCGGCTCGTTGGCGGCGTCCCTCCTCCCTCCCTCCCGTCCATCAACCCGCCTCCCCTTCCCCCGTCGCCTTCCCTTTCCGGGGCCCGGTTGGGGCCTTTCCGCAGGTCTGGACCCCGCCCAAGCTCCGGGGAGAGCGGCCCCACCACGGGGGCCCCGGCGGCCGGCCGAGCCCGGGAGGCCCCGCCCCACACCTAGCGGCGCGATTGACGCTCGCAGATTCCCGGTCAACGGTCAGGACGCTCCAAAGGACGCCGCAAAGAGAGCCCGGCCGCCGGGGGAGCGGCCCCGGTCTCGGGGCGCTGCGGGCCGGCCCCGGGGGCCGGGGGCCGGCGGGAAACAGGGCTCCGAGCTCGGGGACTGTGACGAAAGTGCGGCTGGCCGAGGGCCCGGAGCCAGGTTTACTTGGCGCCGCCGCTGCTGCCGCCGCCGCCGCCGCCGCCGCCGTTTCTCCTCAGGAGCCTCTATTGTTCCGGCGGCGGCGGCGCGGGCGGACCGAGTCCCCGGGCCGGGCGGGAGCCACGGGGCCCCGCGCGGTCCCTCCAGCGCTTCGGGCCCGGGCCGGGACCCGGCCGCCGGCGATGACCCCGGACTTGAGGCGGTCGGTGAGTGGGCCTCACTAGGGCAGCCCGGAGCGGCGGCGACGGAGGGCGGGCTCGGCGACCCCTGCTCGGAAGGGTTCGGGTTGGGGACGGACGGGGCGCGGGGGGGGGGGGGGGGCATTTTTCTCGGCCTCGGCTCGAGTGGCCCGGGCGAGAGCTTTGAGCAAAGGGCTCGCCCGCCCCGTCTCCCCGGGCGCCGCGCCGTGATCCGAAAGGCGGCTCGTCTCGTTGGGAGAAAGGGCCGGCCGGGCCGCGCAACTTCCGCGATGATTCTCCGCTTCCTTGGCTTGCCGATCGCTCCGCCCCCCGGCTGCTCCATTGGGGGGTTAGGGAGCGGGGGGTATTGTCTCGCCCGGAATCTCCCCGGGGCTTAATACGGGATCCTGCGCGCAGTGGGAGATCAATAAGTAGCACGGATCCATCCGGGGGTTGCCCGGTAAACACAGCCGCGGCCCACCGACGACCTGAGCCCCACGAGCTACGGGAGGCGAACTCCCGGAGGGGATCGTGTCTTCGAAGAGGAGCATCTCGGCCTAGTGGAAAGAGTAGCGGGGGTCTAACGAGCCCCAGCACTGGTGTGGGCCTGCCGGGTGACGGGGCCTCAGTTTCCCTATCCGTAAACGACCTGCCTCCCCCACCACTGCGAGCCCGTGTGGGATTTTCCTGTAGCTCTCCCGGTGTCCAGCACGGTGCCTGGCACTTGGGAAGCACCGGATAAATTCCACGCCCAACTGGAGACGCGGGAGCTCCGCGGGCTTGGGCTACAGCCGCTGTGACGGGTTGCTGGTCGGTACTGGTGAACCGGGTCCTTCTCTTCGAGAGGGGCACCGCAGGGAGGGGTGGCAGGTGCTCAGAATTACCGTCCGAGCCATAGAAAAGAGGAGCTTTTGTTTTTAAAACAAAAAAGGAGCCGTAACCTGACAGGAAGTGACTGCGACCGTGTTGAATTTGTGGTCTAGCCTGCCCTTACTCAGTAGAGGCCAGAATAACTTGGGTCTGTGACAACTCGTCCTGCTTGCTTGGGGGGTGGAGGCGGACGAGGGACGGTGACGACAGCCCAGCCTCCGGTCGGCCCCTGGCATCAGGGAACTAGGGGTGGTGCTGCCTAGAGGGTGTAGACCCCAGGGGTTTGGGAGCACGGGTGCGGTAGGGTGGCTCTGCTCTTTAGCTCGAGTGTGGGTCACTTTCCCTGGAGCCACCGGCCCCGGGGGGGAGGAGGAAAGGAAGGGGGGCTGGGGGAAACTCCCGCCAAGGAAGGGTGGTGGGACTCTTTGTTTTCAGTGGCAGAACCCAGGCTCCAATGCCAGTCCACCTCCCAGTCCCAGTTAAATCTCCGAACGGTAAAATTCGCTTCTTCCCAGCACTGTGCAATGTCGGGGTCACTGTTGTTCTGGGAATCGGCCCGGACTGAACACCTAGCCGGCCTTCAAGCTGGGGGTATTAATGTCTGTGCCGCAACCGCTCACTGTTAGCCTCTGAGCAAGTCATCTCCTTCTCTGGGCTCCACCTTCCCCTTCCGGAAAGGGTATGGGAGATTCTCGGCCCATTCTCCGGCAAGCCGCGTGGACAAACGGCCGGTGGCTAGATGAAGCGATAATAATAATAACGTCGGGACTTGTTAAGCGCCTACTACGTGCCAAGCACTGTTCTAAGCGCTGCGGTGGAAACAAGGTAATCAGGTTGCCCCACGTGGGGATCACAGTCTTCATCCCCATTTTGCAGATGAGGTGACTGAGGCCCAGAGAAGTGAAGTGATTTGCCCGAGGTCACGCAGCTGATAAGTCGCGGAGCCGGGATTGGAACCCACGACCTCTGACTCCCAAGCCCGGGCTCTTGCCACTTAGCCCCGCTGCTTCTTGGCAGGGAGCTCGGGGGGCTTGGCATGCCCCATGGGGGGTGGGGGGGGGGGGCTTGGCTTGCCGATCTCAGCTCCCGAAGCCGCGGGGGGCGGGAAACCCGTGGAGACAGTCGGCGATGGCGATGGCCTTCAGTGGGGATCTGTCCGGGAAGAGCTCCCGAAGGCTCGGGGAAGAGGGGGTGGCTGGAAACTGAGGCCAGGGGAGGCTTGGCCCCAACTGTCCCGCGTTGAGGCTTCCGATCCCCGTGGTGAAGCCGGGACACCTGCCCTAACGGCTGCTCTTTGAGTTCCAGATGTGACAGGATGGGGGTGGACTTTGACGTGAAGACTTTTTGCCACAACCTGCGGGCCACCAAGCCCCCCTATGAGTGCCCGGTGGAGACCTGCCGCAAAATCTACAAGAGTTACAGTGGCATCGAGTATCACCTCTACCACTACGACCATGACAACCCACCCCCACCCCAACAGACGCCCATCCGGAAGCACAAGAAGAAGGGCCGCCAGTCGCGCTCGGCCAACAAACAGTCGCCCAGCCCCTCGGAGATCTCGCAGTCCCCGGGCCACGAGGTGATGACCTACGCCCAGGCTCAGCGCATGGTGGAGGTGGACTTGCACGGCCGGGTGCACCGCATCAGCATCTTCGACAACCTGGATGTGGTGTCGGAGGACGAGGAGGCGCCCGAGGAGGCGCCCGAGAACGGCAGCAACAAGGAGAACACCGAGACCCCCACGGCCACCCCCAAGGCGGGCAAGCACAAGAACAAGGAGAAGCGCAAGGACTCTAACCACCACCACCATCACCACCACCACCACCACCACCACCACAGTGCTTCAGCTGGCACTACCCCAAAGCTCCCCGAGGTGGTGTACCGGGAGCTAGAGCAGGACACTCCAGACGCCCCACCGCGTCCGACCTCTTACTATCGGTAAGGCTAGGCCTGCTTCGATCAGTCCGTCGGCCCGTGGTGTTTGTTGAGCCCTTACTGCGTGCAGAGCACTGGACTGAGCACGTGGGAGGGAGAGCGCAGTTACCACGGAGTTGGTAGGCGCCCGTCCCCCTACCCACAACGAGCTCCAGTCTAGACGGGGGAGACCGACGTTAATGGAAAACCCAAAAAGCATGGCTACGTAGGCGCTCCCCTCCCCCGGCCACCTCCCTCATCCCTCGATCTCGCGATACTCCTACGGTTGAGTGGGCTGGGAGCGTCTCGCCTGCGGCCTGGATCCACAAGGAAGGACGGAAAGGGGCTTGGGGGAAGAGGCGAGACCCGAGGGGATGGCGTGTTGGTCGGCCTCAGTTCCGGCCCAGCGAGTATCCGTCGGCACGCGCCGAGCCAGGGTGCGGGACCCGGTTCTCGCGGGCCTCGGTTGCCGTTCGCTTGGGGGCCTTCCTCCCCGGGTGCCTGTTGCCTTCGATACCTTTCCCGGTTGGGTTTTTTTCCCTCCCCGGTTCTCACCTTCCTCCTTCCCTTTCTGGCTCTCCCGGCCTTCTCGTTCTACTCCCCCTCCCCCCCGCCCTCAGAGACCGTCATCCCCCTCTCCCTCCCTTCCACATCCCTTTCAAGGCCGGGTGACTGGCTGCAGCCTTCCACACGGTGGGAGAAACAGGATTGCACGGCCCCCGCCCAGGTTCCGCTGCCCAGGCTCCTCTTCGTTGTCTTTTGACCCTCAGAGCCTCAGGAGCTGAGGCAGAGCTCAGGACCCGGTCCCGTAATTTGCGGCTAGGGAGCCTCGTTCTGGGCCGGGACCTCTGGGGCGAGTAGCCGAAGAGGAGGAGGAGGTGGTGGGAGGTTTGCTCCGGGTCGGCGCATCTGGTCGTTCCCGTTCTACAACTTCCTTCTGGCCCGACGCAGCAACCGGTTGGCCCTCCTTACTGACTGGATTGGATCGGGAACGCAGGTGCCACCAACTTCCCCGACCCAGTGGGTATTTTGCAGTAGCTCTTTCAATAAATGGTGGCATTCGTTAAGGGCCGACTGTGGGCCAAGCGCCGTCCCGAGCGCCGGGGTAGGTGCCAGGTGATCAGGTGGGACACAGTCCCCGTCCCACGTGGGGCTCACGGTCTTCCTCGCCGGTTTGCAGGTGAGGTAACTGAGGCACAGAGAAGTTAAGTGACTTGACCGAGCTCCCACAGCAGACCAGCGCCGACTGTGGGCCAAGCGCTGTAATCCACACTGGGGGGCTGGAAGGAGGAGGAGGAGGAGGGAGACCGGACATATTGCCCTCCGTTTTACAGGGGAGGAAACCAGGGCCCAGAGGAGTGAAGCGACTGGCCCAAGGTCACACGGCAGGCACGCGGTGGAGCCGGGATTAGAACCGAGGTCCCCTGGCTCCCAGGCCCGTGATCTTTCCACCAGGCCGCGCCGCTGCCTCTCTCCTCTCCCCACCCCCCCCCGCCCCCGGCCCCGTGCAAAAAAAAAAACAAAAAAAAAACCCCAACCAGAAAACCGAACCCAGCCCGCGGCCTCCCCGTCTTCGGCGGCGTTTCCCTTCCTCGGGGACTGAGAGGAAAACTCCCAGTTCCAGTCCCGGGGAGGCGGGGGCGGCCACGGAATGGCACCATGCTGCCTTGCAGGTATATTGAGAAGTCGGCCGAGGAGCTGGATGAGGAAGTGGAGTACGACATGGACGAGGAGGACTACATCTGGCTGGACATCATGAACGAGCGTCGGAAGACCGAAGGGGTGAGTCCCATCCCCCAGGAGGTCTTCGAGTACCTGATGGACCGGCTGGAGAAGGAGTCGTACTTCGAGAGCCACAACAAAGGGGACCCGAGCACCCTGGTGGACGAAGACGCCGTGTGCTGCATCTGCAACGACGGCGAGTGCCAGAACAGCAACGTCATCCTCTTCTGCGACATGTGCAACCTGGCCGTTCACCAGGAGTGCTACGGCGTCCCTTACATCCCCGAGGGCCAGTGGCTCTGCCGCCGCTGCCTGCAGTCTCCTTCGCGGGCCGTGGACTGCGCCCTCTGCCCCAACAAAGGGGGCGCCTTCAAGCAGACCGACGACGGGCGCTGGGCCCACGTGGTCTGTGCCCTGTGGATCCCCGAGGTCTGCTTTGCCAACACGGTGTTCCTGGAGCCCATCGACAGCATCGAGCACATCCCTCCCGCCCGCTGGAAACTGACCTGCTACATCTGTAAGCAGCGGGGTTCGGGGGCCTGCATCCAGTGCCACAAGGCCAACTGCTACACTGCCTTCCACGTGACCTGTGCCCAGCAGGCCGGCCTCTACATGAAGATGGAGCCCGTCCGAGAAACCGGCGCCAACGGCACCTCCTTCAGCGTGCGGAAGACCGCCTACTGTGACATCCACACCCCGCCAGGCTCCGTGCGCCGCCTGCCCGCCCTCTCCCACAGCGAGGGAGAGGAGGAGGAAGAGGAGGAGGAGGAGGAGGGCAAGGGCTGGAGCTCGGAGAAGGTGAAGAAGGCCAAGGCCAAGTCGAGGATCAAAATGAAGAAAGCCCGGAAGATCCTGGCCGAAAAGCGAGCCGCGGCCCCCGTGGTGTCGGTGCCCTGCATCCCCCCTCACAGGTGAGGCCTGTGTCCTCAGCCGGTCCCTCGGGCCCCCTGCCCGGCCCCTGGCCTGGCCTGGCTCGGGGCCGCGGGGCGGAGGCCGGCTCCCCGCCGGCCGGGGCCCCGGGAGAAGGGTCCCTTTGGACTCCGGGAGGTGACGGCGACCGGCCCCGAGGAAGACGGGGGCCTCTCTCCCTTGCTCTTCCCTCCCTGCCCCCCCGAGAGGGCTTACGGCCCGGGGATACTGCTGGCAGGTGAGGGTCGGGGCCCTCTAGGCGGGGCTTCTGGTGGAAAGTGGGGCTTGTCTGACACTGGTGGGGGGCGGTGGGGGTGGCGGTGTCCCTGTCCTCAGGCTCAGCAAGATCACCAACCGCTTAACTATCCAGAGGAAGAGCCAGTTCATGCAGCGGCTCCACAGTTACTGGACGCTGAAGCGGCAGTCCCGGAACGGGGTGCCCCTGTTGCGCCGCCTACAGACCCACCTCCAATCCCAGAGGAACTGCGACCAGGTTGGGCACGGCAGCTGCCTTGGCAGGGACAGAAGCGGGACCCCAGAATCTCTGGGCTGGGGGTGCCTGGGGTGGTTGAAGTTGGGTCTTGTTCAGTTAAGACCAGAATAGGGTGGGCAGCAGTTCCAAGGCACTTGAAGGACGTGAAACCCGGACGAGAGTTAATCCTCGGTCCCTCCCCGCTTTGCTGGCCCGGGCTCCGATTTCCTCCTCCCCTCAGTACCTTACAGTCTCGCCAGGCCGAGGGAGGCCGCCTAATCTTCCCCCTGTCTCTCTCCCTCCCTCTCTCTCTCCCTCTCCACGCTCGTTGCACGTCCTCGCTCTCCTACCCATCCTGTGGTTTCTCCGTTGCTTCTCCAGCGTGATTCCGAGGACAAGAACTGGGCCTTGAAAGAACAGCTGAAATCATGGCAGCGCCTCCGTCACGACCTGGAGCGAGCCCGGCTGCTGGTGGAACTTATCCGCAAGCGGGAGAAACTCAAGAGAGAGACGGTAACTGCCGACCAGCCCCCTTGGGCTCTCTCGCCGCTCCGGGTCCGGCCTGGGCCGGTCTCCACTCTCGGTGCCCCGGGGCCGGGTCCGTTCGATTACCGCCCTCCGGGTTCAGGGTTCGAGCCAGGCCCCCGTAGGAGCCGGTGAGCCGTGTCTGATCGGCTCTGTGGGCCCGGCGGGGGGAGGGGCATCGACAGGCTCAGGCCAGCTCCAGGGTGCTCCTCCACCCTGAAATCTCCAAGTCGCCTGCCAGCCCCCGAGCTCCTGGATCCTGCGGGGTGGGGGGGAACTGCCCTATCGAGTAGTAGGACCGTAGGGGGGTCCGGCTGATTGGGGGCCCTTGGTTTCAGATTAAGGTGCAGCAGGTGGCCCTGGAGATGCAGCTGACTCCCTTCCTCATCCTCCTTCGCAAGACCCTGGAGCAGCTCCAGGAGAAGGACACAGGCAGCATCTTCAGCGAGCCAGTCCCTCTGTCTGAGGTAACAGGAATCTACGAAGTAAGAACCCCCTCCCCCCCCCCGTTTCTCCCTGAGCTCGAATCCAATCCCCACTCAGTTCAGCGTCGGCCCGGCACCCCCGTCACGTAAAGGAGCGGTATCTCGGCGGTCTCCTGGGGCAGGATCGAGCACCGGCCCGGGGCCCTGTCCTCCCGGGAGCAGCGGAGGAAGGGCTGATTGGGCCGTGGGGGCGGTGGCCCGCTGGAGCTGAGAGGTTCAGCTGGTTCCCTCTCATTCCTACCACGCTCTGCTTTAGTCAGTTGATCAAGCGTAGTGGGGCGGTGGGCCCCTTAGGGACCCTGCCCCAGGCCTCCGCAAGTTCTGGAGCCGTTTGCTCAGGGTCACGGTTTCTCTAAGCGCTCAAGAACAGGGTGAGTGAGGATCTAGTCCTGCCCAATGGCGGCTCGAGGGCCCGGGAATAGCAAGGATTCCAAGGAGGGGGCAAATTCTACAGGGGCAGCGGTGGCTTGGCAGTCGGGAGCGGCTCGGCGTCGCTCTCTCTCCGGGGGCTGGGACCCGGGGAGGACGACCCCCTTCCGTGCCACTACGAAGGCCCGGCTTCCCGACCTCCGCCGTCTCGACGTCCGCCTTCCCCCAAAGGGCCTGGCGAAGGGCGTCGAGACGGGTGCCCGGGCCTCCCGGTCCAGTCTGAGGAGCCCCTCGTCCGGGACCCAGCAGGGAAGCCGGTTCCGCCGACAACTGTCTTCTTGGAGCAGGGACCCAGGCGCCGTGACCTGGTCGCTCGGCGCCCACCTGGCCCTTCCCCCACAGGTTCCCGACTACCTCGACCACATCAAGAAGCCAATGGACTTTTACACCATGAAGCAGAACCTGGAGGCTTATCGCTACCTGAACTTTGATGAGTTTGAGGAGGACTTTAACCTGATCGTCAGCAACTGCCTCAAGTACAATGCCAAGGACACCATCTTCTATCGGGCGGCGGTGCGGTTGCGGGAGCAGGGGGGAGCCGTGCTGCGCCAGGCCCGCCGCCAGGCTGACAAGATGGGCATTGACTTCGAGACGGGCATGCACTTCCCCCACTGCCTTCCCGGCGACGAGGCCCTGCTCCACGCCGAGGACGGTGGGTGATGTGCCGTGTTCCCCACACGTAGGCCCGGCTGTTGCTAGGTGTGCGCTCCCTGACCTTCCCGCTCCAGGGGCAGCCGCGCCGACTGGGGAGGGGCTTCCCGGGAATGCCCCCTCAGAGATCAGTGCTCGCTCTGCTGGTGGTGGCTGGCCCCGTCTAGCCCAGAGCTGACGTTTCCCTGGCCACCGCCCCTTGGTGGGTCTGCCCGCGGGGGGAGGTCGGAGTGCTGCGGCGGGGGCCGGGGGGCAGGGGGAAGGTAGGAGGCAGGGCGGAGGGCGGGCTTGGCTTCGGTCTCGTCGCCCTGGGGTTATGGAGTCTTTTGAGGGCTGTCCCCCGGCCCTGACCTCCCACCTCCCCCCACCCCGCTCCCCCTCCCCACCCGAACCCTCACCCCGCCCCTCCCCCCCACCCCCCCAGAGGAAGAGCGGCTGCTGCTGTCGGAGAACCAGAAACACCTCCCGCTGGAGGAGCAGCTGAAGCTCCTGCTGGAGCGGCTGGACGAGGTGAACACCGGCAAACAGAGCGTCAGCCGCTCTCGCCACGCCAAGATGATCAAGAAAGAGATGACCATGCTGCGCAGGAAGCTAGCCCACCAGCGGGAGGCCAGCCGGGACGGGCTGGAGCGGCATGGCTCAGCGGGGAGGGGCACCCTGCAGTATCACACCCCCTGCGAAAAGGATGGCCAGACGGACAGTGCAGCAGAGGAGAGCAGCAGCCAGGAGACGGGCAAAGGTCTGGGGGTCCGCGGGGCTGGGGCCTGGGCGCTGGCCTCCGAGCCACGAGGCGGGGGCCGGCCGGCCGGTTCCCCGGCGGCCCCTGGGCTCCGGAGCGAGCGGAGACTCTGGCTCTGTTACCTGCTGGCGGCGGCTTCTCCTCTGAAGGGAGCCGGAGCCCCCCGGCTCGGGCGCAGCAGCCCCAGGCCCCGCAGGAGGGCCTCCCACACCTACCCCACTCTCCGGGGCCTGCCAGGTGCCCCCTCTGACTGCCTGCAGCTGCAGGAGGGCAACGCTCCCTCGAGTAGCAGGGCTCCCGCACGGCTCTCGGCGGGGCCGGGCGAGAAGCAGCCAGCCCGAGGCTCTCCTCTTCTACCCCCCGCCACCCAAAAAGCAGGGATTGTGGAGGGGGAATCCCTCTCCTACCCCAGGGACTTCCTTCTCTTCCTGGGTCCTGGTCTGGGGCCCCCTGCTCCTCCCTTCCCTCTCTCCTCCCCCCGGCTTCCAGAAGCAGGAACCGTGCCGTCGCACACGCCGCAACCCACGCTCCTTTCTGTCTCCCCTCCAGGGCTGGGTCCCAATTCATCGTCAACTCCGGCGCATGAGGTCGGCAGAAGGACCTCGGTCCTGTTTTCCAAGAAAAACCCCAAGACGGCTGGACCTCCCAAGCGTCCAGGACGGCCCCCCAAGAACCGGGATGGCCAGCTCGCCCCCGGCCACGGAAACAGCCCCGTGGGGCCCCCCCAGCTCCCCGTCATGGGGTCCCAGCGGCAGCGTAAGAGGGGGAGGAGCCCCCGGCCCAGTTCAAGCTCTGACAGTGACAGCGACAAGTCCACCGAGGACCCCCCAATGGGTGAGCCCTGACCACATTGCCCCCTCCACGTGGCGTCGGCAGTCCGGGTTTCTCTGGGAGGCGGTCCCAGCCCTCCGGCCCTTGCCGTCCCCGTTCGTGGGTCCTCCTTTCCCCCTGCCCCGTCTAGGGGCAGCGGAGCGTTTGCTCTCCCAACTTATTTCTGTCCAGAGGAGACATGAAAGAAGGAAAGGCTTTAGGGTGGCTGCTCCTGCTGCCGCCTGGAAAAACACCTGGCCAGGACAGAGGGCGGGGACGGGCCCAGAGCTGCTCGTTCCCCTCCCTGAGCTCATCTTCTGTGGACACCCCTTCCCCCCCCACCGGCCCCCCACCCTGTAGACTTACCGGCCAACGGATTCAGCACGGGGAACCAGCCTGTGAAGAAGAGTTTCCTGGTGTACCGCAATGACTGCAGCTTGCCCCGCAGCAGCTCCGACTCCGAGTCCAGCAGCAGCAGTAGCAGCAGCGCCGCCTCGGACCGCACCAGGTGGGCAAGGCCCCCCCGAGGCTCGGGGAGGCTAGCCGCGTGGGGCGGAAGCTGAGGTCACGGGCAGTCTGTGGGGCGCTGCAGGGGTGGGGCGAGGACTGGGGCCGCCGCCCCTGGGCTCCACTAGCGGAGACTCCGGTCGGACAGAGGGGCGAGTGCTGTCCCTGGGCTTGGCTCTCCGCTGACGTGACCAGTGGTGCCAAGCCGCTCTCCCGGATCCAGGGGGTGGCGGGGGAGGAGAGGGAGAGGTGGAAGAGAGCGAGGACTCTCGAGGACCCGGGCCGCACCGTTTACCGCGTCCCCTCTCCCGAGACGGTCCCAGGACGGGGGTGAGTCCTCCCGGCGGCAGGGCTGAATTCCCACCCGTGTCTCCACAGCACCACACCCTCCAAGCAGGGCCGGGGCAAACCCTCCTTCTCCCGGGGGACTTTCCCAGAGGACAGCAGCGAGGACACCTCGGGCACAGAGAATGAATCTTACTCTGTAGGCGCTGGGCGCGGAGTGGGGCACAGCAGTAAGTATCGAGCCTGGGTACGGGGGGGCCCGGGGAGGCCCGGGCCTCGCCCGGGGCCCCTGGCTCCCGACTCCTTCGGCTCTTTCCCCGCAGTGGTGAGAAAAAGTCTGGGCCGGGGCGCTGGCTGGCTGTCGGAGGATGAGGACTCCCCGCTGGATGCCCTGGACCTGGTGTGGGCGAAGTGTCGGGGATACCCCTCGTACCCAGCGCTGGTAGGGCCTTGCTCCTCCCGCCTCTGTCCGCACCTCCCGTCCCCGCCCCAAACCAGCCCCGGCTGCGGGGGCAGGCAATTGGCCCAGAATCCAAACCTGAGGTTAACAGACAAGGTCTGCTCCTCGGGGCCAGAGGGGGCCTGGTCAGTGCGAGGGCTTCTCAACAGACAGAAAGACCAATGGACAGACACGGTCCCCGGACCAGCCTCCTCGATCTTAATGTGGTGTCCATTTCCACCCTTAAGCATCACCACCTAAGAGGCCCCAACGGTTCGCTCTCTTTGGCTCTCCTGCTCCCTCCCAGCAGTCCAAGCTGCCCAGCCAGGCGGTTGCAGGGGGCAGGACCCGGCCCCCGCCTGTGTGTGTTGCCAGTGGGCCTCACAGTCACGCAGGTGGTACCTGTGATCAGGGAGTTCTCCTTGGCTGCAGAGTACAGTCGGATGCCTGAGTCCTGGGCGGGGGTTCGGGGGAAACCGGGCTGAGCTGTGCCCCAATCTGTCAGATCATTGACCCGAAGATGCCGCGGGAGGGCATGTTCCATCACGGGGTGCCTATCCCGGTGCCCCCACTGGAGGTGTTGAAGCTCGGGGAACAGATGACCCAGGAAGCCCGGGAGCACCTCTACCTCGTCCTCTTCTTTGACAACAAGCGAACCTGGTAAGAGGGCAGAGAGAGAGTGGGGGTCACGGCCGGGGGAGGAAGGCGGGCGGGCCGGGCCTCCCCCTGAGGCTCCGCCCCGCCGCCTCTCCCTCGTCTCCCAGTGAGCGTCTCTCCGTCCCTCTCCGTAGGCAGTGGCTCCCCCGGACCAAGCTGGTACCGCTGGGTGTGAACCAGGACTTGGACAAAGAGAAGATGCTGGAAGGCCGCAAGTCCAACATCCGCAAATCAGTGCAAATCGCCTACCACCGGGCCCTGCAGCACCGCAGCAAGGTCCAAGGCGAGCAGAGCAGTGAGACGAGTGATAGTGACTAACTAGTGCTGCCAGGTGCAGCGTGCCGTCCCCCCGCCCCCCCCCCCCCCCCCCACCGCGCGCCCCTCCACACTCCCTCCCTCCCCTCCCCATTTCAGGACTGCGCTCTCAGCCTCAACACTGACTCATCGCTGGCCTCAGCCAGTCTCAGGGGAAGCTGGGCAGGGAGCCCTGCTCTGGGTGCAGCTGGACTGTACGGGACACTCCATAGGACTCAGGGCCCAGAGCAGCCCCTGACAGGGGAGAGGGGCCCCTCCCCGGAAGGGGCCGGGGAGGGTGTCTCCTGGCCCCGCAGCGGGTGCAGGCGGGCCCTGACCGGGGACCACTTTCCCCGGGCCCAACTCGCCCCGCGGGGAGATTCGCGACGGGCATTGCAGTCGCTGTTTTAGGCGTCTAGTGGCTTGATGCACCGGCAGGTGAGGCAAATCACTAGATCCCGGCCCTTAGCGGGCTTTTTTAATCGTCACCAGGCCTTGCATAGGAACGCCGCCCTCGGTGGCTGTATATACTGTAACTAGTGGAGAATTTAAATTATTCTCATTTGTAACCGCGTTTCCGCGTCGCATAAGGATCATTTGGTACTAAACAGAGTCTGGGGCCTGTCCCCATTCCCTCCTCCTTCCCCATAGCCCCTACCCCTCAAAATGATTTGTATTTATTGAGGAGGAAGGAAATATATTGATTCTTAGAGAATAAAGTCTATTTGGAATCAGTGGATCCTGCCTTGGCTGGAAGAGTGGAAAATGGACTTAAGTGGCCACTTTCCACCCCAGGCTCACATTCTGTAATCCGGCCACAGAGGCACCAATGCCTTGTGGGGGTGACGGGGGCTGGCCGAAAGCTGGAGCGGCAAGTGGGATCCAGGCCCCAGGTCTCTCCTAACCGTAGCCTTTGGCAGGGAACGATTGCTTACCCTGGGTGCCTGTCTGCACGTTTTCCTCCCCCCCCCCCCACCCCCCGCGACTGTCTGCTCTCTCCTATCCTAGTGTGTCTCTGTCCCCCTCCTTGGCTCCCACAGCCCACGTAGTAGGACCAGGAGGAAGAACGGTCTGTGTGGAGCACTTTCTGTGAGCCGAGCACCGGCCTAAGCACTAGGGTGAATAGAAAATGAACTCGGTCACGGTCCCGGTTCCAGAAGGGGCTTACGACGTACCTGGTGAGGTGGGGGAGCGTAGACACCTAGAAAGGAGGTATAAGTTAAAGGTAAGCCGCAGACAGTGGAAGAGTTTGAAATACGAGAAGCGATGGCCAAGAGAACAGCTAGGGAGACAGAGACACAGTCCTTTGAGCGGGGAAGTCCAGGTGCTCTGCCCTGCTCCACGTAGTCCTTGGTTTCAAACCACTGCAGCCTTCCTGATGTTCCAGCATTTATAAAGGCTCTGATACTGCCGGTCCTGGCTAGTCCTGTTTTCTGGTGGGGGTCTGGGCTCCCATGACGACAGAGCACAATGATGGGTTTGATGGGCTTATTTGGGCTGGGGGTGGGGGGGCAGGGGAGGACAGGTAGCTCAGCTTTGGGGGTGTGCGTGTGCTTGCGCATGCTCTCTGGCCCCGTGTCTGTGTCTCTCTCCCCCCATCCCCCAGCTGTGCCCAAGCTCTTCCCCATGATCAAAATGAAAAGTAGGCAGCCCTGAATGCAGCAGCCTTGCAGACAGCTTATTAAGCGCTCGTGCGGCCCAATTTTCTTCAGATCAGTTAACACTGGCATCCTCCCGAAGCCCACAGCCATGGTATACGCTTTGGCTCCTAGCTCTCTTTCAACTCTCACTTTGTTGCTAAATCCTGTTGGCTTTTCTTCTGTATTTCCTGGATCCACCCCTTCCTATCCATCCAAATGGTCAACACCCTGTTCTGGGCACTCACTCTATTCCATCTTAGATTATACTATCTGCTCCTCACTGGTGTCCTTACCCCCAGTTAACACACCACTCAAATACCTGAATCCCTTTGCCAAAACACCATTCTGCATCTTTAAAAACCTTCAACGGTCACCTTTTCCTCTCTGCATCAAGCAGAAACTCCAGCCCAATCGCTTCTCCCACTACAACTCGGTTTGCCTTCTTTCTATCTCCCAAGCTAACATCCTCACTCGACCTCTTTCTGAAATCTCCCGCCCTGCTCCTTGCTCAGGTTCTTTGCTCAGCTCCTTGCTCGTGCCCTTCCTCCGGCCTGGAACTCCCTCCTCCATATTCGCCAGACCACGGCACCACCCCCCCCCCCCCCCCGCCAAATCCCACCTCCTCCAGGAGGCTTTCCCTGATTATTTTTTTTCTTCCCCGAGTCATAACCTGCCAGCTGCCGTCTTTGTACCTGTATACTCACAGCCACCGTAGCACTTTTGTACATAACTTCCAACTCTGTAAATGATTTTGTTGGTCTCCCCCCCACCCACCCCCCCGGGCCCTCCTAGATTGTAAGCCTCTCGAGGTAATGAATTATGTCTCCAACCTCTATTGTACTCTCCCAAGTGCTAAGTATGGTACTCTGCACACCTTAGGCCTCAATAAATACTATGGATTGGTAGGTCTGGTGGATGGGTGAGAGCGGGGCCAGGATGAGCCTGGGTGCCCCTGGTTGCTTTCTAACGGTTGTGACTCCCTGTTTTTCTGCCGTGGTGAAGACAGACACCCCACGCCCCTTTCCTCCCACTGCCCCAACGGCTGCTTGATAACCTCTTCCTCCCCCACCCCGCTGTCAAAGCCACGAGGGCTGGGCGGGCAGCCCTGGTTTCCTCTTCCACTATCACCTTTTCCAACAACTGCCCCTCCAACTCGAGCTGGGCCTCCCTTGGCCTTCCCTCGGCGAGGGGAAAGAAAAGAGCCGATTAACGGGAGAGGGAAGGCATGGCTGAGGGGCGAGAGCCTGGGTGAGCTGGGGCAAACCGTTCACTCTCTGTGCATCAGTTACCTCGCCCGTAAAAGGGGGACTAAGACCGTGAGCCCCAGGTGGGACAACCTGATTACCTTGTATCTACCCCAGCGCTTAAAACAGTGCTGGGCACGTAATAAGACTAATGATGATGGCATTTACTAAGCGCTTACTATGAGCAAAGCACTGTTCTAAGCGCTGGGGAGGTTACAAGGTGATCAGGGTGTCCCACGGTGGGGGGCTCACGGTCTTCATCCCCACTTTACAGCTGACCGGAGAAGTGAAGTGGCTCGCCCAAAGTCACCCAGCTGACAAGTGGCGGAGCGGGATTTGAACCCGTGACCTCTGATTCCAAAAGCCCGGGCTCTTGCCACCGAGCCACGCTGCTTCCAGTAAGCAAGCACTTGACCGATACCATAATTCGTGAAGTGACTGATTCAACTTCCAGCGGGTTCTTGTAGGCCGGTGAGGCGGGGGCCTGGATCTGTTGCCAACTTGTACTTCCCAAGCGCTTAGTACAGTGCTCTGCACACAGTGAGCGCTCAATAAATGCGATTGATTGATTAAAAGCGCTCAATAAATACGATTGATTGATTGATTGATCCATCCCCTTTCCAGGCCCCAGCTTTCCAAGCGCAGCTGTTTTCCTCTCTGATGGGGTGGCCGCCCCCCAGCTAACGGCCCGCGGAGGCCCCACCCCTTCCTCCCGCTATCTGGGGGGGGGGGGGGCGGGGCGGAGGCCGCCCAACTCTCGCGCGATCAGGCCGCCCGGCTCGTCGGATTGGGAGAGCGCTTATCGAGCGCAGTAGAGAGGCCGGGGCGGCAGGCGATTCCCCGCCCCGCTTGGAGTGGCGGAGGGACGTTGGGCCGGGGTGGGCCGGGCCCGGAGGATTGGTGGGCGGTTTCTTCCCGGGCAGCATGCGGCACCGCACCCTTTATTCCGCTCCTGCCCTCTGGGCTTCCATTCCCTGTCCCCTCTCCGAGCTGAGCCTGGATCGTGTGCTGGCCTCTGGCCAGTCCTTCCGGTGAGTATGCCCTGGTTCACGTAGGCTGGAGGCAACGCCCCTCCTTCTTGTACGTGGGAAGGCATTTGTTCGGCCCCTACTATCAATCAGTCGTATTTATTGAGCGCTTACTGTGTGCAGAGCACTGTACTAAGCGCTTGGGAAGTACAAGTTGGCAACATATAGTATGTGCTAAGCACTGGAAAAGATACGGGATACACCGGTTGGACCCAGTCCGCGTCTTACGTGAGGCTCACGGCCCCCGTAACCCCCGTTTCACAGATAAGGTAACCGAGGCACAGAGAAGTGAGGGGACTTGCCCAAGGTCACACAGCAGACAAGTGGCGGAGCAGCGATTAGAACCCATGACCTCTGACACCCAAGCCCATGATCTTTCCACTAAGCTACGCTGTTGCTCTGCTTCTCTTCCCTTCCCATCGGATAGGCCCCTTTTTTTATCGTATTTGTTAAGTGCTTCCTGTGTGCCAGGCACTGTACTAAGTGCTGGGGTAGACAGAGAGTAATCAGGTTGGACCCACGCCCCACTAGGCCACGTTGCTGCCATTCCCGCCCAGGGGCTCCATTTCCCCAACCTGAGAATCTCCTAGGGAGAGGGGCATGGCCATGGCTCAGAGGAGAAACTCGAGACACCGAGCCTCAGAGAGGAGTGGCGTAGCGGAGCAAGGATCAGACCTTGGTGGGGGAAGGAAAAGGGACAGTTCAAAATGCATACTCCATCCCCTCACATGGAACTCATTCCCCCCTCCCGTCGGGACATTGTTTGAAATGATCACCTGGAAGAGCCCCTCACCCAGCACTCTTGGATTTTGCTGGTTGGGATAGGGGCTGGAGGTGCCTTGGGCTCTTTATCCTAGGTGGAGGGAGCAGAGCCCAGGGTACTGGACTGGTGTCCTAGCGGGTCGGGTGTGGACGCTGACCCAGGCTGAGGAGAGGCTCTACTACACCGTGTATGAAGCAGAGGCCGGCAGCCCCGATCCCAGGAAGGAGACAGCAGAGGAGCCGGAGATCCTGCACCGGTACTTCCAACTGGATGTGCAGCTGGCAGAGCTTTACCGACACTGGGGCTCTGTAGACCCGCACTTCCGGCAAGTGGCACAGAAGTTCTTGGGTGAGTGTAGAGGACTGTAGTAGCCGGCCTTCCCAGAGTGGTGCATTGATAATTAGGTAGTAGAACAGCAATATGTCCTCCCAGGATTGGCACATCTTCAGCCCAGATCCCTAGGTTGTTCAGAACTGAGGGGTGAGTTGCCCCGAGAAGGATTTCTAGGAGGCCCAGAGTAGAGTCCTGCATGGGCCACAATCCTGGGGTCACCCCCATTCTAGCTAAGCCCAAATGGGCTGCTGGAACTGCTAGTCCCCTTAAAAACACATGGATTTCTGTGCTTGTGTAATTCTTTCACCCCTCCTCATCTCCTGCCTGAGAGTGAGGCTGGAAGTTGCTAACTTCCTGGTTGGAAGGGGCCTGAGTCCAACTTGGGGTGGGGGGAGTGGGAGAGAGAGAGAGAGAGAGAGACTGACCCCAGCCTGACCCATGCAGAGGGAAATCCTGCCTTGTGGAGTGGGCATTGGAGCTGCTGTCTTGTGGCGTGCCTAAAGCCAGTTTGTGCTCTGGCACTCTTTCCCTGTCGCTGTCTCTATCTACCTAACAGGAGTGCGGCTGCTACGGCAGGATCCCGTGGAGTGTCTCATCTCCTTCATCTGCTCCTCCAACAATCACATCTCTCGTATCACTCGTATGGTGGAGCAGCTCTGCGAGGCTTTTGGTCCACAGCTCTGCCGCTTGGACTCAGTGCCATATCACAGTTTTCCTAGCTTGCAAGCCCTGGCAGGTGAGTTGGCCCCCTCCCATCAATTCCCTCTCCCCCTTTCCCTTCACTGTCCAACTCTGTGTGTGTGTGTGTGTGTGTGTGTGTGTGTGTGTGTGTCCATCTGTCTGTCTCTCACTCTCTCTTTCTCGTAGGGTCTGATGTGAAACAGCGGCTCAGGGCACTGGGATTTGGCTACCGGGCTAGGTTTGTGAGTGAGAGTGCCCAGACCATCCTGGGTGTGCATGGGCCTGACTGGCTACAAAGACTGCGCACAGCTCCCTACTCAGAGGCCCGGCAGGCACTCTGCTCACTGCCCGGAGTTGGGGCTAAGGTGAGGCCTGGTACCGCAGGGGCCTTTATACCCGTGTGCCACTCGTGGCTCCGTGGATCGGTGAAGCTGGAGGGGCCGCTCCCTCCTTTAGCCTGGGTCTTTTACTGTCCTGGGGGACCCGAACTGTGGCTGGGGGCAGAATTGAGCTTGTTGATGAGATGAGGGCTCTGGGGCCCCAAATTCCCTGCTTGTAAGGCCTCAGTCTCCACCCCATAGGCTACTCCTGGCCCGGGGCATAGAATGACATATGGCGGCGGGACAGGCCAGCTGGGACTTGGGAGTGATGTGCTGCTGCACTCTGTTGGAGGTGGCAGACTGCGTGTGCCTCATGGCGCTGGACAAGCCTGGGGCCGTACCGGTGGACACCCATGTCTGGCAGATTGCCCACAGGGATTACCAGTGGCAGCCAGCTTCTGGATGCAAGAGTGTGAGTGAGAAGGCTAACAGGGAACTAGGTGAGTAGGGGAAGGGAAGAGGGTGGGGAAAGAAGAGGAGATGTGGGGGAAAGGGCACCCTAACCCCCAGTCATTTTTCGGCATCTTTTCTTCGGCCTTAGGTGACTTTTTCCGGAATCTGTGGGGCCCTTATGCTGGCTGGACTCAAGCGGTCAGTATCAGCCTCACCCCCCTGGGAGGCTCCTACTGTGACTTCTGCATTCCCTTGCCTCCTGCTCTGCCTCCACCCCGCTTCTAACGGTTCCCCTCCTTTCCCTTGCCAGGTTCTGTTCTGTGCAGATCTGAAGCCAGCCCAGGCCTCGAAGCGGCAGTTCAAACAGAAAAAGCAGAGAACAGAGGAGTGCTGTGTGGGTGCACCCCAGAAAAGGTCCAGGAGGCTTGGGTCTAGGACAGAGGGGGCTGGTAGTCCAGCATGAAGCCATTCCAGAGAGTTGGGGGGCAGCGGTGGATGGATTGAAAGAGTAGGGCTTAGGAGCAGCCCAGCCCCAGGCTTCTCAGTGAGCCTGACCCCACCTCACCCCCTCCTTTCATCTGTCTAAGCCCAAACACCTCCTCAGGGCTGGTCTTGGGTGACTGGGAGCAGAGGGGACAAAAGGCTCAGTGGCTACCTCAGGGACTGGATGACCTCAGGAATCATAGGCAGTTGCCCTCTGTAGGCAAAGTAGGTGGCACTGGCAGTGAAATTCAACAGAGAGAGAGAGAATGCGCATACCCTCAGTAAAAAGGCCAGTACAGGGCCAACGTCCTCATACAGTGTGCACATACAAAGACTCTTTTTTTTTTTTTTTGGTTGGCAACACTTTTGTTTTTGTGTTTGTCCCTGTCTCACTCCCACTGTTTCACACGGTCCTCCAGAAGAAGTAAAGCTCTGAGCCGGGCCCGGCCGAGCAGGGTAACTCAAGGTTCAGGGCCGGAAGGAGGGACAGCGTGGATGGTTTTTAACCTCTTCCCTTTAATTCAACAATAATATAGAAACATTTTTTATGGAAAGTGTGAGTGTGTGTTGGAAGGGGAGGGGAGCAGTGGCAGGATCTGACCTTGCCAGCATCCTTGCAGTGTAAGGCCATGAGCCCGGGGAGCTGGGGGGGAGGGGGGAGGGAAGCGGGGTCTACAGTGCTGGAAGCAGATCTCATTCACTACTGGCTCAGGGCAAGGCTCAGGCAGAGGGCAGCCTTTGCTCTAGGATTGGGGGGTGGGGAGGGTAGAGAGACTCATTCTGCCTTAGACACACCTGCCCTCTGCACCCTCCAAGAGGCTCTGGCTGGGGGTGAGGAGAAGCAGCCAGGCAGAAGGGTGACTGTCCAGCCTCATCTAGACTTTACAGCAGCTACCATCTGCACCCCGATTCTCGTCCACCCAGGGTAACACCTGCTCTCAAGCGAGGCCAAAGCAGGGAAAAAGGAGAGAGACCCCAGCCCTGGCTTCTGCTCTGTGAAAGGAAGGGGAGAGGGTTGCCTTAAAGCTGGGGAAGGAGGGCAAGGGGAGGGTAGAAGGGTTTAGTCAACTGGGTCCCACCTCTCACCCTCTGTCTCCAGGCCAACTGCTAGAAGTGACCCACGGTCAGCTGAGAGTGCGAGATGTCTACGTCAGGGCCAGGCCCTGCAGCAGGCCCCCCCCACCTCACACAACCCTTCTCCCTCAGCCTCACACCTAGGCCCTGGACACCCCCACACGTCTCCAGGGCTGAGGAAGTGGCTGCCATCAAGCAACCCTAAAATCGGGGAGGGGTTGGGGTGGGAGGTGCTGGAGAGGTCTCTGCGCAGCAGCCCCGGCAGCAGCCGGTTGGGGAACCTGCAGGGGGGGAAAAAATACCTCAGGCCCCAGGGGCAGCCTCCCTGCCTTAAGAGGATAGACCCCTGAAGGGAGCCGAGGGGCAGCACAGGCCCAGTCTGGCCCCGGTGGTGTGGCGGGAGGATTGTCCCCAGTCCCTTGCCACCAGCCTGGGTGGGGGGGCGGGGGGGGAGGGTGATCCGAGTTGGACAGCATCCCAGCAGGGTCCGGGCCCACCCCGGCCCCGGCCTATCAGCCTCACCGCTGCCCGCCATGGGCATCAGCAGTTGTCCAGGGCATGGGCTGGTTGGAGTGGTCTGTCCGGGCCCCTCCTGACTGGTCCCAAGTTGCAGCTTCCTCATGTGCCTTACCACAGCAGTGGCATTGAAGGCTTGCTGTGCCAAGAGGAAAGGGTGAGGGGATGCCCGGTGCCCCAGAGCACTCCCCCTGCTCCCCAGACCCAAGCCTCACCCACAATGCATGGTGTTTCGGCCCTGGGCCTGTGGCTGCTGGGGTGGGGAGCAGAAGGACAGGCACCGCTACCCTATGGGAGCTGGGGGGGGGGCGGGGGCGGGAGTGGGGAAGGAAGGGGCTGTACCAGCCCCAGGGTTGCACCTTCCACTTGCTCTTGGCAAAGTTCTTCTTGATCTGCTCGCTGACAGATTGGTGGATGTTCTTGTCCAGGGCCGTGTCCCCGGCAATCCTGCGGGGAGAGGAGATGGGGCCAGTGACAGCGACTCAGTCCCCGGCACCAGTCAGTAGTGGAAGAGAGGCGCTCTCAGGACCAGGGTCCGATGAGCTGGGCTCGCCTCCCTGCTGGCCAGAAGGAGGCAGGGGCTGGGCTGGGCTGGGTGACCCCTCCCTTAGCGTTCTCTGCTGGGGATTCAGCTCCAACGGAAAAGCTCCCCAAGCCAGGGCAGAGCCCCGCTCCTGCTGCTGGTGGGGTGAGGGTCTGCAGAGGCCTGGGGGAAAGCCTGCCCCCGGGGGCCTCCCAACTCACCATGGGTGCTGCAGGGCTTGCTCACAAGTGAACCTCTTTCCCGGGTCCTTCTCCATCAGGTGCTGGATAAAGTCTTTGGCTGGACACGGAGCCGGGACACATCCGTCAGCAACAGACCCCGGGCCCCCTGCTGCGCCCTGGCGCTCTGACCACCCCCCTCCGCCCCCCACCCTCCCAGCCCCGGACCTCTTCTCGACAGCTGTGGCGATTGAGGCAAGAGATGGCGGGTGGGGTGGACCAGGGCAGAGGGAAGCCCAGTGGGGCATATCTTGCCTGGCCAACTTGTAGCGGGATGGTGGCGGGCGGGGGCGGGAAGGAGAGGGGAATCAGAAAGACAAGGACTCATAGGCTTCAGGGTGAAGCTCCTAGTACCAGAGTCAGAGATGGCGTCCCAGTATGGAGAGTCAAACTCATACTCAGCCTTGAGGATCTGCTCAAAGAGCTTGGCATCATTCTCATCGTAGAAAGGGGGATAACCACAAAGCCTGGTGTGAGAGAAGAGAGAAAAGTAACCTCAGAGCCTGGGGAGGGAAATGAGAGGAGAGGGGGGTGATGATGGTGATGATGATGAGGTTTACTGTGTGCCAAACGCTGCACGAAACACTGGGGCAGACACAAGAGCGTCAGGATGGACGCAGTCCCTGTCCCACATGGGGCTCACAGTCTAAGCGGGAGGGAGAACAGATATCAACTTCCCCTTTGACAGAGGAGGAAACTGAGGCCCAGAGAAGTCAGGCAACTAGCCCAAGATCACACCGCACGTAAACGGCAGAACCCAGGCCCTCCGACTCCCGGGCCCATGCGCTTTCTGTCGGGCCGCGCTGCTTCCCAAGTGACCAGTTTACCCCTGGGATTCCCTAGTTGGGACTTCCCCCTTCCCTTCCTTCCTGTCCCCTGAAGATCCCCACTCACAGGATGTAGGCGATGACTCCAATGGACCAGCAATCCACAGCCTTACTATAAGGCTTCTGAGCAAGCACCTCCGGGGCTGTGGGGAGGGGCAGGTGGGGCGGGGGGGGGGGGGGGGAGTACGATGGGCTAGCAGCCTGATGGAATTACCAGCCCTCCCCACCCTTCGAGGGGGCAGCTCCCACATCCCAAGCCCCGCCTCCCAGCTGCCACCCTCTTCGGCATGCTGAGGCAAAGACCATCCTGAGCCTCTTGGCCTCCTCCTCCTACCAGATGGAGAGGAGCCCCTACCCACATATCCCGGCGTGCCGCAAGCGGTCGACAGGACGCTCCCTGAGCTTTCCATCTTGGACAGCCCAAAGTCACTGATCATTATCTTGGAGTCCTCCTCCAGGCTGTAGTACAACAAGTTCTCTGGCTGTGGGGAGAAATTAGAGGGGAAGAGTCTCTGGGAGACTTAGCTGCCTTTTCTCCCTGCCCTGTAGGGGCCTCATCTCCCCATCACCTCCCTGCTCCCCTGGGGGCACGCTGGGCACGATGGGGTGGGCCAGGTCTTACCTTGAGGTCCCGGTGCACAATGCCCATGTCATGGAGGTATTTGACAGCATCCAGTACCTGGCGGATGAGGCGGCTGGCGTCGCGCTCCGTGTAGAAACCTTTCTCAACGATGCGGTCAAATAGCTCTCCCCCCGAGACCCTGTGGTGAGTAGCCAGCTCAGACTGAACCACACACCGCCTGGCAGCGCCAACCACCAGCGGCAATGGGGATGGATTGGGGAGTCCAGGGAGAGAGGAGCAGCCACCACCCCCTGCTCACCCAACCCCCCCACCTCAAAGGGGAGCCCAAGCCCCATAGGGGGATCCGTGGCCTTTGGGCATTTAATAATAATAATAATAATAATAATAATAATAATGATGGCATTTATTAAGCGCTTACTATGTGCAAAGCACTGTTCTAAGCGCTGGGGAGGTTACAAGGTGATCAGGTTGTCCCACGGGGGGCTCACAGTCTTAATCCCCATTTTACAGATGAGGTAACTGAGGCACAGAGAAGTTAAGTGACTTGCCCCAAGTCACACAGCTGACAATTGGTGGAGCCGGGATTTGAACCCATGACCTCTGACTCCAAAGCCCATGCTCTTTTCCACTGAGCCGTGCTGCTTCTCACCCCCCTCTCAGCACTTCTGCGCGTTATCTAGAAATTATTTATAGTGATGTCTCTTTCTCCCTCTGAGACTGTAAGCTCGTTATGGGCAAGGGAACGTGTCTAACCAGTGCTTAGAACAGTGCTTTGCACATAGTAAGCGCTTAATAAATGCCATTATCATTATTATTATTATTATTACCAACTCTTGCATTGTGCCCTCCCATGTGCTAGTGTAGTGGTCTGCACACAGTGGGCTCTCACTAGCTAGCCTCCAGACTCTCCTCCGTGCCCAGCACTGCCCCTGGCCCTTGCTCCAGGGAGTCTCAGATGGGCTACGATGCTGTTCCCCTAAATGCTGGGATGTGCCTATGGGGAGGGTACATGTACCCTTCTAGACTGTGAGCCCACTGTTGGGTAGGGACCGTCTCTATATGTTGCCAACTTGTACTTCCCGAGCGCTTAGTACAGTGCTCTGCACACAGTAAGCGCTCAAGAAATACGATTGAATGAATGCACGGGAGGAGGACTGGGGGAACAGAACGGGGGGTGAGGCGGCAAAGCCAGAGCGCTCACAGCTGCATGATGAGGTAGAGGTGACCGCCACTCTCATAAATATCATCCAGAGCCACGATGTTGGGATGTTTAATCCTGGAAGCAAAAGGGAAATGGGTGAGTGTTCGGAGTGGCGGGGGGAGCCAGGGCTACCTGCCTACCCTCTATGCTTGGCAGAACCCGACGAGGATGATGGGACAGAGCAGAAACACCAACTCCCTCCTACTGTGAGCCCCAAGTGGGACAGGGATTGTGTCCAACCTGCTTGGCTTGTCTCTACCCCAAGTGCTCAGTACAGTGCCTGGCACACAGTAAGTGCTTAACAAGTATCACTTACCAACTACATAGAAAAAAAAAAACACCACACCCCCAAAACAAAAACACCTCAAAGCCAAGGACTGGCTTCTCATCTCATTCTGTAGGCCCCTACAGCCAGGGAGCACACAGAGCTCTTCAGAACCCCCAACCATCGACGCTTTTGTGAGTAGACCAGAAGCCCGTGAGCAAGGCCATTACCGAGCCAGACCCGTGGTCCACCCAGCCCCGGGTTTGGCCTCCGACGGCGGCAGCGGGATGCTTGGAAGAACCGCGGGCTGGTTGCCCTCCTTGGCGGCCATCCTCGTGCATAGGGACGGGCCATCCAACGGCCCTAACTTTTCCCCTCTAGATCCCCGCCTTTCCCTCTAGTAACCCGCTCAGGACCACTCTTGAAGTTGCTGGTTATTTTCAGCCTGTACAACTTCCTGTGGTAACCAATTCTGTCCGTTAACTACCCCACTGGGTGAAGAAGTGTTTCCTTTTGCTTGTTATGAACCTACCACCTTTGAGCTTCAGTGGGTAGCCCCTGTGCTGCTGGTGTGGGATTTGGTAAATAACTCCCATCTTTGCCCTGAACGCACCATTTTTAATTTTATGAACTTCTGTCACGTCCCCTTTCCGTCTTACCCCACCCCTGTTTGCTTCCCCCCTGTGGTGCCATTGCTAACGTTATCAACACTAATGGTCGTGACACTGAGCTGAGTCTCCCCACTTTTGAAAGGTGCGTGAGATCTAGGATTGGAATTTGCAGGGCTGAACCGAGTTCATTATCAGCTCTTACAACGGTGCTTGGCACCTAGTAAGCACTTAACAAATACCATCATCATCCTTATTATTAGTAGTATTATCACCACCATTATTCAACTGTAATTTATTGTTAACAATAGGATTTGGGAATGATTCTGCAGATGGATAGATACCAGACACTAGCCAGGGCTAAGGTGTGGTGGGAAGCCTGGCACTGGTTTTGGGGGGAGGTTTTGGTCTGTTTTTGGATGGTTTTTGTTTGGTTTCTTCATCCTTCAATTCTTGGTCTGGGGGCTGAAACTCCTTAAGTGGGGAAAAGCTAGGGGCCTTTCTAGGAGATGGGCAGAGGCTCCAGGCCAGACATTCAGGCTGTAAGCACCAGGAAGGTCCACTCTGATGAGAGGCAGCCCTGGCTTAGAGAGGGACTGGAGAGGTTGTGGGGCCTGCCTTGGCTCTCCTGGCTTGGTGGAGGGGGAGAAGGCCAATAGAGGGGGAGGGGCCCCAGAAAGGGGTAGAAGATTGTGGGGAGGAGTCCAGGAGGTGAGAAAAGGACCCATGGCATGGAGGAAAAGGGGTTGGAAGCCGTAGTCTTGGGGGAAGTGGATCCTGGAGCGGGGAGAAGGGAGGGACCTGGGGCACCTGGCCCCCCAGCTCCTCTGCACACACTCACTTGTGCAGCACTGCAATCTCATTCTCAATGCTGCTCTCCTTCCCCTCCAGGGCCTTCTTGGCGATGCACTTGATGGCCACCAGCTTCTGCGTGGTCTTCTCCTCGGCCAGCATCACCTCGGAGAACGCCCCGCTGCCCGGGCCAGACGGTAGGGTGAGACTGTGGGCAGCCCCCGGGGGCCATTTGCTAGGGGCCCAGCCCCACGCACTCAGCTCCAGGGAGCAGAAAGAACAAGGTTTGAGAATTTCCCCTCCCCCGGATGCTGTCGCCCAAGTCTGAGGCCCTGAGCCCCAAGGACACTGCTGGCTCGGGTTGCAAGCAGAAATGAAAATGGGCAATAAGGTTAAACCTTGGTCCAGACATCCTCAAGAGGATTCGGGCTCTTGCCTCCTCTCCCAGCAGCACTCCCCAGCCACTCACTTGCCTGCCAGTGAGGGAGGGCCGGACCGTAGCCAGACTCAGGCAGTGGGACCAGAGTTGGGAGCGGAGGGGGAGAGAGGGGCAGAGTCCTGCGAAATGCAGTAGAGGGAGAGGGAGGGAGATCCTCTACCATTTTCCCCTTCCTCCCCCTTTCTGGTTATGAATTCCCCCAAGAAAATGGCTCTGAATGAGGGGCCAGGGTGGAGGGAGGCGGAGGAGGAGGAGGCCCTTAGGGCTCTGCTCAGACAGGCTCCCTGATTAGATTTCTTTCTGAGGCAAATGTGAGAGCCTGTCCCTCAGCTGGCAGGCAACGGCAGGGAGGGAGACCAGGAATAAAGCTTCTGGGAAATGGGGCATTGGCTCTTATCTAGGGTTCCCAGCACCTCCCTGGAAGGTAAATACTTCTAGAGTGCCAGGTTGCTGCACCCGGCGGGTACCCCCGCCCCTGATGCCAGTTGCAGTCACGTGAGTGCCACCTGTTCCCAGGGCTCCCCCACTTCCTCCCTATCCAACCTGCAGCTGGTTCCCCCAGGCAGGGCTGGAGAGGTTCTACCCTGCAGTCAACTGGAATAGTCGAGGGCTCCCCAAAGTCTACCTCCCCCCACGGTGGGGCTCACAGGGGAGGTCTTCTCCTGCCACGGCCTAGTTGGGGGTCTAAGCGGGATGGAGGTCACAGCCACAGCAGAGGGAGGCCTTGGTCATCTGGGCCCTTCCTGAGCAGGGCGGGGCTCCCCCCGAGGGGACTAGGAGCAGAGAGACAGGAACTCGGTCCGGGTGACTCCCTGTCCCGAGGAACAAGTCTCCTAGGAAAGCTAGGGTGGGGGCGTCCCCCCTTCCCCTCTCCCCCCCACCCCTGGCCTTCCCTGCCACCCCTGCTCTCTCTGCTCCTCCCCTCACTTCTCCTTCAACAACTGGACTCTCACCCTTACAAATCACCAAGAGGAAGCTGCTGCCTAGCTTCCCCCAGTTGAAAGCGGAAGACAGAGCAGAGTGTTGGGACCGCAGCTCCCAACCCAGCTCAGGAAAGGGTCTGTGGAGGGCGGGGTAAGGGAGCAGAGAGGGGGTGGCGGGGAACTGAGTGGCAGTGGCCAGGTGCCTCTAATTTCCCCTTGAGGCAGCCGACCTCAGGGCTAAATAGATAGGAAGCGGCCCACCTTGCCCTGGCTCCTGGGCCCCGGCTGGGTGGGCAGGTGGGAACACTGACTGACTGCCCGCCCACTAGGGCTGCAGCTGTGTCCTCTTGCTTCTGTCAAGCCTAATACGAATGGGAAGCTGCCAAGGAGCCGGTGGGACGTAGCTGAAGTGCTCCGGCCAACGGAAATGCACCTTTGGTAAAATCTAGCCTGGCTTCCAAAGGCTCAGACTCGGAGACCGGGACAGTCCGCTCCTCATCGTCCCCACACGGAAACCTCCTTCAAAGTCCCGCACGCACGGTCCCAGGCCTCGGAATCTCCAAAGGGAGTTCAAACCTCCAACGCCTCCCCACACCTCCAGAGGCCGAGTAAGGGAGGCTTACACCCCCAGGCTGGCCCAGGCTCCAACCCCTGCCCCCATTCTAACCCCACCCCTGGGGCAGCACTCACGTGCCCAAAACATCCCGGAAGTCATAGATGTCCCGAATGTCCTCCGCTTGCTTCTTCCAGCTGGGGCCGTCCCCTGCCCGGGGCATCGCCCACTGACCCCCTGCTGCTGCTGCTGCTGCTGCTGCTGCTGCCAGGGCTCCTAGGGAAAAGGACCCAAGCCTCAGCCCCACTTCTCCCTGAAGCTGGGTGGGCTGCAGAGCTCCGCTACAGAGCCCAGGCATCACCGCTTCCGTCCCAGCAGACGGCCATCCCCCTGACCTCCGCCACGGCAGCTACTAGGCTGAACGGTGTCAGAGAGAGTGAAGGGTCCGCACTGCCGCCGGGGAGGCCGGGAGGAGGCAAACCTGAGCCTTGAGGGATGGTCCGCCAGCCACCCTCTGCCCCCAGAAGCCCTTCCAGAGCCAGAGGTTGTGGGTTCTAATTCCGGCTCCACCACTTGTCAGCTGTGTGACCTTGGGCAAGTCACTTAACTTCTCTGGGCCTCAGTTACGTCATCTGTAAAATGGGGATGAAGACTCTGAGCCCCACATGGGATAACCTGATTATCTTGTATCTACCCCAGTGCTTAGAACAGTGCTTGGCACATCGTAAGCACTTAACAAATACCAACACTGTTATTATTATCACGCCCCCCACCCCACCCGCCACCAAAGGTGGCCAGCGATGGCACACCAAAAAACTGGACCCCAAGATGCATATGACGTCACACACGCTTCACTAGCACCTAATGTGATGGGATGATGGCACACGGCTACCGTGTGGCCCAAATCAGCCCAAAGCAAATGATAATTGGGGTATGCTAAGAGCTTACCGTGTGCCAAACACTGTACTATGCACTGGGGTAGATACAAGATAATCTGGCTGGACACAATCCCTGTTCCACGTGGGACTTACACTCCAAGAGAGCAGGAGAACAGGTATTTCATCCCCCTTTTATGGATGAGGAAACTGAGGCCCAGAAAGGTCACCCAGCAGGCAGAACTGGGATGAGAACCTAGGTCTTCTGACCCCCAGGCCCGTGCTCTGTCTGCTAGGCCATGCTGCTTCTTGTGGAAACCTAATGTGTTCCCTTTAGGGTACTCTGACCCAATCGCAGGTCTGCATGAAGTCTGGGCAGCGTCTAAGCCACAGAACGTGGTGGCAGGAGCCATGGCGGAGGGAGGCTTGGCACCAAAAATCAAAAACTGGGCACAAAAGCATCCGATACCATTTTGGAGCCAGTCAGCGGACAGGCCAGCTGAAAACCAGGCTGCCTAGTATAATACGAGACCTCTGGCCACTTGGTGCCTCTTGTCTGATTCCTCTACCTTTCTCTTTCTGAAATCAGCTTCCCCAGCTTCCTCTACCTCAGGCTCTTCTTGAACCACATTTTTAAATAGCTCCATTTGCACAGTTGCTATAACAACGGCAGTTGCAGCAAGCGCTCCCAAGGTCCACCCGCCCCGCCACACACACGTCTTTTCAGGCCTGGGCCTCCGCTCTGCCCCGCCCCGATGGGCGCAGCCGGACACCCTGGTGGAACCGAGATGCTCCCTGCAAGCTGGCCCCTGCCCTCCCTTTCTCCCTGCCTCAGGCTATTTTTGTCCTCTCTTAGATCCCTTCTACTGGGAATTTGCGCTCAAAATGAGCAAGTGGCCCTGGCTTAACCCGTGCCCTAAGCTGCCAGCCTGGCTCCAGGTTTTCTCCTGCTCACCTCCGCCTCCCCAGCCTAGCTCTGAGTGAGGGACGAGAACCTGCTCCGGATTCTCCCAGAGGTTTGTTCCCTGATCCGAGGCCTCTGCTTTTTTTTGAATCCAATGCTCTGTTCTGCTCTCCTGGCCCTGGTCCTGTTTCAAATTACAGTATCGTTATCCCAGACCACTGGACACCACTCCCTATCGGCCACTGGACTTGCCAAAGTCAGAATTATGGGGGACTCTTCTCCCCCTCACCTTTTGCATATTAGAAAACTGAAGCCCAGAGAGGGGCAGAGACTTGGTCCAGGACCCCTGAAGGAGAAATGGCGGATTTGTACAGTTCACCCATCTGAGAAACCGGGTGAGCAGGAGGGACTGTGGAAAGGGAAGATAACCTCCTCCCTCTGACCTCTCCACAAGATCGAGGTTGAGACACGGTCACTCATCCCTGTGATAGCCAGTACAGAGAGTCCAGTCTCCATCTACTCCCACCTCCTGGCCTCTACTGCGGGAAATGGGAAGGGGCCCTCTAGGCTGCCAGCCCCTCTCCCCTTCAGACCCTGATTAACTCCCGCCTTCTTGGTGACGGCACCCTAACAGCTGCTTTAGCGCCCAGGGGTAGATCTGGGCTTTTGGAAAAATCTACTGAGCGATTTTCTTTTGTTTTTATCATTCGTGGCTACACTTCTTCTTTTATAATAATAATACTATTGTACTATTTATAATAATAATACTATGTGCGAAGGTTACAAGGTGATCAGGTTGTCCCATAGGGGGCTCACAGTCTTCATCCCCATTGTACAGATGAGGGAACTGAGGCACAGAGAAGTGAAGTGACCTGCCCAAAGTCACACAGCTGACAAGTGGCAGAGCCAGGATTCGAACCCATGACCTCTGACTCCAAAGCCCGTGCTCTTTCCACTGAGCCACGCTGCGTTTGGCAAACGGTGTCTGGCTATCTCCCCGCCTTCAGATATTTGTTCTTGGAGGTCAGGGACTTTGTCTTCTGTATTCCCAAGCACCTAGTACAGCACTCTGCCTTACAGTAAGGTGTCCATTAGAAGATTCTGAGACCGCCCTTCAGCCACTTTACCGTGATGGACAAAGTGCCTAACTGTGGGATGGGTTCCACCGAAGACAAACTCTTTCTCTTTTACCCCCTCTCCCCCGCCTGTCTCACCACAGCGTGCAGGTCTCCAGCAGTGAGAAACAGCGGGGCCTAATGGAAAGAAAATGGGCCCGAGAGTCAGAGGACCCGGGTTCTCATTCCAGTTCTGCTACTTCCCTGCTGCGGGACCTTGGGCAAGTCACTCCTCCCACTTAGACTGTGGGGCCCCAGAAGCAGCGTGGCTCAGTGGAAAGAGCCCGGGCTTTGGAGTCAGAGGTCATGGGTTCAAATCCCCGCTCCGCCAATTGTCAGCTGTGTGACTTGGGGCAAATCACTTCACTCCTCTGGGCCTCAGTTCCCTCATCTGCAAAATGGGGATTAAGACTGTGAGCCCCCCGTGGGACAACCTGATCACCTTGTAACCTCCCCAGCGCTTAGAACAGTGCTTTACACATAGTAAGCGCTTAACAAATGCCACCGTTATTGTTATTACGTGGGACAGGAACTGTGTCCAACCTGATTACCTTGTATCTACCCCCAGCGCTTGGTGCAGAGCCTGGCACAGAGTAAGCACCATTATTATTAATTATTGCTAGCCAATGGGATGCTGAGGGCCTTCAAAGAGAAACTGTGGGAAAAAATAAAAATCCCTCCACCTGGATTCCTCCCCAGCCCCGTACAGTCTGCTCAAGCCCCTGAGAAGCAGCATGGCCTACAGCAGAGACCACGGGCCTGGGAATCAGATGATTTGAGTGTTAATTCTGGCTTTGCCACTTATCTGCCATGTAACCTTGGACACGTGGGACAGGGACTGTGGCCAAATTGATTGGCTTCTATCTACCTCAGTGCTTAGAACGGTGCCCGGCACATAGTAAGCACTTAAATTCCCTAAAGACAAAATAAAAAAAGCCCCGAGCAACCTCAGCTCTCTACCGTAGCCCAGCTACCAGCTGTCTTTTAGCTTGACAAAACCAACAAATTCCTCTTCTGAGGTGCCCGAAGCTTCTTCCCCTCCAAGCGTCATTCTGTCCCCGGCCCTGATAGAGGAGAATATGAGAATGTGACTTTCCTAGAGAAAGTCAGCTGTGGATGTTGGTCTGCCCTTCCTCATCAAGTACTAATTGAGCACCCACTGTGTACAGAGCCTCTGTTGCAGAGGTGGAGGAAGTTCAAGAAATGACCGTGGGGGGTGGGGGGGGGGAGAGCAGTGCTTCCACAGCAACAGAATCTCAAGGGTGGGCAGGGGAGATGATGGCTCTGCCTGCCTTTGGTCCCCCAGACTTCAAAGACAAGAGAGAGTAGAGACACTTCATCTCCCCAGGAGCTAAGGACTACAACTCAGTTCTCTAGCCCTCTTGAAAAGGCCAAGCTACATATACAAACCTCCCCTATACCTGGCACACACAGACACACCTCCATACCTGAACACACCCCAAATACACACATCAGTGCATACTCCCCTGTATCCTGCACGCCCCACCCTTCTACCGACACCCCTATAGCATGCATACATCCGCTTCTGCTTTCCTGTACATATCAACCCGTACTTATCGCAAGAACCACGCTCATTCATTCACTCATTCATTCATTCAATCGTATTTATTGAGCGCTTACTGTGTGCAGAGCACTGTACTAAGTGCTTGGGAAGTACAAGTCGGCAACATATAGGGACGGTCCCTCCCCCACAACGGGCTCCCAGTCGAGAAGGAGGAATCAATATAAATCAATATAAATCATCGATATAAATAAGTAGAATTATAGGCATATGCACATCAAAACGAGTAAACGGGCATCAATATAAATAGAATTATATATATATATGCACATCAAAACGAGTAAACAGGCATCAATATAAATAGAATTATGTACATATGCACATCAAAACGAGTAAACAGGCATCAATATAAATAGAATTATGTACATATGCACATCAAAACGAGTAAACAGGCATCAATATAAATAGAATTATGTACATATGCACATCAAAACGAGTAAACAGGCATCAATATAAATAGAATTATATATATATATATGCACATCAAAACGAGTAAACAGGCATCAGTATAAATAGAATTATATATATATGCACATCAAAACGAGTAGACAGGCATCAGTATAAATATAATTATATATATATATGCACATCAAAACGAGTAAACAGGCATCAATATAAATAGAAATATATATATACACATCAAAACAAGTGGAAAGAGCACGGGCTTTGGAGTCCACCAAGGACTCCTGAGAATGGGAGCGGCAGTCCCAACCAAGCCACTGAACAGATCGTAGGAGGAAAGTGGAGATCCCAAGCAGACTGTGAGCCCACTGTCTCTATATGTTGCCAACTTGTACTTCCCAAGCGCTTAGTAAAGTGCTCTGCACACAGTAAGCGCTCAATAAATACGATTGATTGATTGATTGATTGATTGAGGAGGGCTGCCCCCCTCTTCCTCTCCCCGGGGGCCTTATGAGCATTTCAGATTCTTTATTATGCACTACAGTCCCATCCTGGGGAGATGGTCCCGGGGAGTTCCGAACAGGAGGAATAAGGCCAGGGGTTGGGGGTCCGGGCGGGGGGGATGCATCACGCATTTTTTGCTTGACTGGGCTGTGGGCAGGACCAGAGCACAACCAGCCCACACCAGGCAAGGCCCACATGGGCACAGGTGCCTTCCCACCCCCCCCCCCCCCCCCCCCACCATCTAAAGCTGGCCCCTCACTTCCACTGCCTGGGCCTTCTCCAAACTCCCTAGGTGGAAAGGGACGGGGAACAAGGCAACCAGCTCCTCCTTCCAACCGGAGTGGAGGGGGGCTTTGGGTCAAGGGGCCCCCCAGCTGGAGAACCGGTGGCGGCTGGGGGAAGGCCCGGGGCTGGTCCCCTTCCACCACCTCTTCCTACCTGAGCGGCGAGGCTGTTGCTGTGCCCGCCAGGGACGATCCGCTGGGTCCCGTCGGAACCGTGGGCTCCGGGCCTGGCTCGGGCTGGCCGCCCCCCACTCCCCCTCTCCCGGGGCCACCTCGGGGGCAGCTCCTCCTCTTGGCTCCCGGCGGCTCCTTCGGGCTGCGCTGATGTCAACCGGCGGAGGAGGGGCTTGGAGGGGAGGAGGGAGAGCCGGGGCGGAGCCCGCGGGCCGGCCGGGGGCGGGGGGGGGGGGGACGGGGAGAGAGCCACAGGGAGAGACCAGAAGGGATGGGCAGCCGTTCGGGGAGGAAGGAGGAGGACAGGAGGTGCGGAAGGTGGGAGGAGTGAGGTGACCATTGGGAAGCTTCAGTAGGAGAGGGAGACAGGTGGAGGGGCCGGAAAGCAGAGGTGCAGGGCAGGAGGGGCCGGTGGCATTAAATGGCAAGCAAATCATCTAAGGGTCTCCTCACTCCATTTCCCTGCTACAGCCATGCCGGCACACCTGCTAGATTGGAGTGCCCCATTCCATTCTCCCCATCTCCCAGTAAGCAGATTCTCATTCATTCGATCGTATTTATTGAGCGCTTACCGTGTGCAGAGCACTAGGCGGAGTGCCCATTCGCCCCATCTCCCAGTAAGCAGATTCCTCAATCCGAATCATTCATTCATTCAATCGTATTTATTGAGCGCTTACTGTGTGCAGAGCACTAGATGGAGTGCCTAGATTCCCCAATCCATTCTCCCCAACTCCCAGTAAGCAGATTCCCCAATCAGAATCATTCATTCATTCATTCAATCGTATTTGAGTGCCTACTGTGTGCAGAGCACTAGATGGAGTGCCTAGATTCCCCAATCCATTCTCCCCATCTCCCAGTAAGCAGATTCCCCAATCCGAATCATTCATTCATTCAATCGTAGTTATTGAGCGCTTACTGAGTGCAGAGCACTAGATGGAGTGCCCATTCTCCCCATCTCCCAGTAAGCAGATTCCCCAATCAGAATCATTCATTCATTCAATCGTATTTATTGAGCGCTTACTGTGTGCAGAGCACTAGATGGAGTGCCTAGATTCCCCAATCGATTCTCCCCAACTCCCAGTAAGCAGATTCCCCAATCAGAATCATTCATTCATTCATTCATATTTATTGAGTGCTTCCTGTGTGTAGAGCACTAGATGGAGTGCCTAGATTCCCCAATCCATTCTCCGCAACTCCCAGTAAGCAGATTTCCCAATCAGAATCATTCATTCAATTGTATTTATTGAGCGCATACTGTGTGCAGAGCACTAGATGGAGTGCCTAGATTCCCCAATCCATTCTCCCCATCTCCCAGTAAGCAGATTCCCCAATCAGAATCATTCATTCATTCAATCGTATTTATTGAGCACTTACTGTGTGCAGAGCACTAGATGGAGTGCCTAGATTCCCCAATCCATTCTCCTCATCTCCCAGTAAGCACATTCCCCAATCAGAATCATTCATTCATTCATTCAATCGTATTTATTGAGCGCTTGCTGTGTGCAGAGCACTAGATGGAGTGCCTAGATTCCCCAATCCATTCTCCCCATCTCCCAGTAAGCAGATTCCCCAATCAGAATCATTCATTCATTCAATCGTATTTATTGAGCGCTTACTGTGTGCAGAGCACTAGATGGAGTGCCTAGATTCCCCAATCCATTCTCCCCATCTCCCAGTAAGCAGATTTCCCAATCAGAATCATTCATTCAATTGTATTTATTGAGCGCATACTGTGTGCAGAGCACTAGATGGAGTGCCTAGATTCCCCAATCCATTCTCCCCATCTCCCAGTAAGCAGATTCCCCAATCAGAATCATTCATTCAATCGTATTTATTGAGCGCTTACTGTGTGCAGAGCACTGTACTAAGTACTTGAGAAGTACAAGCTGGCAACACATAGAGACGGTCCCTACCCAACAGCGGGCTCACAGTCTAGAAGCAGCCAAGGAGAGATACCGCTGTTGGGTTTTTGTTTTGTTTGGGGTTTTTTGGGAGGGGGGCGGGGGGGGAGACACCCAAACTGGGAAAGTTTTGAAGAGCTAAAGCTGTAGCCCACAAGGAGCCAGTATAAAGGGGAAGGTGATCCAACCCAGAGTCATGTGATGGATGCAAATCTCAAGGGATTGGCACAACCTAGAGCAGGCCAGTGAGATAGAGAGGGTGAGGCCACCATTCATTCATTAATTCATATTTATTGAGCACTTACTGTGTGCAGAGCACTGTATTAAGCTCTTGGGAAGTACAAGTCGGCAACAGATAGAGACGGTCCCTACCCAACAGCGGGCTCACAGTCTAGAAGGGCGAGACCGACAACAAAACATCACCACTTGAGCTCACAAGGCTCCCCTTGGCAGGGTTCGGTATCTTCCTTGATTACCAGAGAGGAATTGAGGTTCAACAGCAGAACATGTCTGATGGATAGGAAGAACCACTTGAGGAAGGAGAATTCCCCCTATTACAGAGGATTCGCGAGGCAGCTAGCTGGTTTTTAACCCATCCTGATTTCTAGGATGGACAGGGCATGCAGGGTTAGGGGTATGATCAGCTCGCAGATCCTGACCCAAAGTCATGCCCACTTGGAACCCCAAGCCTTCTCTTCCCCACCTCAGAGACCCACGTGGCACTGAGTTCTTTTAAGACTGGAGGCACCAGTGTCCATTGGTGCCCACCGCTACCCAAAACCAGCCCCTCCGTTGCTGCAGAGCACAATGGGATACAAGGCCCATTTTCTGCAGGAGCTGAAGGGGGCAGAGTCCGAACCGTCACTCAGAGCCCCTTTAGGTATCAGGAGCTCTACAGTCCGCTGGGGTCGGCCGCCGGCCGGCTCAATCGCCCAGTCGCCGCCGGATGGAAGTTTGTCTTCCTTCAGAATGCCCGAGAGTCCATCCCAGTTGTAACTGTCTTCCAAATACGACGTACGCCGACGCGGTCGACGTGGGCGGTTGACCGTTTCCGCATGCTATTCGCGCTTCAGTCTTGTTGATCCCCTTCTCCCGCTTCAAGTCGCAAACTCCATGAGGGGCAGGGTCCGTGTATGAGCTCATTTAAAACTGATTCTACCGGGTGTCAGACACAAATGAAGCAAAAGCGTAACTAGCGGTAGCCCCGGCGAAGTCCCGCAGGAAATTCCCATTGCAGTTTCTGATGGCATAGCACCCCCCCGTGGCCAGGACCAAGCCCTGACACCCCCTTGGCTCTGCGCTGTGTCGGGGGGCCGGGGGGCCGGGGAAGAGAGGAAGGCACTTGGATGGCCCCATTCCTCGGCCCACACCACTGCCATCCCCATTCGTGCAGCAACGCCACTCTTGCTGTCCCCTTCGCTCCGGCCCGCAGAGCCCCAGGTGGGGTTCCTCCAGTCCTGATGAGTCCCGCTCTTTCGCTCGGAGCACTAGTGGACGGGTAGCAGGACGGGATGCCTGCGCGTTTTCGGAGAGGCCCCGAGGAACGTCTCAGGACCAGGAAGGAAAAGGCACAAGCTGAGTTGAGCTCTAGGGAAGGAGCGGACCGTCAGGCAGAAGGGGCTGCTGCGCTCTATCCAGCGGAGAGCGAGAGAGATAAACGAAGCGCCAGGCACCAGCTCAGAAGCCCAAGTCCGACCTCAGGAGTGGAGACTTCGCAAACGAAAAGATACCAGGTGGAGGCGGAAGGGATTGAAGCAACTGACTTTCCAGTTGCAGGGTCCAAAGCAGTGCCTGACCGGCTCCTTCCAGCCAAGCATGAAGAATGCAGTGCAGATCTGGCTGGCGCGAGCGAGGGGGAGAGAGAGGCAGAAGAAGCAGCTACCACTCCTAGTCGAGGAAATCAAGGGAGGAAGGGGCATTGACCAGGGGCCCCTTAGCCTGAGGCAAAAAAGTCCAAGAGTGAGTCCTTCCTACCCCATAGCCCCACCCAGAACACACAATACACACGGAAGCTGAACTATTTTCTTAGAAATCACAGCATTCATTTTAGTCTAGTTTCCACCATACAAAACCACAGGGGAGGGATGTTATTTCCTGGTCCCAGGGGCACAGCACCCAGAGGAGCAAGGCAGAGCTGAAGGGGCAACATCCATCCCAGGAGGGAGGAAAGCAGATTCTGGGGGTAGCTCTCTCTCTCTCTCCCTCTCTCTCTCTCTCTCCGGCGCCATTCCTACTAGGACCAGCTCTAGTCACACCACAGTGCAGTCACTCTTCCCATCCCCAGCCTTGGGCATCGCAGGCCCCATTCCAAAGGTTCCTGTCCTGGCAAAGCTGGGCAATAGGGTGGCGGGGGCGGATGGGAGGCAGGGGCAGACGAGTAGCAGGGTGTCTGTACATGGAGGACGGGATACACCAGGCTCTGGAAATGGCTTCCCGGTGGACACCTACCCATTCCCACCCAGGGAAAGGAAGAGAAGCCTCCTACATTTCCACTCGGGCCCAGTTGGCTCAGTCAGGCATAGTGGAGAGAGTCGGAAAGAGCCGGAAGCCAGATCCCAGCCCAACTACCCATCTAGCAGCTTCAGGATGCTTTCACGCTCTTTCAGTGTCTTCCAGGCCTGGTCCTTCTCCTTCTTCGTGGGGGTCCGCTTCTTCTGACGGGCAGCCATGATCTTGCGGAAAGCATCCATCACCTCATTGTCTGCCATGCGGACCCGCTGCCGCAGTTCCTGCCGACTCACCTCTTCTCTCGCCAGCCTGCAAACATCACGCTCTAGCTTGGGCTTCCAGGCCCCCACGGCACATTCCCGAAAGACTAACCTATACGCACCTAAGCAGCTCGTGCTTCTTGGCCCGGTTGTGGGCGCTGAGGGCCTTCAGCTCGGCCTGCCGCTTCCGCAACTCAGCCAGGACCTCGTCCTCCGAGTCCTCGGCTGGCCGGTCCTCGGACTCCAGCAGGCCTTGGGCAATCAGCTCCTCCTTAATGCGGGCTTCTAGGGACTTGGTGTGGGGGACACTTAACACAAGAACAGAAGCAACGCGGTTACCGGGTTAGATCAGTTGTCCATTCTGCCCGCTGGTCTCCCTGACTGGGGCAACGGGACGTTTGGGGGAGCAGGGTGGCGGCCGCCCTCCTGGGCATCCACCCTCGGGGGATAGGGACGGGACCACCTGCAATCTCTGACTTTCCCTCCCCGCCGGCCCCCAGACCCCTTTGAATTTACCGAGATTTTTCTAGCTGAGCAAGTTCCTTTAGAATGCATTCCAGAGGCTTGTTAATCACTGTTGCCTTTTTGGTTTTGGTAGGGGAGGGATGAGGCGGCGGGGGTGGGGCGGGCACAGTCACTGTCACTTAGCTAATTCCCTGATGGGCCGTGGGAAGCCCACTGGGAGACCTAAGCCAGGGTGAAGCAGAAAGCCATTTACCGACTCCAGAATCCCGCTCACTTCAAAGTCACCCTTCGCTTCTCACCCGCCCTCTTCACCAGCTCCACTGCAGCTCTTGCGCTCCCCGCTCCTCCCCAGCTCCCCTTCTCGTTCTCACCTCTCCTGCATCTGATCTCTTGCTCATTCCTTTCTTCCAGCTTGGCACCGCCTCCCCCCCCGCCCCCCGCCCGCCCCACCTCGTGCAACCTCTCAGACCGCAACTCACTCCCCCGTTTCAAAGCCCTCCCGGAATCCTACTTCCTCCAGGAGGCTTTTTCTGATACTCGAGCTACTTATTCAATTACTTATCCCCCTATACGTTCTGTCTCGGTCTTTGTCGACGGTCTCCTAAAGTGCATCTTTATGACTGACGGCCTCCTTAAAATGCGTCCTCGTGACCGGCAGCCTCCTTGGAACGCATCACTGCTCCTCCTCCCACAAGGCGTACACAGATTGTAAGTTTCTTCAGTCCAGGAGCTGGGCCCGGACACTCAGTGACCACTGAGTACTACTGATGAGAGACGATAATTCGCGGGAGCTAACCCTGGAACGAATTAATGGACGGAAAGGAAGAAAAAGCCGGGAGGAGGTGGTTCCCCGGGCCGCTAACCTGAATGGTTTGTTCTGATTCCGAGGAGAGGTGCTGGCACCGTCGAGCACTGCTTCCTTCCCAGTTATATCTGGAATGGGGGAGTCCTCGATGGGGGAGATGATGTTTTCCTAGAAAACCAAGGGGCGGGGAGAGCTGAGAGGACGCTAGTCCACCTGGTAGTGGACTCGATCCTCCCTTCCCAGCCCCAGGGACTTTGCTAAGGAAACGGAGCAGATGCTCACCTCCACCAGGGCCTGCAGGAGACGCTGGGTCAGGGGCCCAAAGGGACACCCATCTTCGGGCTGCTCATGCTGGGCCTCGGATTTCTTCAGCAGGGCGTCCACTTCTGAGGAGAATAGGAGACAAGGACGCTTACGGCCTTCTCTGCAGCCCGAGGAGGCGATGCCGACTTTTCATTTGGAGCACGGGGGCAAAAAGAAGGCAGGCTTCAAAGAGCTCCTGGGCCAGAAAGCCACCCTTCTGGGGGCCTTTCAGCCCCGCCCGATGGGAAACTCTCCAGGCTTGTCAGACTTGGGACGAGCCAGGTCGGAGAGTCCCGCTCGAACAGCTCTGGGAGCAATCGGTGGAATGCAGGGGGAGAGGAGGGGACCCCCTCGGTCCAAAGCTGGGCAGTACCTTTTGTGTCCAGTTCAGTTAATGGTCCCATGAGGCCTTTCTTTTTGTCACCTGCGGCAGCTGCCCGGGCCCCATCCTTCTGCTCCTCCAGTAAATCTTCCTGGGCCCAGCGCTGGGAATAATGCTTCCCCAGGGGAGGGATCTGCATGGACAGAAGGGATGGCCACCTCCAGAGCATAGGTTACCGGGTTCCTAGTCCCCGTACCCTGTGGGTACTTCAGAGTGCTTGCTGGGGGGCGGGGGGGGTGGGGGTGGTCACTATGCCAGATAACGGGACCTCCTCAGGAAGAAGTAGGAAGAAGCGGCGGCACGGCAGCAGGCGATAAAGAAGAGAGCGCCTTGCTCAGGACCCCCGGCTTTGAGGTGGTCTACCAGAGCTGTTTCCTTCTGTCACCTGTTGCTCGTAATCATCATCATCATCATCATCATCATATCCGTTAAGTGCTTGCTGTGGGCCAAGCGCCGGACAAGGTAGGAGATCACCGGGTCAAGGCAGTCCCTGTCCCACGTGAGGCTCACAAAGCGGGAAGGACAGGTATTGCATCTTCATCTCACAGATGAGGGAACTGAGGTGCAGGGAAGTTAAGCGACGGGCCCGAGGTCACACAGCCAGCCGACGGCAGAGTCGGGATCGGAACCCAGGTCCTCTGACCCCCGGGGCCCCTGATCTTTCCACCAGGCCCCACTGCTCACCACTCTACTGAAAGGGCAGTCCTACTCTAGGGAGTAGGTCTCCGTGCGAGTGGAAGGGCTGGGTGGGAAGCAGGCACTTCGGGTGAAACCTTGAGACCATCGGGGCAGTTTCCCCAGAAAGGTCACAACCCCGATTCTAAAAGAACGGAGATCCAACAACGACGCCACTCAAGTTCTCGGCCATCGCCTGACAGGTGGCTAAGGTGTCTTCTGCGGCTCCCGTACGCACCCAGTTCTCCTAGAACGAGGGTGTTGGATTTCTGCGAGGCCCCGTGCCGAGGGAAACTCCCGTTCCAGCGCTCGCTACGTCCAAGCCGCTTCTTCCAAACATCCCGTCGTGCTGTCTTCGGCCTCACTTTGTCGGGCAAACGTTCCTCAACTCACTAACGGCATTCGAGCCAAAGCGCGCAGCGAAAACACGGGTTTTTAGGGCAGAAGCCAGTGGACTTCCTTGTACGTTCCGCCACTTCCCCAGGACTGTTCAGATAGGCCTCGAATGCCTATCACAAAGGCTCCACAGAGGACACCAACCTTTACGCCCAGGGCCACAAATCAACCAAATCTTCTAGACTGTGAGCCCGCTGTTGGGTAGGGACCGTCTCTATACGTTGCCAACTCGCACTTCCCAAGCGCTTAGCACAGTGCTCCACGCACAGTACGCGCTCAATCAATACGACTGAATGAATGAACGAACCAACCCAGAACCTCACGGGGACTGGGTGAGGGAAGCTCTTAGACTACTAGCACCGACACCGAGGCTACTGATGGTCTAAGCCCCCGAGTCTCCGAACGTGCTAAGACTGCCACGCTAGACCCCCAACCCCAACCTTTGTTTCAGCCCAAATGAGGTTTTTCAGGGATCCTGTCCCTCAGTCTGCACAGAACCGATGAAAGACAATTGCCGCCGTCGGATTTGTCGACAGTGACGTCACACGGCTATAAGGTCCGTACCTTATAATGCTCAGCCTCGTCCTCCGGAGGCTTGAGTAGCTCCTCCAGCGTCCGCACTTCCTCATTGGTGATATCGGCGCAGTACGGCTCCACCGAAGCCCAGAACCTGAAAGCAGAGCGCAGCCCTGAGCGGGCCCCTTCCCTCCTCACCTCGCCTGGCATCTCCCGAGCTCCCCGTGAGCGCACGCTACCGAGCGCCACACGTGCCCCAAGGCGGACCGCCCGCCCGCTCCGGAGGCCGCTCTCGGCCCCAGGAGGGCCGAGGACCCCCTCGGGGCCCGAGTCTCCCGCGGCTGCCGCCCAGGTCCCACGCCGGGCCAGCCGGGGCTCTGGCTTCGCGCCCCCAGCTGTCCCCGCACCTGTTGGGGGCGTCGTTCTTGGGGATCCGTGGGACGTCAATGGGATCGTCCGTGAATTCGTACTCCTGGATCTTGGGCTGGAGGTTCTTGGACTTGGGCCTGCCGGGGCCAGGTCCCGGCCCGTGCCCCGCCTTCCCGTCCACCTTCTGTTTCTTGGGCTTGCCGTGCTTCGCCGGGGCTCCCAACTCATGGTCCCGGCCCAGCTTCAAGAACCGCCGATCACCCTTCTTATCCTGCCAATCCGTCAGGATCTGAGACACAAAAGGGCCGAGTGCTTGGGACCGGGGGGTGCGATTAAGGGCAGAGGGGGGGAAGGAGGGGTTCCCCCTCACATTCGACAGTTATCATTGTTATTCGACCGCATTTCCCGAGCGCTTGCTGTGCGCTAAGCGCTGGGGAAGTACAAGCTGGACAGTTCTCGGGGGCCCACACGCTTCCCGTTCCCGACTCGCCTTCCTCCCGCCCCGCACGAAGCTCCCCGCCTCGGGGCCCGACCTGGGTCTCCGCTTCCAGCACCCGCAGGCGGCGGCTGGCGGACGACAACAGGGTCTCCAGCTCGAGCTGTAAAGTGTCGAGCTCCTCGATGCCGATGCCGTCATCCTCGGAGCGGGCCAGCACCGCGGTGTAGCGGGGACACAGCTTCAGGTGGTCCACGGACTTGAAGTCATGGAACTGGAGGGGACAGTCCTTCAGCTCGCTCATTGCCTCGGGGCGCCCCACGGGGCTACGAGGGCTGAGTCCCTAGGGCGGGAAGAGGGACGGCCCTCAGTTCAGGACGGGCAGCCCTGGGATCCCAAGCCCCCTCCCTCCTTTTTCCCGACGGGAGCCCTCCCCTGCCGACTTGTACTTCCCAAGCGCTTAGTCCAGTGCTCTGCACGCAGTTAGCGCTCGATAAATACGGTTGATTGATTGATTGATTGGATGCCAGTCGGTCTCCACCTTCAGATCTCCCGTTCCATCGTGATCGCCGGGCTGGGGGGCGGTGGAGGAGGAGGAGGAGGAGGCAGGCAGCGAGGGACGGGGGGCTGCAGGGGGCCAGTGCGGGCCTCCCCGTGTGGCTGCGGTAGACGCCCCGGGATTGTCCAGCGGAACGTCCCCCCCCCCACCCCACCGCGGAGGCGGAGAGGACAGGAGACGGGACGGGACCCCTGGCGGAGCGGGGGCGGCGTCCCGCCGCTGGGGTGCGGGGGAAGCGGAGAAGCGGGAGGGGGGGAGAGGGAGGGGAGGGAAGGGAAAAAAAAAAACCCCTTAGAGTAGAAACGAGGCGGGGGTGGAGCCGGAAGAGGCGGACTGAGGAATACTCCGGCTTCGAATGCCTTAATATGGTACGAGGCTTCTGACCGGACTAAAGCCCGAGGGGCGGGAGGGGGAGCCCGGCCAGGCGGAGGCACGAACGGGGCTGCACGGGCACAGGCAGGGAGGGCTCCGCTCACACGGCGGGGCTGCGCAGGGGCCCGCCAACCGGGCCCGGAGGCCAGCCCCGCTAGACCTGTCGCCGAAGGCCGACAAATAGGCCGCCGCCCGGGGCCCCGTCCCCGGGGCGAGGCGAATGGTACAGGCCGGCACCGACTGGGCGGGGAGCGGCTCCCGGAAGAGAAGGGACCTCAGAGTTTGCGCGCTCCTGCGCTTCCGCTTTCCGTGCCCAGCCAGCGCCCGCGATGGTGAGGGCCCCGGGCCCCGGGCGGGGCGGAAGGACCGGGCTGAAGGCCTCGCCGGCCCCGGCGGGGGCCCCCGACGGCCGGCGGCTGGGCGACCATCGGGGAGGGAAGGAACGAAGGAGGCGGGGCGGGGCGGGGCGGGCCGGGGGGGCAGGGAGGGGGGCGAGAAGAACCCCGACGGGGGGGGAAGGGAACGGTGCTCGGGGAGGAGGAGAGATAAGGACGGTCCCGAGGGATGGGAGAGACTAGGAGGCGAAGGGAGGGGGGAAAAAAGACGTGGAAAGCCTAGGGGAAGAGCGCAGCCCCTCCCCCCCCCCCCCCCCACCGCAGAAGGGACCGGTGTAGCACCCAAAGGGGTGGGGGGACTCGTTGCGAGAGAAGTGACTTCATCCCGCCCGCCTCCCACTCCGGTTCGGCAGTGTCTACTGAGCCCCTGTTTGGCTGGCGCAGAACCACCAGGTGCCGTGAGGAGTTGGCAGAAGAGGTGCAGGGATGGGGCTTTGAGTGGGGGGCAAGCAGGGAGCCGAAGAGCCTCCATTCGTGGTCCTTGAGTTCCCACTCAGAAGCCCTCAGGGCTTGAGCCCGCTGTTGGGTAGGGGCTGGCTCTGTATGTTGCCAGCTTGTACTTCCCGAGCGCTTAGTACGGTGCTCGGCACACGGTAAGCGCTCAGTAAGTACGATTGATTGATTGACACAGGATGCAAGTCCAAACCGAAAAGCTGTGGGGGCAAATAATGGCCCCGTCCCTCTCGCTTAAAACGCTCGGGGGAAATGGGCCCTACAAAGTTGGAGTCCTCGAGGGAGGTAATACAGAAAATAGGGTCTGCCCTCCGAGAAACTCACAACAAAAAAGGGTGAGACTGACAAACCCCCACACATGGGGATGTGCGTTGAATTAAAATTCAAAACGGCAGATGCCCGGGACTGAAAACGCACACTCTCTAGCTAGAAATAAAATCGTATACAGCGGGGTGCCTAGGACTTGTGGCCAGGGTGAATGTATGGGATAGCGTGCAGAGGCTTTGAAGAGGTGAGTTTTGAGAAGAGATTAGCAGAGGAGGAAAGGCACGCCAGGCTGGGAGAAGCTACGTTTGAGAGCTCGGACATGGAAGGGATGCATATGAGCGGCGGAAAGGTGACCTGGTAGGAGAGAGTCTTGCAGCCCGTAGTCGGAACTTTAGATCGAGATGAGTGGCAACAGAGAACCACGATCAGATCGGTTTGGCATCAGACGCCTCGGCAAGAGTGGGGTTTGATTGTCTCGCTCAGCCCCCTCTGGCGTGTTCGGCCCTTGTAAACGTGGGTGCCAACAGTGAGGGGCACCGGAGGTTGGGGACGACCTTGCGGGAGCAAGGCTCTAACTCCGTGCCGTTTTTCCCTGTAGACTGCTACTCTCCGCCCCTACCTGAGTGCCGTGCGGGCCACCCTGCAAGCTGCACTCTGCCTGGAGAATTTTTCCTCCCAGGTTGTGGAACGACACAACAAGCCAGAGGTGGAGGTCAGGTGAGAAGGGCTTCCGGGGTGGTGTGGTTTGCAGGCCCCCTCCCATCTGGAGCCTTCAGTCGATCGAAGGCATTTGTTGAGCGCTTACTGTGCACAGAGCACTGTAGTAAGCGCTTGGGAGAACACGGTGCAGCAGAGTTGGTAGACACGGGCCTTGTCCACGAGGAGCTTACGGTCTAGGGGGGAAGATCGAAACGACTATAGCTAAAGTAAATTACGGCTATGTACGTAAGTGCTGCGGGGCTGACTCCCATCGGTCCCATCGTTCAGAGTGAGTCATCAGAGAGCGGTGCCCCCATCGACATGGCTGGCAGAGGGGTCAAGCGTTGAACAGACCTCAGGGATCTAACTTCACTTCACCGCTAGCCCCTACTCTCACTTCCCCTTTTTTCCCCCATTTTGAGGATGAGAGGAGAACTGGCTTCTGTGGTGACTGCACCCGTTGGTCTGAAGCCTCTTAAATTTCAGCCAGAAACACATTAGCACTTCCCAGATGTGCCCCCAAGAGAAGACTCCCCAGTTCGGAAAGGTCACGAATAGGGCAGACCAGCAGGGTTTGCCGTCCAGGAGCCGCTACCCGGTGTTAAGGGGAGAATTCAATCGCCAACCGTTGAGGTTTGGGCTTAAGCTCCACGCTAATGCCTCTAGGGAGAGCTGCAATGTCCTCAGCTCTCTCTCTTTAGTCACGAAGGTGTTTTTGCCATTTGTAGGAGTAGCAAAGAGCTCCTGTTACAGCCTGTGATCATCAGCAGGAATGAGAAGGAAAAGGTCCTGATTGAGGGCTCCATCAATTCTGTTCGAGTCAGCATTGCTGTGAAGCAGGTAAAGCGGGGCACATGGGAGGGCTCCTCTTGCCTAACCGGATGTGCGGTCTGTGGGAGGAAGAGGGATAACAGACCCAGAGATGAGTGAAGAATATCCAATTGCCCCTCTTCCCTCCTAGGCTGATGAAATTGAGAAGATCCTGTGCCACAAATTCATGCGCTTCATGATGATGCGAGCAGAGAACTTCTTCATTTTGCGTAGGAAACCTGTGGAGGTGAGAAAGGGGGGATTTGGGATTGATGGAATCAGCTGGTGAGAACGGCCTGTCCCCCTGTGGATGAATTGTGCTGGGTTCAGAGCTACTTCGCCTAGCCTAGTAATAGTTTTGCGGCGTTTGTTAGGTGTTTATTATGTGCCGAGCACCGTTCTAAATGCCGGGTAGATACGAAGTAATCAGGTTGGACCAAGTCCCTGTCCCACGTGGGGCTCACGGTCTTAATCCCCAGTTTACAGGTAAGGTAGCTGAGGCACAGAGAAGTTAAGTGACTTGCCCAAGGTCACACAGCAGACAAGTGGCGGAGCCAGGATCGGAACCCACGTCCTCTGAACTCCCAAGCCCAGGCTCTTGCCACCAGGCCATGCTGCTTGTAGTAGAAAGAGCACGGACCCGGAAGCCAGGAGACCCGGGCTCTAGTCCTGGCTCCGCCACCCTGCCTCCTCCTGGACTTTGGGCAAGTGACTTCACTGCTCAGTGCCTCAGTTTTCCCATCTGTAAAATGGGGATTAATTACCTGTTCTACCTCCTACCTAGACTGTGGGCCCCACGTGGTTGACTTGTATCGAGCCCAGCAGCTTGTGTTTGGTTGAACAAATCTTATAATTACTATTACGATTGATGTATTCATTGAGTAGTTCCTAATGGCCTCAAGGATCTACAATTGCTTCTGCTTCTTCCTATTTTCCTGCTACAGGGCTACGACATCAGTTTTCTGATCACAAACTTCCACACGGAACAGATGTACAAACATAAACTGGTGGACTTTGTGATCCACTTCATGGAAGAGATCGACAAGGAGATTAGTGAGATGAAGCTGTCGGTCAATGCTCGAGCTCGCATTGTGGCTGAGGAATTCCTCAAGAATGTAAGTATATCTGGGAGTCACGCAGTGTCCATTGGTGGGGTGGGGTGGAATCCAAGCCTTATAAAGGAAGGAAACCCAAGCACCTCTTTTCCACTTACGAGCCCTTCGGCTGAAGGGGCCTCCAAAGGGACATTTAATTGCATCCCGTTGCTTTCAGGCTGGGCTGCATCGGACAGCGGAAGACACACCCACTGCTCCGGGGAGTTTAAAGATCTCCAGAGCAGTAGAGTCCTTGGCCTCCAATGGCAGACTCGACTTTCACTTTCAGGAAGTTACTCCCTTTAATATAAGTCTCGTGCCACGATTTTGGCTGGTTGTTCTGCCTGTCTGGGCCTCAGTGAAGATCCCTTATATTACTATCTGACTTTTTAGAGGGCCTTTCTTCCAGAGTTGAAATCTCTTCCTCAGGTCCCTTCAACTTATCTTTTCAGGGCTCTCAAGCCGTTCCTCACAGGTTCTCTCTCTTAAGACTCTTATTAGTTACTCTCTAGATGTGCTCTAAATTTCCCTCATCTGTCAAGTTGCAGAGCCTGAAAGAGCATTACACTTGCTGCCTGGCATCGAGTTTGTGATTCGCTCCACTCTCGAGTTGGCCAATTGACTATTCTTTGACATCCAAAAGAGTAAGGGCAGTCATGTGGCAGAACCAAAGATTCAAGGCTCTGCTGGCCTTCCAAACGGCACTCTGCTGCCTAAAGAAGATGTGACCATCACTCCCTTGAAGATGAGATGAATGTGGAAGAGATGCTGAGGAAGCAGTGTCTGAGGCTAGAGCTTTTAACACTGTTGATTTGGCAGCGGAGACCTTGAGAGCACGGGCCCGGGAGTCGGAGGACGTGGGTTCTAATCCGGGCTCTGCCACATGTCTGCTGTATGGCCTTGGGCAAGTCACTTCACTTCTCTGGGCCTCAGTTCCCTCATCTGTGAAATGGGGCTTAAGAGTGTGAGCCCCACGTGGGACAGGGACTGTGTCCAACCTGATTACCTTGCATCTACCCCTGGCGCTTAGAACGGTGCTTGGCACGGAGTAAGCGCTCAACAAATGCCACAAAAATTATTACTGTTGTTATCTTGGGGAAGAACTGAGCTTCTGGCCCTGGGTTGAAACTGGGCTTCAAGTGGAGAGCTGTGCCGCATAGGCCCTCAGAGGCTGGTGACAAAGCACCTTGAATATCAGCTCCCCCAGGGCAGAGGCCAGTCATTGAATCCTGCTAGCAGCGGCAGGCACCCAGTCCTCGACCACCAAGGAAGACCACTGAAGACTGGGGTCTGTAGTTGCCCATGCCCCTTGATGTTTTCTGGTGATACGCAACCATGGGGCTTGACTTTTGGGTCAGGTGGGCAGAATCTGGGTGTGGGCTAATAGCCGCAACGCAGGCACCGTCTCACAACTAATCACCCGTCTGCCCTTTTCTTTCCAGTTTTAGAACAACACCTGGCTGGACTTCATGGCTCTCCTCTCGTTCTTTCCTCTATCTCTGCGCAGCTGCCCTGGTGGAGCTCTGAAGAGCTGTGGGGGTGGGGGGGGAGGTGGGAATGGGGCTTGCTACCTGGAAGAGAAGAGAAGCAGCAGTAGATCTGCCGGGTCACGCCAGCTGAGTCAACTCAGCCATCATTGTTCAGTCCCCTGGGCAGGGACAAGTTTTTTTAATGTCTTGAAACAAACTCTGTGCTTGTAGGAAACTGCAACCTTTTTTTTTTCTTTCTCAAAGCCAGACATCCACCCACCCACCCACCACTCACCCACCCACCCTTGGTTGCCGTATTTGGTCCCAGTGATTCTACACTGCTGATCCCTGTGGGTCTGGGCAGGCCTGGAGCCAACAGGCATCTGCTTCCTCCCCCCCACCCCGCCTCACCTCCCGTGGTCTTTGACAGATTACGCGAAGAGGCGGTTCAAGGCTCTACTTCCTCTCATCCTCTGTCCTGACCCCACGGGCCCCTTGTGGCCTGTTGGAGGCTGAAGAATCGATCGGTGGTATTTATCGAGTGCTTCGTGCGTGCAGAGCACTGTACTGAGCGCTCGGGCGAGGACAACAGAGATGGTAAGACGCGCACCCTGCGCTCTAGGACCTTGCCATCCTGTGGAACTGTCTCTTGCTTTCCCGTGGCTTTTTGTTATCCGAAAGCCGCTGTCCAGCAGCCACTGGAGGTAGAGGCCGGGGGCGGGGGGGGTGTTGAGGGGAGGGGAGTACCCGACTGGTCTGGGAGCCTGAAGACTTCAGCTCAGAATAGCTGAAGCCTAAAATCAGGCACTTTCCTGTGCCGAAGCCACCTTCTCCCTCATCAGAGGAGGCAGGGGCCTCCGCCAGCCCCTTTCTCCCAGGGTATGCCTTTCTTCTACCCTTCGCCTTGCCTGGTGACCCCCGTGCTGGTGCTCTTGTGGTTCCCCTGCCCCCTGCCAACCCAAACCCTCGCTCCTAGTCCCCCGGTTCTGCTCTTGCACTTGCTGTATTTTTTTTTCTTACTCTGGTGACTTTTCCCATTAAAGTTTTTTTGTTCCTGCCTCTTTGGGGGCTGCATGATGTCTGTGCCACTTTTGTGCTAGGGATTATGTTTCGTTCAAAAGAGCTGAGGCAGCTCTTTCCCGGCCCGCTGTGACCGAAGCGAAGTACTGTAGCTCTGCCCCGGGTCTTCATCCTGGTGAAGGTGCCCAGGTTCCCCTCGTCTGCTTCACCCACCTCTGGCCAGAAGGTAACCAGACTGGCTCTTGAACCTGCCGTGTGCCCTTCACAGAAGCCGAGCCCGGCTCCCGTCTCCAGCCCTCTTTGTCTTTCATCCTGGTGCCCGTCTTTGGCCGAGGCTCGGGTCGCGGGGAAGGCCGGGCAACTCTTCTGCTGGAGAGGCCCCGGGTGGGGTGGTTGTGCTCCATCACCGTGGTGGAGGGAGGGTAAAGCTCCAGGTTCAGACTGTCTCCATCCTACATCCCAAGGGAGAGGAATTATGAAGAGCAGGAGCTGAGCGCTCCTGAGGGGGGCTAACGGGTCTGTGGGGCCAACGGCCGGTAATGGGGCGGGCCTGTGTGAGGGGCAGGGGTGGAACTTCCCCTCCCTCCCGCGAGATTAAGGCCCCGCCCTCAGCGCACTCGGGTCTCTGCCATTATTGTGCCCCCCCAACCGTTGGTTTCCATGGAAACAGGGAGCGATCTGAGGCGCCCCCCCCACAAGCTGGACTCTGCATAGGGATCTGGTCTCCAAGCACCTCTATGAGGAAGCTGACATGGGGGGGGCGGGAGTCAAGGGGGCCCCGAGTGAGGCAGAGGGAGTGGCCTGATTAAGAACGGGTCCCAGTGGCATCGGGCAGAGGCCGCACATAAAGGCCTCCAAAGGGGAGGGAAGATAAAATCCTTCGCACTCACCCCAGCGGCGCGAGCAGAGGCCGGCTTTCCGGCGTGACTGGTTCAGGAGGAAGAAGCCATGGCCAGTCCACAGGACAAGGAGGGCGCCCCCCCCAGTGAGGGTGCCGACCGGGCAGCCCAACGACCGGCCTGGAGCAGGGTCCGTGTGGGCCCGAGCGGGCGTCCACTTGGCTCCTCCAACAAGCAGTTGGTTCATTATTCAGCGACGGGTATGGCAATCCCTGCTGGCCCCAGTGAGACCCCTCCCCCCCCTTCGTTAGGATCCCCCTCCTCTCTTGGGCCCCTGCCTTCTGTCTTATGGGGGACCCCCACCCTTCTTCAAGCCCCAGGCCCTTCCATTTTGGTGCCCTGCGCTTGCAACCACCCACCGACGGCGACGGCCATTCCGAGGGTGGCACGAAGAGTCCCGTCCCACTGGCCCTCACTGACTTTGGACAAACCCAAGCGGGAAAAGCGGAGACTGAGCGGGGCCGGCCTGAGCCGTCCGGGCCGCTCGGTTCTCTCGGCTCCCCAGGGAGAGCGGTTGGAGATGGGGGCGTGAGACAAGTTGGTCTCTTTACAGGCTTTCCGGCCCTTCGGCCGGTTGGGAGGGACGCTGTCCCCAGGCCCCAGTTGAGCATAGCCCGATTCCAGAATGCTAAGGACCGAGTAGAGCAAGCGATTAAGGTGAGTGGCGGGGGTCTGGGGAGCCCTGGGGTGTCGGGGGACGGGGGGAGGGGACTGCTGGACCCCGGCCTCACCCCCATCCCTTTCCTCTCTACAGCAAAACAAGATCTTCCTGATCATTGGCTCCTTTCCGGTTATCCGGAGCCTGTTGCGCCAGCGGGGCTGGGTGGAGAAAGAGTGGGCCTGGCCACTCCAGCCGGCCCCAGCAAGCCGGGAAAGGCTAGTCAGTGAGGACGGCGGGGCCACTAAGGGTGATGAGAGTCCGACTTCCAGCCGTGTTATCCCCACTCTCTGCTGGACGAACGCCCAGCAGAGGGCAAGGACAGGAGGGGGGAACCTCCGGGGAAGAGCCAGTTCCACGCTTTGGCCCTCGCCCCCACGCTGCGCGTACCAGGAGACGGCTGAGTGTAGTTGGGTTTACGGCTTTATGGTAAGTCAGCTCCTCCTCGGCGCCCCACCCCCACGCCCCTCGCCGCCCCCCCGGACTCCGTCCCTTTCCTCCATCCTCTCCCGTAGCACGGAGGTGGAGGGGCTAACTGCAGTGTGGTGAGGATTCAAACGCGACCACTTTGGGAAGGGGTTTTAGCAGCAAATGTCTCAGATGGAGGCTTGGGATTTCTGCCATCTACAGCAGCACTCTCCACCCCTGGAGTGGGCATGGAAAGTGTCAAGGCCCTGCTGAGAGCTCACCTCCTCCAGGAGGCCTTCCCAGACTGAGCCCCTTCCTTCCTCTCCCCCTCGTCCCCCTCTCCATCCCCCCCATCTTACCTCCTTCCCTTCCCCACAGCACCTGTATATATGTATATATGTTTGTACATATTTATTACTCTATTTATTTATTTTACTAGTACATATCTATTCTATTTATTTTATTTTGTTAGTATGTTTGGTTTTGTTCTCTGTCTCCCCCTTTTAGACTGTGAGCCCACTGTTGGGTAGGGACTGTCTCTATATGTTGCCATTTTGTACTTCCCAAGCGCTTAGTACAGTGCTCTGCACATAGTAAGCGCTCAATAAATACGATTGATGATGATGCTGATGATGATGAAGGCCCGACAGCAGTTAGGCTCAGTGACTCAAGATAGCCCCCCCCACACCCAGTCTCAGTACAATACTGAGGAGTTTGCAGGGGTGGGGGATCGCAAGGAAAACAGGCCAGCAAGGTTACGGGCCCTGCATCATCTGTCTCTGGGAAGCAACTGCACCCGAGCCGCAAGATGGTCGAAGGCGTGAAACCTGTTGCTCACCCTAGCCTCTCTCTTTCCTTTCCCCTCCAGTCCCGTCTGGTCCAGAACGAGACCCCCTACTTCATCTGGACAGCCCGGCGGGATGTGGTAGATTTCCATCTGCTCCGTAAGGAGCAGATGATCAATCATTATGCCAATGCAGGCTCTTTCACCACTAAGGTGAGGTTCACCGCAGGCCTAGTTCTTATCCCTCCTGGCTTCCAGGACAGAGGGGAGTAAGCCTCCATCTTGTCTGTCTCCCCAGATTGGGCTCTGTCTCAACCTCCGGAATCTCCCCTGGTTCGATGGAGCCGACGCTGACACGTTCTTTCCACGCTGCTATCAGTTGGGGATCGACGACGAAAGACACGCTTTCATTGGTAGGCCTCACTCCCCACCTTTTCATGAGCATCCAGACCGAGAAGGGCCTTGTGCTTCTTGGCTGAGGTTTCCAGTTAAACTAGTCCCTAAATCTAGCAAGTTTTCTGGACCCGCTTCCAACTCCTACACCTTACTCCTGTTATCGTTCCCCCACCATGTTCCTCAGCTCCTACAACTTGAGCGAGCAGGAAGACTGAACCACTCTGGGAAGGAATAATGTCGTGGGCCATCATTCCCAGTTCCGCTCTCCCCTTTCCCACTCTTCTCCCTCGAACCCGCTAATCTCCCCCAGCTCGTACGCGTCCATACAAAACGCATTTCACGACCCAGACCCACGTTGACTTTGACGGTTTCTCCGGCACAGAGGACTTTTGGCTGACGGCAGCACGTTCCATCCTCAAGCTGGTAGTAAAGGCAGCGTGGGACCCATTTAAGGAGGAAAATCTGGACCAGCTGCCTAAGGCTCATGCCCACAAAGCTCCAGATAAGTATCCCAATCCTGAAGTTTCCTCCCCCAGCCAGGCCCGACTCTCCGCAGTGAGAAACAAGGAGCTGGTTCAGTTCTTGCGGAGAAGGAAAGCCCTGGCTACCAGCTATGTGATGAGGTGGTTTCTGGAGAGGCCCTGGAAAGCCCAGTGCTCTGATGGGGACACCCTAACTCCTTCCCAAGTGTTCTATCCCACCATCTTTGAGGGGAAGGGAGGGCAGGGGGGAAAGAGACCTTCCACCCGAAGAGAGTGTTTTACTTAGGTGAGTTAGCTGGAGGGGGACAGGTCTTTGCCAAAGAATCCAGCTCTAGCCCCTACCACTCCCTGAGATTTCTCACTGGGGCCCGTGACTTGGTCAGTTCTTCCATGGTTCTCCCCGCTTCTCCCCTGATCGCAGCAGGCAGGAGATCCAGAAGAGGCAAAAAGGAGCTCCCTGTTTCTATTCAGCTGATCGAGGAAGCCTTGAAGATCTGTGATGGCCACCTCAGCAACCTGGCACGACAGAACACAGAAAGAGGCCAGGAGACCCTGCTGGGTGTGAGCCAGAGCCAAATTGACAACTTTTTGCAATGCTACTACAAGGTGGTTCAGTACGTACACCCAGGTTCCAGCTTCAGGGAACGACGGCTGGGGTGTGAGGAGTGAGAGGCTCCTGGGAGGGGTGGAGGGGTGCTAATTGGAGGGGCCGTGGAACAGAGGCAGCACCCTCCTTGCCCCCTACCTAGTGAGGGATAGTCCCCCAATTCAACCCCTACCCTAAGCCACCCTTTCCTTATAGCGAGGGGGTAGCCCTGGAGCCGACCAAACCTCACGTCCAACGCTGCAAAGATCTCTTGCACCAACTGAAGAAACATATTGTCCAGCTGGAAATGGAGGGAGATCAAAACGTGTGGATCGTGAAGCCCGGCGGGAACTCCAGGGGCCAAGGTAAGAGGGGCAGGATTGAGCCTGGGGGTGAGGGCTTCCTCCCAAGTCTCCATCCTTTCCTGGGACCTCAGGACCCGCCTGCAGAGGTGACACTTCTGCTGTTTGACTTGCTTTGGGCCTATTTGCCCTAGGACTTCAATTCCGCCTTTTCTCCTGGGAGCTCCATAGAGCGCAGCCTGCCCCCTTCCCTGAACCCCGCTGCAATCTCAAAAATAGTCAGCGATGATGTCCTCTTTTAGTGACGACGTGCTTAGAAATCCCCTGCTTCTGTTCCTCCAGAGCTTCCTGTTGCTTCTCCTCCCCGCAACCAAACTGGCAGATTGTATTAACCAGACCCCAACCAGTAGTTTTCCCATGGCTATGTGACTACAGACTATTGGAGTCCTGCTGGTAACAGCCTCGTGGGCTATATCCCGTTCTCATTCAGGGATCGTTTGCTTGGATCACTTAGAGGGCATCCTAAAGCTAGTACGCAACAACCTCGTGGCTGTCAAGGAAGGCAAATGGGTGGTGCAGAAGTTCATCGAACGACCCCTGCTCATCTTTGATACAAAATTTGACCTCCAACAGTGGTTCCTTGTCACAGACTGGAACCCACTGACAATCTGGTTCTATCGTGATAGCTACATCTGTTTTGCGACTCAGACCTCTCTCCGTGACCGAGACATGTAGGTGGCCTCTGTGTATGTGTGTGTGTCTGGCGGGGGGGGGGGGGGGGGGGGGGGGGGGGGGCACACAGCGGGGAGGAAGGAAGGATGGAGGCAGGCAAGGCAAGAGCCTTATTAGGGAGAATCTGCATCTGTTATTCCCATCCCTAGTCTTTTCCTCCCTGGTGTGGGAGGAGAGCCTCTTCCCCAACCTGGAGGGCTGGGCACAGGGGAGGAGTAGTGTCAGGAGCAGAGACAGTTAGAGCCTTCTGGATGCTGTTGTGATGGTGGCGGTGTGGCAGGGGGAGGGTCTATAGGGACCAGGAGGATGGAGAAGGAAGCCCCTAACCCCTCTCTCTGGTTCAGGTCCATACATTTAGTCAACAAATCAATCCCCAAGTGCCTGATATACAGCCAAAGACGTCACCCCTCACTTCCCACGGACAACGTTTGGTCGTCACGGGAATTTCAAGAGCATTTGCAGGAGCTAGGAATCCTGGGAGTCTGGACCAGTGTCATGCTACCAGGAATGAAAGCAGCGGTAATTCACAGTCTCCAGACCACCCAGGATTCTGTATCTTTACGTAAAAACAGCTTTGAGCTCTATGGTGCCAGTTTTATTTTCGGGGAAGATTTTCAACCCTGGCTCTTTAAGATCAACGCCAGCCCCTCCCTAGCACCTTCGACTGCTGTGCCCACCGAGCTTTGTACGGAGCTGCAGAACGACATCCTGCGTGTGGTTATCGACTATCGGAGAGACCAGAACTGCAATACGGGTGGTTTCGAACTCATTCACAGGCAGGTAAGGCAGTGGGATCAGGCAGAGAACCCCCGAGGTTCCTAGCCCCATCGAGTTCAGTCCTCTAGCCCACAGGCCCCGTAAAGTCCTCCGGAACCGGCTTCCGTGACCTGGTCGCGGAAATGTGGAGCCCAGGGTGGGTAGGGGGCGGGTGGGCGGCTGCGGCTGCTGCTGCTGCAAGAGCAGATCGGGGCTGGGTGCTTAGGAAGGAATTTACCTGGTCCTGGCCCTCTCCTGCTGACCAGTAGGGCAATGGCCTCACCCCAGTGCTAGGCTGCCGCCTAATTTTGAGCTCTCTCCCCAACCCCCGGGGCCCGGGAAGTTCACCCCTACCTTTACTACTGGTCAACGGGGCTCTGCCCCCCACCCCCCACCCCTTCAGCCCAACTGGAGGCCCAGAGTTGATTTGCTCAGACTGAACAGGCCTCGGGAGCCCAATTCCTCAAGAAAGAGGGAGTTCTTCCCCCTCCCCTTTGCCCATTAGAAAAGCTGAGGAGCTCCCGTATCCCTCTTTCTTTCTCCCTGACTACAGCCGGCTGTTGAGATCCCCTACTACAAGGGACTGCAGCTCCTGGTAGAAGGAACACCGATCAAGAAACCAAGCCTTCTCCAGTTAGATCCTACTGAGTCATCAGAAGGGGCTGCTGGCCCGCAGTTCCCCAAAGCCCACAGGGTGCCCGAGGGCCGGTCCTCGCCGATGCCGTCCCTAGCCAAAAGCTACCATAGAAAAAGTTCTAGGGGTTCAAGGAAGCCAGGCTCCTCCGTAAACAATGAAACGGCAGCGGCAGCCACCGGGAAGGACGTAGAAGTTAAGGCCGCCACCGACGGGGTTCCAACCCAATCGTGCCCACGTAAAGGAGACCTGCCACTCGCCACGATGAGTCGGTTCAACACGGCCGCTCCCAACTGGGGCAAGGAGCAGGAATCCCCGAAGTCCCACCCACCGGATAAACACCACCCACACAGGGTCTTAGCTAAAGAGAAGCAAGACCTGAAGTCGACACTGCCACCCCGGTCTGAAAACCGGACCCCGCTCCCTTTGCTGAAGACCCCCAGCCAGGCCCGCTTGAGACCAGATCCTCAGAAATCATCAACTGATAGCCAAGCACCCAAAAGTGCCTTCACCCACCGCTAAATAGGGAAGAGTCATCATCAGAGTCAAGTCAACCACCAACTACCAAAAGGGCCAGGGCTGTGAACTGATTTAAGAGTAAACTCACCGTAGGCTACATCAATGCTTGACCCTTTGTCGTCTGAGTCAGCTGTTCGTCAGGTCCTCGTTTAGCGCTTCACTGCTAGCTCAGAGGAAGCCTAACCCAGCCCGGGCCCTGGTCCCTTGGTGAGAGTCGTCCTCTTTCTTTCCCCATTGAGTTTTTACAGTGGGTTACTGACCTACTCGGGCTTATCAGAATTGGGGTAGCGCTGTCCTGGAAGACACACATTCCTCGTTCCCTAGTGTCACTGGCAGAAATCTGTCTCGGGTGAACCTCCCTCCTGGCTCCCTCTCACTCTTGGCCTAAGAAGCACCGTCCACTTGAATTCCTCAGGTCTTCAGCCTGATCCACCAATGTACCAGCAACCCCAACGCTGGCTGGCCCTAGGACCTGAGACTCCTCTGCTAGAGAGGAGTAGCACTGCCCTATGGTCTAGTGGAAAAAGCCCAGGCCTGGGTTCTAACCCTGGCTCTACCGCCGGCTTTGCTGTGGGTGACCTTGGGCATATCCTTCACCACCATTTTACAGAGGAAGAAACTGAAGACAGAGGGGTCCTGCCCGTTCTCCCTACCTCTTAAATTGGGAATCCCGTGTGGGACAGAGAGTGGCTCCGTTCTGAGTTTCTTGGCACAGAACCCTGGCGTGGGGAGGAGCGAGGGCCTACTTTCTAAGCTCCTGTGCCAACCTGACTGCCAGGGAGCTATCTGCATCTTGTCAGGGATTCCTTCAGTCACAAAACACCTCCCCGCTCTTGTTTGCCTTTAGCTGAACCCCTGGTCCCAGAATCCTGTAATCAACCCCTATCTAAGATCGAGGGAAGCGATAGGTCTAGCTTGATCACCGTTTCCCACTGTTCTCCCCTTTTAGGAGAATGAAGGTAAACCAATTCCAACCACATGGCTACAGCCCAACTGCAGCAATCCTCTTTGTAGTGGGCCTAAATGGTTGGTTGGTGGCACTTGGCCTTGGCACTGTAGACCGAAGCAGCTGGCACAAAAAACACCAGAGCGAGGGAGGGCATAATCCTAACCATGGTTGAGGGTGCAGGGCATTTTCCCCCACACCGTGCACCTCAACACTCCTCAGCCAAGGCGCTGCCCTCCTCGTTTAAGCACTGCAACAAGTCAGGAGAGCAAGCCAGGTTTCTCCTTTCCTTCCTTGACTTGCCTTGTTCTCTTTCTTTGCCCTGGGCAACCGTAGAGCGTCGTAGTCTTCCCTGCCTCTGCTCTAAGGATGGAATGCTACCTCTCTACAGCCCCAAGCTCCGCAGCCAGCAGTCAACCCCCACAAGTCACTACGTTCTCTGGGCGGGGAGGGGGGATGGTTTCTCCCGTCTCCTGTGAGGAGCCACGCCCAGGTGTGGAAAGAAGGGGGCCTTTACTTCGAAACGGGTGGAGCCAGAGCCCGGAGCTGGTTTTCTCCACTCTTCGGCCCCACTCACTTTCCAACATCAGAGAACTATACTATCCTACGCTCCACCCTTACCTCGTCTTCCTTTTCCCTGAGACGGAGGCTTACCCAAACTCAATCCCTTGTACCCAGCTCCCAGAAAGATCAAGAAAAAGCAACTCGGGATCTGGTCTCTGAATCCGTACTCTTAGGAACTTACATTCCAAACATACCGTCAGAAACTTCTGACAAAGAATACAGGGCCCCATTTCAGGTTTCACCCCCTAGCTGGGTTCCCCTCCCAGATATCCCAATTCTCCTGGGGCTGTGACCACAAGGGCAATGCTCCCTTAGACCACATGGGTCCACTGCATTTCAAGCCTGAAAGACACAGGGGAAAAAGCTAGGCACGCTACAAGATAGATACCTCTCAAGGGGATTTATTGAGGGAGCACAAACTGAATACAACAGCAGCAAGTCACCTGTCCCTGCTCTCAAAAAGAGTACAGTCAAACGATAAGGCTGGATACCCAGAAGGGCAGCCACCTCTTCCGACCCACAGATCATCCGGTGATACGTCAGAGAGCGTCCCCTCCCCCCGCAGAAAAACAACCAACCAAACAAAAACTAGGCATCGTCCCTTTTTTATGCTCTTAAAACCTAAGCTGCAGCCGCTCCAGAGTCTGCACGAAGAATGGCGGGGGAGGGGCCGTGAGCACATTGTGACCGGGCTTTAAACCTTTCTTTGGGAGGAGAAGTTGGTGGAGGTGGAGGTGGAGGGGTACGAGTGACATCTGCTGCTGAGTGAAGTGGAGGCGGTGGAGCAAATGCTCATCCAGCACCTGATGCTTGGGAGAGAAGAGTACAGGGTTAGGCCCGTACTAGGGAAGGAGCTAGAACCTTTCCAGATGGGTGAGGGTTGGAAGCAGTAAGCCTTTTTGCTGGCCAGGAAAGACACTCAGGGAGGAGGAAGTGGGCTCAATTTCCCAAAGAAAAGACAAAAGTGGAACTGAGGGTCTAGGGGTTGACGCAAACAGTGACCCTCGATTAAGCCGTAAGGAGGCTATTTGAAAGTTCCTTTTCAAAACAGAAGAGTCCTTAACAGCTCATGTGGCTGCCGCCATCACCAGACCTCAGACCAGCTGTGGGCAGCCACTTAAAGGGTTGGTGTCCCTTTTAACCTGTCAGCCATGCAGGTGTATCTTAAAAAAAAAAAAAAAAAAGTGCCCAGAGAGCGGGTGGGATCCTGAATCCCCCCAGATCTACCAGGCTTCGCCCAAAGATGGTCCCAGCCAGGTTGGGCAGGCCTCGCCAGGGAAAGATCGATAGGCCTCCGGGAGAACCGAATACCTGTTTCTGGGGCATGACGTTCGGTGACAATAGGAAACGTTGGCCCAAAGCGGTGCCCACAAATGCAGAGTACTTATGGTCGCCCAGCACCGGGCATAGCTTCAGCATCATGTGCACCAGGAGCTGGCCACTGAACGCTGTGGATGAAAAAAGAGCAGCCCTTCACATCGCCTTGCCTGCAGACACGTCCTGCGACAGCAGTAGTCTCCCGTCGCCAGCGGCTTCCGCGTTCCCTCTTTCCCTGACCGACGGAGGGCCAGTCCAGACCCCGAGGGAGTTGCTCTTGGGCAACGAACAGCTCGACGATGTGTCCCCCCCCCACTCCCGCCTAGCAACTGGAGGCTCCTATTTGGAGAACGCTGCTCGGCAGCCACAGCAGGGGCAAGGTAACTGCTCCTTACCTGACAGTGGTTGAAGCTGTACCAGGGCACAGTCCCTTTTGGAGTCCAACACACGGTACCAGCTCATTGTAGTTTTAGTGTCGTCTTGATTCCGGCACAATGAATCCTCCGCCGGTAACAACTACGGCCCATGATATCAAAGGCCGAGTCAGGCCACCTTGGCTGGCCACCCATCTCCCCAACTTAGTTCTCGGGGTATAAAGACGATGGCATGTTTTCGGCAGGACCACTGACCCAACGAGGGAGCAAGGTGGGGTTTGGCCAGAAAGCAGCCGTTTCAGAGTGCAGCCCTCTCACAAAGGTAGTGGGGCAAGGCCTCCCTGCCCCTCCGCCACTCTAGATGGCTGTGTTCCGAGAAGCAGCGTGGCCTAGTGGCTAGAGCACGGGCCTCGGAGTCAGAAGGTCATGGGTTCTAATCCCGGCCCCACCACTTCTCTGCCGTGTGACCTTGGGCAAGTCACTTCATTCCTCTGGGCCTCAGCTCATCTGGAAAATGGGGATTGAAACTGGGAGTCCCACGTGGGACAGGGACCGTGTCCAACCTGATTCGCTTGTATCCACCCCAGCGCACAGTACAGTGCCTGGCATATAGTAGGAGCGTAACAAATACCACAATTATTATTATTTTGTGCAGGACAGAAGTGATCTGTTAGTAGGGCCCTGGAGGGGAGGGGCACTAGAGATGCTCTTCGGACCAATTTTCGCAAACCACTGCATATGACATCATTACTGTGTCCACACACAACGTGATGGACCATCATGGGCCACACAGGTGTGCAGTAACAATTACATTATACAGATTGGGGGAGGGGAGGGAGGAAGTAAAACCACAACTAGTTTTCTTTTCCCCCCGTCTCAGGGCAGCCAACTGTCTGAAGCTGGTCCTGGCGAAGGGTTGGGGCGGGGGGAATCAGGAATTGCCCTCACCAACTTGAACACGTGATCAATCTCATCACCTCTAGTCACCGTACAATCTCCAAAATCCTTCCACCTGAACACAGTCTCCTCTCCTGCCTTCTCTCCCACACACCCAAACCCTGCACATCTGTCCTGTTCCCCCACAGAGACCTTGGATCTTTTGACCCCCCTCCAATTCCTAAAGTCACCATGCCCCATCAATCAGTAAATCAATCATATTGATTGAGAGCTTACTGTGTGCAGAGCACTGGACTGAGCGCTTGGGACAGAACAATATAACAGAGGTGGTAGACACGTTCCCTGCCTGCAAGAAGTGTAGTCTGGGCGGGAGGAAAGGGGGGACCAGACATTAATATAGATTAAGGATAGGTGCCTCGTAATAATAATAATGATAATCATGATAAATACTGTGGGGCTGAGGGAGGGGTGAATAAAAGGGTGCAAATCCTAGTGAAACGGTGACACAGAAGGGAGAGAGAATAGAAGAAATGAGGGCTTAGTCGGGGGAGGCCTCTTGGAGATGTGCTTCTAATGAGGCTTTGAAAGTGGGGAGAGTGATCGTTTGTCGGATATGAAGCAGGAGGGAGTTCCGGGCCAGAAACGGGACACGGGTGAGGGGGTCAGCAGCAAGATAGATGGGAATGGAGTACAGTGAGTAAGTTGGCATTAGAGGAGCAAAGTGAGCATGCTGGATTGTAATAGGAAATCAGCAAAGTAAAATAGGAAGGGGCAAGCTGAGTGTTTTATTGCCAATGGTAAGGAGTTTTTATTTGAAGTGGAGGTGGACAGGCAACCACTGGAGGTTCTTGAGTGGGGAAACATGGGACTGAATGGTTTTGTAGAAAAATGATCTAGGCAGTAGAGTGAAGTATGGCCTGGCGTGGGGAGAGACAGAAGGCAGGTTTGCAACACACAAATCAACCCTCTCAACACCACCTTTTTTTTTTTTTAACAGTATTTATTAAGCACTTACTAGGTAGTGGACTAAGTACTGGGGTAGATATAGATACAAGCTAATTTAAGTTGGATACAGTCCCTGTCCCACATGGGGCTCACAGTCTTAATCTCCCCACTTTACAGATGAGGTGACTGAGGCATAGAGAAGTGAAGAGACTGGCCCAAGGTCACGCAGTAGACAAGCGGTGGCGTCTGGAGTAGAAGCCGGAACCTTCTGACTCCCAGGCCTGTGGTCTCTCCACTAGGCCACGCCGCCCTCTCCGCTGAACTCAACTCCCTCGCTCCGTCCCTCTGCCCATTTAGCTCCACTAACTCACAGCCCTGGATCACCTCCAAGGTCCGTCCGATTCCTCCGCTCCTGTGCTAGAGCTGCAGAGTGCTGCTGGTGGAAATCCAGACATCAGGCTGACCTCATCCAGCTCAAGTTCATCATCACCTGCTTTAACTCTGCCCTGCAATATTATTTCTCCATGTTAACTCCCATGGCCACGCCCATGCCAACTGTTTCAGACATTTAACTCCCTCCTCAACCCATCCATCTCTTGGCCCTAATGATCTTGCCACATACTTTATTGATAAAATTGAAACCATCAGGCGTGATCTCCCTAAAATCTCCCCTGTTCCTCTCCAGTCCCTCCCTCCTGTCCCCTCTTCAACTCGCCCATCCCTCCACCTCCACCTCCAACAGCATAGTGGATAGAGCACGGCCTTGGGAGTCAGGTCATGGGTTCTCATGCAACCTCTGCCACTTGTCTGCTGTGTGGCCTTGGGCAAGCCACTTCACTTCTCTGTGCCTCAGTTACCTCATCTGTAAAATGGGGACTGACTGTGAGCCCCATGTGGGACAGGGCCTGTGTCCAACCCGATTTGCTTGTATCCACCCCAGCGCTTACTACAGTGCCTGGCACATAGTGAGCACTTAAACACCACAATTATTACTATTATCATCCCTTCAGACCTTATTAAAGCACCCCCTCCCTTGCTGCTCTCTTCAGCCTTTCACTTTCCAGTGGCTTCTTCCCCACCGCTTTCAAACATGCTCATGTCTCCCCTATCCTAAAAAAACCCTCCCTTGACCCATGGCTCTCTCCAGTTCTCTCCCCATCTTCCTTCTACCATTCCTCTCCCAATTCCTTGAGAGAGTTGTCTTACACCCACTGCCTCCACTTCCTCTCCTCCAACTCTCTCCTCGACCCCTTCCAATATGGTTTCCACCCCCTTCACTCTATAAAACTGCCCTAAGGTCACCAATGACCTTCTTGTCAAATTCAATGGCCTCTACTCCACTGTCATATTCCTTGACCGTTCAGCTGCCTTTGACACCGTGGACCACCCTGTTCAGCTGAAAGCACTAACCGTGGCTTCACTGACACCGTTCTCCTGGTTCTTCTCCTATTTCTCTGGCCGCTCCTTCTTAGTCTTTCGAAGACTCCTCCTCTGCCTCCCACCAGCTGTGGAAGTCCCTCAAGGTTCAGTTCTGGGTCCCTTTCTATTCTCCACCTATACCCACTCCCTTGGATGACTCATTTGCTCCCACGGCTTCAACTACCATCTCTGGGCGGATGGTCCCCAAATCTACATCTCCAGCCCTGATACCTCTCCCTCTATGCAGTCTCACATTTCCTCCTGCCTTCAGGACATCTCCACTTAGATGTCCCGCTGACACCTCAAACTAAGCCTGTCCAAAACAGAACTCCTTATCTTCACACCCAAACCCTGAACTGCCCTGTCTTTCCTATCACTGTCGACAACACCACCATCTTCTGTCTCTCAAGCCCATAACCTCGGCATTATCCTAAACACCTCTCATTCAACCGACATTTTAATCAGTCACCAAATCCTGTCAGTCTTACCTTCACAACATCAACCAATCCTATTTACTAAGTGCTTACTCTGTGCAGAGCACTGTGCTAAGTGCTTGGGAGAGTGCAATTATAGCAGTGTGGCTTCGTGGAAAGAGTACAGGCTTGGGAGTCAGAGGATGTGGGTTCTAATTCCGGCACTGCCACTTGTCTGCTGTGTGACCTTGGGCAAGTCATTTAACTTCTCTGTGCCTCAGTTACCTCATCTGTAAAATGGGGATTAAGACTACGAGCCCCACATGGGACAAGCTGATTACCTTGTATCTACCCCAGTGCTTGGCACATAGTACCTAACAAATACCATTATTATTATAATAACAGATTTAGAAGACATATTCCCTACCCACAAAGACCTTACTGTCTAGAGGGGGAGATAATCCAATAAATTATGGATATGTACATAAGTGCTGTGGGGATGAAGGTGGGGTAAATACAGCATACAAATCCAAGTACAAGGACGATGCGTAAGTGAGGAGTAGGGGAAATGAAATTGCTAAAAATCTGACCTTCCCTCTCCATCCAAACTGCCACTACTCTGATCCAAGCACTCATCTTCTGCCTTGACTGCTCCATCAGTCTCCTCGCTGACCTCCCCGCCTCCTGTCTCTCCCCACTCCAGCCCATACTTCACAATGGGATCATTTTTCTACCAAACCATTCAGTCCATGTTTCTCCACTCCTCAAGAACCTCCAGTGGTTGCCCATCCACCCCTGCATCAAACAGAAACTGCTTAACATAGGCTTTAAAGCACTCAATCAGCTTAACCCCTCCTACCTTACCTCCCCGGTTTCCTATTCCAACCCAGCCTGCACACTTTGCTCCTCTTCCGCCAACCTACTCCCAGTACTTCGATCTCGTCCATCTCGCCGCCAACCCCTCACCCACCTCCCATCTATCTCTGACCTGGAACTCCCTCCCTCTTCAGAGCCAACAGACCACCACTCTCCCCACCTTCCAAGCCTTACTAAAATCCTATCTCCTCCAAGAGGCCTTCCCCAACTAAACCCTCATTTCTCTGACTCCCTTTCCCTTCTGCATCACCCTGGCACTCGGAACTGTACCCTTTAAGCACTTGACATTCACCCCATGCTCAGCCCCATAGCACCTATGTACATATGCCATGATTTATTTTAATGTCTGCTTCCCCCTCTAGACTGTGAGCTCCTTGTGGGCAGGGAACATGACTACCCTCTTTGTTGCATCATACTCTCCCAAGCGCTCAGTCTAGTGCTCTGTGCACAACAAGCGCTCAATAAATACGACTGATTGATTGAAAGCAGCCTTAGAAGGGATAGTTCCCGGGCAGGGAAAGGAGGAACCTCTTCTTGGTGGGTGGCGGTGATTTGGAGGGTTTCACAAGCACCACTCCTTGTCCCAGTGCAAAAAAAAAACTCTACAGCCCCACCAGAGAGCCCTCTCCTCCCCCCATCCCCTCAATTCCTCCAACACCAACCAGCTGCCCTCCTCTGATACCCCTGTGGAAAAGGAGAATTAAGGCTCGGCTCACCCACTTCTGTCCCCATTTTTGCTCCAGCTTTAGTGCAGTTTTGACTTCACCTTCAGAAGGATTTGGAATACCAACGGTAATGGCACTGAATGGAAACAAGGAAAAGACAGAGGTCACAGAATAGCCACCATAAGCCTGAGCTGTCGTCATTGCTGCAACGGTTGTATGGAGCAGCTCACTCTCACCGGTATGTAACTGCAGGTCTCTTGGCTCTCTGGGACCAGATGAAGTAGCTCCTGAGGTTCTCTGAAGTCTTGGGACAGCCAGACAGGAGGACAAGACCAGAGCTCTCCCTGAGTGGGGAGGGAGAGGGAGTTGTTTAGTGCATAGCCACCTTTCGCGCTCCCTGCTCTACTGACCAAGAAACAGACCAATAAATGGTATTTAGTGAGTTCTTACTGTGTGCGGAGCACTGTACAGAGCACATGGGAGAGGATGAGAAATGACCTGGTAGACGTGTGAGCCCTGCCCTGAGGGAGATCGGGGAAATGGCAGAGTATATGGCTACGGATCAAAGCGCTTAAGGGGGTACCCACCCACTCTTTCCAGGCACCCAGATCCTGAAACCCAACCAGCACCCATCCTCAGTTCATCCCGGGGACACCTTCCTGGTCTCAGCTCTTGGCATTCCCATAAGCCCTTTAGACTGTGAAGCTCCTTGTGGGCAGGGAATGGGTCTACCGACTCTGTTCAACTGTTCTCTCCCAAATACTTAATACAGAGCTCTGCACATGCTAAGGCCTCAAGAAATACCACTGATTGATTAATAGGCCAACCACTTACTTCTCAGCAGCTTTGACCACTTCAAGTGGCTGGTCAAACCCCAGGCGCTGGCTCAGCTCTGGCAGGACTGAATGCACTGTCACGTCCCCTGCTTTCCCTGTAGATACACGGGGAGGGGTAATGACGTCCCTCTCGATCAGCAAGCAAACGTAACCGGGAGCGAACACTTACATGCAACGTCCTAACTTCCTCTTCCCACACCTTGCTCACCACACGGTACCTATAACTGCCAGGCCCTGGGGCTTGTTCAAAGTCACGAGAGGTCCTGCAATACAAAAGCAACAGAGGTTCAGTTGAGGCCCCTTTGGAAACAAGAGTGCAACCCACCCCACCCTCTGTGCTTACTCCAACCAAAGTGGAACCAGTGAATCTAATCTCAGACTAGACTGCGATTAGACTACTTGGTGGCCATTAGAAACTGGGGCTGGTTCAGTACATTCTTAAGTACAGAGCCTCACAGCCTGTCGATTTTTTCAATACGGTATTTGTTAAGAGCTTACTTCTTCTTACTAGAGAAGCAGCGTGGCTTAGTGGAAAGAGCACGGGCTCGGGAGTCAGAGGACATGGGTTCTAATCCCAGCTCCGCCACTTGTCTGCTGTGTGACCTTGGGCAAACCACTTCACTTTTTGTGCCTCAGTTAGTCTCATCTGTAAAAATGGGGATTAAGACCACGAGCCACCCGTGGGACAACCTGATTACTCTGTATCTACTCCAGCGCTTAAAACAGTGCTTCACACGTAGTAAGCGCTTAATACCATAATTATTATTATTATTTTGTGCTAGACACCGAACTAAAAACTGGGGTAGACAGAAGCTAATCAGGTTGGACACAGTCCCTGTCCCACGTGGGGCGCTCGGCCTTAATCCCCATTTTACAGATGTGGTAACAGAGAGATCAGGTGACTTGCCCAAGGTCACACAGCAGACAAGTGGTAGAGTCAGGATTAGAACCCAGATCCTTCTCACTCTCAGGCCCATGCTCTATCCACTAGCGTGCCTCAGTTTCCTCAACTGTAAAAAGGGGGTGCCTGTTCTCCCTCCTACTTAGACTGTGAGCCCCATGCAGGACAGGGACTGTGTCCGACCTAATTAACTTGTACCTTTCCCAGTGCTTAGAACAGTGTTTGACACAGAGTGAGTTCTTAACAAATACCATAATCAATCAATCAATCAAACGCTCTCTTGGCTATGCTACTTCTCATCTGAGAACACCTTTACCTTCCCGCTGCACAACAGCTTCCTCCAACACATTAGTCAACTCCACCCTGCTCATTTTCTCATCTTGCAGCCCCTTGGAGGCCTGTAGATGGCTGGCTGCAACCTGAAGAAACATCTGGCACCTAAGAAGAGCACGTGGTACGATGAGATGAGTTAATTTGCCAATTTGTTTCGTCTACTTCAGGATCATCAGGAATGTAGGGCCAAGTAAGCACTTCTAGACTGTGAGCCCGCTGTTGGGTAGGGACCGTCTCTATATGTTGCCAACTTGTACTTCCCAAGTGCTTAGTACAGTGCTCTGCACACAGTAAGTGCTCAATAAATACGACTGAATGAAAGTAGTATCCCACTGCTCTAGATGAGGACTCCACTCCACTGCTACAGGCCCTGCATGAATGACTCCCAGATACGGCCTATCAGACTGTGGTGGTGAATATAATCAAAGTAAGTTACAGCATTTGATAGCATTTCTAATAAATGCACGAACACCCCAACAGACACTGTTAAGCCAGTCTGCTGGAGGAAGGGAGGGTACTTGGGTCCTTCTTCACTTACTTGGAATAACAAGATTCTCCCTACAAAAGAGATCGGGCCTGAATGGAAAATAAGCATGGGACTGGGGATTCTCTCCGTGACCATAGCCAGTTACTTAATTTTAATCACTGGTATTTATTGAGTGCTTACTATGTGCAGAGCACTGCACTCAGTGCGTGGGAAAGTGTAATAGAGTTAGTAGACACAATCCCAGCCCATAAGGAGTTGAGCACTTATTACTGTATGCAGAACACTTGGAAGAAAGACTACAATAGAGACAAAGTAGCTTCCAATCTATAGCCAGCCTACTTTCCCCATTTGCCAAACAAGGAGTTCTAGCATGGCTACAAATAAATACCAGTTTGTCTAGTTTGCAATGAGACCTAGTAGATAGGGCATGGGCCTCGGAGTCTGAAGGATCTGGGTTCTAATTCCAGCTCTGCCACTTTAATGATGGCATTTGTTAATAATAATAATAATTATGGCATTTATTAAGCACTTACTATGTGCAAAGCACTGCTCTAAGCGCTGGGGAGGTTACAAGATGATCAGGTTGTCCCACGGGGGGCTCACAGTCTTAATCCCCATTTTACAGATGAGGTAACTGAGGCACAGAGAAGTGAAGTGACTTGACCAAAGTCACATAGCTGACAATTGGCAGAGCCAGGATTTGAGCCCATGAACTCTGACTCCAAAGCCCGGGCTCTTTCCACTGAGCCACGCTGCTTACTGTGTGCCAAGCACTGTTCTTAAGCCACTTGTTTGCTGACCTTGGGCGAATCATTTCACTTCTCTGTGCCCCAGTTCTCTCGTTTGTAAAACGGTGTGGGCCACGGACTGTGTTCAAGCTAATTATCTTGTAACTACCCCAACGTTTAGTACAGTGCCTGGCACATTGCATTTACCGAATTTTTTTCCTGAGGGAATGGGAACACACTCATGCAAAGGGGCCTGAAGCTCAGCTAGGATTTTTACGAGTAAAATAGGGGCCTTCAGCTGGGGCAAGCGTCCCAGATGACTATCCCAGAGAAGCAGCGTGGCTCAGTGGAAAGAGCACGGGCTTGGGGGAGTCAGAGATCATGGGTTCGAATCCTGGCTGCGCCACTTGTCAGCTGTGTGACTTTGGGCAAGTCATTCATTCATTCAATTGTATTTATTGAGCGCTTACTGTGTGCAGAGCACTGTACTAAGCGCTTGGGAAGTACAAGTTGGCAGCATATGGAGACGGTCCCTACCCAACAGTGGGCTCACAGTCTAGAAGGGGGAGACAGAGAACAAAACATATTAACAAAATAAAATAAATATGCACAAATAAAATAAATAAATAAATAAGTAAAAAGTCACTTCACTTCTCTGGGCCTCAGTTACCTCATCTGTTAAACGGGGATGAAGACTGTGAGCCCCACGTGGGACAACCTGTTCACCTTGTATCTACCCCAGAGCTTGGCATATAGTAAGCGCTTAACAAATACCGTTATTATTATTGAGAGGCAGCGTGGCTCAGTGGAAAGAGCCCGGGCTTTGGAGTCAGAGGTCACGGGTTCAAACCCCAGCTCCGCCAGATGTCAGCTGTGTGACTTCGGGCAGGTCACTTAACTTCTCTGGGCCTCAGTTACCTCATCTGGAAAATGGGGATTAAAACTGCGGGGCAACCTGATCACCTTGTAAACTCCCCGGCGCTCAGAACAGTGCTTCGCACATAATAAGCGCTTAATAAAAGTCTTTTAGACTGTGAGCCCACTGCTGGGTAGGGACTGTCTCTATATGTTGCCAACTTGTACTTCCCAAGCGCTTAGTACAGTGCTCTGCACACATACGATTGATGATGATAAAAGCCATTATTATTATTATTATTATTCGGGTCACCTGAGGTGAGGCGCAGGACGGGTTGAACTCAAAGCGGGGCAGGGATCGGCCGTAAAGGGACCACCACCACCACCCCCGGCCCCCTTAATTACCAGGCCTTCTGGCCTTTGAGGGTCCCCAAAGGGCCCCCAAAGCCCCTGCTTTCAGACATCCACCATCGATGGGGGGCAATGGCGCGGCAGCTCATCGTGGGCGGAAGCCGAAGAAGTGAAGAAGAAGAAGAAGAAGAAGAAGAAAGAAAATGGAGGCCAAGCGGCCGCGCGCGGGCCTAACCGCGCGCGAGCACGTGAGGGGGCGCGCGACGGAAAAGAAGGTGCACGGTGGGGGGAGGGCTGCAGTCACGTGAGCGGCCTCCCATGGGGCTGTGCGCATGCGCGGTTCGTAACGTACCGTAACGTACAGCCGCCGTCTTCCAGCCGGAGCAGTTTCCCGCCTATAAGGGGAATTACGGTAATAACAATACTAGTCATTCATTCATTCAATCGTATTTATTGAGCGCTTCCGGTGCGCAGAGCACTGCACCGAGCGCTTGGGAAGTCCAAGTTGGCAACATGTAGAGGCGGTCCCTACCCAACAGCGGAATAATAATAATGACGATGGCATTTATTAAGCGCTTACTCTGTGCAAAGCACTGTTCTAAGCGCCGGGGAGGTTACAAGGTGATCAGGTTGGCCCACGGTGGGGGTGGGGGGGCGCTCACAGTCTTCACCCCCATTTTCCAGATGAGGGAACTGAGGCCCAGAGAAGTGAAGCGACTTGCCCAAAGTCACACAGCGTGTGAAGAAGGAGAAGCAGCGTGGGTCAGTGGAAAGAGCCCGGGCTTTGGAGTCAGAGGTCATGGGTTCAAATCCCGGCTCTGCCAACTGTCAGCTGTGTGACTTTGGGCAAGTCACTTCACTTCTCTGTGCCTCAGTTCCCTCATCTGTGAAATGGGGATTAAAACTGTGAGCCCCCTGTGGGACAACTTGATCACCTTGTAACCTCCCCCAGCGTTTAGAACAGTGCTTTGCACATAGTAAGCGCTTAACAAATGCCATCATCATCATCATCACACAGCTGACAATTGGCGGAGTGGGATTTGAACCCATGAGGGAGGTTCAAATGGGGAGGGGAGGGGAGGTTACAAGGGGATCAGGTTGTCCCACGGTGGGGGGGGGGGGCTCACAATCTTCATCCCCATTTTACAGATGAGGGAACTGAGGCCCAGAGAAGTGAAGTGACTTGCCTAAAGTCACACAGCTGACAATTGGCAGAGCTGGGATTTGAACCCCTGAACTTTGACTCCAAAACCCGGGCTCTTTCCACTGAGCCACGCTGCTTCTCTAAGCACTTACTATGTGTAAAGCACTGTTCTAAGCGCTGGGGAGGTTACAAGGTGATCAGGTTGTCCCACAGAGGGCTCACAGTCTTAATCCCCATTTTACAGATGAGGGAACTGAGGCCCAGAGAAGTGAAGTGACTTGCCCAAAGTCACACAGCTGACAATTGGCAGAGCCAAGATTTGAACCCATGACCTCTGACTCTAAAGCCCGGGCTCATTCCACTGAGCCACGCTGCTTTCCAGTGTCTTGCTTTCAAAACACTTTACCTGCGGGAGGTCTCCTCCCCCTATTCCTCAACCGATCCGCGTCCGGAGTCAAGACGAAAGCAAGAGGCGGGGAAGCGCTTAGTATGGTGCTCGGCCGCCCAGTAAGTGCCCAGTAAATACGGTTGAATTGAATGACTGATTGTTTGAAGCACGAGGCAGAGGGCTCGGGTTCTCATCCCAACTCTGCCTCTTGTCTGCTGTGTGACCTTGGGTGAGTCACTTCGCTTCTCTGTGGCTCAGTCCCCTCCTGCTGTAAAATGGGGATTAAGATTGGGAGTCCCACATGGGGTTCATAGTCTGCAAAAATGAGGTAACGGAGGCACAGAGAAGTGAAGTGACTTGCCTAAGGTCACATAGTGGACCATGTGAAGCGCTGTGAGAAGAAAAGGGAGAGGAAATTCAGCATTGCACCCCCATTCAGGACCATACTGAAGGTGTTGGCGTGAAGGGGGATGGAGGGGAGAGGGAGAGAGAGAGAGAGAGAGAGTTTGTGGGGCAGCCTGTCAAGAAAGCTATAATAATAATAATGATGGCATCTGTTAAGTGCTTACTATGTGTGAAGCACTGTTCTAAGCACTGGGGGGATACAAGGTGATCAGGTTGTTCCATGTGGGGCTCACAGTCAATCCTCATTTTACAGATGAGGTAACAGGCTCAGAGAAGTTAAGTGATTTGCCCAAGGTCACACAGCAGACACGTGGCGGAGCCAGGATTAGAACCCATGACCTCTGACTCCTAAGCCCAGGCTCTTTCCACTGAGCCACGCTGCTTCTATAAAGAGGATGTACTCTCCCCATCCTGGCTGAAGGTTGCCTTCCCCATTCCCTCAGCCTCGAAAGGTCAGCATGGCACTAACAAAGCAGGAGAAGGCAATTCAATTCAATCGTATTTATTGAGCGCTTACTGTGTGCAGAGCACTGTACTAAGCCCTTGGGAAGTACAAGCTGGCAACATATAGAGATGGTCCCTACCCAACAGCGGGCTCACAGTGGCATAGGAACAGGACTACTCTTCAGGTGCAGAGTGCCTACTTCCAGCAAGTTGACCAGAGTGGGAAGTTACATTTAGCTTGAGTAATGATGATGATGATAGAGGTATTTGTTAAGCCCTTACTATGTGCCAAGCACTGTACTAAACGCTAGGATAGATCCAAGATAATCAGGTCCCACATTCATTCATTCAATCGTATTTATTGAGCGCTTACTGCATGCAGAGCACTGTACCAAATGCTTGGGAAGTACAACATGGGGCTCATGGTCTAAGTAGGGGAGAGAACAGATATTGCATCCTCATTTTGCAGATAAGGGAGCTGAGGCACAGAGAAATGAAGTGACTTGCCTAAGGTCACACAACCGACAAGTAGCGGAGCGGGGATTGGAACCCAGGTCCTCTGACCGCCCCCAGGCCTGTGGTCCTTCCAGTAGGCCATGCTGCTTCTCTAGGTGTGCCTCCCCTCTCCCCCAGCAGACTGCCCATTGCAGCCTCCATGGCTCCAGCACATCCGCCCTGCCCTGCATTCACCTGCTATGCAGCATGTTCCTCAACCACTTTCCATGAGCCTGTCAAATGAAATTTAAACAATTACAATATGCAGCCTCTCCAGCTTTTAGAAGGCCCCTATACATACCCTTACCTTGGGACTTATTGGACCCCGTACTTGTATTTATTTCATCTTTCCTACTGTGTCGACCCCTTCCCTGTCTTATTTTTTCGATTGCAAGCCCCTGAAGGGCCCGGGACTAATGCTCCCTAAGCATTTTCCCAAGGCTTAGTACAGTGCTCAACACACAGTAATCACTGAATACTATTACTGGACTTTAGACCCATGAGAGCACCATGTCCTTGTGGATAGAGCACTTGTCTGGGAGTCAGAAGAGCCTGGTTCTAATCCTGACTCCACCACTTGTCTGCTGAGTGACCTTGGGCAAGTCACTTCACTTCTCTGTGCTCCAGTTACCTCATCTGTAGAATGGGGATTAAGACTGCGAGCCCCATGTGGGACATGGACCGTGTCCAACCTGATTAGCCCCTCGAAAAACGCCAGTGGTTGCCCATCCACCTCCGCATCAAACAAAAACTCCTCGCTGTTGGCTTTGAAGCACTCCACCATCTTGCCCCCTCCTACCTCACCTCACTACCCTCCTTGTACAACCCCGCCTGCACACTTCGCTCTTCTAATGCTAACCTTCTCAAGTGCTAACCTTCTCACTGTGCCTCGGTCTCACCTGTCTCACCACCAACCCCAGGGCCAACCTGCCCCTGGCCTGGACCGCCCTCCCTCCTCAAATCCGACAGATAATTACCTTCCCCCACTTCAAAGCCTTGTTGAAGGCACATCCCTGCCAAGCGGCCTTCCCTGACTAGGTCCCCCCCATTTCCTCGTCTCCCATTCCCTTCTGCCTCACCCTGACTTGCTCCCTTGGTTCCTCCCCACTCCCAGCCCCACAGCACTTATACACATATCTGTAATCTATTTATTTGTATTGATGTCTGTCTCCCCTCTCTAGACTGTAAGCTCATTGTGAGCTGGGAATGTGTCTGTTTATTGCTGTATTGTACTTTCCCAAGCATTTAGTACAGTGCTCTGCACACAGTAAATGCTCAATAAATACGATTGAATTGGCTTGTGTCTACCCCAGCACTTAAGTACAGTGTCTGGCCCCTCAAAAGTGCTTAACAAATATTTTTTTAAAAAAGGATTGTGTCTGCTTCTTGGGCTATCGCAACGGCTTCATTCAGTGCTCCTGTCCATAGCAGGTGCTCAATAAACGCTACTGCTGATGGATAGATAATATAGGGTGACCTGGCAGAGGAGAAGTATGGCACTGAATGCTGGTGAGACAGAGAAGTAAAGTTACAAGCTGACCCTGGAACCCAGGTCCCCCGTTTTGGCCCCTGGGGCCCTTTGAGATCACACTGACCCTAAGCAAGACCCAACCCAGGGCCATTATCTAAAAGCAAACAGATTACCCCCCCACCTCCCATAGAGAATACATTGGTTTACTTGAGGGGCTTAAGACCTAATAGCACCACCTTTCCCTAGCCAAGAGTTGCCCCAAACACTTCTGTGTCTTGGATTGATGAATCCTCTGAATTTAGAGCTCTTCACTCCCTCTGTCCTCTTGGTAGAATGAAAAAAACAACCACTTCCAAAACAGACAGGAAACAGTAGCTTAATTATGCATTAGAAATGTCAAATACCATTTAGAGCCAAGGCACTTAGCCCAGACCTGTCACCAGGGTTTATGGGGGTTTTGGTGCATATGTGTGTGTTGGAGGAGGGAAGGGGGGGGGAGGGGGAAGAAAGAGGGGAGGAAAGGGTGATGTATCAAAATGGAGGTACAGAACAAAGGATATGGAAGTAAAAAAAAAAGTGCAGTGGTGTTAGCATTGATTAGTGTGTGTTTCCCTGCTAGCTTGGGCAGAAGTAGCCGGCAATTAAGAGATCAGCCAGACTACCAGGAGCCTCCCTCAGCGGTACATGGAGCGGGGGGGGGGGGGGGGGGGGGGGGGGGGGGGGGGGGGGGGGGGGGGGGGGGGGGGGTAGGGGGAGAGAGACAGAGAGTGCAGTGTGTGTGTGTAGAAACATGGCTGCCCTATCAGAGTTGTGGATAGAGGAAGGCAACTCCTCTTCTGTCAGCCCCTCCTCTTCACTGTGCCCGCTTTGCTCACAGCCTCAGAGCTGCAGGGAAGGAGCCGGGAGAGGGAGGAAGGACCCGTAACAGCACACAAGCCATCGAGGCAGTTTCAGACTCAAGTCCAGTTTTTGGCCCGAGCCACTTGAATCCTCACTGCAGCATCTTCAGGTAGGACGGAGCCAGGGCATGAATCTGTGAAGCCACGGTCTTCCTAGCCAAGGAATGCTGCTTCTCTGTGGCATCCAGGACATGCTGGATGTAGCAGGAGGTGCCGAGGAGCACGTGGCCTGTGGCTTCCATGCTGAAGAGGGTCCAGCGCAAAGCTTCCCTGTGTAAGGGGGAAGACGGATTAAGCCTCACAGGGATGGGGCACATCCTCCAGCCCACCCCCCTCCATTGTCAGAAGTGGAACCCAGGTCACCTCAGATTTTATGCTGTGGCTAGGAGCTCAGTTGGAAGTGGGGGGCACTCAGGCCCCAAAACAAGTGAACTGCATGACCTTACATTTGTAGAGAAGCGGTGTGGCTCAGTGGAAAGAGCATGGGCTCTGGAGTCAGAGGTCATGGGTTTGAATCCCAACTCTGCCACATGTCTGCTGTGTGACCTTGGGCAAGTCACTTAGAGCCTCAGTTACCTCATCTGTAAAATGGGGATTAAGACTGTGAGCTCCACGTGGGACAACTTGATCACCTTGTATCCCCCCCCAGCACTTAGAACAGTGCTCTGCACATAGTAAGCGCTTAACAAATGCCATTATTACAATACTTTTACAGCCTTAGGATGTCTTTTTTCAAGAGCACTCACTTCAGTGTTTTGTTTTTTAAAAAATATAGTATTTGTTAAGTGTTTTCTATGTGCCAGACACCGTATTAAGCACTGGGGTAGAAACAAGCTCATCCCTGTCCCACATGGGGCTCACAGTCTTAATCCCCATTTTCCAGATGAGGGAACTGAGGCCCAGAGAAGTGAAGTGACTTGCCCTAGGTCACAAAGCAGACAAGTGGCAGAGCCGGTATTAGAACCCGGGTCCTTCTGACTCCATCCGCTAGGCCATGCTGCTTCTTGCTGGTCCTCAAAATGGGCAGGGAATGTGTCCACCAACTCTTTGGTATTGTAGTCTCCCAAGCACTTAGTCCAGTGCTCTGCACACAGTAAGCACTCAAATATGATTGAGTGAAAACATCCTCGTGAGAAATAGGGAGCGGCAGATACTCTTTAATATAGACTGGGGAAGTGACCCGCTGGGACTGAGATAGAAAAGCTAGGTGACTTGCCTAGAGGCAGAACTGGGGCCAGATCCCAAGTTTTTTGCTTCCCAGTCTTGCCCTATCCCTAGACACCCTCTTTTCCAATGACCCCCAGCTCCTGTTGCCAAGCCAGTCTTTCTCCTTGTTCCATCACCGCCCCCACCTCAAATCTGAGACTACAGTCAGACCAGAACCTTTAGCTTGATAAAAAAATAAACAAACAAACAAGATATCAGCCCAGCCCTGGGGATGGAAGCAGAGAGGTGAAGGCGGGTTATGGGTCGAAGCCCAAGTGAGAAGCCAGGCTGGACTTGAGTCCTATTTCTTCCCTTACTCACTTCATGATGCGTTTGGCCCCGTAGCAGCGCAGGTCATAGGACATGGTGTATGTGCCATAGAGTGTGGCCTTCACATTCAGGCAGCCAATGAAGTCCTGGGGCCTCATTTTGTACAGGTCAAAAGTCACACAAGCCACATCAATCCTCCTGGGAGGTTTGTGGGAGAGAGTGAGTTGGTTCCTGGCTCCCTGCAAGAGGCACAGAAAAAAAAAGTCAAGGAAGCTAGGAGCAAGCAAGGCCCCACCCTGTTCCATTCTGCCATGAGGCTTCAATTTATGAGTAATGGTGTTTATTATGTGTTTACTTTTTGGGGTGCACTATTAATTAACAATATGATTAATAATAGTATGCTGAGCTTGGAGGGAGGAAGAGGGGAAAAAAATACCACAGGTGAAGGTTAGACAGGGTCTCTGGTTCTTAAGGGGCTGTCGAGATCGCTGTTCTAGATGCTTGGGAATGTCTCCCTTCAAAGCCAGCGCCAAGAGTCCTCACCTGCTCGGGCGCTGGTTGCCACTTCTGCCCTTTCTGCAGCACCATGAGCACAGTATCCTCAGCCAGGGCCTGGAAATACTCCTCTGTCTCCACACTTGTGCCATCCTCTTCCAGTACCAAGGAGAAGGCATCTGTCAGCTGCAGGCTCTCCCGAACCTAGACACATCATTTTAGTTACGCCTGGGCATGGAACTGCTTCTTCCCAGACACACACACACATGCACGTCACACCTCAGACAGGGCAGGAATTTCATACATTCATTGTACTTCCCAAGCGTTTAGTACAGTGCTCTGCACACAGTAAACGCTCAATAAATACGATTGAATGAATGAATGAACACCTGCACTTGCCACAGGAGGCATTGATCACAGTCCTCATCTTCCTAGAAGGCTGCCCTAGTTGCTTAGTGGGGGGAACATTAAGCTAAAAACCCCTTAGGCCCACAGCCAGGCACACAGAAGACCACAGGGTCAGTTTCTCCTAAAACAACCCACATCTCCAATCTGAGGTCCAGCAGCGTGGAATAAGGGTGACACAAAAAGAAAAACGTTGCTACTGCCTCCTCCCATCCAGACACCAAGAAATAGCAGCAAGCATAAACAATCAACCCCAAACACCTTAGTCACCGGGAGCTGGTCCAGGAAGTGAGCTCAGGAGCAAAACAGATGGCTCCCTTTATCGACCTTTGAGCAATGTCAAAGAAACCACTCTGCTCCCATTGCCTTGATTCCAGAGTAGCCTGGGAAGCCAAGGAGGGGATTACACACTCCCTTTGTACCTTGGGCTGGGCCCAGGAAGTCAGCACAGGGCAGGCGAGGGATGAGCTAGAGAGAACCAATGCTGAGAAGCAGCGTGTCCTGGTGGATAGACCATGAGCCCGGCAGTCAGAAGGACCTGGGTTTTAACTCCGGCTCTGCCACTCGTCTGCTGTGTGACCTCGGGCCAGTCTCGTCACTTCTCTGTGCCTCGGTTACCTCATCTGTAAAATGGGGATTAAGACTTGGAGCCCTACTTGGGGCATGGACTGTGTCCAACCTTGTGTCTACTCCAGCACCTAGTACAGTGCCTGGCACGTAGTAAGCGCTTAAATACCATTAAAAAAAAAAAGAACCCTAACAGATTCCGCACTCCCTCACCTTGTCAATGAGGCCCAACAGGCTGTCTGCCATGATGCCTTTCCGAATGCTGCGGTCAGCATTGCTGACCCGGAAGGGCCGAGATTTTGACACGGGGCTGTGCAGCAACTGCTGGGTCACTACTGAGGTGCTAACTGCCACGCACCTAGAGACAACCAAGACGGTGGTTAAGAAGGCCACCTGACCCACACCCCCCAACTTTCCTCCTCTTCCTTACACCCAGCCTTTCCCCTGGGGGTGGCCATCCTCACCTTGAGAGAGACTTGGGAGAGAGTAGGCTCAAAGACTTCATGGCATACTCCATCTTGGTGAACCGCACAAACTCCACCCTACGATGAAACAGAGACCACTTACCAACTCACCAACCATCAGCCACCTGCCTGACAGGCTGATCACAAAGCAAGTCCACTTCGTCTCTGCAGTAGGTAGGAGCGGCCCGTGTCCCAATCCGCCCCATCTTTATAGGAAGATACTCCTGTTTTCCCCCTGCCAGCAGCGGTGGCCACTCCAAGCCCTCTCACACCCTTGGCGCTTATTCCATTGTCCCAAGCCCTACAAAAGTAGGGTCCCTCTTCCCTCACCCCCACCCCAAGCCCCTTGAAGCACTCACGCCATATTTCCTAAGCACGGCTTCCAGCAGACTGCCTGGGAGCCCAGGGACTGGGGTTGAAAAGGCTCCAGGAGGCTGGACTTTGTCCCTTGAGCAGAGTCTCCTGCCAACTGGACAATGAAGCAAGGTTCTAAGCTTAGGAAATCCTTGCACCACCACCCAGGGCAGAGGCCAGTCAACGAGTCAATTCCCCTTTCCCCTATTTAACTCTTCAGTGAGTTCTACAGAAGCCTAAGCCACCAGCCGGTTCGCGCTTAATAAATGCCATCATTATTATTATTTAAAATTCGCCCCACACTCACTCCAACCTGGAATCCCTTCACTGCAACTCAAGAAATTGCCTTCTTCTTCCCCACCCCAGTTTAGAGAAGAGAATATCTACAGCGACGGAAGAACTGAGGATCTTTAGAGGCTCAGCCAGCTTTCTGGCATGATCCAGAAAGTTGCATTTTTCTGCAAGTCCAGAGAACTCCCACCCTCCAATCAACAAATGAATATCAATGAATGGTATTTGTTAAGTGCATACCCTGTGCTTGGGCACGTATAATAATAATGATGGTATTTGCTAAGCGCGAATACAAGAGTTAGTAGACAGTCCCTCAGGGAACTTCCAATCTAGTGGAACCCCATTCTTAAGTCACTCTGCTCTAGCAGCTGCCCAGAAACCCCCCTTCAACACACACACACACACACACACACACACACACACACACACACACACTCTCTCACTCTCTCTCTTTTTCTCTCAAACCTAAACTACCCAGAGCCTCCTTACACCTTACGGTCTTTACCTAAACCCTCTTAACTGCTCTCAAACCCCATCTAGTTCCCAAAGAAACCCCCCCACCATCACAGGCTTGCTGCCTAGAGCCCACCTCTCACAGTCATCCAGCCCTCTCCTGAGTCTCCCTCATATCAGTCATCCAGAGCTCCCAAAAGCCAGAGCTGCCCTTCAGCAGCCAGCCACTTCCCAGAACTCACTTACCTCCACCACAACACAACTTCCACACAATTTCCTCCAGCAATGTGCTTGCATTTCCTGCATTTCCATAGCCCCTCCTTCCCTCCCTCATTCATCACTCTAGGTTATCATCCCACCCTAAGCCTGGTAGCTGGAGGAAAGGTGAAGGACAGGAGGCGGGGTAGGGGGTGTCCAGCTGGGCTTCATTGACCACAGAGTTTGACTCTCAGACTCAGCTCCCAGCTGAGCCCAGTAGACTTGCTGCCAAGTGAGGAAAGAAAATGTCAAGACCGGGCCCAAAGTTGTAACTCCATCTCCCAACTTCCTGGCCCGGAATGCTCAGAAGGGAGAGTGACCAGATGACCCATATCTGGCGTGAAATAAGGAATTGTTTTTCGTTCCCTTGCCTTGCCCAGGGAAGGTCTGGATAAATGAACAGTCGGAGGGAACTTGGTTTATTTCTTTTTATTAATTCAATCAATGCCATTTATTGAGCACTTACTGCATGCAGAACACAGTACTAAGCATTTGGAAGACTGCAATACAACAGAATTGGTAGGTACATTCTCTGCCCTTAGGGAGCTTCCAATCTAGAGGGGAAAACAGACCTTAATATAAACAAAAGAATTACAGATATGTACATAAGTACTGAGGGTGGGGTGTATATCAAGTGCTTGAACGATATAGATCCAAGAGCATAGGTGACTTAGAAGGAAGAGGAAGTAGGGAAATAGAGGGTTTAGTCACAGAAGGCCTCTTGGAGGAGATATACTTTCAATAAAGTCTATCTTTATTGTTTAAAGTTTATCTTTGGAGGAGATATACTTTGACTGGGGGGAGAGTGGTGGCCTATCATATATGAAATGGGAGGGAATTCCAGGTCAGAGGGAGAACACGGGCAAGGGTTCGGTGGCAAGATAGATGAGATCGAGGTACAGTAAGTTGGTGTTAGAGGAGTGAAGTGTGCGGGTTGGACTGTACTAGGAAGTCAGCGAGGTAAGGAAGGAGGGAGTAAGTTGATTTAGTTGTTTAAGGAGCTTCTAGTTGATGCAGAGATGGAAGGGCAACTACTGGAGATTCTTGAGGAGTGGGGAAACATGGACTGAACAGTTTTGTAGAAAAATGACTTGGGCAGCAGAGTGAAGTATGGGCTGGAGTGGGGAGAAACAGGAGGCAGGGAGGTCAGCAAGGAGGCTGATGGAGTAATCAAGGTGGGATAGGATAAGTGCTTGGATTAATGTGGTAACAGCTTGGATGGAGAAGAAAGGGTAAATTCTAGCAATGTTGTAAAGGTTGAACCAACAAAATTTAGTGACAGATTGAATATGTGGGTTGAATGACAGAGAGATACTTCATTCTGCTGCCTGGTTCATTTTTCTACAAAAATGTTCAGTCCCTGTATCTCCACTCCTCAAGAAACTCCAGTGGTTGCCCATCCACCTCTGCATCAAACACAAACTCCTTACCATTGACTTTAAAGCGCTCAATCACCTTGCCCTATCCCCCCACTTTACCGCTCTAATTTCTTACTACAACCCAGCCCTCACACTTTGCATTAGAGGAGCATTAGAGGTACTCACTGTACCTCCGATATCGTCTATCTCACCACCGAACCCTTGCCTACATCCTTCCTCTGGCCTGGAACCCCCTCCCTCTTCAGAAAAGCCGATAGATGATCACTTTCCCCCCCTTCAAAGCCTTACTAAGATTACATCTCCTCCAAGAGGCTTTCCCAGACTAGGCCCTCATTTCCGCTATTCCTACGCCCTTCCGCGTCACCCTTGTACTTGGATTTCAGCCTTTAAGTCACCCCTCCCTCAGCTCCACAGCACTTACGTATATATCTGTAAGTTATTTATAGTAATGTCTGCCTCCCCCCTCCGCCCCTGCCACTAGATTGTACTCTCGTCATGGGTGTGGAATGTGTCCCCTGATTCTGTTAATAATTAAGGTATTTGTTAGGTGCTTACCATGTGCCAAGCACTGTTCTAAGTGCTGGAGTATTATATTCCAGAGAGAGAAGCAGCGTGGCTTAGTGGAAAGAGCCTGGGCTTGGGAGCCAGAGGTCGTGGGTTCTAATCCCCATTCTGCCACCTGTCTGCTGCGTGACCTTGGGAAAGTCACTTCTCTGTGCCTCAGTTGCCTCATCTGTAAAATGGGAATTAAGACGGTGAGCCCCACGTGGGACAACCTGATTAGCTTGTATCTACCCCAGTGCTTAGAACAGTGCCTGGCACATAGTAAGCACTTAAGTATCATTATTATGAAGTCACTTAACTTCTCTGTGCCTCAGTTGCCCCATCTGTAAGATGGGAATTAAGACTGTGAGCCCCATGTGGGGCAACCTGATTAGCTTGTATCTACCCTAGTGCCTAGAACAGTGCTTGGCACATAGTAAGCACTTAACAAGTATCATCATTATTATGAAGTCACTTAACTTCTCTGTGCCTCAGTTGCCCCATCTGTAAGATGGGAATTAAGACTGTGAGCCCCACGTGGGGCAATCCGATTAGCTCGTATCTACCCCAGTGCTTAGAACAGTGGTTGGCACATAGTAAGCACTTAACAAGTATCATCATTATTATTATGAAGTCACAACTTCTCTGTGCCTCAGTTGCCCCACCTGTAAAATGGGAATTAAGACTGTGAGCCCCACGTGGGGCAACCTGATTAGCTTGTATCTACCCCAGCGCTTAGAACAGTGCTTAGCACATAGTAATAATAATAATAATAATGGCATTTATTAAGCGCTTACTATGTGCCAAGCACTGTTCTAAGCTCTGGGGAGGTTACAAGGTGATCAGGTTGTCCCACAGGGGGCTCACAGTCTTAATCCCCATTTTACAGTTGAGGTAACTGAGGCCCAGAGAAGTGAAGTGACTTGCCCAAAGTCACACAGCTGACAACTGGCGGAGCCGGGATTTGAACCCATGAACTCTGACTCCAAAGCCCGGTCCCTTTCCACTGAGCCACGGCTGCTTCTCTTAGTAAGCACTTAACAAGTATCACTATTATTATGAAGTCACTTAACTTCTCTGTGCCTCAGTTGCCCCATCTGTAAGATGGGAATTAAGACTGTGAGCCCCACGTGGGGCAACCCAATTAGCTTGTATTTACCCCAGCGCTTAAAACAGTGCTTGGCACATAGTAAGCACTTAACAAGTATCATCATTATTATGAAGTCACTTAACTTCTCTGTGCCTCAGTTGCCCCATCTGTAAGATGGGAATTAGGACTGTGAGCCCCACGTGGGGCAACCCGATTAGCTTGTATCTACCCCAGCGCTTAGAACAGTGCTTGGCACATAGTAAGCACTTAACAAATATCATTATTATTATTAAGTCACTTAACTTCTCTGTGCCTTTAGTTGCCCCATCTGTAAGATGGGAATTAAGACTGTGAGCCCCACGTGGGGCAACCCAATTAGCTTGTATCTACCCCAGCGCTTAGAACAGTGCTTGGCACATAGTAAGCACTTAACAAATATCATTATTATTATTAAGTCACTTAACTTCTCTGTGCCTTAGTTGCCCCATCTGTAAGATGGGAATTAAGACTGTGAGCCCCACGTGGGGCAATCCGATTAGCTTGTATCTACCCCAGCGCTTAGCACATAGTAAGCATTTAACAAGTATCCTTATTAAGTCACTTAACTTCTCTGTACCTCAGTTGCCCCATCTGTAAGATGGGAATTAAGACTGTGAGCCCCACGTGGGGCAACCCGATTAGCTTGTAGGCCTACCCCAGCGCTTAGAACAGTGCTTGGCACATGGTAAGCACTTACCAAGTATCATCATTATTATGAAGTCACTTAACTTTTCTGTGCCTCAGTTGCCCCGTCTGTAAGATGGGAATTAAGACTGTGAGCCCCACGTGGGGCAACCCGATTAGCTTGCAGGCCTACCCCAGCGCTTAGAACAGTGCTTCGCACCTAGCAAGCGCTTAACAAATGCCACCCTTATTATTACGGTAAGCACTCAATAAATATCACCGACTGAAATGAACTCCGGAACCTTCCCTTCGCATTACGTCGAGGCCCGGTAGCCTCCTGGGCGAGCCACAGGGCAACAGGCGAGGGGAGGGAGCGAGAGGCTACGACCATAGAGTCGGTCCTCCCGGAGAAGGACGAGACCGGAAGTGCGCCGCTGAGCACTCGAATGCTCGTGAGACAGAGCCACAGGGCAAGAAGAACCTCCCCTTCCCCCGCGAAAGAGGCGAGGGACTACGACCATAGAGTCGGTCCTCCCGGAGAAGGACGAGACCGGAAGTGCGCCGCTGAGCACTCGAATGCTCGTGAGACAGACAGAGTGGCCCGAGCCCCGTTCTGAGGTGGCGGAGCGGCAGTGCGGCGGTGAGGCAGTCGGGTTGGAGTTTCCCCGGGGGAAGGGGCGGGGTCCTGCTCTCGCCATTGTCGTATTTTTCCCCCCCCCCCTCTCTCTTTCTCTTTCCAGGCCTCAGGTCTGCGGCAGTGCCGGCCATGGCATCTCGGGCCGGGCCTCGAGCAGCGGGCACTGATGGCAGCGACTATCAGCACCGGGAGCGCGTGGCTTCGCACTACCAGATGAGGTACGGGGCCCGGGGGAAGCACCCCATGTGGGCAGGGAATGTGTCTACCGCTTTTCTTAAATTGTACCCTCCCAAGCGCTTAATACAGTGTTCTGTAATCAGTCAGTCGTATTTATTGAGCGCTTACTGTGTGCAGAGCACTGGACTAAGCGCTTGGGAAGTCCAAGTTGGCAACATCATCATCATCAATCGTATTTATTGAGCGCTTACTATGTGCAGAGCACTGGACTAAGCGCTTGGGAAGTACAAATTGGCAACATATAGAGACAGTCCCTACCCAACAGTGGGCTCGCAGTCGAAAAGGGGGAGACAGAGAACAAAACCAAACATAGTAATAAAATAAATAGAATAGATGTGTACAAGTAAAATAAATAAATAGAGTAATAAATATGTACAAACATATATACAGGTGCTGTGGGGAAGGGAAGGAGTACACAGTGAGCGCTCAATAAGTACCATTCATTGATTGCTAGTCCGGGGCTGGTGACACCCCCCTAATCGGAAACGCAGGACCTACATGGCCCCATCGGGAGGTGGACACAGTAAGCGCTCAGTAAATACCATTCATCGATTGCTAGTCCGGGGCTGGTGACACCCCCTAATCGGAAACGCAGGACCTACATGGCCCCGTCGGGAGGTGGACACAGTAAGCACTCAGTAAATACCATTCATCGATTGCTAGTCCGGGGCTGGTGACACCCCTTAATCGGAAACGCAGGACCTACATGGCCCCGTCGGGAGGTGGACACAGTAAGCGCTCAATAAATGCCATTCATCGATTGCTAGTCCGGGGCTGATGACACCCCCTAATCGAAAACGCAGGACCTACATGGCCCCGTCGGGAGGTGTTCCAGCTGGCTTTGCTCCGCCATCCCCTTATCTGGGCGGGAAGGGATGTATGTGTGGGGGGCAACCATTCCCCCTCCCTCCTTCAATCCACCGGCTACCTCCCACGGGTTCGTACCATTTACTGCAAACCTTAAAATGACGCCCCCCCCCCCCCCCAAAAAAAAAAAAAAAACCCCACAACTTGATGATTCTCACCCGGCAAAGAACAGAAAAACAGAAACCCAGCAGGAGCCCAAAGGGGTTAGAGGAGGCAACAAGAAATGAACTGGGAGGAAACGAATGGCATTTGAAAGCTGGGGGGAGTGGTGGAGAACGCAGGGGATTGAAAGCTGGAGGATCCTCTCCTGTGGGTTCTGAGCTCTCACATCTTCCTTTTCTCTGTTTCTCGCAGTGTGGCCCTCAAGACCGAAATTAAGAAGCTCATCTACATGCAGGTGGCTATTTGGCTGCTGTTGGTGACTCAGATATGTGTGGGACACCTGAAGCTCCTGCCACAAGACCAGGTGTCCATGCCTTACCAGTGGGAGTACCCGTACCTGCTGAGCATTGTGCCCTCGACCTTCGGCCTCCTCTCCTTCCCCCGCAACAACATCAGCTATTTGGTGCTGTCCATGATCAGCACAGGGCTCTTTTCCATTGCTCCCCTCATCTACGGCAGCATGGAGATGTTCCCTGCAGCCCAGCAACTGTACCGCCACGGCAAGGCAGACCGCTTCCTCTTTGGCATCTCTGCCGTATCTGTCATGTACCTGCTGTTGGTGGTGGCCGTTCAGGTGCATGGCTGGCAGCTCTACTACAGCAAGAAGCTCCTGGACTCATGGTTCACCAGTACACAGGAGAAAAAACGCAAATGAGGTTGGCCACATGGACTGCCAGCTGCTGCTCTGAGGGATGGGGGGGGCAATGGACAGGGAGAGTTGTGGCAGAAGGGTGGATCGGCTGGGCCCCAAGATAGCTGTACCGAACTGTTGTCCTAGCAAGCCCTCAGAAGTTCCAGACTGGTTAGGTTGGCAGCTGCACAAGCAAGACCAAAGCTCTGGAAACCCCTGCCCCTTGCCTCCCACCCTTTAAGGCCGTTGGACTGGCGTGGGGTTAGAGCCGGATCTGTTCAAGGCTCCTTCAGGCCATTTGGGGTGAGCTGTGGGGGCCGTAGCCTTCAAGACTCATCCCCCTGCCTTCTATGTGCTGTGAGGTTGGGAATAAACTAGGTTCTTCTCTCCCCAGAACGTTGGGGCTGCAGGTGACCAGTAGGTTGCCCCTCATGTGGGCTCTGGTCTCCCCGGCTGAGTTTCATGGTTTAAACAGGAAACAAATAAAGCTGTGAATGTGTCCTGGTTTCTGTGTTCTGTGTTTTTTTTTTGGGATGGGGGAGCGGTTCAGCGGAGCCTGGCGAGAGCTATTTGCAATCTTCCACCAAACTGGAGAAGGTTGGAGGGAAGGCAGGCTGTAGTTTGGGTACTGTATGTCTCTGCTCACACATAAGTGAGAGTTGCCTTCAGGACATCTCTACTTGGATGTCCCGCTGTCACCTCAACCTTAACATGTTCAAAACAAAACTATTCATCTTCCCATCCAAATCCTGTCATCCCACGGACTTTTCCATCACTGTAGACAGCATCACCATCCTCCCTGTCACAGGTTCAACTCATTTTTCTCATTCAACCCACATATTCAATCTGTTACCAAATCCTGTCAGTTCAACCTTCACAGCATCACTAAAATCCACCCATTCCATGCCATGCAAACCGCTACCATGCTGATCCAAGCCCTTATCCTATCCCGCCTTATTAAATCAATCTCCTCGCTGACCTCCCTGCCTCCTATCTCTCCCCATGCCAGTGCATACTGCATTCTGCTGCCAGATCATTTTTTAATAAAAACTTTCAGTCCATGGTTCCCCACTCCTCAAGAACTTCCAGTGGTTGCCCATCCACCTCCACATCAAAAAGAAACTCCTTATCAAAGGCCTAAAAACACTCAATCACCTTACCACCCCCTACCTTTCCTACTAGAAGCAGCATAGCCTAGTGGATACAGCGCGGGTCTTGGAGTCAGAAGGACCTGGGTTCTAATCCCAGCTCTGCCGCTTGTCTGTTGTGTGACCTTGGGCAAGTCACTTAACTTCTCTGTGCCTCAGTTACCTCATCTGCTGTGTGACCTTGGATAAGTCACTTCACTTCTCTGGGCTTATAATAATAATAATGACATTTATTAAGCACTTACTATGTGCAAAGCACCGTTCTAAGCACTGGGGAGGTTACAAGGTGATCAGGTTGTCCCACGGGGGGCTCAGTCTTAATCCCCATTTTACAGATGAGGTAACTGAGGCACAGAGAAGTGAAGTGACTTGCCCAAAGTCACATAGCTGACAGTTGGCGGAGCCGGGATTTGAACCCATGACCTCTGACTCCAAAGCCCGGGCTCTTTCCACTGAGCCACGCTGCTTCTAGACTGTAAGCCCGGTGTGGGCAGAGCCTGTCTCGCTTTATTACTGAATGGTACTTTCCAAGTGCTTAGTACAGTGCTCTGCACATAGTAAGCGCTCAATAAATACGATTGAATGAATGAATGAATGGGCCTCAGTTACCTCATCTGTAAAATGGGGATTAAGACTGTGAGTCCCACTTGGGACAGGGACTGTGTCCAGCCTGACTAGCTTGTCTCTACCCCAGTGCTTAGAACAGTGCTTGACACATAGTAAGCACTTAACAAATACCATCATTATCATCCCTGATTTCCTACTACAACCCAGCCCTCACACTTTGCTCCTCTAACCCCAACCTACTCGATAATAATAATAATTGTGGTATTTGCCAAGTGCTTACTATGTGCCAGGCACTGTACTAAGCACTAGGGTGGATACAAGCAAATTGGGTTGGTCACAATCTCTGTCCCATGTGAGGCTCACAGTCTGAATCCAAATTTTACAGATGAGGTAAACTGAGGCCCATTCATTCAATCATATTGAGCGCTTACTGTGTGCAGAGCACTGTACTAAGCGCTTGGAAAGTACAATTCGGCAATAAAGAGAAACAATCCCGGCTCATGGAGGGCTTTCAGTCTAGAAGTCCAGAGAAGTAAAGTGACTTATCCAAGGTCACACTGTAGACACCAACCCCTCGCCCATGTCCCGTCTCTGGCCTGGAACTCCCTCCTTCGTATCTGACAGACGTTCACTCTCCCCAATTTCAAAGCTTGATTAAAACACATCTCCAAGAGGCCTTCCCAGGCTAATCCCTCATTTCCCCTTCTCCCACTCGCTCCCTTCTGTGTCGCCCTTGCACTAGGATTTGCACCCTTTATTCATCCCTCCCTCAGTCCCATAGCACTTACGTACAGATCCGTAATTTTATCTGAGCAGCGTGGCTTATGGAAAGAGCCCCGGCTTGGAAGTCAGAGGGCATGGGTTCTAGTCCCGGCTCTGCCACTTGTCTGCTGTGTGACCTTCGGCAAGCCACTTAACTACTCTGTGCCTCAGTCACCTCATCTGTAAAATGGGGATGAAGACTGTGAGCCCCACGTGGGACAACCTGATTACCTTGTATCTACCCCGACGCTTAGAACAGTGTTTGGCACATAGTAAGGGCTTAACAAATACCATTATTATTATTATTATTCTATTACCGTCTGTCTTCCCCTCTAGACTGTAAAACCTGTTGTGGGCAGGGACTGTGTCTACGAACTCTGTTATATGGTACTGTCCCAACCAGTACAATTTTAATGATGGCATTTTATTAAGCACTTATTATGTGCAAAGCATTGTTCTAAGCACTGGGGAGGTTACAAGGTGATCAGGTGGTCCCATGGAGGGCTCACAATCCTAATCCCCATTTTACAGATGAGGTAACTGAGGCACAGAGAAGTGAAGTCACACAGCTAATTGGTGGAGCTGGGATTTAAACCCATGACCTCTGACTCCAAAACTCGTTCTCTTTCCACTGAGCCACGCTGCTTCCCCATTCTCGGCAATTCTCGGCACACAGTAAGTGCTCAATAAATATGACTGATTGATCGACTCCCATTAATCCGGGCTTAATGAGGAGCGATTGTAGAGCTCCTACTCTCTGTGTGACTTCATTGCTCCCAGGCCCCGGAAGGGAAAAAAAATTCCGAGATATCCCAGCTGTTGCCTTGTCACCTATTGCAACAAGGACAGAATTAAGTGCTTCATCCACTGTTCCGATACTAATGTCCACTTTGTGTTTCATTCTCAAAGATGACTGACAGAATGGGGGAGGGTAGTGATGTCTGTCGCTCCCCCCCTCCTCGTCCCCACCCCCCGCCTTACCCCCTTCCCCTCCCCACAGCACCTGCATATATGTTTGTACGTATTTATTACTCTATTTATTTTATTTGTACATATTTATTCTATTTATTTTATTTTGTTAATATGTTTTATTTTGTTGTCTGTCACCCCCTTCTAGACTGTGAGCCCGCTGTTGAATGAATGAATGAATGAATGACTGCAGGCTGCATCCTTCTGTTCTCCCTGTCAGCCACCTCGCAGTTTGTGCCACGGGGCACAGGATGAAAGAGTGGGTGGCTCAGAGCAAACCGTCACCACTGCCACAAAAAGAACTCCAGCACATGTCATGCTGGCCATCAAGATGTTCCTTTTCCCTCTTAACCACTGTGTCTGAGCAATAGTGCTCACCCCAAATGGCAAAGGGCCAGAGAAGGTCTAGAAAATTTCCTTGAGCTCCTTGAGACTGTAAGCTCCTTGAGACTGTAAGCTTGTTGTGAGCAGGGAATGTGTCTGTTACATTGGTGTTTGTATTCTCCCAAGCGCTTAGTACAGTGCCCTGCACACAGCAAGCGCTCAATAAATATGACTGACTGCTCGAAAAGGTGCACTACTGGATTTTTCATGAAAAGTGTGCGAGGAATTCTCAGTGGCATATTCTAGAATCTCACCATCAGCAGTGGTGTCTGTACACTGAAGGACAATGCCACGAATGTCCTGCACTCCAGTGGGTACTTTCCAAGCGCTTAGTACAGTGTTCTGTACACAGTAAGCACTCAATAAATACGATTGAATGAATGAATGAATGGGGAGGACCTCTTGCCTGGAGGATCTTGAAGTTCATCATGGCCATTGCAGAATCTTGCTTCAGCAGCAGTGGGAGCTAGAAATTGGAGTTGATGATGACGATGGTATTTGTTAAGCGCTTACTATGTGCCAAGCACTGTTCTAAGCATCTTGAGCCTGAGCAAGCTACCCATGGGTCGAAGCCTGGAGCTTTCTGGAGTCCCACTGAGCCAGGGTATAGGGCAGAGGCCTTCTGGACGGTTGAAGTGGGGGCTGATCTCTGAGCAAAGGTTAGAGAACGAAATCTGGCCAGCTTGGTTAAGCCATGGTGGAGTTGCCTAGATTTGGATTCTCAGCATGTCATCTCATCAGCCACCCTTAGTTCTTATGTGTATATTGGTTTATTCCATTTATTTCCTTTTTTTATGTGAGGGTGCCCTATTGTTGGTCCAGTGGAAAGAACACTGCTCTTGGGATTGAGAGACCTGGGTTCTAGTCCCAGGTCTGCCGGCGGGTGAAGACCATCCATGCCCTTTGAGGTGTCTTGTCCCCCTGCCCTCTGACTGGTTCATTGCCCCCTGTGCACTGGCAGGGGTGAGAGAGGGGCCAAGCCACTAACCCTCAAATCAACTCCTCTGCTCAGGTTCTGGGTCCTGAGACTTCAGGGGTGTCCACTTTTCATTTTGAATGCAGGGGTGAACTTAGAAGTGGGGCACTGGGAATGGGGCCTGGTGCGGGGGAGGAAGAGAAAGAGGGAAAGGGGAGACAAAGAAAAGGAGAAAGAGGTAGGAACAGGTACTCTCTGGTGTTTCTCTTCTTCCCCTGCTGGGTGCTGGGGTTCAGCCCGGGGGGCTCGAAGAGGAGGAGCGGCAAACGGCATTGCGAGGCTGCTCAGGCACAGCTGGCTGAAAAGCAGCCAATTCTCATGTCACTACTCCAAAGTCTCAAGGGGAGAGAAGAGTCTGCCGGCCTGCCGGAGATCCAACAGGACCCACTGCAAAGCACCTGCCCCATCGAGCAACACAGGCAGTTGTGGCTGCTGTGGAAGCGGCCGGGCACCATGGATGAGAGGACTTACCTGGAGTGCTGGGCTTCTGAGTCACCAGGGCAGGTAGCCCATCCTCACAGGGCCCTGGGGTCAGAGCAGTCAGTGAGTCAGCCAATCATATTTCCTGAGGGCTTACCGGGTGCAGAGAAAGTCAGGGTGATGAAGAAGGGAGTGGGAGAAGAGGAAAGGAGTGCTTAATAATAATAACAATGATAATAATGATTATGGTACTTGCTAAGCACTTGCTAAATGCCAAGCACTGTTCTAAGCAGTGGGGTAGATACAAGGTAGGTTGGACACAGCCCCTGTCCCACATCGGGTTCACACTCTTAATCCCCATTTTACAGATAAAATAACTGAGGCCAACAGAAGTGAAGTGACTTACCCAAGGTGACACAGGAGACACGTGGTGGAACCCATGACCTTCTGACTCTCAGTTCTGTGCTCTATCCACTACGCCACGCTGCTTCTCAGGGAAGGCCTCTTGGAGGAGATGTGCCTTCAATAAGGCTTTGAAGGCAGGGCAGAGTAGTTGTCTTTCGGATACAAAGAGGGAGGGTGTACCAGGCCAGAGGCAGGACGTGGGTGAGAGGTCGGTGGAGAGATAGATGAGATCGAGGTACAGTGAAAAGTTTGGCATTACGGGAGTGAACTGTGTGGGCTGGGTTGTGATAGGAGAGTAGTGAGGTGAGGAAGGAGGGGGCGAGGGGATTAAATGCTGTAAAGCCAGTGGTGAGGAGTTCTTGTTTGATGCGGAGAGGGATGGGCAACCGCTGGAGTTCTTTGAGGAGTGGGGAAACATGGACTGAATGTTTTTGCAGAAAAGTGATCCAGGCAGCAGAGTGAAGTATGACCTGGTGGGGGGAGAAACAGGAGGCAGGGAGGTCAGCAAGAAGGCTGATACAGTAAACAAGATGGGATAGGAAAAGTGCTTGGATGAACGTGGTAGCAGTTTGGATAGAGAAGAAAGGGGCAGGGGCGGGGGAAACTCTATCTATGCCCAGCCCTGGCAAGAACCAGAAAAGTGACAGCACCATCCTCCTGCTGCCACCACCGCTGCTTAGCTCTTCAAGGCCGGTCTGGAGCCATATCCTCTTCCTGAGCCCACCTTCCATGGTGCCTCCAGTTTAACTAGCTGGTCTTTGGCACGGCTACCTGTTGCCTGTGGGGAGAGGTGGAGGTTGGGGGAGAGGGGTGGCGGGGAGGAGCTCGCTGTTATGGGAGTAGTGAAGGCAATGCCTCACTCCCCTCAGTCCCTGTGTTGGGAGCTGTGTCTGGACAGCAGAAAGCAATGAGCAGAATGGCCACCTTAGCTTCTACCTCCCAGGGGCAGGATGAGCTAACCCAAACAGCTGTGGGGGCAAAGCACCTCTCCTCCTCCCCATCCCCACCGCCCTACCTCCTTCCCTTCGCCACAGCACCTGTATATATGTTTATATGTTTGTACAGATTTATTACTCTATTTTACTTGTACATATTTGCTATTCTATTTATTTTGTTAGTGATGTACATTTAGCTTTAATTCTATTTATTCTGACGACTTGATACCTGTCCACGTGTTTTGTTTTGTTGTCTGTCTCCCCCTTCTAGACTGTGAGCCCGTTGTTGGGTAGGGACCGTTTCTATATGTTGCTGACTTGTACTTCCCAAGCGCTTAGCACAGTGCTCTGCACACAGTAAGCGCACAATAAACATGATTGAATGAATGAATGACTGAATATCACCCCCACAATGTCAAGTCTGCAGGGGCCAGGGCCCCCACAGAGAGGGTGCCTATGACTGAAACTCTTCCATCATTTCTGACAGGAGACTCCATCAGCTTTGTTTCTCACTTTTTGCTGATATCTTTTATAACTCTGTTTTCATTCATTCAACCGTATTTATTGAGCGCTTATTGTGGGCAGAGCACTAAGCATTTGGAAACTACAACACAGCAATAAGGAGAGACAATTTCTGACCACAACGGGCTCTTGCCCCCTCACCCTCACTTTTGTCCGCCCCTCCGGCCCCCATTAAATTGTAAATGCCTCAAGTGTCGGGACCGTGCTGGTTACACTTATTGTGTACGTCCAACAGCCTAGTGCAAAGCTCTGAACCCAGTAGGTGCTCAGTAAATACTAATGAATGAGTGAACGACAGTGGGGGTTAAGTAAGCTCCCAGTACTAACCTGAAGGGAGAGATAGTCTTACAAGTCCAGAGATAGTCTTACAAGTCCGCTGCCAAACACCTGGTGAGAAATCCAGAATTGACACTGATTTCCTTTGCTGCAGTTAGGGCTATCTTCTCTTGGCCCCGCACACTTATGACAGGTATTCTGTCGGTACCCTGATTTACGCCCCGCCGAAAGATTACTTCTGTCTCTCTACCATTTTCGAGAAGGGCCTGGAGGCCACCATCTTCGGGAGGTCCCTCATGGCCACCCCTTCCACGTGGCACCCCGAGGCAAGCTAGGCCCACTGGGCTCACCACTGGTAGCGGACCTTGTTAATCAAGAGAGCTTTCCCGGAAAAACTGACTTTAGAACAAAATCTAAAAGAGTGAAAGAAGAAAGCTGTGAGATGACTGCCCCCCTAGAAAACTGGGGGCTAGTGACGGGGAATTTAGACCAGGGCGTGGTGGGAAGGTTTGCCTGACTGGAAAGGAGGGCCTAGGCTGGGGCGTAGCAGGAAATGAGGGCAGTTAGATAGGGTGGGGCCAGCTAGAGGGCCCCGGATTCAGAACTGAGGCTTGTCCTCAACACAGGTGGCTTTATAATTCCCCAGCAGAGTCCCCAGAGTCCTCAGGAGCCTGCCAATCTTCAGGAACCAAGGTTTGGGGGACAGTGGCACCTTATTACGGTGTCTGTGGTCCCTGGGGAACGAGGAGAAACCCCTTTGTTGATGCTGCTCCCCTTTCCCACCCACTTGGCTGCAAGCTCAGGTTAAAGCTGCTGGAGTGGGGTGTGGGTGGGAGGAAGCTGTGGGATGGGGGGTCCCTGCCAAAGCTGGAGCCTTGTCAGCCCTTTTTCCTACACAGGAAACCACATGAAACCAGGTCAGTGTTGCGTGGGGCCCCTCCCCTATTTCCAGGGCTCTGCAGGGAGTTTTAGTGCTCTCTGACCCAGCCGTGCAAGGAGGTGAGTTCCAAGGGCTCTGTTTGGCGCAGCTTCTCAGATCCTACGGTCACCCACGAGAGAGAAGGGAAGAGCCGGCACCTCCGGCTATGACAGGGAGGGTGAGATGGCCAGCGGGGAAGCTGGGAAAGGCGTGTATGGTGGGGGGCTGGGGTTTGGGGAGTGGGGCAGATTCAAGGTTGTGGAGGGCTGGAGAGAGGACTGGAGGGAGGGGGGAACAAGCGCTTAGTACAGTGCTCTGCACACAGTAGGCGCTCAATAAATACGATTGAATGAATGAATGAATGAACCAAAAGGGTTAAGAGCAGGCCTTTAGGCATTGGAAGAGCCATCTCCTATTTCCATTGGTGCAGGCAGCCAGACATCCCCCAGAGCCTAGCGGGCCCTTCCCATTGTCCCACCCCCAGGTGGCAGTTAAGATGATCAGGCCAGGAGGAGCTCACTGCGCACCTGGCCCTTGCCCTGAGACCCAAGAATGGAATGCGACCTGGCCTGCTGGGTGTGGTGGGAGCCTAGGAGCAGCTGCCCTATTGGGGCGGGAGCAGGCTGGGCCGGCACCACTGTGGAGTGACGCTCTGAGGGTGGCTCCGGCCCATGCAGCCATATTCTCCTCACGGGTGGCTCCTACCTGTGCAGCCATGTTCTCGCCACGCTGAGCCCTCGGAGGCCCATGGGGAGTCCCGGGCCTGCAGTCCTACTCCTGGCTCTCCTGATCCTCAGCAACTTCACTGTCTCCGCCCAAACCGGCTTTCCTTTCCTGCCCCCACGAGGACCCCGGTGCCGACTCGCTGCCAGTACAGTAAGGAGCTGCTCCTGAAAGGGTTAGGGCTGCCTGGAGCCCTGGCAAAGCCCATAGCCCCTCCCCTCCTCTGCCACTATCACCTCCTCCTCTCTCTCCTCCTCCTCTGCCCTCCTGCCCACCTGCCTCTCTCCACTGGGGAGAAGGAAAGGTCAAGCCTCCTCAGACCCACCTTCTGTTTCTGGCAATGGCAGAATCCATTTGCTTCTCATAGTCTTGCAGACTGGGGAAGGGGGTTGGCGGTGCAAGCTCTGTGAAGCTCTGGGAAGGGGGTGCGGAGGTCGGCCTCCTCTCTGCACTCTGCATTTTGGGGAAAAGACATAGAACTGTGAAACTCGGGCTCTCCTAGAGCCCCACAATAATACCTCTTTCTTCTCCGCCCCTGCCCTGTGCCCCTCCCCCTGGCAGGACGAGAGCTTCATCGGTGAGTCTTCAACTTCCCATTTTACTTATTCCAAAATCCCAGGGAGAGCTGGGCTCTGTGGGTATCAGGAGCCCCCTTGTCTTCCTGTTCTTTTTTCATCTGCACTGAGGGAAGCGACTCCCCACATCTTCTCCCTCTTCCTCTCCCCCAGAGAGCCCCCATCAGCCCCGCTCTGCCCCGACCCTGCCTTTAGGGCAGCGGTGCCCACTGGCCTGGCGTTGCCCACCTTGTCTCCACATCCGTCTTGTTCTGGACACCTCAGGTACACTGCAGGAAGATCTCTGGCCCCTTCAGGCTGCAGCTCACAAGGAGGGAGGACTCTGGTGGAGGGGGGTGTCATCATTCCTTGGGTGGTGGTCGCAAGGGTGTATCTTGCAGGCATTAAAAGAGGCACACTAGGGGGGAATTGAGGGCTTTAGGGGAGAATCAGGCTGGGGGTGGGGGGTGGGGAGGAGAGAGGGAATGCCCTGAGACCCTGGACAGTTGCAACTGTGTCCCTGGTGGAATCTGACATGCTGTCCCTTTTCCCCACCCTTCTTAGGGTTTTGGAGTTTCCAGGGTGTTGAGCTCTACTTCTTGGTGCTGAAATCCAATGTGTCCCATAAACTGCAATTCAGCTGGAGAAACAGGACACCAGTTGCTGGCCAGGTATCTTACCTCCTAGCCTCTTCTGCTCCCAATCTGGGCCCCAGGGCCAATAGTAGTAACAGTAATAGTAGTAACTTCCTCTATGCAGAGCACTGTACTTGGTGCTGGGAAAGAATGAGTTTTTAGAGTGCTTTAACTTCCAAAACACTTTTCCATTTCCTCAGCACAAATAATAATAATGATGATAATATCTGTGGTACTTGTTAAGTGCTTACCATATGCTAAGCACTGTTCTAAGTGCTGGAGTGGATATAAGATAATCAGGTCAGACACAGTCCCTGTCCCACGTGGGGCTCATAGTGTAAGAAGGAGGGGGGGGAAAGTATTGCATCCCTATTTTACAGATGAGGAAAGTGAGGCATAGCTGACTTGCCCAAGGTCACACAGTAGGCAAGTTGCACCACATCCCTGGGAGGTAGGACAGGGACTATCATCCCCATTTTACAGATAGGAAAATTGTGCCTAGGCAGTAGCCTAAAGTCACATAGTTGGGATCTCCGGATAGATCTCATTCATTCATTCATTCGTATTTATTGAGCGCTTACTTTGTGCAGAGCACTGTACTAAGTACAACAATAAGCAGCCACATTCCCTCTCCTGACACTGGACCCAGCAATCATTCATTCATTCAATTGTATTTATTGAGCGCTTACTGTGTGCAGAGCACTGTACTAAGCGCTTGGAAAGGACAATTCAGCAACATATAGAGACGGTCCCTACCCAACAACGGGCTCACAGTCATCAGTGGTATTTATCGGGTGCTCACGGTGTGTAGAGCACGGCTGTACTTTTTCTATTGAAATAAACTGCCAAGGGCTCCCTTGCTGACTTACTCTGTGCCCACAGTGGAAGGTGCTGTGTGACTGCTGTCTGGGCCGGCAGGGACACCGCATCGCCGTCTCCCTGTCCACCAGCTCCAGCTCCGGGCTGCGCCTGAAACGGACCCATTTCGTCACTCCACAGATGGTGGAAGAAACCTTCCCCCAGGACGAGCGAGGCCTTCAGTTGGCAGAGTCCTCAAAGCACATCGGTGGGCATCCGGATTTTGCTGGGAGACATGGGGCTTTGTTCTGAGGGTGGGCGATGGAGCCAGCTGGGCAAGAGAGCGCTTGGTTCGGACACCAGGCTATGTTCAGGTGGCAGAAGCAGCAGGACGCAGTGGGTGGCCATGGTGATTTTTTTTTTTAATGGTACTTGTTAAGCGCTTATTATGTACCAGGCACCGTACTAAGCACTGGGATAGATAATAATAATAATAATAATAATAATAATAATAATGATGGCATTTATTAAGCGCTTACTATGTGCAAAGCACTGTTCTAAGCGCTGGGGAGGTTACAAGGTGATCAGGTTGTCCCACGGGGGGCTCACAGTCTTAATCCCCATTTTACAGATGAGGTAACTGAGGCACAGAGAAGTTAAGTGACTTGCCCAGAGTCACACAGCTGACAATTGGCGGAGCCGGGATTTGAACCCATGACCTCTGACTCCAAAGCCCCGGCTCTTTCCACTGAGCCACTAAGCTAATCGGGTTGGACTTAGTCCCTGTCCCAAGTGAGGCTCACACTCTTAATCCCCATTTTACGGATGAGGTAACTGAGGCCCGGAGCAGTGAAGCGACTTGCCCAAGGTCACACAGCAGGCAAGTGGCAGCAGGCACTGGGATTTGAACCCAGGTCCTCTGATTCCCAGGCCACTAAGCCATGCTACTTCTGAGGACTCTTCCCCTCTATCTCTCCAGGGCCCAAGTTTTCCTTTGTGCTGCTGCCCGAGGAGCGGGTGGTGCAGGTGTCCATCCCCCTGGGCCCCAGGGTCTTGGTAAGACTCTGTCACCAACTGCAACTGGAGTGTGAGGAGCTGAGCCGCCCATTCCACCGGCAGGTACCTTGTGGTGTCTCGGCTGCAGCCGCCAGGGCGACGGGGAGAGAGACCCGAGGGCTTGTGGTGCCCACTTCTTTTTGGGCTGGAGGAGGCTCCCGGGGTCCCCGGGGGAGGCACCGCATACGAGCGAACCCTGTGCAGAAATAACACTGACCGGTTAGCCTCCTACATTCAGTCATATTTGTTAAGAGCTTACTGTGTGCAGAGCACTACACTAAGTGCTTGGGAAAGTACGCTACAACAATAAACCGTGACAATCCCTGCCCACAACAAGTTCACAGTCTAGAAGTGGGGAGACAGACATCAATACAAGTAAATACTATTACAGATACATACATAAGCACCATTGGGCCGGGGGTGGTGGGGGAGAGCAAAAGGAGCAAGACGGGGTAAAGCAGAAGGGAGTGGGAGATGAGGAAAAGTGGGACTTGGTCTGGGAAGGCCTCTAAGAGGAGATGTGCCTTCAATAAGGCTTTGAAGGAGGGGAGAGTAATTGTCTGTGGGATTGAGGAGGGAGGGCATTCCAGGCCAGAGGCCAGATGTGGGCCAGGTGTCGGCAGCGAGACAGGCGAGATGGAGGCACAATGAGAAGCTTAGCACCAGAGAAGCGAAGTATGCGGGCTGGGTTGTAGAAGGAGAGAAGCGAGGTGAGGTAGGAGGGGGCAAGGTGATGGAGTGGTTCAAAGCCAATGGTGAGGAGGTTTTGTTTGATACGGAGGTGGCTAGGCATCCACTGGAGATTTTTGAGGAGGGAGGGTGACGTGTCCTGAACGTTTTTTCAGAGAGATACTCCGGGCAGCGGAGTGAAGTCTGGACTTGGAACGGGGAGAGACAGGAGGTTGGGAGGTCAGCAAGGAAGTTGATGCAGTAATCTAGGCGGGATAGGAAGAGTGATTGTATTAACATGGTAGCAGTTTGGATGGAGAGGAAAGGTTGGATTTTAGCGACCTTGTGAAGGTGGGACTGACAGGATTTGGTGTCTCCTAGACTTGGGCTACTGCCGCTTTCCATTCCGGTCCCCATGGTATCCAGAAGTCACCTCTCCCTGGTAGCCAGCAACCTCTCCAATGCTTCCAGCCCCCTCCTTTGCTGCTTTCTCCATAGGAGATTGTGCCTGGGGGTCACACGGTAGCACTGCCCTATGAGTTCCTGCTCCCCTGTCTCTGCATTGAGGTGAGAGAGGGCGGCAAGGGGGAGGGGAAGAGGAAGTTGTGCAGTGATGGCTGTTCAACCCTGCCACCTTGCAATCACCTGAATTGCCCTCCATACTGTTCCATTAACTTGGACCCTCCCCAACTTTATGGTCTTGGTCCTTGGCTTCCAGGACTAGAGACGGAGGGGAATCAGACCTGTTCCATGCAGTCCCCTGCCACGGGGGTCTGGGCACTTATGTCTCTCACCCACTCTTCTGACGTCCGGAGCGTGGAATCCGGACTGTGCCGTTGGGGGACAGGGCAGAGGGGGGTCGGGGTTTCAGGTGACAAAGGGGCCTCTGATCTGGGGCTCCTCCACAGGCGGCATACCTGCAGCAGGACAGCGTGAGGAGAAAGGAGTGTCCCTTCCGGAACCATCCCGGAGTCTGTGAGTGACCCCGTCTGCTCTTTCCCCAGCTTCTAGCCTGGGGCCCGAAAGGATTGGGCGGGGGTCTGGGGAGAGGGAAAGGATGAGCCTGGGCCGCTTGTGAGGGGATTCTGCGTCCACAGATGGTACCGATTTTTGGCAGTCGGTGGAGTTCGTGGACCACAGTAAACAGGACCAGATGGTCGTGGCACTGACCTTGCGCTGCCCGGTGAAGCCCAAAGCCTCCTTGTGCCAGAGACAGAGCACGTCTTCACCTGTGCCCTGTGAAGATCTCCCCAATGCTACAGTCAGCGAGTCAGAAGGGGTGAGTTTGGTCTTTGGGTGGGTCTGGGCTTGCAGGAGGTACCTCAGCTACAGGGGTCAGTCATACAGCACTGATGGATTGAGTGAAAATGATGTGGGAGCTGGGGGCCTCCCGAGATAGCATGGAGGGGTGGGCAAGAAGGAGCCCCCTGGGGCTAGGCTGGCTCTTGCTCTCTTCTCTAACTCTCCCCTCCCTCTTCCAGTGGTACACTTTGGAGAAAGTGGACCTACACCCACAGCTCTGCTTCAAGGTATGACTTCCCTGGCCCCCTAGCCACTACAGGCAGTGACAAGCCCGGGAGGAACAGTGGGGATGAAGGCAGGGAGGCAGCGTGGCTGAGTGGAAACAGCACAGATCTGCGGGCCAATCTCAGCTCGGCCACTTGCCTGCTGTATGACTTCGGGCAAGCCCCTTAGCCTCTCTGGCCCTGAGTTTCCTCATCTGTAAAACGGAGGTGAAATACCTGTTCTCCCTCCCCCTTAGACTTCGAGCCCCCTGGGAGACAGGGACTGAGTCTGATTTTTTTTAATGGCATTTATTAGGCGCTTACTATGTGCAAAGCACTGTTCTAAGCGCTGGGGAGGTTACAAGGTGATCAGGTTGTCCCATGGGGGGCCTCACAGTCTTCATCCCCATTTCACAGGTGAGGGAACTGAGGCACAGAGAAGTTAAGTGACTTGCCGAAAGTCACACAGCTGACAGTTGGCAGAGCTGGGATTTGAACCCATGACCTCTGACTCCAAAGCCCGTGCTCTTTCCATTGAGCTACGCTGCTTCTCATGATTTGATTTTTTTCATATCTACCCTGGAGCTTAGCACAGAGCTTGGCACAGAGTAAGTGCTTTACACACACACTCACACACTCACTCACACACGCACACACCCAGGGAGGAGCGAGAGGTGTGTGTGTTTTGTCCGTCCTCCCCTCCCGCCACTCAGGTGGGATGTTTTGTTCCTTTCTTTTCTAGTTCTCCTTGGATAACAGTAGCCATGTTGAGTGCCCCCATAGGAGCGGTGAGTGCCTGTATCCCCATGGGACCCACCTTGGGGATAAATCCTCCCCCTAGGTGGGGCCCCACCCATGGCTTACCTACCACTTCTGCCCCTTCAAACCTAGAAAGTGCATCAGGGCAGCACCAAGCAAACAGAAGGTGAGTGGGAGATGCTATCATGGGGCACCTCTGGCACAAGCCCCCAGCTCTAGGGGCCTCTGGGTGGAGAGACCCCTGGGCCACTCCTCTGGCTTTTGTGTGGTCCTGGATGGGGGATGGGCTGAGGCACAGCCTAGAGGGGCCAGTTGGTGCAGGGCTCTGAGGAGGTGCCTATCATTCTTAACTCCTTCTAAACCAGTTTGTCACCACTGCCCTGACATGGTCCACTTCTGATTTTTCACATGACCCTTCTCCAGTCTGTAATCCACCAGACTCCTTCCAACCTTCCAGTCAGTCCCCTGGCTCTGGCCTAGGGTGAGTCTGTCCATCCCTCCCTCCCTTCCTTCTGTCTACAGCCCCGACCTGGAACACAAGTGCAGACACCTGGCCTCAACAGCTAGTCCTGCACTTTGTCTCCAGAATGCCCGCTGCATTCAGTGCTGCCCTGTGCCGCCCAGGCATTGAGTTTTGTGAGCTGCAGCCCCCGATCTACACAGTCTCCCAGGTATGCCCTTGGGGCCCAAGCCAGTCCATCAATCAATCGATCAATTGTATTTATCGAGTGATTATCATCTGCAGAGCACTGCACCAAGTGCTTGAGAAAGTACAATACAACAGAGCTGGTAGACATGTTCCCTGCCCAGAGTGAGCTTACAGTCTAGATGGGGAGAAAGACATTAATATAAAGATACATAAATTATGGATATGAACCTACATGCTGTGGGGCTGAGGGAGGGATGGATAAAGGGTGCAAATCCTAGTGCAAAGGCGGCGCAGAAGGGAGTGGGAGAAGAGGAAATGAGGGCTTAGTTGGGGAAGCCCTCTCGGGGGAGATGTGCTTTTAATAAGGTTGTGAAGGTGAGGAGAGAGATCATCGGTTAGGTACGAAGAGGGAAGGTGTTCCAGGCCCGAGGCAGTGTGTGGGCGAGAGGTCGGTGGCGAGTTGGATGAGATCAAGGTACAGCGAGTAGGTTGGAGTTAGAGGAGCCAAGTGTGCGGGCTCGGCTGCAGTAGGAAAGCGGAGAGGGAAGGAAGGAGGGGGCAAGGTGATTGAGTGCTTTAAAGCCTGTTGTAAGGAGTTCCTGTCTGATGCAGAGGTGGATAAGCAACCATTGGAGGTTCTTGAGGAGTGGGGAAACACGGGCTGAACGGTTTTGTAGAAAAGTGATCTGGGCAGCAGAGCCAAGTACGGACTGGAGTGGAGAGAGAGAGGCGGCAGGGAGGTCAGTGAGCACGCTGATACAGTAATTAAGGTGAGATAGGATAAGGGCTTAGAATAGCATGGTAGCAGTTTGTACGGCGAGGAATGGGCAGATTTTCGCGATGTTGTGAAGGTTGAACCGACAGAATTTGGTGACAGATGGAATATGTGGGTTGAATGAGAGAGATGAGTAGAGGATAACGCCGAGGCTGCGGGCACGTGAAACAGAGGATGGTGGAAAGCCAGGGAAAGACCAGGCCTCTCACCCCTACCCTAGCCCCAGCCAAACTCCCCCTGCCCCTCAGGTACGGAGGAATCTCAGCCTCCCCACCCAGAAATAGGCCCTACCTTGCTGGGAGGAAAAGCAGCAGGGGGAAGGGGGAGGAAGAGCGACCCTTCCTTTACTCCATTCCTACAGCCCCACGGCACTAACCAGGTGGAGTCCGAGCTCACACTGCCCTTACGGAGCCCAGGGAGCTGTGTACTGGTAAGTACTCAGCACCCCAGAGCCAGATTCAGATTCTGGGGGGCTTGGCCTGGGGACTTTATCCCCTCTTGTTTTCCCCTACAACCTGCACTCTCCCCCACCCATGACAGTGCTGGGGCTGCTTTTAGCCCAGATCAGCAGCCCCAACAGAAAAGAGAGCTGCGGAGGGAAGATGGGCATGGGTTGGTCAGGCAGTTGGAGGGGCAGTTGCCCCTTTGGCCAGTTGCCGAAACTACCCCGCCCACGTCTGCTCCCAGCTCTAGGTAGGTAAGTGCCCATCTGTGACTTGGGGTTCCTTCCTGGGCAGGTGTGGCGCTCAGATGTCCTTTTCTCCCATCGTCAGCTCCTGTGTCCAGACGGTGAGTAGTACCAAGTGAAAGTAAGCATTAAGTTCTTCCTCTGTGCAGAAAATGGTCCTAAGCACTGGGGAGTGCCAGCGCAGGACCACTGTGTCCGAGGGCAGCCGGGGTTGGGGCTGTGGTGTCACTTGGATTGTCTCAGTCTCTCATAGACACTTTGGACTCGTGGCCCTAGGGCTATTGATGGGGGCTGCCCTGGTGGGGACAATTCTGATGGTGAATGGCTGTGGCCTGCGGAGGCCGCTGAGAGGTGAGGGGGTGGGGGTCGGGGGGCACTTTCAGGCCACTGGCCCTACTGGCTTTCTCTCTCTTTGGGTGTCTCCTCTCCCCATCCAGCCCCTCCCTCCTTCTCTCTGTCCCCAGAGCGATTGCAGCAGAAAGGTAGGGGATCATTCTGATGGGGCGGTGGGGGGGGGGGGGGGGGGGGGCATCACTATTCAGCTTCCATCCCTCCAACTTCTTCCTTTGTTCTTCATTGGCCTCACTACTTTCACTCCCTTCTCCCTCCTTCCCTCTCCTTTCTCTTCTCTCTCACCTTCCCCTGCCTTCCCTCTTCTACCACCTTCTCTCTTTCTCCCTGTGGTGTAGGTCCTCACCAGCCCCGCCCGGTGCTGTTGCTGTATTCAGCCGACTCGGAGGCTCAGCGGCACTTGGTGTGTGCCTTGGCGGAGCTGCTGCGGGAGGCCCTGGGTTGTGATGTGATCTTGGACCTGTGGGAAGGGGCCCACGTGGCCCACGTGGGGCCGATGCCCTGGCTGTGTGGCGCCCGGAAGCGTGTGGCCCAGGAGCGAGGCACCGTGCTTTTGTTATGGAGCCGGGGCAGTCACCGGCTCTACCGCTTGTGGCAGGCTGATGCCCGGGACTCGGCCCGCCGGGCCAGCCAGGATCCGCACGACCTGTTCCGTGCCGCCCTGAGCTGCCTGCAGCGGGAGTTTGGAGGTGGGGTGGGTCCCCCGGCTCCCCCCGCGGCCATTCTGGCCTACTTCGGTCGGCTCTGCTCCAAACGGGACATTCCCCAGCCGCTGCGCACGCTGCGACGCTACCGCCTGCTGCGGGATCTGCCCGGCCTGCTCCGGGCCCTGCGCGCTCAGCCGGCCTCAGCCCGGGATCCTGACCCTGACCCTGATTCCTCCTGCTGGCTTCGGGCTGCACTAAGGCTACAGGCCTGCCGGCCTCTGGGCTCAGAGAGGAGTCACCACCTGCGGGGCCGCCTGGAGCTATGCCGCCGGCTGCAACGGGAGGCAGCCCGGCCCGACCCTACACTGGGCTGAGCCCGAGGAAGCAGGCATTCACGTATGGCTCCTCCCTCCTTCCCTCCCCTGGACTGTGGGGGTGAGGGGGGCCCCACAGGGCCCCAAAGGAACTAGCCCCCAGCAGGGAGAGATGGTAGCTGGGCTTTGGCCCACAACAGGGGCCCCAGCACGGAGACCGCGGCCTTGGACCCGCGAGGAAGTGACGAGGACTGATCGCTGCCCCCGCTCCACCAGAAGGACTGCACTGGAGCTGGTCTGGGCTCCAGTTCTAGCAAGAAGCAAGAAGGGGGCAAGGGGAAGCAGAGAGGGGACGGCCTGGCAGGGGTTGGCATGAACAAGAGAAGGGGCAGAGCTGGAGCCAGGCTTCCTGCAGCCCAACTGGGCTCCTAGCCGGGCCTGAATTGGGCCTATTCCAGTTCCTCCACGCTGCCCTCTGGGGCTAACTGGTTCTGGATTGGGAACACGGCCTAGGTGGGGGATCTGGCTGCTTCTTGGGAGCTCCAGGAGCAAATCTGGTTCTGACACGCGTTAGCCAATCACCAGCATCGCTGTGACCAACATTGGTGTCATCATCGTTATCATCATCATCATCATCATCATCATCAACAAAGAAACATGGACGGCCTTCTGGGTTCGTGGCAGCCCTGGGGTGGGTGACTGTGCAGAGAAGATTCTTGGCCAATCTAGAAAGGAAACCAGGCTGACTGTAATAAAGATGAACATGAACCCATCCTCACATTGTGCAAATAAGACTAAGCCCAAGGTGTTGGGGGGGTGGGAGAGGTAGGAGGGGGTGCCGAAGGAGAGGGGAAGGGGGAGGGATTGTGAGGGTTGTGCCTTGGGCTCAAGTCCTGCTGAGGAGTCTTAGCCGTTGCCTGGCTCAGAATCCAGACCCCTGGTTGTTGCCAGGAAACTGAACTGATCAGATCTCAGATGTTTACCAAGCCAACTGTCCACAGGTTTTGGAGGAGGGGCCGGCCTGCTGGCCCTTTGCTTCCCCCATTCAGGAGTAGTTGGGGGCTGGGGGCTCGTTCAGTATGGTTCAGCTGGACCCTTGAGCCAGGTTCCTTGGGGATTCCTTGAGGGGCGGGGTTTTTAGCAGAGCTACGGCTGGCCGGCCACCCCTGCTTTCAAGGTCCAAGGGCCTCGTTTGGCGAGGAGCTGAAGGGGTTGGGCCCGCAATCCTGAGGAGGGAAGGGTTTAGGGATCACCTCGACTCCTCGGGTTGGAAACCGAACGTCCCGGGGCGGAAACTGAACGTCCCAGCTTGTGACGTGGAGGGTGATTCGAGCTCAACTTGTCCTTGGGGAGCGGCCCAGGCCCCACCTTCCCCACCCTTGCTGGCAGGGGAACAGGGACTACCCAGCAGGAACAGGGGAGGCCCACCTCAGGGGCACCACTCAGGGAGAGGGCCCACCTCAGCCACTAGCCGCTCCCAGCCAAGGTGTGTGGTGGGCCAGGAATGCCTGGGCCCGGGCCTAGCCTGCCGGCTGCTGGGCTCCAGGCCCAGCCTTAGTGGGAGGAGCAGGACGGGGGCGGGCAGGAGCAGGATACAGGAGGAGGGGAGGCGGGTCAGGAGCCGAAGCGAAAGCACTTCTGGGCTGGAGATGAAACTGGAGTGAACCAAGCGTCTGGAATCTGTTCCCGCACCCCCTCCCGCCCTTGCCCCCCACTCCCCCCAGCCCCAGGAAAGAGGGACCAGTATTTGGTCTCCCAGCCACTTGGTCCCAGTGGAGCAGCTCCATCTCAAGGGAGGGAAGAGGCTACTGCTGCCCGTTCTGGAGCTGGACTGAGACGTGGTGGTGGTGGGGTGGTGGGGCGGGGGGGGGGTGGCCCCCCCCCAGGGGGTGAGTAGGATCTCAGGCAGCATTACCGTCTGTCTGGGAACGGGACTGCAGGGAACTGGAAGATGATAGTGCCATGGCTCCTTTTCTCCCTGGTGCTTTGCTGCAGCCCTGGTGTTCTGCCCCTGGAGAGGCTGGCTGGGCCCGAGGACGATGCCCGATGCTCTCAGGTAGGTCTGGGGCTGGGTCCTTCCTGGGAGGCAGGCTAGGAAAGCCCATCGTGGCTGAGCAGGGCTTTCTTCCTACTCTGCTCCCCTGGTCCCTTGGGCACTGAGTCCTGGGTGGTGGCAACCCTATTCCCATCAGCATAACTGCCCTTTCTAGTCTGTCCAGGTCCTGGGCTACGGTGGTGGGGGGAAGAGGGCTGGTGGGGGTAGAGTCTGAGCCCGACCTCTTCCCAACAGGCTCCCGGGGCTGGGTGAAGGCTCCCCCTTATGCTGACAGACAAGCCTCAGGGGGTGCTGAGGAAAGAGACTGTGCCCCCTCTAAAACTTGGTTGTGTCTGTGTGTGCGCATGTGCATGCATGCACGTGTGTGTTTTGGGAAAGCACCCAGAGGAACCAGCTCGACGGGGCTCACGAACTCTGGGGTTCTGAGAAGTGGCACAGCCCCAGGGGCGTGTGGTGGGTGGGTGGGTGCAGCCCCCTTCGGAGTTGGTACTACTAACTTGGGTTGGCATGCGGGCACATCAAGCGGAACATTCAGAGCTCTGCCTTCAGGTGAGGAAGACTGGGCCCCTCCTCCCGTCTATGGGCCCGGAGGGCTCACTTCCCCATTTTTCTCCTCCCACAGGGCCTCTCCTGTCGTCTACAGGGTAAGTATTCTGGGCATTTGAAGATCAGGAGGGCAAAGGGCCCCGTGGTTCTCTCTGAGAACTCAGTCCCTAGACGGGGATGACAACAGGCTCCGGCTGTCTGCCGGCTACGGTGCCTGGTGCCAGGTCCGCCCAGGGCAGTCTGAGGGCCACCGCTTCGGATGCCAGCCCCTTGCCCGGGCAGTGCTGCGCAGTGACCAGAGCCTGGAGCATTGTCGCTGCCGCTTCTTCCCTCTCCCAACAGAGAAAGACATGCTGTGCCTCCCTGGAAGCATTGTGCCTGCCCCCGGTCCCGTGATGGTGCCTACATACATGCAGACAGAAGTGGTGTTGCGCTGCCAGGAGGAGAGGAACTGTACCCCTTGTGTGCGAGTGAAGCTTCAGTTGGCCATACGGGGTAGGACTTGCCCAGCAAAGGGCCCCCAGACCCTCTCTCCCTGGCTACTGTTGCCCACCCTCCTCCCACAGCCCTCCACCCTTTCCCTTGTCACCACTTGCTCGTTGAGGCAGGGGCTGATCAGCGCAGAACCTCTTTCCCCCACCTCGTTCATCCCTTCTGGCTGCTGGCACAACTCTTAGTTAAGGGGTGCTGGCTGTAGAGGTGGGAGGGGGGCTAGGGAGAGTGCCCTCTCTCTCCACCTTCCTCCTTGCAGGCGGATACGTTCCCCTCAGCAGTGGACTGGGGGGGCCGTGAGGGCACTTCCCGAGTGTGTCTACCTGTGGCATTTGGCACTGCTCATACCCTGCCTGAAGTGCCCTCAATTGGTACTGTGATGGTCTAGCATTCTCTTCAACGCCCTCAGCTTCGAGGCAAGTAAGAGTGTGGTGGGTGGGGAGGAGAGGGCCTGGAGTGGCAGGTGCAGTTGACAGCTGGAGGCCACAGGAAGCAGGACAGCCCTGGAGTGGTGGGGCCAAGTTCTCTGGGCCCCTGGGCCTGTTTTCCCTGCAGGAGCTGCTTGGGGGAGGGAAATGTGGGACTCCCATCTAAAAGTGCTGCCAAAACAAGTCCACCCCTGAGTTGGCTTTTGTGTTGGTCGGGGGGGGGGGGGGGGGGGGGGCGGGGAGAGGGAGGGAGAGGAAGAGGAGGGGGTTTGCCTACATTGGCCGGGAAGTGCCTTGGGAAGCAGAACCCTTCCCCGCCTGGTCAGACAGCGTCACAGCCTAGGACTTCCCAGAAACCAGCTGGGAAAGGGGCCAGGAAAGTGACTCACAGCTCGGAAGCAGCTGGGTGCTCAGACGGTTCAGCTGGGCTTTGCTGTAAGGGAATGTATGGCGAGGGTGGAAAAATCCCTAGATGGGGCATTGGCCCTCGGGAGCTCTGTCTGGGACAAGTCGGGGGAGACAAGTCTGGGAGGAGAAGAGGGGCCCTACCTAAGTGTTCTCCTGCTTTCAGGGAATCTGGAAGACGGCAGAGAGGGGAAAATTGGAGGAGGAACAGAAATGGCACCGGGACCCTCATCCCACAATGGTGAGGGGGAGAGGAGAGAGCGGCTGGATGAATGCTGACCTCCGACACTTGGATGCTCTCCGCCTCCTGGGACATCTCCCCTGTTTTCTGCGTCCCCCTGCCTCTCCCCCACTACCTCTCCCGCCCCCGCCCCCGCCCCGGGGCAAAGTCTAACTCAAAGGGTTCTGTCTCCCGTACAGCCTCACTCCATGCTCATGTGGTCCTTTCCTTCCACACCTATCTCACTACCCGCTGTGCCCTGCTGGAGGTGGAGGTGCCTGCCGCCTTGATCCAGCCCAGCCAGCCAGTGGTATGTGTATGTATGTGTGTGCACATGCGTGTGTGTGTGTTTGCACAGACATGACTTTTTACCATGGGCGGTTTGGGGTGACAGCAAGGGTGTCTCAGCTCTCCCCTCAACTTTGGACCCTGGGATATTCCTTTCCTAGGCCAACAGCTTCTCCCTCAAGCTGTCTTCTCCGTAGCCCCTCCCTTGGCCTGGACTTGGAGCCTGGCGCCAGCCTTGACCCCGGCTCCTCTCCTGGGGGAGGGGAGGGGGTCTCCCCATCACAGGGTTCCCTGGTGTACGATTGTTTCGAGGCGGCGGTGGGGGGTGAGGTGAAGATCTGGTCGTACACGCTTCCACGGTACCAGGCGGAGCTCAACCACACACAGCAGCTCCCAGGTGAGTTGCGGGCAGGGGGACTCCGTTGCTGGAGAAAGGGATGCGGGGGGGGGGACCGGGGCAGGGAAGGCAGGGCCCTCTGGTCATTTCTCAGAATATTCTGCTCTTTCTCCAGACTGCATCGGGCCAGACATGCGAGATAGTGTCCAGAGCTGCTGGAGTAGGTTGGGCAGGGCCCGGGGGAGGGGCAGCATTAGCGCCCAGTCTTGGGACTCTCGGGGAGGGGGTGGGGTAGCAGAAGGAGGGGACTTGCTCGATCATGAGGTTCCAAGCCCCTCTTTTTTTTTCCCCAGCCCTCCCCTGGCTAAACGTCTCGGCAGAAGGAGATGCTGCCCAGTTAGTGCTGGATGTATCTGCTGGGCAGCACTACAGCCTGCTCCTGTACTGGAACCAGACCCAGGGGGCCCAGAAGCCCCGACTCCACCAGGACTTGGTGAGAAGTCCCCCTTACCCTGATTGGGGGGACTTTTTTTAATGATATTTGTTAAGCGCTCACTACGTGCCAGGCACTGTTCTAAGCGCTGGGGTAGGTACAAACTAATCAAGTTGGACACAGTCCCTGTCCCATAAGGGGCTCACGGTCTTAATCCCCATTTTACAGATGAGGTAACCGAGGCACAGAGATGTTAAGTGACTTGCCCAAGGTCACATGGCAGACAAGTGGCGGAGGCAGACTAGAACCCAGGTCCTTCATTCATTCAATTCATTCAATCGTATTTATTGAGCACTTACTGTGTGCAGAGCACTGTACCAAGCGCTTGGGAAGTACAAGTCGGCAACATATAGAGACGGTCCCTACCCAACAGCGGGCTCACACCAGGCCGTGCTCTATCCACTAGGCCACGCTGCTTCCTCCCGCCCCTGCATCTCCCAATTCCCTCGCCCGGAAATCTATCCCCTCTAATTCAGGTGAGTTTGTTCTCCAGTCCTCCAATTTTTTTGTTGTTGCTCCCCCAGGCCGGACCCCAGACTATCACTCTGAACAATACTGACCTGGTTCCTTGCCTCTGCATCCAGGTAGGAGGTTGAGAGCGGAGGCTTAGGAGCCGGGAGTTGCGGGGTGCGGTGGCCAGGGGGTGAGGAAGGAGAGGAGGGTCTCTGGGTGGGGGAGATTCCCCTCCCCGAGTCCTGAATAACCTCTTTGTCTCCCAGATGTGGCCTCAGGTGCAGGATTCGATCAGAACCAACCTCTGCCCCTTCCAGGAGGGTAAGGACCCTCTGGGACCTGGGACCCCAGGGTGGGGACGGCTGTTGGGGGCAGCGGCCGGAAGGGAAGGAGGCGTCCCAGGGGTTGGGGGGTGTGGATTGAGGAGGTTGCCGTGAGGGTGACCAAGCACTGGGGCAGCTGAATCGGCTCCGAGGGACTAATACGTGGTGCTTGCTTAGATCCCAGAGCCCATAGGAACCTGTGGAGCTTGAGCCGACTGCAGCTGCAGTTGTTCGAGATGACCCTGAGCTGGTTCGTGGAGGCGCCTTGTGCGGTGCCTGCAGAGGTGGCACTTTGTTGGAGGCCGGTGGACAGTCACCTCTGCCATTCTCTCCCTCCACACTTCCCTCGGGAGAACCTATCTGTGAATGTGAGGACAGAGATGGTGGGGGCTTGGGGAGGGAGGAGGTGGGGGTGATGGGAAGGGAATGGCAGGGAGAGGGCACCGAGGGAAAGTCTTCTCTGATGATCACGGGGAGGGCTGCCAGGGTGCGGGGGTCGGTCAATAAGGCTTCAGGAGCTGGAATTAGTCCTTGGAGAGCAGTTGGGGGAAGCCAGAGTGAGCACCAAGGGCTTAGAATCAATCAATCAATCAATCAATCAATTGCATTTATTGAGCACTTACTGTGTGCAGAGCACTGTACTAAGCGCTTGGGAAGTACAAGTTGGCAACATATAGAGACAGTCCCTACCCAACAGTGGACTCACAGTCTAGAAGGGGGAGACAGAGAACAAAACCAAACATATTAACAAAATAAAATAGAATAGATATGTACAAGTAAAATAGAGTAATAAATATGTACAAACATATATACATATATACAGGTGCTGTGGGGAAGGGAAGGAGGTAAGACGGGGGGATGGAAAGGGGGGCGAGGGGGAGAGGAAGGAGGGGGCTCAGCCTGGGAAGGCCTCCTGGAGGAGGTGAGCTCTCAGTAGGGCCTTGAAGGGAGGAAGAGAGCTAGCTTGGCGGATGTGCAGAGGGAGGGCATTCCAGGCCAGGGGGATGATGTGGGCCGGGGGTCGATGACGGGACAGGCGAGAACGAGGCACGGTGAGGAGATTAGCAGCAGAAGAGCGGAGGGTGCGGGCTGGGCTGTAGAAGGAGAGAAGGGAGGTGAGGTAGGAGGGGGCGAGGTGATGGAGAGCCTTGAAGCCGAGCGTGAGGAGTTTCTGCCTGATGCGCAGATTGATTGGTAGCCACTGGAGATTTTTGAAGAGGGGAGTAACATGCCCAGAGCGTTTCTGGACAAAGACAATCCGGGCAGTGGCGTGAAGTATGGATTGAAGTGGGGAGAGACACGAGGATGGGAGATCAGAGAGGAGGGGAGATCAGAGAGGAGGCTGATGCAGTAGTCCAGACGGGATAGGATGAGAGCTTGAACGAGCAGGGTAGCGGTTTGGCTGGAGAGGAAAGGGCGGATCTTGGCAATGTTGTGGAGCTGAGACCAGCAGGTTTTGGTGACGGCTTGGATGTGAGGGGTGAATGAGAGAGCGGAGTCGAGGATGACACCAAGGTTGCAGGCTTGTGAGATGGGAAGGATGGTAGTGCCGTCAACAGTGATGGGAAAGTCAGGGAGAGGGCAGGGTTTGGGAGGGAAGACAAGGAGTTCAGTCTTGGACATGTTGAGTTTTAGGTGGCGGGCAGACATCCAGATGGAGATGTCCTGAAGGCAGGAGGAGATGCGAGCCTGGAGGGAGGGGGAGAGAGCAGGGGCAGAGATGTAGATTTGCGTGTCATCAGCGTAGAGATGATAGTTGAAGCCGTGGGAGCGAATGAGGTCACCAAGGGAGTGAGTGTAGAACGAGAACAGAAGGGGACCAAGAAAAGATGGCTGGGTGGGCACTGTAGGGACGGACTCCCCCATGAGTAGGGCTCCCTGTGGTGGCCCCGGTGTCGGCCTCTCCCCCTCCCCCAGGGCTGATGCTCTTTGGCTCCTAATCTCCGCAGAGTCCCCAGGAATTCCCTATGCTGAAGGCCCACCCGAACCTATGCGTCCAGGTAAACTCAGGACCTGCCTGTCACCATCTTGTCCACTCCCCTTCTCCCCTTTGTCCTCCCCTCCCTCCCCTCTCCGCTTCCTCACCTGGCCCCATCTTTCTCCATCAGGTGTGGAGCAGGGGACAGCTCCAGCTTCAGGAGTGCCTCCCAGAGGGTGAGTCCACAGGGTGGGAGCCAGATGGGGGAGGGTCAAGGAAAAGGAGGATGGGGAATAATAATCAATAATTATAATTACGGTATTTGCTGAGTGCTTACTATGGGCCAGGCACTGTACTAAGTGCCGGGATGGATACAAGTAAATCAGGATGGACACAGTCCTTCTCCCACATGGGGCTCACAGCCTCAACCCCCCTTTTACAGATGAGGTGACTGAGGCCCAGAGAATCAATCGTATTTATTGAGCGCTTACTGTGTGCAGAGCACTGTACTAAGAACTTGGGAAGTACAAGTCGGCAACACATAGAGACAGTCCCTACCCAACAGTGGGCTCACAGTCTAGAAGGGGAAGACAGAGAACAAAACCAAACATACTAACAAAATAAAATAAATAGAATAGATATGTCCAAGTACAATAGAGTAATAAATATGTACAAACATATATACTTATATACAGGTGCTGTGGGGAAGGGAAGGAGGTAAGATGGGGGGATGGAGAGGGGGACGAGGGGGAGAGGAAGGAAGGGGCTCAGTCTGGGAAGGCCTCCTGGAGGAGGTGAGCTCTCAGTAGGACCTTGAAGGGACGAAGAGAGCTAGCTTGGCGGATGGGCAGAGGGAGGGCATTCCAGGCCCGGGGGATGACGTGGGCCAGGGGTCGATGGCGGGACAGGCGAGAACGAGGCACGGTGAGGAGATTAGCGGCAGAGGAGCGGAGGGTGCGGGCTGGGCTGTAGACGGAGAGAAGTGAAATGACTTGCCCGAGGTCACCCAGCTGAACTGTACTTTCCAAGCGCTTGGTACAGGGCTCTGCGCACAGTAAGCGCTCAATGAATATGATCGAGTGAACGAATGAATGAATGAGTGGCAGAGCCGGGATTAGAACTCATGACCTCCTGCCTCGCAGGCCCTCGCTCTACCTACTATGCCATGCCGCTTCACAATTAACTATTAATAACAACAATACTAATAACAATAATATCCATAGGGCACATGCTCTGTGCCAAGTACTGTGCTATGCACTGAGATAGATACAAGATAATCAGGTTGGACGCGGCCCCCATTGCACGCGGGGCTTGCTCTGGGTAGGTGAGGGGCAAGCAGTGCAGGGGCCTGGGGAGTGGAATGATTCGCCCAGGCAAGACCCTCGTGGACTCAGTGAGCACTGGCGCCAAGCTGATCTGGGGGAGGGAGAATGCCACTAGCAGGTCCGCTGCAGAGCTGGGCTGGGGGGGGTTCTCCCCAGCTCCCGTCAGGTTCACGTCAATCCTTTTGTCCCTGTAGATGCTCTGGGCCCGCCTCGGGATGACGCGCTGCTGCTGGAGACCAGGGAAACCCAGGAGACTCGTGCCTTCTGTGCCCTGGAGCCCAGTGGCTGCACCCTGCTTCCCAGCACCACGCACACGGTGAGACCCAAGCCTCCACCATGAAGATCACTCCTTTCCCCTTTAACGGGCCCAGCCCTTTCCGCCGGGTCCTCTTTCCTCCCCAGACAGGCCGCCCTCCTTTCCGGAGAGCGAGTCGTCCCCAACTCGGTCGTACTGGGCACCCCTTTCCCAGTTCCAGCTCCCGGCAGGAACCTGGGGCTTCTTGGAGCCCAGTTGGCTCGGCCTGTGGGCCCTCCTCGGCCAGCCCTGACAGGGCCACGTGTGACAGATGCCTCCTTTGGCTTGGCAGAGGGTAGCTTTCCTTGGGGAGCAGCTGCTGAAGGACCTGCGGGCTGGTCAGTGTGTGCAGGTCAGTGCGGGAAAGCTGGGCAATGTGGTAACGATGGATGGGTGGCCTCCTTTGAGGCCACAAGGTGGTAACGTGACTTTTGTGTCTTACAGCTGTGGGATGGCCCGGTGGCCCTGTGGGCTTGCTCCCTGCAGAAATGTGAGTATGAGCAAGCCCTGCACGTGTGGAGGCCTAGAGCTAATGTTTAGCCCAGCGCTTAGAACAGTGCTTTGCACATAGTAAGCGCTTAATAAATGCCATTATTATTATTATCATCATTAGTTAGGGTGGGGCTACCCTGAGGGAGGAGGCGGCCTAGGAGAATAAGGGGGAGGGCCCTGGGGAGTGGTCCAGGAGGGAAATAGTAATAATAGTACTTAATAAGCGCCTACTGTGTGCAGAACGCTGTACTAGGCACTGGGAAAGAGTACATTCATTCATTCATTCATCCAATCGTATTTATTGAGCGCCTACTGTGTGCAGAGTACTTTACTTAAGGGCTTGGAAAGTACAATTCGGCAACAAAGAGAGACAATCCCTACCCAACAACGGGGCCACCAATAGGAATTCGAGACTGAGAAGCAGCGTGGCCTGGTGGATAGAGCACGGGCCTGGGAGTAAGAGGACTTGGGTTCCAATCTCGGCTCTGTCGCTTGTCTGCTGCCTGACCTTGGGCAAGTCACTCAACTTCTCTGTGCCTCAATTATCGCATCTGTAAAGTGGGGAGTAAGACCGTGAGCCCTCTGTGGGACAGGGTCTGTGGCCATCCTGATTATCTTGTATCTACCCCAGCACTTAGTACAGTGCCCGGCATATAGTGAGCACTTAACATATACCATAAAATTAAAAAAATAATTAGACACGGACCCTGCCCCTCGAGATACTCACAGTCTAGGAGAGGACTGGCGACAGACACATCAAGGGCAATGAAACGAGCAGAAATTAAGGGCAGTGTAGGAGACAAGGACAAAAACGCAATACATTAAATACAAACAGAACGGTAGGGAGCTGCGGCTAGAAGAACAGACTTTCTCCTCATGATTCAGAGTCCACAGCAAAGACTACACAGTCACTAGCTTTCCTGTGATCCGCCCTTTCCTCTCCATCCAAACGGCTACCTTGCTGGTTCAGTCTCTCATCCTAACCCGACTGGATTACTGCATCGGCCTCCTTTCTGATCTCCCATCCTCCTGACTCTTCCCCGCTTCAGTCTATACTTCACTCTGGTGCCCGGATTATCTTCCTACAGAAACGCTCTGGGCATGTCACCCCACTCCTCAAAAATCTCCAGCGGTTGCCTATCGACCTTCGAATCAAGCAAAAACTCCTCACTCTCGGCTTCAAGGCTCTCCATCACCTCGCCCCCTCCAACCTCACCTCCCTTCTCTCCTTCTACAGCCCAGCCCGCACACTCTGCTCCTCTGCCGCTAACCTCCTCACTGTGCCTTGTTCTCGCCTATCCCGCCGTCGACCCCCCGGCCCACGTCCTACCTCTGGCCCGGAATGCCCTCCCTCCACACATCTGCCGAACTAGCTCTCTTCCTCCCTTCAAAGGCCTACTGAGAGCTCACCTCCTCCAGGAGGCCTTCCCAGACTGAGCCCCCATTTCTCCTCTCCTCCTCCTCCCCTCCCCATCGCCCCACTCCTTCCCCCTTCCCCTCCCCACAGCACTTGCGTATATTTGTACGTATTTATTACCCTATTTATTTTATTAATGATGTGTATATAGCTATAATTCTATTTATTCTGTTGGCATTGACGCCCGTCTACATGTTCTGTTTTGTTGTCTGTCTCCCCCTTGTAGACTGTGAGCCCGTCGTTGGGTAGGGATGGTCTCTACATGTTGCCGACTTGTACTTCCCAAGCGCTTAGTATAGTGCTCTGCACACAGTAAGCGCTCAATAAATACAACTGAATGAATGAATGAATGAATGAGGCCTCATGCCGCAGGCATCACTCTCATTCCTGCCGCAGGAGTGGAAAGCAGGATGGGATGGGGTCTCCTCGATGGAGCTGAGGGGAGGCAGAGACGGTTCTGTCCTGACTGTCTCCCTGCATTCAGAGGGTAGGGGCCCTGGGGGAGGTCAGCTTGCTCGGGCAGGGAGGCAAGGCGGCAGTTGCCGATGCTTCCTTCAGCCGCGTTGAAGCTTCGAGGTCTGCGCTGCCGCATCGGGGGCTATAGCGCGTTAATGAAGACCTCAGCCCCGAGTCCTTCCATGCCTAAAAGGGCGACAGTGGGTCTCAACAAAATCCCCCAAACTTCCCCTCTGCGTTCCTCCTTTTTTAGATACCCACGTGCGCTGGGCGCTGGCGTGGCTGGCCTGCCTGTTGACCGTGGCCTGTGTCCTTCTCCTTCTCCTGCTGCTCAAGAGGGACAGGGCGAAAGGTGAGACCCAGCCCCTTCAGACCCCAACAAAGAAGAGTTGGGTGGGGTGGAGGGGCAGGTCAGATCAAAGGGAAAGCCCTTCCCTGACCTCACTGCTGCAGGCCTGGGACTTCCCCTCCCAGGAACGGCTAAAATTGGGGCGTGGAGCCTTACTAAGGGGGGAGTTGCTAAAGTCAGGCCCACCTTCCCGGGGAAGCAGAGGAACAGAGAGGCTGGGGCCCAGAAGGCCCCAGGGGGAGAAGCTAAATGGCCGCCTCTCCCCCTCCCACCTCACAGGGTGGCTGCAAATCCTGAAGGGAGACCTCCGCTCTGGGGGTGAGTGCCAGTGGGGGGCTGGGGCTGCTCATCACCGGGTAGCTGGTGTGACTGGGCAGGGGGCGGAGGCGGGGAGCGCCCAGTCCAGGGTAGGGCTCTGCCTAAAGGAAGCGCTATCAACTCTGACTGCGGGGATCAGGGGGCTGGGGGTAGGGGGGCAGGCTCCCGCTAGCTCTGCCCTGCTCCCCAACCCCTCCATCATCCCTTCAGGGCCATCCCGGGGCCGCCGTACCTTGGTCCTCTACTCGCCCGACGACAGGGGCTTCGAGCGGCTCGTGGGCGCCCTGGCTTCGGCCCTGCACCGGCTGCAGCTTTCGGTGGCTGTGGATCTGTGGCACCGGCAGGAGCTGAGTGCCCGGGGTCCCCTGGCCTGGTTCCATGCACAGAGGCGTCAGGTTCTTCAGGACGGTGGCGTGGTGGTTCTGCTGTTCTCCCACGGCGCCGTGGCGTTCTGCCAGGAGTGGCTGCAAGCCGGCAGCCCCGGCGAGGTGCCTCCCGGAGCCGGGCCCCATGACGCCTTCGCCGCCTCCCTCAGCTGCGTGCTGCCCGACTTCTTGGCGGGCCGGGCGGCTGGCCGCTACGTCGCAGCCTGCTTCGAGGAGCTGCTCCCTCCTCAAGCCGTGCCCGACCTCTTCCACACGGTACCCATCTTTGCGTTGCCTTCCCAGCTGCCGGCCTTCCTAGGGGCCCTGGAGGGGCCGGACAGGAGATGTCGGGAAAGCCTCAGGTCTCACGCTGCCCAGATCACCCAGAGCCTGCAGCCTGCTCTGCGGGAGTGCCTGCCCGCTACCCAGCCGGGCCCTGGCACTAGTCCCTTGGCCAGGAGGCATTCTTATGGCCCCCCAGACAACGAGTGCTCTGCCCTCTGAAGCTTTGAGCCAGCGGGCCGGGCGGGCTGGCCCGATACTTTCCAGGAGGGCTCGGGGGGCGGCACGCTGCTCCTGGCCCCGATTAGGGATTCAGCTGGCAGAGGGGACGGGCCCGGGCCGGACAGGACGATGCGGACCGGACGGGGCCGGGGCCGCTGAAGGCCCGCCTCCGGAGCCGCAGAGGGCCGGAATGAGCCGCCGGAATGCTGGGGGCCACGGGGATTGCCTGGGCCGGCCGAGGAGAAGGCCCGGGGGCCGGGGGGAGCCTGCCTCTCCCCGCCCCCGCTGGAAAACAATAAAACGGCGAGATTATTTTTCTAGCTCGTGTCCCGCCTGTTTCTGTATCGGACGGGAGCTGGGCGGGGCGGGGGCGGGGGCCGCCGCCGCCGCCGCCGCCGCCACGGTTCGCCTGGCGCTCGCTCGTCCCTTTAAATGCCCTGACAGGTGCAGCCGCCCAACGGCTCCGGTTGGCGGTGCCGGGAGTGACGTGCCGGTACATGGCCCGCTGCCATTGGGAGACGGCAGCAGCTCCGCCCCGTAGACTGCGGTGCTTGGCGAGGCTCAGACGAGCGCGGCGGCGGTGGCGGCGGCGGCGCCAGGGAGAGCCGGGCCGAGCCGGGCCGGGCCGGGCCGGGCACTGCCCCCTCCCAGGGCACCAAGGGGCCGGGCCTTTCGGGCACTATCCTTCCTCGGGTACGGTCATCGGGGGTGGGGTGGGGGGGCTGCCCCTTCTCCCGGCCCCGCGCCTTCCCCAGGAATTCCCACCCTCCTCCCTCCTCTCGGACATTGTCCCTGCGCTGGGCAGTGTGGACAGCCTTCTCCCTCCGCCCAACTCCCACCCCCCCCGCCCCTCCTCCCTCCCTCTCCCCCTTCCCCTCCCGTCTTAAACACTGTGGCCTGCAGCCTCGAGTCCCATCCCGCACACTGCCCGATCCCCGGACACTCTCACTTGCCCTGGGTGAATACAGCCCCCTCCCCCCTCCTCCCTCCCAGGCTCCCCCAGATGGGAAACTGGCTGAGGGGTGGACGGCTTCTAGAATCGCTCCCCACTCCCACAGAGCCACCCACTGACCTCTCCCAGCGGCCCAGCCCCTTAAGGAAGATGGCTCTGTCCCCATGGGGGCTGGCCCCTTCCCTACTCCGGCTCCTCTGCCTCTTCCTGACCCTGCCAAACCCCGGGCGGCTCCAGTCCCAGGCTGAGCCTTGTCAAACCTGCCGTGGCCTCGTCAACAGTTTCAGCAAGGTAGGTGTTTTGAGGCCCCCATGAGTTTTGTCGTCGTCGCCCCCCTCCTCTCCCCCCTGCTTCCTGGGCCCACCGTCTCCCCCTGTCCCCCAAACTCTGGGGGATGAGGAGGCAGCGGGGTGGGGCGGGCCTGGGAGCGGTGGACAAGCAACGGGTATTCGCCTCCCTCTCTACCACCCAGGGCCTGGAACGAACAGTGCGGGAGAATTTTGGAGGTGGTAACACGGCCTGGGAGGAGGAGAAGCTGGCCAAATACAAGGACAGGTAGCCACGGGGGAGCACTGGGCAGGGGCTGAACTGCAGCCGTGGCACTGCCTGCTGTGTTGGAGGGGAGTCTGATCAGTGGCCCTGCAGGGCCGAATCATATCACCGTCCCCACCCCAGGATTTCCCCGGGGAAGGACAGGCAGAGTGCCCAGATAGGGGCGATGGGAGGGGCCGTGGGATGGAAGCGGGGAACAGGGAAGGTTTATTCCCGTGCTGTGCGGCCAGTGAGACCCGGTTGCTGGAGGTGCTGGAGAGCGTGTGCAGTAAGTCAGACTTCGAGTGTCACCGGCTGCTGGAGCAGAGTGAGGAGCTGGTGGAGACCTGGTGGTTCCACAAGTGAGTGGAGCAGGGAAGGGGGGAAAGGGAAGGGGAGGAGCTTGTGAGGGGATGACGTGCCCCTTCCCCAAGGGATGGGCCCCCTTCTGGAGGAGGAGATCTGCTTCTCTGGGAGGAATCAAGGGGAGGGAATTGCTCTCCCGGAGGCCCCCCCCCCCCCCCCCAACAATGCCAGGACCCTGGCCCCTGGGGTGGGGTGAGCCAGGCCCGGCTTTCCGGGGCAGCCAGAGCATGTGGGTCCGGGCACGACCGCCTCCCCCCACGCCCCCACCCCGGGACGCCCCCTTGTGCGGTGGCGGCCCCGGCCCCTGACAATGACTGGACCCTGCAGGCAGCAGCAGGCCCCGGATCTCTTCCAGTGGCTTTGCATGGACTCCCTGAAGCTGTGCTGCCCACCTGGCACCTATGGTCCATCCTGCCTGGGTGAGTGGCTTACAGCTGCTCCTGGGCCAGTGAGACTCAGGGCATCTCCCCCCTTTCTCATGGGCCCTGCCTGTTGGGCACCAGGCCTCCTTCCCGAACCGCAGATCCGGATCCCAGGACCTTACCTCTGCCCCAGCCTGGGTCCTGTCCCCTGCAGGGCCTGGTCTGCCTCATCCCCAGATGAGTATGTGTGTGGGGGCGGGGAAGGGCTGTGGGTGTCACCCCCAGGCTGGGGAGACCTCGGGCGAGGCGTTGGAGCTCAGAGGGGTAGGGGAGCAGCTCCCCTCCTACTTTCCTTGCCCCCTTCCTCCAGCTCAGTGGCCAGAGCTAGGAGCCAAGGGGTCCCTGGCATTCAACATTTTTCCGCAGCCTGTGCCGGGGGCTCGGAGCAGCCCTGCAGCGGCAATGGGCGCTGTGATGGGGAGGGCACCCGTGCGGGCAGTGGGCGCTGTGACTGCCGGCCCGGTTACGGGGGCCCCGCCTGCGCCCAGTGCGGGGATGGCTACTACGAGGTCGTGCGCAACACCAGCCACCTGGTATGTGCGGGTAGGTAACGGGACCGGGGGGCTTGGGAAAGGGGACCGTGCCGTCACTGGAAGCTAAAGGAGAGTGGAGCCAGCCGGAAGGGCTCCCAGCGTTCCCTGACGGCGTCTCTTCTCCCCCCCCGCCCCCCAAACCCCTTACCCTCCCTGCAGCCTGCTTTGACTCGTGTGCCCGCTGCTCAGGGCCCGAAGAGTCTAGCTGTCTGCGATGCAAACGGGGCTGGGTCCTGCACGACCACAAGTGTGTGGGTGAGTGAGGTTGGAGAGGCTTAGTGGAGGGTCTCTAGACTCCTTTGAGACTGGGGCCCCACCAGAACTGCCCCACCACTAACAGGGAGGAGGGGCAGCAGGCTTGATCACTGAGTGAATGTGAGTTGAGGGTGGATGGGCTTGGGAAAGTGGGAGCCAAAGTGTGGATCTGAGGGGGTTGAAGGGGAGCCAGCTGCTCCTGAAGGCCCCTCCCTCTCCCCCCCGCAGACATCGACGAATGCGGGACGGAGCTCGCCAGCTGCAGAGACGACCAGTTCTGTGTGAACACAGATGGTTCCTATGAATGTCGAGGTCAGAGCCCCCGGGGAGGGCAGGGCAGGACCGGGGCCCATCAGCCAACCTCCCCAAACTTGCCATCATCTTCCATCTCCCTTCCCTCTTCTGCCACAGCCTCCTTCCGTTTCTTCCCCTAACCTCACCCTCTTGCTCCTAAATCCAGTTCCCGTCTCTTACTTCTGCTCACCCACTCTTTTCCTCCTCACAGATTGTGCCAAGGCCTGTGCTGGCTGCATGGGGGCCGGGCCTGCCCGCTGCAAGAGGTGTGGCCGGGGTTACCAGCGGGATGGAGTCAAATGCCTCGGTTAGACTGCCTGGGGACAGGGATGGGGAGAGCGTAGCGGCGCCCACTAGGTCCGTCCAAAGTCCATTCCCGGAGTCTCCCACCCAACCTCCGGCCCCAGTGCGGGAACCCGGACCTTCCTTAATTGGGTTTCCCCACAAGAAGAGCGGGGAAAACGGGGGCCCAGAGGTGCCCGGTGTGAAGGGGCCGGGGGCAGAACCTCCTCCCCCGACCATTCCCCATAGGCGTTGCTTCTTTGCCCCCCCCCCCCCCCGGGAGACCCTCCCCGCCCCACCTCTCCCCTAACTCCTGCCAACGCCCTCACTCCCAGACATAGATGAATGTGCCAGCGAGAGCCCAGTGTGTCCGGGAGCCCACGAGCACTGTGAGAACACCGACGGTAGCTACCGCTGTGTCTGTGCTGAGGGGTATGGGCGGAGTCAGGGCAGCTGTGTGCTGGAGCAACCTGCAGGTGAGACTGGAACCTGGGAAGAGTGGGGAGGTTGGGCCAAGCACCGCTATCCTCGGTGGACCCTGCCTCGACGCGGTTCAGCTCTGGACCAAGGCACCCTGCTGCCTCCCTGTCTGCGAGGGAGTGTGTAGTGGGGGTGGGGATGTCCCCGTCCCCGGGTGGGGATGTCCCCGTCTCCTGATTTCATCCCTCTTCCCTCCCGTCCCGCTGCACTCCACCGGTTTTCTCCACCCTACTTGGTGCCTGGCCCGGCTCACGCCCAGGTTGTGTCCACAGAGCCCGCGCCCGGTGGCTTCTTCTCGGAAGTGACAGACGATGAGGTGGTGGTCCTGCAGCAGATGTTCTTTGGTGTGGTCATCTGTGCTCTGGCCACCCTGGCCGCCAAGGGGGACATGGTCTTCACTGCCATCTTCATCGGGGCTGTAGCTGCAATGGCTGGCTACTGGCTCTCAGAGCGCAGTGACAGGGTGCTCGACGGCTTCATCAAGGGCAGATAATCTCGGGGGCAGGCTCCACCCCCCTCCCCCCACCGTCCCCCAAGCCACGGTTAGGAGATGACCCTCCCCCACCCATGGATGTGGTGGATGCCCCCCCCCCCCCCCCCCCAGGGTGCCAGGGCTGGGTGACGGGCAGGGCGATGCTCCTCTGGGTCTAAAGGCTAGCCTCCAAAGTTGTAGGCTGCAGTGGGTGGGGTCTGGTTCTCTCCTGGCTGCCGAGGGGACGGGATACAGAGGCTGGGGCCCGGCCCGAGGCAAAGAAGAAAGGAGATGACGTGAGGGCCCAGACTACTGTTCTGTCCTCCCGGCCCAGCCTGGGTCCGGACTCTTGCATTCAAGGCTATAAGCCCTTCCCCTGGTCCCATCTAGTGCCTCTTTGCTCCCGGTTTCCCTTTCAGAGAAGAGAACGCCGAGCTGGTTGCGAGGGAAGGAAGACAGGGAGAAAGAGGAAGGTGGGTGGCTGGCTCGTCTTTCTGCAACTACCCGAGGGCCGAACCAGAGGCTGCCTGGTGCCCTTCCTCCTGCTCCCACCCCCTGGTTGCTGTTCATGCTACGGCACCCCCTCTCCTCCTCCTCTTCCTTCCCCGTCTGGGACTGTGGGGTGGGGAGTGACTCGTGAGCCCTGTTGTCTTTCCCCTTAAGCCTTGCCCAGCCCTGGTGACCAGAAAGGTTCATGCAACGGGGCAGGGCCCCTCCCGGGGCCAGAGTAGGGGGCAGCCAGGAAAGGTGGATGGAGAGAGGGTGGCTGGGTCCAGCCTGACCTCTTTTCTAGCCCCCTGCTGTGTGCGTGGTTTTTAGAGATACTCTTTCTTATTGGAGGGAGCCCAAGTCTTGCCCCCCAGGGCCCTCCTTCCCCAGCCCCTTGAGGCACAGGTAGGGAGGTCTGCACACGAGTTGGGGGGGGGGGGCAGAGGGGCCAGAGCCTCCTGCATGTCCCCCCACCCTCGCTTTGCCTTGGTTTATTTATTCATTTCTCAGGAAATAAAATTATTCCCAAATCTTCTCCCTCTGGCTCTCTCAGTGCACCTAATTCTCAGCTCCCGGCCCAGTTCTGTCCCGGCCCCATCCCAGGGAGGGAAGCGGGGGGCTTTGCGAAGGAGAATATAGTGGGTAACGGTTGGCCTTAGGAAAGCGGCTCTGTGGCGTCCTCAACTTCCCTCACGCCTCAGGGTGACCCGTCCCCTTGCACGGTGAGGGCAGCAGATGACGTGGGGGCGGGGGGCATCCCCATGAGGAAAGGAGAGGGAGGGGAGGTATAAGGTGGATGTGGGAGGTGCCGTAGAGGGGAGGAGAAGCCGGGAAAGTTAAGGTAAGTCTTTCGGTCCGTGCGGGGCTCTATCCCACCCTTCCTGCCCCCGCTGCCGAGAAGTGGACATGCCCCGGCCTCACGCTAGCGTGGCCCAGCCGGCTGGGAGCGAAGGTGGCCGAACTGAGAAGTAGCCACGGCCGGGGCCTCTTGATCCATCCAGGATGCCCTCTGCTTGTCCGGTAGTAGCTGCAGCGTCCCTCTTCGAGCATGTCTCAGTCATCCCACTCTATGGTGGAGTGTGGATGGTGGCAGGGATTCCAGGTTCCTTGAGTCACTGAGGTGCTCCGGGGGGGAGGGGGGGAAGATCGAAGTGGGGTTCGGCGACAGGATGAGCAATAAGGCTTGCTGACTCCAATCAGGGGAGGGGAAGGAGAATGAGGACTAAGGGCAGGTTGTGGAGTCCACCCCTGTGCCTACGCTTGTTTGTAACCTTGGGCCGGGTGAGGCAGATCACATCTCCGGTGAACAACTCTATTTATTTTGGCATAAACATAGCTCCAGCGTGGCTTGCACAAGGAGCTGCTGTCTCACCCGGCAGGGCCGGACCTAATTCTGCAGCTCCCCGAGAGTGGGCCCCCCGGGAATGGTTAGTCTATCCCCCTCGCCGCTCCCCCCTCCCCGCCCACCACCATTACATGCAGAACCCAGGGCCAATCTGCCTATCGCCCCGGGTCCCGTTTCCTGCTTCCCACCTCGGCCGGGGCTCACTGCCGGGGGATGGGGCGGGGATGCCCCTGGGGATGGTCCCCAGACCCTTTCTGGAAAGCCTCAGCCCCTGTGCGAAACCAGAGTTGGAAAAAAATCGATCTATGTTAAAAAGAAAGAAAAAATGCCGGGCCAGGGGAGCGGGTGGTGGCCTCGCCACCTGTCCACGCGTTTTGTTTTGTTGTCTCTGTCCCCCTTCTAGACTGTGGGCCCGTTGTTGGGTAGGGACCGCCTCTGTGTGTTGCACTTCCCGAGCGCGTAGCACAGTGCTCTGCGCACAGTAAGCGCTCAGTAAAGACGATCGACTGAAGGAATGAACGGTGTCACGCGGCAGGGGGCTGCGGTCGGCGGGCCCCCGGCGTCTGCTGGTGCTTTCGGGTGCGGCTCCCCGGGGTGGCCGGCCCACGGGCCCCGCACCGTCACAGCTCGATGGTCTCGCTGGAGTCACTGCGGGAGTCCACCTGCTTGCTGAGCGCGAGGAAGCTCCGCCGGGCTTCGCGCTCCGGGTCTCCGGCCTCCCCGGGGCCGGGCGCGGCGGCCAGCAGCTGCACGGTGCTGGGCAGCTCGTCCAAGGGCAGGCTCTCCGGCGACGCCAGGCCGTGGCGCTCGGGGTTCCAGCTGATCTGCGCCGAGCCCTTGGAGAGGCTGGCCAGGGAGCCGCCGAGGGCGGGATCGCTGCGGCGCCTCGGCCGCGGGGCTCCCGGGCGCGAGTCCGGGAACTGCAGGCTGGAGCGCAGGAACACGCTGTCCCGAACCAGGTGCTCGCGGCACAGCGCCTCGTCTATGCTCCGGCTCAGGTTGATGGGCGACGGCGGGCGCAGGTCGAGCTCGCTGAGCGACAGCCCCGACGCCCGCTCCGGGCCCACGCTGCTGTGCGAGCGGCCCGGGGCCACGGGGGGATCCCGGGGGCCGGCCCGCGGAGGGCCGCGCTCGGCCGGCTGGCCGATGAGGCTCCTGCCGACGTCGGGGCCGGCGCCCTCGGCCGCCCAGTCATAGCAGTTGTTGGGGGGCTCGGGCACCTCGCTTTTGCCCGGAGGGCAGGCGTAGCGCAGCAGCTTGGTCCAGCACGTGTGGTCGGCGCGGCCGCCACCCTGGCAGGAGGCCCGCAAGGCCACGAGGCTCAGCGTGGCAGCCCAGGCCAGCTCCACCAGGCGCAGCCAGAACTGCAGGACCCACCAGGGCCAGGAGAAGCGGCCCGTGGGCCCCAGCACAGGGTACAGAAACAGGGCAGCCCCCAGGTGCAACCCGCTGTCCAGCAGCCCCAGGACGCTGCCCACCGCCAGGCCCCGGGGGGCAGGGCCCGGGGGCCGGAGGCGGCCCGACTCCCGGAGTGCGGCCTCCGGGCCCACCTCCGGCGGCCTCAGCCGGCGGCAGAAGAGGAGGGCGCCCAGCGCCAGGCCGCAGCCCCAGGCGCACGACAGCCCGTGCACGGCCAGGTTGATGGGCGGGCTGAGCAGGGGCGACAGCAGGTCGGCGGCCAGCACGGCGCTCCCGTGCGCGGCGCCCAGCGCGCCCAGCAAGGCCGGCTTCTGCAAGCGCGGAGGCAGCGGCGCCCGCGGCCCGGCCCCGCGGAGCCCGAGCAGCACCAGGGCGCCGAGGGCCGTGACGAGCAGGGGGAAGGGCAGGTTGTACAGCGCCAGTTGCAGCCGGGGCCCGAGCCGCTCCCGCGCCCCGTACGGGTCCACCAGGAGGAAGAAAGCGCGCAGCAGGCCGGCCCCCAGCAGCAGGCCGGCGGCCGCCAGCACCGGGCCCCGCGCGGCCGCGCGCAGGGCGAGCGCGCCGGCCAGGCTCCCCAGGGCCACCAGGGCCTGGAGCAGGAAGAGCGCCCCGGCCCCGTACACGTGCAGCTCCCAGGCGAAGCTCAGCTTGTGCCGCAGCGGACCCCACAGCAGCAGCGTCTCGTTGGGCCGAGGGCCGCCGCAGGCCTCGCAGCCCGGGCTCGGCGGCGGCGGCGGGGAGCCCCGCTGGGTAGTGACTTTAACCAGGCCACGGCGGGATGTAGCTGAGGGGCCCGGGGAGCGGGCCGGTGGCTGAGGCGGGCCGCTCCGATCCGGTCGGGGCCCGGCTGCACACACAACAACAGAGGGCTCCGTCAGTGCCCCCCACTCCCGCCCCCCACACGTAACTGGTGTCCTCCTGCTCTGCCCCCCCCCCCCCCCCCCCGTCGTGGGACTCATTTAGCTTGCTTTGCGGCGGGTGAGTCGCCTTGACCCCGGCCCCAGCCCGATTCTGGTCCTTGCCCCCCCCCCCCCCCCAGCGCCAAACAGAGAACCAGCCCGCCTTCCCTTTTCGGCAAGGCGAACGTTTCGGTGGAGATGTGGGGGCCGAGGCTGCCCGGTTGTGTGGTCATCAGGGATGAGCTCGGCCCTCCGCTTGTGGGAACTGAGGGTTAAGTTGGGACCCTGGGGTCTTGGGGCCTCCCTTCTTTGGTGGACTGGGGTTGGGGGTGGGGGTGGTAAGAACCTGGGAGACCCAACTACTTCTCCCCACTTCATTCCCTTTCCAGCATAGGTAGGGAAATCTCATGTACGGCCAATCACGGGGCAGTCAGTTCCCTTCCCGTCTCCACAGGATCAGCCAGGCGAATCAGCCCCTCGGTCCTTTCCCCGTGTCCCCGGCCGACTCTGTGGTACCAACATTTTTTTGTCTGCTGCTCTGGCCCTAAGATTCTCCCCGCCCTAAATCCTCCACATGCAAGCAGTTAACCATCACCACTTTTGCTACATGCTCTGTATGGCCCTCCAACTCTGTCCCTTTATCTCTAGCCCCACTGCCAGAACCCTTATCCAGGCCCTTGGTCCCTCTCATATGGACGTGGCAACTCTCTCCACACCAGCTTCCAAACCTCTAGCCTCTCCTCTTCAGCCTAGTGCTCAAATCGGTGCAAAAATACCCTCTCACCTCTCACTTTCCTAGGTCACTCTCTTCCTCAGTACTTCTTTGCCTCCCTCCAGGGATCTCCACTGCACCGATTCCACCCTACCCAACGGCTCTTACTACCCTGTGTACGTACTTTTCATTCACCGGGTAATCCACCCCCTGTCCCCTTCCCAAGTTTTTCCCTCTCCTAGTCTGAGTTCAGGTTCCTTCAAGCATTTAAACCGCTTCTCTCTCCACTTGTCCACTCTTGTCGAATTCAGCTCAATACTGGCTTCTCCAGAGAGCCCACGGGATTTATCCGAAACAGAACCAAGTCCATCTGCCTGCTTTCCCGCCACTATCTGCTTAGGTATGTGTTTGGTTTTATCTGTATTTGTACTCAATCAATTTATATTTGTACTCAATCCTGTGTCTGAAAATCTCTCCAGGGAAGGGGGCACCCTTACGGGGGCACCCTTCCTTTGTAAAACCTCCCTGGTATCCACCGGAGAGCCATTTACCAAGGAAACATAAATTCTGAACTGTCTTTTTTCTCCCCCACTGGGTACCTCAGAAGATACCCCCTCCCCACCATCACCACCACAAAAGGCTCTTCCTCTTCCTATGCCCAGGACTTTTTATTCTTGTTCCCTTCTCCAACCCAGACTTGAGCCTCAGGCCTACCCGGACCAGCAATCTGATTTCTGAGTCAGGGGGACGGGGAGGGACGGGAGCCTTAAAGGGCACTGATGCTCCCCTATTCTGTCCAAGCATAGCTTGTTCACCCCCTAATAGTGTCAACTCTTTGGTACAGTAGCCACTGCCTAGGATTTGGAGGTCGCAGGCAGGGAGGGGGCACACGTGGCACCTGACTGCTCGTCTCCCATTGCTCCAGTGGTTTTTCTGCCCTCGCCCCACAAATATTCTGACTGAACATGCTGGTCCTTGGGGTCATTCTGACGTCTCCCTCTGCACCCTGCTGCCCTGCCTCCGGCCTGGTTGATCAGTCACAAGACAGCACCAGTGTGGACCCTTGGGAGGTTCGGCTCCGGGGAAGCCCCACGCCCACCTGTCACCGATGTCTTCCCTGCGGTTACTGGTCGGGGGTTGGGGACGCTCACCTTCTAAAAGCGCTCTGACCGGAAGAGCTGAGGCCCCAATCCCCGACCACCCACCAGAAGCACCGCTCACCTGGCAGCCTGGTTCCTGGGCTCTCTGGGGCAAGGATGGCTAGGTTTGGGGCAGAAGTGCTTGGAGAAGTGGTGGTATTTGCGGGGCTTGGAGGCTCCACGGCCCCTCTCACTCGCTGGGGGGAGATGGGCTCAACTTCCATCGTCCCTGTCCCTGCAATGGGGATGAGACATTAGGACCCTCTCCTGTGGCCTTCCTTCCTCATTATCCCAAGGGCTTTGGGCCAAGGCTCATGGTCTGCTTGGTGCCAGCCATTCTGCCTGGTAGCTCCCCCACTCTAATCACCCCCTGACCCAGGAAGCAGAGCTGAGGCTGTCCACAGCTGGACATTCAGCTTCCTCTTGTCAAACCCTCCAGTGCCCACAGGAACCCGTTGGGGTCCACAGAGGTCAGACACTTGAGGAGACGGAAACAGGGTCCCAGGAAGAGCTAACGCAGGAAGCAGCTCCCCATAGCTCTGACACCTACCTGGATCGAGTTCCTGGCCGGGAGACACCAAGGCTACTGTACTGCTGTGGGGAGGAGCAGGTGGCAATTCAGAGCTGGAGAGAACTGGCTGCAGGGAAGAAGCTGCTGGGAAAGCTCTCCCGGGCCCAGAGCCTAGTAGAGGCCGCCACGGACTGATCTGATGGGACCAGCGTGCCTCTGTCCAGGCCCCCACCAGGGGTTCCAGTGAGGGCTTCTGGGAAGGGGATGAAGACAGGTGCCGGGAGGGGGTAGGGCCAGGCTGGGATGTGGAACCTGCAGAGGAGGTGGGGCCCCAACTGGCCCTGGCAGAGTGGAATGGTCTGGAGGAGCTGAGCCTAGGAAGCGGGAAGGCTCCGGCCCTCGAAGAGGGAGAAGGGCCCTGCGGATTGAGGGTGACGGCGGCAGTAGCGGCAGCGTCTGGGACCGACCGAGCGGTAGTCACCCAAGGGGCCTGCGATGTACTGAGGCTCCCCAGATGAAGATTCTGAATGCCTTGCCTTGCCCTCTCTAAGGTGATCCTCATTTGGTCCTGGCTAGCTTCCTGCCTGGGGGTGGTGGGGTTCCCGTCTGAGAGGAGGAAGTAGCTCAATCTGGCGGTGGGGGCAGCAGAGACCAAGGCGCTTCTCATCCAGTGCCCTCCTGAAGGACTACTAGCAAATCTCAGCTCTCTGTGGCTGACTACAGTAGGGATCTGGTTAGCCAAAAGGGTCTGCCCTCCAGGGTTCTCTTTCTCCCTGGCCTCACTCCCGCTAGCTGCCTCAGCTGGGCCTCTTTTCCCAGGTCCAAGCTCGGAGGTCCCAGGTGAGATGAAGCTCGCGGCGCCCGAAGACCCCGGCAGGGCTCCCCACGGGCTGGTGAGCACACTGAGCCGAGGGCCGAGGGTCCGGGCCTCAACCCGAGTGGGCCGAATCTCCCCGTGGATCTCCTCGGGAGAGCTCCTGCTATATAGGGGTGAGGGCTCCGGGGCGGCAGTCTCATCTGAAGGGGGAGGCCCCGTGCCCCTCTGGGAGCTCAGGGCCTCTGCAGTCTGAGTCCTGACACGCAGGGTCTGAACCGCGGGGCTGACTGGTCCCACGGTCCCTGACGCAGGGATGAGCCCAGGTCCCAACTGCCTTTGGAGTGTCCCTGGGCCAATGCCCCCTATGCTGCTACTCTGCCCTGGAGCCACCCTGGCTGACTGCAGCACAAGTTCGGCTTCTGAGGGTGGAGGAGATGCTAAAGCGGGAAGGTCTGAACTGTTCCTTGGAGCTCCAGGCTGATGAGGCCCCTCGGCGGGCTGAGCCCAGGCAGTCTGTGTGCCCCTGCCTGGGCCCTGGGAGGTAGGGGAGCCAGCTGGGCTGAGTCCATTCGTGTCCCTGAGCCTCCACCGTGGCTTCTCCACCGTGGCTGGGGGGTGCTCTGTCCCAGGGACTTCTCCTGGGTCCTTTTCCTGGGAATTCAGCCCAGCCAGGGCTCCCCCAGGGCCTGGCACCAAGAGCCGGCCAAGGCTAGTGCCGTGTCCCGAGCCCTCCAGCCGGTCAAAGAGTTGCCCGCTGCAGGCTGTACCGGGCAGGAGGGTTGGCATCAACAGGAGGCTCCACAGAGAGAGCTGGCTGGCAGGGGCCATGGCCAGCTCCACATCCAGGGCTCAGGCTTCCACACAGGCCCCTCAGTTACTGCTTCCGTGTGGAGGCTGGAACACAGAAAGTAGAACACGGGGATGCTGGGGACAGGGCCAGTCAACAAGATCCCAGAGCTGGGGGGCATTGCTTGCTGGGAATGGTACCCCAGCTGCCTTACGATACAAGGATACTGAGCCAGAGGGAGAGGAGGAGGAGAAAGAAGAGAAAGGGAGATAAACAGTTCCCTCCCTCTCTGCCCTCTACTCTCTCCTGAAGTAATCTCAGCCAGAACTCAGGGTTGAACGCTTGGGTGAGGCAGGCAGAAGCAGAGACAAGGTGGCAGCACCACACACCGCCTCCTGGCATCATCGTTCCCAACCCCTCCCAGAGTTCTCCTTCCCAGACCCCCTCTTTTAGCCACCTCCTCCAGGGGGGCAGCTGAGGCCCGGTCAGGTGAACCAGAAAGGTCCTGGCTGGGTCTGAAACCCGGGCCCTCCGCATTCCATGTTCTCAACAGCAGGAGGGGTGGGGGTGGGGAGTGGAAATGGCCCAGTCAGCTGCTGGGGCAGAGTTGGGGAAGATACTCCACTTTCACTCCTCGGAATGGTCTTGAGCCCCAGCTCCTTTGGGAAAGCAGGTAGTGGATGCACCGCTGATCCTTGTTCCCTGCTGCAAGCAGGCAGGCAGGCAGGCAGCCAGCCAGCCAGGGCCTCTGGAGAAGAATCCAAAGAAGGCAGTGCCCTCCCACAGTGATGAGAGTGTGTGAACACGTGCGAGCCGGGGAGGGGGTAGCGTGTGTCCACACGCATAGCAAGGGCAGGGACAAATAGTATCTTAGTGAGTCTCACTCCCCAGGGCAGCCAGGAAAGTACAGAGCGGCCACAACCTCCCTACTTTGTGCTCCCGGGATCGTGGAGGAGGGGACATCAGTCTGGATACTGAGGCTGGCCAAAGGGTAGATGAAGGTGGGGGAGGAGGAGTGGCACAGGCATGAGAATGGAGCTCACGCACACCCAGCCTCATAGACATTTTACACGAATGCTGGAACTGCATTTGCTGGCAGAGCTCTTAGAAGCAGGGGAAAGGCACGATGCCATGTGTGTGCTCGGGATGGTCTTTCAGTGGTTGCCTCTCCAGTTGTCACTAGGCCCTGTGCTGGGGGTGGACGATCAGGAAAGAGGGAGCCATAAGCAGGAGTGCTCTGCTCAGGGGACTTTTGTCCGTCAGGTGCAGCTGCACCACAGCAGGGCCTGCCTCGTCCATCCCCCGCCACCCTCACTCCCTTCCCACAAAAATCCACAGTGCCTTCTCGGGGCTCACTCCAACCGATGCCCACCATCCCACTCTGACTTAAGACCCTCTCCCTGGTGCCCAGTCACTGCCTGTGAGGCAGATGGAGCTACGGGAGGACTGCAGTCCCTCCTAACTCCCTGAGATCCTAACCTATACGGGGGTCCCGGCTACCATATCCCCAGATTCAGGGCCCGGCAGGATGTGGAGCAGCCTTCTGGGGCTGGCACCTCAAAGTTACTGACTTCTTACCTGGGTGGCGGCTTTGCAGCCCCGTTCACCTTGCGCACGTCCCTGCGGCTTCCCGAGATTTCGGCATCTTCCCTGGCCCCACGCAGGCAGGCAGGCAGGCAGGCAGAGATGTTCAGACTCAGCTAACGGAGCCTAGCACTGCGGATTGGAGTTCCAAATCACTGCAGCAACGTTAACCCTTTGTTTGTTTGTTCTTTTCCCAGCTAAATAGGTGTGCTGAGCAGGGTGGCCCACAGTGGACGCGGCCCCCCGGCCAAGCCGAAGCCTTTGTGGAGCAGGGGCTCCTAACGTCTCCCCATCGGGGATTCCTCATTCTATGGTTAGGGCTCTGGAGGCATTGAGACAAGGCTCGGCTGGGAGAAGAGAAAGGCGGGGTGAGAGGAAGCGGGGGAGGGAAGGATGAGCTCCCTTCCTCCTGCTCCCCCAGCGTCTCTGCAGCAGGGTTCCTTCACCCCAGGTCAAGCCCAGCCTAGTACTGTGCACCCCCTCTAGACTGTAAGCTCCCCCTCTAGACTGTAAACTCGTTGTGGGCAGGGAATGTCTCTGTTATGGTGTTATACTGTACTCTCCCAAGTGCTTAGTACGGTCCTCTGCACGTAGTAAGCGCTTGATAAACACGATTGACTGACCCAGTAGGCATTCGGTAAATAAAAATAATAACAACTGTTGCACTTGTTAAGCGCTTGCTGTGTGTCAAGCACTGTCCCAAACTCTGGGGTGGATACAAGTTAATCAGTTCTGACCCAAGTCCCTGTCCCCCATGAGACACCCGGTTTAAGTAGGAGGGAGAACAGGATACTGTCTCTACTGTCATTGATGATGTCGAGGAGATTTGGTTCAGCCCCAGATCTTCCCCACATTGATTCTGGGGTCACCCCAGATTGTTGAGTCCATTTTAGGGTGGAGTTGAAGTCCAGTTGAGCCTGGCTTCCGGTTCCATGCCAGTCCCGCCCTCGAGCAGACACCCAGCAACTTCCACTACCCCAATTTAGGCAGATGACAGTCTTCCTTTCCCCACCTAACCTTCAGGGGCATGTCAGCAACCTCCTCAAAATGATCTTGGAAATTGGCTCTAGAGTGAACCATCAAGGGCACATGAAATCTGGTGCACTGGTGTGCACACAAAATGTAGATCTACTTTGGGACCTCCAGCTCCCCTGCAGCCCTACGGCCCTACTGTTTCCTGGGTGAATGTGAAGGACTGGCGTGGGAAAGGGGCACTGTTCCTCTTCGTGTTCCCCCATTTCTCTCCACACCCTTCCCACTCTTCTTTCCCAGTCTGTTCCCTTCTGTTTCCCCTGCTCAACTTCTCGCGGTTTCTCCCTCCCGCAAGCTTCATCCACACAGTCCATCTGCTCTCCCTCCTCCCGATCCATTCTCTCCAAGAACATGCTGGATGAAGCAACAACCATGAATTCAGTTAAGGGACTTGATTAGGAGCTCTAGCTTTGCACACAGTGCTTTGGACGCAGTAAGTGCTCAATAAATACGATCGAATGAACAGCATCTAGAATTCTGCTCCGCTCAACATCAGGCATGTCCTACAAAGACTTCGAAGTGTCTAAACACCGGAGTTTAGAACTATACCATCGCAAAGATGATTCTCCCCAATTTCATACCTGCTTCCTCTGGAAGCAGCTCTATGGAGGTCCCTTTCCAATGACACCCACAAAACTGCTTCCTTAGCCAGGCTGGGCGGTGAGAGGGTTGAGAGGGTGGAGGAGGGAAGAGTCCACTGCCCTAGGTCTGGGGACCCTGCCTGGCCAGAGAGTCCAGAGTGTCAATACCACCATCAGTCCTGCTGAGGATCTGAGCTGTCACTCCCCACATTCAAGAAGTTCCTTAAAGACCATATCTGCTTCCGTCCAGAGCTAGAAGCCACATCTCCATACAGGGCGAGTTTCAGGTTCTGCTGGGTCCTGGACAGCGGCAGTCAGGGGGTTCCCTAGCCAAAATTCATCCCCTTCCCACGGTGCACACACCCCTGCCGCCTCTTCTGCACATAATCCTTTCCGGGAAATACCTTCCAAAGGTATCTTTAGGTGATTCAAATGGTATGGTGATGGGGAGGATTTTATCCTCGAGTTTGCTCAACAAATCAGGCGATCCCGCCTTCCTTTACAAATGCCAATCACCCTCCTTCCTCCATTCCCACTCTACCTTGTCCTTGCTCTTTGGTTGTTGACTGGCTGTCTTCGGCTTCTCTTTCCCCAATCTCTTTTTCTCGGTCTTGACCCTCTCCACCTGTGTTTTGGGCCCCAACCCTGCTCACCTTAAACAGAACACCTGTGCTCACTCTCCTCCTCCCCTCTCTGACCGCTATCTTCACCTGCTCATTCTCTTATGGCTCCTTCCCCTCTCCTTTCAAACACACTCACATCAACCCTTCCCCAAGACAACCTTCTCTGGACCCCACAGCCCCCTCCACCTGTCACCCCATGTCCCTGCTCTCATTCCATCCAGCCCATACTCCTTTAACAGGCTATATACACCCCCTGCTTCCACTTTTTCTCCTTCAACTTCCTCCTTGAACTTCTAAAGGCTGGTTTTGTGCTTTTCACTGCACTGAGGCTGTTTTTTTCCCAAGTCACCCATAACCTCCTAGCGGGCTCAAATTTACCTTGCCTGCCCCGATCTCTCTCCTCTGCAATCTTGCATTTCCTCTTGCCTCCAGGACACCTCAGCAAGGCTGTCCCTCTGGTACCTCGAGCTCAATATGTCCAAACTAAACTCATCTTCCCTCCCCGTGCCTCTCTTCCACCTAATTTTCCCATCACATTTGACACTACCACCATCCTCCCTGTCTCTCAAACCACTACCTTAGCATTATCTGGAACTTCTTCTCTTTCAGCCCCCACATTCAGTCTGCCTCCAAAACCTCTTGGTTCTTCCTCCATAACATTTCCAGAATTCACCCCTTCCTCTCCATCCAAAACAGTCACCACACTGGTCCAGGCATTTGTCTTACCCTAGCTTGGCTACCGCATCACTGATTTCCTTGCCTTCGATCTCTCCCCTCCTCAGTCCACCCTTCGCTCTGATGCCCAGGTGATTATCCGAAAATGTCATTCTGCACATGTCTTCTCACTCCTCAAAAACCTCCAGTGATCGCCCATTCCTCTTCACATCAAACAGAACCTTCTGACCATTGGCTTTAAGGCACTGTCAGCTCTCCCTTCTGTTCACTCTCTTCTGCCATTACACATCCCAGCTCTCACGCTTCGTTCTTCTCAAGCCAACCTACTCACTGTGCCTCATTCTCTTCTCTCCCTCTGCCAACCTCGTGCTCACATCCTCCCTCTTACCCGAAACATCCTGCCCCTCACATCCTTTAGACTGTTCTCCCCATCTTCAAAGCCCTTCTGAAGTCACATATCCCGAAGACCTTCCCCGATTAATTTCCCATCTCCCCAACTGCCATTTTAGCATTTTCATGCCATCTAAGCAAGGACTTGGGTACTCACTCCACGCTCTGGAGCAACTACACGCTGTTGCACGGATCATCTTCTCGAAGTGTCGCTCAATACTTGTCTCTCCTCGAAACTCTCTGCTGGCTTTTTGTGTCTCCTTGCATCAAACAAAAACTCTTCACAATCTATTTCAAGGCTTTTCCTCAATCTGGCTGCCCCTTGCCTATGTGCTCTCTTCACCCACTGTGCCCCAATTTGCTGTCTTCACTCCTCCCAAGCCAACCCGTTGGCTGTATCTCATTCTCAACTCTCTCACCTTTGTCCCCTCTTGGAATTCCTTTTCTCTCTGTCGGACAGACAGCTGCTCTCCCCACCTTCAAAGCCCTCCTAAAATCCCACCTCCTCCAACAAACTTTCTATGACTGATTTCTCTGCACCCCGAACCATATCTCCCTTCAGCCACCTCTAGCATCTATGAATTTATTTACACCCTCATTAACAATCATGTATATATGCCTGCAGGGAACAGGTCACTTCGCTACTCCCAAACACCTAGTGCTGTGCACTGCACCAAGTGGCACTCAGTAAACACTTCTTCTACTACTCAACACTATTTCTTAGATTGGGAGCCCTTTGAGGGCCAGGGACCATGTCTAATTCCCATTTAGGAATTATTTCCCAGCACTGAGTACTGTGTTATGCACATAGTAATTACTTAAATACTATTACCTCCTCCTATATGTCATTTACTTCAGTGTCCATCTCCCCCACTAGACTCAAAGTTCCTTGAGGGCAGGGATCATGTCTACTAATTGTATAGTACTCTCCCAAGCCCTCAGGATGGTACTCTGGCTATAGTAGGAGCTCAATAAATACAATTAATTGATGGATTACTGCTGCTCATGCAGCTACTGCTATTGAAGTGTGAGCACTGGTATAAGTGGTGATAGTTTACATATATAATGTGGCATTTGGCTCATGCTCCTAGGTAAATTACTGTAGCGTTTGCTCTATTAAGGGAGGATGAGGGTAATCGGCACTCTCCCACTTCATTCCACTCCCTTTCCCTTTTATTGCTTTGTAACTGTGCCTCGATCTCGCCTATCTTGCTGCCGACCCCTCGCCCATGTCCTGCCTCTGGACTGGAACACCCTTCCTCCTCAAATCTGACAGACAATTACTATCCCACCCCCTTCAAAACCCTATTGAAGGCACATCTCCTTCAAGAGGCCTTCCCAGACTAAGCCCCTCTTTTCCTCTTATCCCACTCCCTTCTGTGTCACCCTGACTTGCTCCCTTTGGTTCTTTCCACCCTCCCAGCCCCACAGAACTTATGTACATATCTGTATTTTTATTTATTTGTATTATTGTCTGTCTCCTTCCATCTAGACTACATAGGTACAGATGTACATATCTGTATTTTTATTTGTATTGTTGTCTGTCTCCTCCAGTCTAGACTGTGAGCTCATTGTGGGCAGGGAATGGGTGTTTATTTTTGTATTGTAATAATAATAATGACATTTATTAAGCACTTACTATGTGCAAAGCACTGTTCTAAGCGCTGGGGAGGTTACCAGGTGATCGGGTTGTCCCATGGGGGGCTCACAGCCTTAATCCCCATTTTACAGATGAGGTCACTGAGGCCCAGAGAAGTAAAGTGACTTGCCCAAAGTCACACAGCTGACAAGTGGTGGAGCCAGGATTTGAACTCATGACCTCTTAATCCAAAACCCGGGCTCTTTCCACTGAGCCATGCTGCTTCTCTATTGTACTCTCCCAAGTGCTTAGCACTCTGCACACATTAAGCACTCAATAAATTCAATTGAATGAATGAACCTAATTTCTGGGTCTCTATTATAAAGGGGTTATTGTTGTAAGAATTGGCTTAGTTCTCTACTTTGGGAGTCTACCAATTATTCCCCACTCCCACTGGAGGGGCTTTAAGGATACAGGGTGAAAGTCCATTACTACACACTACTGGGAGTCAGGAGACCTGGGTTCTAATCCTGGCTCTGTCACTTGCCTGCTTTGTGACCTTTGGTAAGTCATTTAACTCCTCTGTGTCTCAGTTTCCTCATCTGTAAAATAGCGATTCAATACTTGTTCTTTCTCTCCTTTAGACTGTGAATCCCATGTGGGTCGGGGGCAATCTGGCTTCCACCCCCTTCATTCCACAGAAAGTGCCCTCTCACAGGTCACCAATGATCTCCTTCTTGCCAAATCCAACGGCCTCTACTCCTCAGCCCTCCTCGATCTCAGCTGCCTTCGAGACTGTGAACCACCCCCTTCTGGAAACATCATCCAACCTTGGGTTCACTGATACTGTTCTCTCCTGGTTCTCTTAGCTCTCTGGCTGCTTATTCTCAGTCTCTTTAATGGGCTCCTCCTCTTCCTCCCATGCCCTAACTGTGGGAGTCCCTCAAGGTTCAGTTCTGGGTTCCCATCTATTCACCTACTACTCCCACTCCCTCGAAAAACTCATCCGCTCCTATCACTTCAACGACCATCTCTATGCAGATGATTCCCAAAGCTACATCTCCAGCTCTTATCGCTCTCCTTCTCTGCAGCCTCGTATTTCCTCCTATCTTCAGGACATCTCTACTTGGATGTCCCGCCAACACCTCAGACTTAACATGTCCAAAACACAACTCCTCATCTTCTCACCCAAACTGTGTCCTCCCTTTGACTTTTCCATCGTGGTAGACAGCACCACCATCCTCCCTTTCTCACAAGCCTGTTACCTTGGCATTATCCTCGACTCATCTCTCTCTTTCAACTCACATATTCAATCTGTCACCAAATCCTGTTGGTTCAACCCTCACAATATCACTAAAAATCCACCCTTTCCTCTCCATCCAAAACAATCATTTATCCTATCCCGCCTTGGTTACTGCATCAGCCTCCTTGCTGGCCTCCCTGCCTCCTATCTCTCCCCACTTCAGTCCATACTTCATAATGCTGCCCAGATCATTTTCCTGCATGCCATTCAGTCCATGTTTCCCCACTCTTCAAGAACCTCCAGTGGTTACCTATTCACCTCCGCAACAAAGAGAAACCCCTTATCATAGGCTTTAAAGCACTCAATCACCTCCCTGATTTCTTACTATGACCCAGCCCACACAGTTTGGTCTTCTAATGACAGCCTACTCACTGTACCTCAATCCTGTCTATTTTGCCACCGGCCCCTGGCCCACGTCCTGCCTCTGGCTTGAAACTCCCTCCCTCTTCATATCCAACAGACGTTCACTCTCCCCACCTTCAAAGCCTTATTAAAGACACATCTCCTACAAGCCCTCCTAAGCCCTCATTTCCTCTTTTCCCACTCCCTTCTGCGTCACCTTGCACTAGGGATTTGCACACGTTATTCACCCCTCCTTCAGCCCCATAGCACTTATGTACATATCCACAATTTAATCTCTTTATTTATATTAATGCCAACTGTAAAATCTAGTTGTGAGTAGGGAACGTGACTACCAACTCTGTTATATTGTACTCTCCCGAACACTTAGTACAGTGCTCTGCATGCAGCGACTGCTCAATAAATACAATTGATTGATTGTGTCCGATCTGATTATGTGTAGCTGCACCAGCGCCTGGTATAGTGCTTGGTACATAGTAAGCGCTTAACAAATACCGTAATATTAATATCATATATTCTTACCTAAAACCAGGAGTCTCAAGTGGGTGGGGGCAAGGGGGAAGTAGAAAAACCCATTATAAGTGTGCGCCCTCTTACAGGCTAAAGCGCCAAGCGCAGCCCAGGCTTTCAGTGTGGAGAAAGACTGCACATTATTATTATTAATCGTATTTATTGAGTGCTTACTGTGTGCAAAGCACGTACTAAGCCCTTGGGAGAGTACAGTATAACATCAAATACATTCTCTGCCCACAGTGAGCCCACAGTCTAGAGGGGGAGGCAGATATTAATATAAATAGATAAATAAATAAACAAATTACAGATATATACAGATTTATACATATGTGCCGTGGGGAAGGAAGAGAGGATGAATAAAGGAGCAAGTATGAGCAGCGCCAAAGGGAGTGGGAGAAGAGGAGAGGAGGGCTCAGTCAGGGAAGGCTTCCTGGAGGAGATGTACCTTCAAGAAGGCCTTGAAGTGGAGGAGAGCAATTATCTGTCTGATATGAGGAGGGGTTATGATATGAGGAGCAATTATCTGTCTGATATGCACATATGGTCAATGGTGATGGCTTGGGCCCACGGCGGGGGTATTCGGGCCGCAGAAAAGGTTTGGGCCAGGGAAAGGAGAGACTCCAAAATTCCCAAGATTCCGCAAACAGAAACTCCTTACTGTTGACTTTAAAGCACTCAACTAGCTCGGCCCACCTTACCTCACCTATCTCCTACTCCAGTCCAGCCCGCACACTCCACTCCTTTAGCTCCTGCTTACTGTGCCCTGATCTCATCTTTCTCATCACCAACCCCTTTCCCAAGTCCTGCCCCTAACCTGGAACTCCCATCGCCCTCCATACACGCCAGACCACCACTCTCTCCACATTCAAAGTACTACTAAGTTCACATCTCCTCCAAGAGGCCTTCCCCGATTAAGCCCTCTCTTCCCCAGCTCGTTCTCCCTTCCGTGTCATCTATGCACTGCAATCTATGACCTTTGTACACTTGATATTCATCCCACACCCAACCCTCAGCACTTATGTACATATCTTTAAATTATGTATTATAAATGACTTATTTATTCATCTTAATATCTGTCTCCCCCTCTAGACTGTAAGCTCATTATGGGCAGGGAACGTGCCTGCTAATTCTGTTGTACTCTCCCAAGCACTTAGTACAGTGCCCTGCATATATAGTAAATACTTAACAAATAGGATCGATTGATTGATTGGACTGAGATCTCTTCTGCTGACCTGGAGGGGGAACTTGTGCCCGTGAGAGAGACCAGGGCTTGGCTGGACTCACGAAGCCACATTGCACAGCCCCAGCTCACTCCTGCTGGTCAGCTGTTTGGTAAATGTTTAACTCCTACCTTGTACCAGTTCCCTTGGAAAAGTCCTGGAGTTGGGAATGGGGCAAATAAGGGAAAGGGGTGGGGATGCAACCTCGGTGAAAGTTTTCCCATTTCATTCCGGGGCAGCCGGGATGCTGGGCTGCTTCTTGTTCTTGTCATGTACTAGGCGTTTCCCATGGTCGACCCAAATCCCAAACCACCCTGGGGGCGGGTTAGGACCCAGACAGCTCGGTCCTAAGAACTGCTTTCAAGGGCTCAAGTCCTGTTCAGGTGCCAATGGGTTTGCTGTAAAGCAGCTTATATTGCTGACACAGGGAGCACACGGGGTGGACTCTGCCCATCCCCAGTCATTTTCTGGCGCAAGCAAAGCACACCCTCCTTTCCCCTGTAAACCTTCCCCTGTCCAGCAGAACAGCAGCTCCTGCCTTCTCCCAAGACACACCTGTTAAGAGTGGGGAGAGACAGCAGAGCAGAGGAATAGCCACCCCATCCTCAGCCCCACAGCACTTGTGTACAGATCCTTTGCTTATTTTAATACCTATCACTCTCTTTAAAGTGTAAACTTCTTGTGGGCAAGGGACTATGTCTACCAACTCTGTTGTACTCTTCTAAGCACTTAATACAATGCTCTGCACAGCGTAAGCACTCAATAATGGGTTCAAATCCCGGCTCCGCCGCTTGTCAGCTGTGTGACTTTGAGCAAGTCGCTTAACTTCTCTGTGCCTGTTACCTCATCTGTGAAATGGGGATGGAGACTGTGAGCCCCACGTGGGACAACCTGATCACCTCGTATCCTCCCCCGTGCTTAGAACAGTGCTTTGCACATAGTAAGCGCTTAACAAATGCCATCATTAATATCATTAATAAATACAATTGATTAATTTACTGTGTGCCCAGCACCCCACAACTATCTCTTCTTGCACCTGAGCACAAGAAGCTGGTCTATCTCAGCCCTCCCAGAGGAGGGGGAGGTTCCCAGATTAAGCCATCATCTTTTCCTACACTTCTTTCTTCTGCCCATGCAAACAAGGGGAAGCTCTGGGGTGTGGGTGGGGGCGGGAGAGGAGAGGGGGGCGTGGGGGGCTCAAGTCTATATGTCAGTGCCATAGCTGCAAGGACATGTAAGGGCAGTTGCAAGGAGCCAGAGTCTGCTGGCCCAGTCCTCAGGAAATTGCAAGAGATACTGCCCTTTCTCCAAACCCTTCACACTACTGCCAGGGCCTGGACAAGAAGAAGCTGTGTCCAGCTGTCCCTCCCTGCCCAGCCTCTCCCTGGAGCAGTCTGTGGGACTCGCCTCCCACATCACAGGGACCAAACAAGCTCTTTAATCCTATAATGTTTCCATGTAGGGGATTAACAGGGATTCCAAAATTCTAGTCAGGGAAAAGATGCATCTCCCCTCTCCTGTCCCCATTCAAGAGCTGGAGAGGAAAAGGGGAAGAAAGCCAATTGGCGTGGTGAGGTGCAGCACCTGAAGTTGGGGGTGAGGGGGAGCAGGGAGAAAGCCCTTTGCACTAGGGGTCTTGACACACCATGCACACACAATTCCACTGGGCACAAGACTTGTCTAAACAGATTCCAGAGAACAAGGTTTTGCTCAGGAAACTCATTCAATCATATTTATTGAGCACTTACTGTGTGCAGAGCACTGTACTAAGTGCTTGGGAAGTACAAGTTGGCAACATATAGAGACGGTCCCTACCCAACAGCGGGCTCACAGCCACCAGAGAGGGTGGGCACAGAAGCCAGGGTCAGCAGATGCTCCCTGAATCCCTGCAGAGGACAAGGGGGAGAGAGAAGATGCTATGGGTTTCCGGTCCCTGGGATCTGCCCACCCTGAAAGTGGTTTGGGGGTGTGGTCCAAAGGGGCAGAGGGGTAGGAATGGCAGGTCAGTGTTACAGGTGGCAATGTAGAGGCTGAGGGTCTTTAGTCAGCCAGAGGTCCCAGAAGAGCCATTCACTTCAGAACCAAGAGGGCTCTGTCCCAGATTCAATCCCTTCCAGCAGCATTCATGGAGCCAAAGAGGGGAGAGGAGGGAAGGGGTGGGAATAGGAAACTCTTCAGCTGACCCAGAAATCCTTCAGAAATCCTTCCAGAGCCATCAACAGCTACTGGAGTCTCTCTATCCCTGGGTCCACCCAAGGGGCTCTCTACCCCAAAGGTCCCTACTGCTTCTGGGCAGAGCATTCCTCAGCTCCCAGAGGAGAAGCTGTCCACCCAGTAGAGCCCAGGACTGTTTTGCTCCCTGGGGCCTGATTCTCTGGAGCAAACCTCCCCTTTGTTCTCCTACTGCCCAGCAGCTCCAGGCTCCTGCTCACAGCTTCACAGGCACAGCTCACACCTTCCAAACAGAGGGTGAGGTAGTTGTGGCATCAAAGACCGAAACAGCCATCAGGAAAACTAATACCATATTCAGGGAAACAGTCAACTAAGTGCCTCCTCCAAAGGGGCATGTTTCCTTCCCACGTACATTCGGCTATGGCCAGGCACACCGACTCACCTCCAGAGAAGTGCAGCCCTTCTCCCCTGACCCCCCCGCCCCCATTCCTATGAGAAGCCAGTACTGAATCCTTCCACCAATCTAAGTAATTTCCCTGCTTGCTGTCACTCCCGAACAATCCGGGAGACACATTTCAGGGTTTACCCCCACTGTGAGTGCAGAACACAGCCAAGCCAGAAATGTGGTTTTTGGCCCCCTCTAGACGGTGTAACCTCACTGTGGGCAGAGAACGTGTCTACCAAATGTAATGTTGTACTCTCCCAAGCACTTAATACAGGGCTTCACACACAGTAAGCGCTCAGTAGGTACTATTGATTGGCCATCTAGCATTAGGCTCTGAGGCCCTACACTCCTGGCTGGCTCCCCACTTATTGCAATACTGTCCCAGGAGCATAGATGCAAACATATGCACATGGTGTACACACACAAACACACATACACAAACACACACATATATGTATATATATGTGGAGACAGGAATACAAGTGGGAGAACAGAGGCTCAGACTCCTCCCCACCCCCTGTGCCCTCTGGCAAACACCTTTACTTGCCTGGGGTGGGCTTCTCTGGAAGGGACACCCTAGACCTAAGAGCAGCTCTCCTCTTTTTCACTCCCTCTAGACTCTAAGCTGCTTGTGGGCAGGATTATGTCTGCCAACTCTATTGTATAGTACTTTCCCAAGCATTTAGTACATTGCTCTGCATACAGTAAGCACTTAAGTAGCATTGATTGGCTGATTTCAAGGGTTACTTGGAATCTAGTACGGTGTTATAGTATTTGATACAAGAAATGGGACCCTGGAGTGAGGAACTGCATAGAGAGTGGCAGTGGAGAGAAACTCCTTCATAGAGGAGTGCTCCCCCTTAGACTGTGAGCCCGATGAAGGATAGGGACTGTCCTTCTCTTACCTTGTAACTACACCAGCGCTCAGTCCAGGGCTTGGCACATAGTAAGCACTTAACAAATACTACAATTTTTTTTGTTTCCCAGGCTGGGGTGGTGGAGGGAGTGGGACAGCGACGAGCAGCCCTGTACGTGCCCCTGCTGCTCGCCAGGGAGTAATCGGGCAGGGAAGGCGGGCGGAGTGAGAAGAGCTTATCCCGAGCACTCTGGCTGCCCGCACCCCACGGGATTACAATAATTCATTCATTCATTACAATAATTCATAATTCATTGAATGAACGATTCATTCGATCATATTTATTGAGCGCTTACTGTGTGCCGAGCACTGTACTAAGCGCTTGGTAATAATAATAAGAATAATGGCATTTATTAAGCGCTTACTATGTGCAAAGCACTGTTCTAAGCACTGGGGAGGTTACAAGGTGATCAGGTTGTCCCACGGGGGGGCTGACAGTCTTAATCCCCATTTTACAGATGAGGGAATCGAGGCCCGGAGAAATGAAGTGACTTGCCCAAAGTCACCCAGCTGACAGTTGGCGGAGGTGGGATTTGAACCCATGCCCTCTGACTCCAAAGCCCGGGCTCTTTCCACTGAGCCACGCTGCTTCTCTAAGCAGCTTCTCTAATAGCTCCGAGGCCCGTCGCTGCGTTGCTTGGGTCCACACTCCGGGAGGCTGGGGTCGCTCCTGTCCTCCTCCACCCCGTTAGGCCCATCCCGCCCCGAGATCAATCAATCAATCGTATTTATTGAGCGCTTACTGTGTGCAGAGCACTGTACTAAGCGCTTGGGAAGTACAAGTTGGCAACATATAGAGACAGCCCCTACCCAACAGTGGGCTCCCAGTCTAGCGGCCGAGCAGGGAGGAGAGGGAGAGAGAGACGGTTGAGAGTCGGGCGGGATGGCGAACCGAGCTCTCCAACTCCCGGCCCCAGAGCCCCGGTGCATTCCTCGCCTCCCCACTCCCTCCCCCCGATCTATTTATTTTATTTTCCTAATATGTTTTGTTTTCCGTCTCCCCCTTCTAGACTGTGAGCCCGCTGTTGGGTAGGGACCGTGTCTATCTGTTGCCAACTTGGATTTCCCAAGCGCTTAGTCCAGTGCTCTGCACACTCAATTGATTGATTGATTGATCCCGCACCTTTGTGCCCTCCTCCGTCGGGCACCTGGGCGCCCGGTTTACCTGGTTTCGCTCACCTGAGAGCCGAGCCGAGCCGAGCCGAGCCGAGCCGAGCCGAGCCGCTGGTGTCACGTTGCGGAGCCGCCTGAGCACTGAGCTGGCCCGGCCCGGTCTAGCCCTAGCCCAACCCAGCCCTGCCTCGCCCGAGGGATTAGCCCCGGCCACGTGGTTTCGGTCCAGGCAACCCCTTCTCCTCCACCTCCCATCCCGAGCTGGATCCCCTGTTCTCCCACAGGTCCATGCATCCATTCAATCGTATTTAGTGAGCGCTCACTGTGTGCAGAGCACTGGACTAAGCGCTTGGGAAGAACAAATTGGCAACATAGAGAGACGGTCCCTACCCAACAGCCGGCTCCCGGTCTATAAATAGCATTTATAAAGCGCTTACTATGTGCAAAGCGCTGTTCTAAGCGCTGGGGAGGTTACAGGGTGAACAGGTTGTCCCCACGTGGGGCTCACAGCCTTCATCCCCGTTTTACAGATGAGGTCTCTGAGGCCCAGGGAAGTGAAGTGACACCTGCCCAAAGTCACACAGCTGACAGGTGGTGGAGCCGGGATTACAGAAGCAGCGTGGCTCAGTGGAAAGAGCACGGGCTTTGGAGTCAGAGGTCGTGGGTTCGAATCCCGGCTCCACCACAAGTCTGCTGTGTGACCTTGGGCAAGTCACTTAACTTCTCTGAGCCTCAGTTCCCTCATCTGTAAAAATGGGGATGAAGACTGTGAGCCCCACGTGGGACAACTTGATCACATTGTATCCCCCCAGTGCTTAGAACAGTGCTTTGCACATAGTAAGCGCTTAACAAATGCTATTATTATTATTATTATTATTATTATTATTATTATTATTATTTGAACCCATGACCTCTGACTCCAAAGCCCGGGCTCTTTCCACTGAGCCACGCTGCTTCCACTGGTGATGTCACCAGGGCTCTGAAGAGTAGTGGCAGGAAGTTCCCGGATGTTCACTCAATTCAATCGTATTTTTTGAGCGCTTACCGTGTGCAGAGCACTGTACTAAAGGGCAGGCAGTTCCCTGCAGATGGGAGCGTGCGAGTTAGACGGCAGACTCCGTACTCTGCCCCCTCCCCTTCAACGTTCATTCCTGGGCAGCCATGAGCCTGGGGAAAAGAGGGTAGGGGCAGAGTGACGCAGCAGATTGCTGAGAGAGTGAAAGAGTCATAACAACAACAACAGCAAGAATGATAAAATAATAACAACATTTGTTAAGTGCGTACTATGTGCCAAGAACTATACTAAGCCTTGGGGAAAATACAATCTAATCTGATTGGTCACAGTCCCCGTCCCACAGGGGGCTCACGGTTTAAGTGGGAAGGAGAACTGGTATCTTTCCTCCAGTTTTACAGATGAGGGAACTGAGGCTGAGAAAAGTCAAGGTCACATAACAGGAAGGGGGCGAAGCCGGGACTATTAGGACCCACGTTTCCTAACTCATTCATTCATTCATTCAATCGTATTTATTGAGCGCTTACTGTGTGCAGAGCACTGTACTAAGTGCTTGGGAAGTATAAGTCGGCAACATATAGAAACGGTCCCTACCCAACAGTGGGCTCACTCCCACCCAGGACCATGCTCTGAGGAGCTGCCTGCCTGAATCTGCCACATGGCTGCTGTGTGACCTTGGGTAAGTCACTTCACTTCTCTGGGCCTCAGTTCCCTCCTTTGTAAAATGGGGATGAAGAGTGTGAGCCCCATGTGGGACAGGGATTGTGTCCAACCTGATTAACTTGTGTCTACCCCAACACTTAGAACAGTGCTTGGCTCATAGTAAGCACATAAGTACCATTATTGTTATTATTATTACTATTATTATCTTCAGGGGTCCCCTGACCTGCTCCCCACCTTGGGGTTATTACACCCTATGCTCTGAGTGGGGTGTGCAAAGAGAGCCAGGGCCTGAGAGGTTAAATGGAAAACTTGGCTGTTCATTTCATCCCCTTTAATCCAACCTGAGCCCTCCTCTCTAGAACCTGCCAGCGCAGGCCTGGGAATCAGACGATCTGGATTCTAATCCCGGCTCCACTACTTGCCGGCTGCGTGACCTTGGCCAAGTCACTTCACTTCTTTGTGCATCAGTTTCTTCAACTATAAAATGGGGATTCAATACCTGTTCTCCCTCCTACTTAGACTGTGAGCCCCATGTGGGACAGGGACTGTGTCCAACCTGATTATCTTGTATCTACCCCAGGGCTTGGTACAATACTTGACACACAGTAAACTCTGAACAAATGCCACTATTCTTCTTATTCTTATTACTATGATGATTAGCCAGGCCAGCTACCCCCGCAAACAAGTTGCTACAGGGAGATGGGATCCAATAGGTACATCCATTACTAGCCAAGCAAAGCAGGAACAGCTCTCTCCATATTTCCTGAAAGGGATTGGAATCAGTGGCCTGCTGAAGGTGGCAGCTTGCCACTGCCCTGGCTGCATGTGTTAAAATCACCCTCTGACACTACTCTTCTCAGAACCAAAGCCCTACTGAGAGGTCACCTCCTCTAGGAGGCCTTCCCAGACTGAGCCCCCTCCTTCCTCTCACCCTCCTCCCCCTCCCCATCCTCCCGCCTTACCTCCTTCCCCTCCCCACAGCACCTGTATATACGTTTGTACATATTTATTACTCTATTTGTTTATTTATTTATTTTACCTGTACATATCTATTCTATTTATTTTATTTTGTTAATATGTTTGGTTTTGTTCTCTGTCTCCCCCTTTTAGACTGTGAGCCCACTGTTGGGTAGGGACTGTCTCTATATGTTGCCAATTTGCACTTCCCAAGCGCTTAGTACAGTGCTCTGCACATAGTAAGCGCTCAATAAATACGATTGATGATGATGATTTATTACTCTATTTCACTTGGACATATTTACTATTCTATTTATTTTATTTTGTTAATATGTTTTGTTGTCTGTCTCCCCCTTCTAGACTGTGAGCCCGCTGTTGGGTAGGGACTGTCTCTATATGTTGCCAACTTGTACTTCCCAAGCGCTTAGTACAGTGCTCTGCACACAGTAAGCACTCAATAAATATGATTGAATGAATGAATGAATGAACCAGGGTTCCCAAGGTAGGTTGGGATTGCTATCAAAGATGCCTAAATGCCCAAATAATGTGATCGTGTGAAGCCCAATTCTGTTCTGGGGATGATGCTGTTCTGAGAGGAGGATGGATAAAGAGCTAAATAGACTGCTGCTGGTGGGGCAGGGGCCTGCTCAGTGCTTTCCCAAAGCGGGATCCAAAGAAGGTCAGAGTAAAGCTCTCTGGTGACTACTGGGTAGAGAGGTTGACCAGGAGATCATCCCAAGAGAAAGCTTGATCCTTCCCACCCCAAGGAACACATGAAGGAAATCCCTACCCTTCGACCCACCCCTGCCATTCAAGACACTCCTGGGGTTATTTTTATTCCAGAAGTGGCAACAGCAGAGGTAATATAAGGTAAGGTTTTAAGATTAACTCCTTCACATTAATAATAATTGTGGTACTTGTTAAGTTCTTACTATGGGCCAAGCACTGTACTAAGCACTTGGATGGATACAAAATAATCAGCATGGACATAGTCCCTGTCCCACATTGGGCTTACAGTCTAAGAAGGAGGGAAAGCAGGGATTGAATCCTTATAATAATAATAATAAAATAATAATAATAATAATAACATTTGTTAAGTGCTTACTATGTGCCAGGCACTGTACTAAACACTGGAGGAGGTATAATAATGATGATGATGGTATTTGTTAAGTGTTTACTATGTGCCAAGAACTGTGTGTTCTAAGCACTGTTCTAATATACAAAGGGATTGGGTTAGACAAGTCCCTGTCCTACATGGGGCTCACAGTCTTCATCCGCATTTTACGGCAGAGAGAAGCAAGGCACAGAGAAGTGAAGTGACTTGCCCAAGGTCACACAGCAAACATGTAGCAAAGCTAAGGTTAGAACCCAGGTCCTTCTGATCCCCAGGCCTGGGCTCTATCCATTAGGCCAAGGCACCAAGAAATGAAGCGATTTGCCCAAGGTCACAAATGAGGCCATGCACTACTTTCACTGAGTTGTGAGTCCACCAACTCAATCAATACAATCAATTGATTGATATAGATTTAGTACCTACGTTACGTATAACAAATCTCCTGAATTTGTAGAGCAAGTTTTTCAAAGTATTTTCATAACAATTATCTCATTTGATTCTCACAACATCACTTTGAGTTAGGGAGAAGAAGCTATTGTTATTCCCATTTTACAGGTGAGAAAACCGAGGGACAGGGTAGGTAAAGGCTTTCCCCAACATCACACAGCAAGCCTGTGACAGAACGGGAACTAGAGACCAGGAGTCCTGACTCCCAAGCCCCTGCTCTTTTCCGCTTAGCCGCCCTGCCACTCTGAGCACTATTTTAGATGTTTGGGGGAATTACAAAGGAAGTCAAGGAATCTACCTTTGAGAAGTTTGCAGTCTGGGGTCTGTGGGAAGGGAGAGAGGGGGTGGCATATGGGGAGACAATACAAAGCCCCCACATCCTCCCAAAAACCCTCATAAAACCATGAAGAAGCAGTGTGTCCTAGTGGATAGAGCACGGGCCTAGGAGGGAGAAGGCCCTGGGTTCTAAGAAGTTTTAATCTCGGCTCCGCCACTTGTCTGCTATGTGACCTTGGGCAAGTCGCAACTTCTCTGTGCCTGTTACCTCATCTGTAAAATAGGGATTAAGACTGTGAGCCCCATTTGGGACAGACACTGTATCCAACCTGATTATAGTCTATCTACCCCAGAGCTTAGTAAAGTGCGTAGCACATAGTCAGTGCTTAACAAATGCCATAAAAAAACTGGATAAAACGGTGCGAGTTCCAGAGACAAAAACCATAAGGATATATAAGTGCCAGGATAGTGAAAAGTTGACGTGGGCACATGCTGGGTAGCAGTGGTGCATAGCCTGGGTGTGCCAGGAATGTACCGTCAGACCAACACTGTTCTAAGATTCCATTCCCACACCCTATTCTCCAAATACGGGTCATTTGATAGTGGCACCGTTCTGAAAGGGCTCGGATTTGTCTGCAAGAGGCACTGGGAAGGTTGTTCTCAGTCTATACAAAGCGCTGTGCTGAGCACCTGAGAGAGTACAATAGAGTTAGTAGCTATGATCCCTGCCCTCAAGGAGCTTACAGTCTCCGGGGGGAGACAGCCACTGAAAGTGGTTACAGGTAGGGGAAACAACCGAGTATAAGGACATGTACGTATGGGCTATGGGGTGGGGTGAGGTGAGCACCGAAGTGCTGCAGGGTTACAGACTCAAGCGTATAGGTGGTTTAGTAGGGAGGGAAAATTCAGTAGGAAGATGAGAGATTGGGAGTGCGGCTGAAGCAGCCCGTGGCGTGACACACAATCCCCAGCTGTACCCGCCTGAGCCGGCGTCGGTTGAGCTGCATTTGATCCCGTCCCAGGCTCAGCGGTCCAGATTCCGCAGCGATGCGGACCGGAATGTGCTTTCTCTGACCTGCTGACTGGAGGTTTTTGTTTGTGCAGCTCACTGGCTTTAGATTGGTTTTGGAGGTTCCCAGTGTTCTATATTAAAAAAGAAATACCGTATTGCTAAACTTTTGGACTAAGGTTTGCTCATTTTGGGTAGATGGACTCTTCGCAGCCTGGGTATTGCAGGGGTGGGCCACTTATCCCTTTGGATAACTCTCTGGGTGGCTGACAGCAAAGAGTGGTGGTTGGGGGTGGGGAAGGGATGTTTAGCCTATGGGCACACTCAATAAACCCCAAATATTCCAATCTTCCTGGAGTTGAGGCATGCTAGGAGGCTGCTGAGTGTATCCACAGCCAGGTCAGAGCTACCGAAGGCCGAAGCAGCTCTCTTGGAGCCAGGCAAGGCAGATCATCATCATCATCATCAATCGTATTTATTGAGTGCTTACTATGTGCAGAGCACTGTACTAAGCGCTTGGGAAGTACAAATTGGCAACATATAGAGACAGTCCCTACCCAACAGTGGGCTCACAGTCTAAAAGGGGGAGACAGAGAACAAAACTAAACATACTAACAAAATAAAATAAATAGAATAGATATGTACAAATAAAATAAATAAATAAATAGAGTAATAAATATGTACAAACATATATACATATATACAGGTGCTGTGGGGAAGGGAAGGAGGTAAGATGGGGGGGATGGAGAGGGGGACGAGGGGGAGAGGAAGGAAGGGGCTCAGTCTGGGAAGGCCCACAGGCTATATTCTGCTCATCCCTGTAGTAGTCAGAACATCAATACCTACCTCTGGGCAGCCACAGAGAGGAGACTCTGAACAAAAATATTAGGCTGACTAAAGCTCAGAGGCCAAATCCCAAACACCGACAGGCCCTGAAGGCAGCAGCCTTAATTCTCTAATCAGGACAAGTCCACTCCCTGATTCAGGTCTGCCGTGGCATTTTTACTGTCACCTTGCCATCAGGTTGAGGCTCTGTGTTCCGGACCCTTGTCGTCGGGTGAAGGGATAGGTTTTCAACTATCATCTCTACCTGGATGATTCCCACATCCTCTCTCCTTCTCTGCAGTTTCCCATTTCCTCCTGCCTTCAGGATATCTCTATTTGGCTGTCCCACTGACATCTCAAACTTCACTTAGTACAGTGCTCTGCACACATTAAATGCTCAATAAATATGACTGAATGAATGAATGAAATTTAACCTGTCCAAAATGAAACAACCAGTCCAAAACAGAATGCTTCATCTTCCCACCCAAACTCTGTCCTTCCCCTGAATTTCCTGACCCCTTAGACAGCACCATCATCCTCCCTCTCTCATGAGCCCATGACTTTGGCATTATCCTCGACTCATTCTCATTCAACCCACATATTCAGTCTGTCACCAAACCCTGTCTGTTCTACCTTAACAATATCTCTAGAATCAGTCCATTCATCGCCATTCAAACTGCTATTATGTCAATCCATGTTGATACTGCATCAGAGCAACCTTGCTGACCTCCCTGCCTCTCTCCACTCCAGTCCATACTTCACTCTACTGCCCAGATTGCTTTTTCTAAAAGTAATTCGGCCCATGTCTCTCCACTCCTCAAGAACCTCCAGTGGTTGCTCATCCACCTCCGCACCAAACAGAAACAGAAACTCCTTATCATTGGTTTTAAGGCATTCAATCAGCTCTCCCCCTCCTATCTTACCTCATTGATCTGCTACAACCTAGACCGCACGCTTCACTCGGCCAATGTCAGCCTACTCACTGCATCTTGATCTTGCCCATCTTGCCACTGAGCTCTTTCATTCATTATTTTATTCAATTGTATTTATTGAGCTCTTACTGTAAGCAGAGCACTGTACTAAGCGCTTGGGAAATACAATTTAGCAACAGAGACAATCCCTGCCCATAATGGGCTCACAGTCTAGAAGGGGGAGACGGACATCAGAACAAGTCAACAGGCCTCAGTAGCATTATTATAAATAAAAAGAATTATAGATGTATACACACCATTAATAAAAAATAAATATAATTATAATTATATATATGTACATATATACACAAGTGCTGGGGGGCAGGGAGGGGGGTAGAGCAAAGGGAGCGAGTCAGAGCGATGGGGAGGCGAGAGAGAGCAGACGATAAGTGGGGGCCTTGCTCACATCCTCCCTCTGGCCTGGAAGTCCCTCTCCTTCCATATGTGACAGATCACCACTCTCCCACCTTCCAAGCCTTATTAAAATCACATCTCCTACAAGAGGCCTTCCCTGACTAAGATCTCATTTCCTCTACTCCCTCTCCCTTCTGTGTCACCTGTGCACTTGGATCTGCACTTGATATTCACTCCCTCCTCAGCCCCAAAACGCTTAAGTACATATCCGTAATTTATTTTAATGTCATTCTCCCCCTCTAGATTGTAAGCTCCTTGTGAGCAGGGAATGTGTCTGCCAACTCTGTTGTATTCTCCCAAGCACTTAGAACAGTGTTTTGCACCTGGTAAACATTCAATAAGTATCACTGATTGATTGATTGATTGCCAGATGAGGGTGTTTTAGGACAGAGGGAGAACTTGGGCCAGAAGTCAGTAGCCAGACAGATGAGAACGAGGTATAGTGAGTAGATTGGCATTAGATGAGCAAAATGTGCAGGCTGGGTTGTAGTAGGAGATCAGTAAGGTAAGATCATCATCATCATAATAATGGTTTTTGTTACGTGCTTACTTTGTGCCAAGTACAGTACTAAGTACTAGGGTAGATACAAGATAATCAAGTCCCTCATGGGGCTCACAATCTAAATGGGAGGGAGAACACGCATTGAATCCCCATTTTGCAGATGAAGGAACTGAGGCATAGAGATTTAGTAACTTACCCAAGCTCATACAGCAGACAAGTGGTGGAGCAGGGATTAGAACCCAGGGAGGAGAGGGAAAGTTGATTGAGTGCCTTAAAGCCAATTATAAGGAGTTTCTGTTTGATGAGGAGAAAGATGGGAATGTTTCCCCACTCCTCAAGAAACTCCAGCGGTTGCCCATCCACCTCCACATCAAACAAAAACTCCTCACCAATCACCTTACTTCCTCCTACTCCTCCTCACTACTCTCCTACTACAACCCAGCCAGCACACTTCACTCCTGTAATGCTAACTTTCTCTCTCTACCTTGATTTCATCTATCTCACTGCTGACCCCTCATCTACGTCCTCCTTCTGGCCTGGAACACTCCTCCCCACCCCCACCGCCCCCAAGCCTTACTGAAGGCACCTCTCCTCCTAGAGGCCTTCCCTGACTAAACCCCCCTTCCCTCTTCTCCTACTCCCTTCTGCGTAGCCCTGACTTGCTCCCTCTATTCATCCCCCCCATCCAGCCCCACAGCACTTATGTACATATCTGTAATTTATTTATGTTAATGTCTGTCTCCCCCTCTAGACTGTAAACTCGTTGTGTGCAGGGAATGTATCTGCTTATTGTTATACTGTAGTCTCCCAAGCACTTAGTACAGTACTTTGCACACAGTAAGTGCTCAACACATATGATTGATTAAGGAGATGACAATTTAGACAGGGAAGGTTTTCGGGAGGAGATATGATTTCATTAAGACTTTGAAGATGAGAAGAGTGCCTACCCCCAGCACTTAGCAAATAGTAAGTGTTGAGCAAATAGCAGAATAGTTATTATGAGTTTCCCAGATAATTGAATTTTTTTTTAAAAGAAACAAACACTGGGAAGCATCAGTTCCACCCTCCAGGCCTCAAGGGAGATGCTAACAGGGCTAGAACCCCAAGATAGGATTGATCCTCAAGGACTCGAGGGATGGAGACAAATTTGGAGATTGAGGAGAATAGCTTGGAAGAGGAGAGAGGGAGCTAAATCTGTGCTGGGAATGACTCAGGAACTCAAGAGGCTGTGATAACAGTGCAGATATGTGAAGTGTGACCTGCCAAGGAATGGGAGGAATGGCTAAGCTTGAACAAGGGGAGAGATAAAGAAGAGGATTTCTTTGAGCACTACTCCCAAGCTGCCCAGAACTCAAAATATATAACTTGGGGTTCCCTGAGGGGCCCTCAGCCTTGCTGTCAGGAAGTGGGAAGCTGGAGTAATTTTCCTAAGAACTGGGATCTCCCAGCACTTCAGATCGGCTGTTCATCACCAACTGCAGTTGGTCCTGGGCAGCAAAACACTTAGACATGACCCAGACCTGGCCAGCCTCTCCCTTCCTTCAGAAGGTTGCCAAAAGCCCACCTCCTCCATGAAGGCTTCCCAGATTCATTCTAGTCTTGGCAACCACTCCAAGAATCCCCTAGAATGTATGAACATCTCTGTGTAATTTATTCTAATCTAATGTTTCGCTGTTGCTGTTCAGTACCTTTTTAGGTTTTTATACTTCTTTTACCTGCATTTCAGATTTCCTTTTATGTTTGCCCAGTTCCCCAGCTGTCCTGGTCCCTGAGGTGTGTGTGTGGGGATGGGGGGTAGAGGTGGGGAATTAAGAAGAGAGATCAGTACACTTCCACCCTTGCATTCTCTGGCCTTTCTCGGGCAGCTCCAAAGGGGCCGGAGCCAGCAGCAGAAGCCGGAGGGCAGTGGCCGGAGGAGCGGCAGCGGTAAGGCAAACAGGGAACAGGGGACCAGCCCTGCCACTACAGTGTTCAGGAGAATCTCCATGGAGGGAGGACATGAAAGGGAAGGGGATCCACAGCTAGTCAGGGTCCCAGGAGGCCTTGCCTTCAGTTGCCCTGCACCGCAGGCCCTTTCTTGGGCTGAGAGAACTGTTTGCCTCTGAGGGATGAAGGGTACCCAAGGCTACCTCCCACTCCCTCCCCCACCCTCAACTCAACAGGGGCAATGACAAGCTGATTTCCCCAGCTGAACCTGGCCCAGCCACTCAGGGCTAAGGTCCAGATAATACGGCAGGTCCAACCTAGCAGTACCCAGCCCAAAGGAGCTTGGATGCAAAGAGATTTGCTGAGTTAAATGGAGGCTGCATCAGGACAGCAGGACTTGGGACTTTAGAACATTCAGGGAGAGAAAAGCTTTGTGCTGTGGCCTCTGAGTTGTTGGTTAGTTTCCAGAGGCTTACGGTGGCTAATCTCCCAGGGCATTGTGCTTGCAGAAAAGAGAGAAAAGAGTCAGAGGTAGGGGGGGTGGGGGTAGGGGGGTGGGGGGGTGGAGGACAAAGGCTAGGATTGAGACAAGAGAAAGCTTAGGGCATTTTCATTTTCCCATTACTGCCTAAGCCCTGTTTGGCCCCAAAGCCCCCAGGTTTTCCTGCCTCAGCATGGCCATGCCTGTTGTGGATTCTGGAACACGATGCCTCGGGGTTGAGAGTCTCTCTGTTGGCTCAATTTAGAGGTGGATATCAACAAACTTAAGAATCAACAGGGCCAGGAAAAAGGCAAGGGAGGGAAGGAAGATGACTTTTGGAGGCCCAAAAGTTGCTCTCCCAATCTTAGATGCTGACTGATTTCTGGAGTGCCTCTCCACTGGGTATCTAACAACAACAACAATAAATAATTACAATAATAACGTTTGTTCAACACTGGATACAGTGCAGACGGATCACCGTTCCTGTGCCAAGCAGGGCTCCGTCTAAGGGGGAAGGAGAACAAGCAGTGAATCCCCAGTTTCCAGATGAGGAAATTGAGGTACAAAGAGGTTAAGTGCCTTGCCTAAGGTCACCCAGCAGGCAAGTGGCAGAGCTGGCATTCCAACCCAGGTCTCCTGGCCCCCACACCTGGGTCCTTTCCACTAGGCTACGTTAGGTCATGACTAGATATGATTCGTCAAGTATATCTCTGAAGAGTATCACATCCTCATGTCCTCAAGGATCGTATGAATCCTTGCTCTCCTCCTTCATGCCAACCTGCGGTTCTTCTGGCAGATTGACAGTGGCCTGCTCATGGCTCCTAATCCTGTGGCTTAGGCCTTCACTCGGGGGCTAAGTGACCCCATTTCTCTCCCTATTCTTGGCCGGTCTTGACGCCATCTTCCTCTCTGACCTGCTGAGGCCTCGCCCAACAAGCTCGCCTGGTCGGCCTAACCTCACCCTGCCAGTTCTCTGTAAACCCCCAGGGCTCTGGCGAGGGACAGCACGGGCTTTAAGCGCCATCCAGTGGCTTCAAAACTCCTGACATTGCCTGCCACTCAATCTGCTTCTTGGGCCTCCGCGATGTTGTCCGGGTCTCCCCCTCAACTCACTGGACTGCTACCCCTTCCCCCTCCTCAGGAAACACCTGGGATTTTTCATTCACTCTCAAGGCCCACCGCTGAGCCCGCACGGGCTCCCCACATGGCGTCTTTTACCACTCCCGCTCATCAGGGCCATTTTCCTTCCTGACGCACTCGAATCGCCCTCTTGTCTTGCCCATCCCAGACCGTGGCCCTAACTTCTCCCACATCCAGTCAGAGCTGAGCCCACTGTTGGGTAGGGACTGTCTCTCTATGTTGCCAACTTGGACTTCCCGAGCGCTTAGTACAGTGCTCTGCACACGGTAAGCGCTCAATAAATACGATTGATTGATTCCTCACCACAGGGATGCTTCTCGTATCCTCGAACGCAAGCCCCCGGCTCACGTGGGACAACCTGATTACCGGGTATCCCCCCAGCGCTTAGAACAGTGCTTTGCACATAGTAAGCGCTTAATAAATGCCATCATTATTATTATTATTAGCCCGCTGGGATCACCACTACCTCGGAGAGAAGGGAAGATGAGCTTCAGAGGGAAGAAGTTGCTCTCCCCAGTCTTTTAGACTGTGAGCCCACTGTTGGGTAGGGATTGTCTCTATATGTTGCCAACTTGTACTTCCCCAGTGCTTAGAACAGTGCTTTGCACATAGTAAGCACTTAATAAATGCCATCATTATTATTATTATTAGCCCGTTGGGATCACCACTGCCTCGGCGAGAAGGGAAGATGAGCTTCAGAGGGAAGAAGTTGCTCTTGCCAGTCTTTTAGACTGTGAGCCCACTGTTGGGTAGGGACTGTCTCTATATGTTGCCAACTGTACTTCCCCAGTGCTTAGAACAGTGCTTTGCACATAGTAAGCGCTTAATAAATGCCATCATTATTATTATATACCTGTGAGAAAAAGGCAGGAGAGGGAGGCCAAAGGGGAGAACATTAAAACAGAGGGAGAAGGGGGTGGCATCATGTGGAGAGAGATTGGGGACGAAACAGGCAGGCCAGGCAGACCCACAGAGAAAGAGAAACAGGGAATCAGAAACGGAAAGACAGAGACAGAGGTGGAGAAGATGGTCCAGTCTCTAGCATCATTTTCATATCCAGCCCTTGTCCAGTAATCTCTCACTCTCTTTTCTGATCAGCTGTACCAGTAATGATGCAAGTCCCTGTCAATCAATCGATCGTATTTATTGAGCGCTTATTATGCGCAGAGCACTGTACTAAACATTTGGGAGAGTAGAATACAACAGAATTAGCAGACAGGTGTTTCTCTTCCAGGCCTGGGAGGTGGAGCCTGGGGTTAGGGCAGGACAGGGGTGAGGCAGGGCCTTGGGAAAGGAAAGCTTGGAGGTGGTTGGAGGAGGTACATGCAGCTTTTTCCTCCTCTAATGAAGTGGGCCAGAACCTCCCCGCCCTCATTTCAGATTGTGAGCCTCCTGTGGGCCAGGAGTCACGTCCAGCCCGGGCTTTGGAGTCAGAGGTCTTGGGTTCGAATCCCAGCTCCACCACATGTCTGCTGTGTGACCTTGGGCAAGTCACTTAACTTCTCTGAGCCTCAGTTACCTCATCTGTAAATTGGGGATTGACTGTGAGCCCCACGTGGGACAACCTGATCACGTTGTATCCCCCCAGTGCTTAGAACAGTGCTTTGCACATAGTAAGCACTTAACAAATGCCATTATTATTATTATTATTATTATCCCCCGTTTAGTGCTCAACAAATGTCATAAGTAATAATAATGATGATGAAGCCCTTCACTGAGCCTCAAAGGTCCTGAGGAGAAACTGAGGCAAAGCAGCCAGTGAATCCAAAATCTCAGTGCAGGAGCTGCATCAGATGGGAGATAGGCCCTGGCAGGCCTCCCTCCCCGGCCCCACCCAAGTGAGGGAAAAGCTAGTTAGAGAGGATCAGACCTCTATGGAATAAACTCTCCTCTCTCTTGGGATCAGTCTACAGCAAAGTCTGACAGGATAGTAAGTAGAATTCCAGGAGATGAGTGCTATCTCTTAAGCATCAGGCCAGTCTAGAGGACTCTACACCTTCATCTTACTTGAGACAACTAAAAGGTTCTGATTTTTTACAACCAAATCCTAAAGTCTAACTGGACTGGAAAGGGGCTGAGGGGGAGGGATGGGGATGGCTCACTCCCTGGAGGTGGGGCGTGAGCATATGTAGGATAGATAGTCCTACATATCTATTAGAGAAGATAGTCCTACATATCTATATCATTAGATATAAATACGATTGATTAGAGAAGCAGCGTGACTCAGTGGAAAGAGCCCGGGCTTGGGAGTCAGAGGTCATGGGTTCAAATCCCAGCTCTGCCAATTGTCAGCTGTGTGACTTTGGGCAAGTCACTTAACTTCTCTATGCCTCAATTACTTCATCTGTAAAATGGGGATTAAGACTGTGAGCCCCACATGGGACAACCTGATCACTCTGTATCCTCCCCAGCACTTAGAACAGTGCTTTGCACATAGTAAGTGCTTAACAAATGCCATTATTATTATTATGATAGTCCAGTTCTACCCTGGCCTCAATTCCTTGATTTTCAAACCCGAATCTCGGAGTCCAGACTTGGGTTCGGCCCTTCGCCTCCATCTCTACCCACCAAGTCTGGATCACTTTAAGAACTGTGGGTAATGGCAGGAGGAGGTATGGGCCCATCCTATTTTTTTCTTTTTTTTTTCTTTTTATAGTATTTGTTAAGCGCTTACTATGTGCCAGGTACTGTTCTAAGTGCTGGGGTAGATACAAGGTCATCAAGTTGGACACAGTACATGTCCCACATGAGGCTCACCATCTTAATCCCCATTTTACAGATGAGGTAACTGAGGCACAGATAAGTTAAGTGACTTGCCCAAGGTCATATAGCAGACAAGTGGCAGAGCTGGGACTAGAAAACCAGATCCTTCTGGCTTCCAGGCCTGTGCTCTATCCATTAGGCCATGCTGCTTATTTTCCAAAATTTAGATATCCTGCTTCGGGGTCTGCTCCAGGAGTTTAGATGGGGCACCTCTGGCCCAGAGATGACCCAGACTGGATTTCTTGGGGATGTTCTCCACCCTTGAGATTCAACCAACATCTGCAGGTATTAAGCCCCGGCCACAAACGCAGACTATCAAACAATGATTGATGAAAGAAAAAGAACAAAATCAAAAACTCCGGTCATGTGACTACCACAGAAAGCAGAGAAAGCGTCAGTATGGTAACCAAACCACCAAACCTGAGAGTGTAATCAAATGCAGCTCAACTGATGTCAATGCATGCACATATCATACCTTGCAGCTGGTCCAGCCACAGAATCTGCCCTTAGAGTGGCACCGTCCCCCATGCCATTTGTTGGCATATGAACCCTTTTTCAAGGGTTACTCTATTTAGATGACTCTTAATTGGAGAAGTGCACAGTTGTAAGAATTTTGTTGGTTTGGCAGCCCACTCCTCACAAGTTCAGAGACTTTGCCACTGATCCCCAGCCTCTCCAACCCCTTGGGAGGGTGTCTACGTACTCTCTGAGTCCCCTGCTGAGATCTATTCCTGCCCAACACCCCCACCCCCCGCCCCAGACACACCCTGTCCACCTGGCCAGGCATGTGTTGACGTTGCCAGCCATGCTGGCATAGAGTTCCCACTTCTCAGGTTCCCATCAGGCCCCCACTCTGTCTCAGTGGGATAGCCACTCTAAAGCACCTTTGTGCAGATAGTTGGAGTTCACTTTGTCTAGTTCTCTGGGGAAGCAGGAGCATCTAAGATTTCTGAGATTGGAGAGGCACGGGCATCCAGCCAGCGGCCACCTGGCCACACATGGGTTGCAGTTGCTAGCCGGGCTAGTGTAGAACTCCCACTTTCCAGGTTCCCATCAGATTGTCTCATATGACTGGCAGATGTCAATCATAGGGGAGGCAGTGCCATGTTGGGTCATAGTTCAACCCCTATTAGGGATTGGTAGATTTGTTCAGATACCCAGACACATTCGTCATCCAAACAAATGCCCTTTACGCAAATCCCACTCCCCTTGCCGCCCCGGGCGAGCGTCTGGCTAACAAGTGGCTCCAGACAAGTCTTCCCCGGGCTCCTCTTATGTGGGTATGAAGGGTGTGTTGGGGGTGGAGAAAACCTCACCCCCTCCTCTTTCCTCTAGTTAATCTCAGCCCTCTCCTTTCTCTCTGGGGCCTCACTGGTGTCAGGAGCTCTGAGTAAATAGGCTCACCATCTGACTGTCTGACTCCTCTCGGGACTAGTGGTAATGTCTCTCCGGTTGTTCAATTCATCCTGGAGAAAATTCCACGCCCCCTCATCCCCTCATCATGACATTCGACTGAATAATTAGATATATCCTCCACAGTCCCCAGCAGGTTTGAGGTGGCCTCAAACCAAATCCTTCCACTTGGCTTCTTTCGGGGACCAGGGACTCTTCCCTTTGTCTCCACACCCTCCTGCTTCACAGCATGGTCTGTCCGCCCTCTGGCTCAGGGTTTGCTGGGGAAAGAAGCTACACCAGAAGCTAAAATAGGGAAGGTCCCGGGAAAAGGGCCAGTGGTGCCGCAGTGCCAAGGAAAGCCAGGCAGCGGGACAGGACTGGGCAGGGTTGTTATGCGCTTTAAGAGTCCCAGAGCTCAGAGCCAGAACAGAGATCCAGACCTGCAGACAGGAGGAGAGACCCTCTAGGCTGGAAGGTTATAAACCAAAACAGAAAATCGCAGAGTTCCCAAAATAGGAGGTTTCTCCGCATGCAAAATGATGAGTCCATCAGTGCCTCTGGCCTGTCCAGTGACTCATCTACGCACACCCACATATCTCTGACTGCTCCTCCCTCCCCTTCCCACTCCAGCTCCTTGCTCCAGCTCCCCACCCAGCCCCGGGGATCTGGATTAAAGCATTAGCTTTCATCGCTTGGAAGCAGGAGGGGAAAGGGGTAGACTTCCGGTAAAGGCGGAGGAATGAATCCTGCTAATAATAATAATAATGGTATTTGTTAAGCGCTTACTATGTGCAAAGCACTGTTCTAAGCGCTGGGGAGGTTACAAGGTGATCAGATTGTCACACCGGGGGCTCACAGTTTTAATCCCCATTTTACAGATGAGGTAACTGAGGCACAGAGAAGTTAAGTGACTTGCCCAAAGTCACACAGCTGAGAGTTGACGGAGCCTGGATTTGAACCCATGACCTCTGATTCCAGAGCCCATGCTCTTTCCACTGAGCCATGCTGCTTCTCTAGGGAGGTCACTGAGCCATGCTGCTAGGGAGGCCGCTCCAATCCTTGAGCATCCAGGAGCCATTGTGCCCTCAGTCCAATCAATCAATCAATCGTATTTATTGAGCGCTTACTTTGTGCAGAGCACTGTACTAAGCGCTTGGGAAGTACAAGTTGGCAACATATAGAGACAGTCCCTACCCAACAATGGGCTCACAGTCTAAAAGGGGGAGACAGAACAAAACCAAACATACCAACATAATTAAATAGAATAGATATGTACAAGTAAAATAAATAGAGTAATAAATATGTACAAACATATATACATATATACAGGTGCTGTGGGGAAGGGAAGGAGGTAAGATGAGGGGGATGGAGAGGGGGACGAGGGGGAGAGGAAGGAAGGGGCTCAGTCTGGGAAGGCCTCCTGGAGGAGGTGAGCTCTCAGTAGGGCCTTGAAGGGAGGAAGAGAGCTAGCTTGGCGAATGGGCAGAGGGAGGGCATTCCAGGCCCGGGGGATGATGTGGGCCGGGGGTCGATGGCGGGACAGGCGAGAACGAGGCACGGTGAGGAGATTAGCGGCAGAGATTAGCGGCAGTCCAAGCTCCTTATGCCTCCAAAACAAGTCCCGGGGCCCTATTTGTGGGTTCCTTTTTTCTCACCCAGACAGTCAGCTCTCGGGTTATTCTGTGAGTGACACAAAGTCTCCCCCTCTGCCAAAATCACCACTGGGGCCGGGCTAGGCCAACACTTAAGTTTCCCTATCCTCTTTGGGCTGGGGGCTCCTGCACCACAGGTACCTGCTCCCCTCCTCTAGCCCTCTTATACCAAGCTTCTCCAGGCAGGGGTCCCCTCCCAGCAAGCACCCAGCCGAACACAAATTGTCAAGTGAGTCTAGCCAGTCCGATTAAGATTAGCCAGCAGGACTGGCAGAAAGTGACTTCTGGTGCCCAGCTTAGTTGTTCTAGGAGACCTGAGTGCCCACTCTTCTCCTGACTTTCTATGCCCCCTGGGGCCCAGTATGCTCCTGCCTCATCTGGCCCTGGCCACAGGGCAACAAAGAGCAAGATGGACTGACCTGTACCTGCAGAGTCTGGCTGCAGGGGAATGGTGAGAACACTGGACTGCCCTAGGAATGAATGGCCACTGTCTTTCACCCTCCCAGCAGCTGCTCCGCCAAGGACAGTCACAATGGACGCTTTGTTCCTTGGAGGGCAATCTCACTCTTCCCGCAGCTGCTTCCTCTGGACAAAGGAACTCTGGGGCGTGTGCTCCTGTCTGGCCTCCTTCTTGACCATTCTGCCGCCTCTGACACAACGTGGGGGAGTCAGGAGATCTGGGGCCTAGCTACACCTCTCATTGGCCTGCTGCGTGACCTTGGGCATGCCACTTAACCTCTCTGTGCCTCAGTTTCCTCATCTGTAAAATGGGGATAAAAGATCCCTGCTGTCCTTACCACTTAGAAGGCGAGTCCCGTGTGGGTCAGAGGCTGTCTGATTTAATTAGCTTGTATCCAGTGCCTGGCACATAGTGAGTGCTAAATAAATACCACAGCTAACTCACATTTGGAAACAGTTTTCTCACATGTGCAAATCAACTAAGACAAAACTAAAATAAGTGAGGGTCACCTATTGCACTCAATTTTTAACACTAAATTCAGTTCAGATTGGCCATGGGATATCAAATTGATATCAATTCATTAATTTCATCCCATCCTGGCTAGACTGGGACAAGCCATCACTTTTTTAATGGTATATGTTAAGTGCTTACTATGTTTCAGGCTTCTTCTTCATTTTTCCAGTCACAAAAAGAGGCACTACCTAATAATAATAATTACAGTATTTGTTAAGTGCTTTCTCTGTGCCAAAAACTGCACTAAATGCTGGGATAGGCAGATTGAACAGAGTCCTTGTCCCACTTTGGACTCAAGTCTAAGGGGGAGGAAGGACAGCTACTGAATCCCCATTTTACAGCTGAGGAAACCGAGGCTAAGAGAAATGAAATGACTTGCTCGAGGATACACAGCAGACAAATGGTGGAGCAGGGATTAGAACCCAGATCCTGGGTCCCACACCCGTGCTCTTTCCACTAGGTCATGCTGCTTCCCATCTTGCCTGTCTCTCTCTTCCCTGACCTCCTCTTCTCCCAACCGAGTTGCAGTTAAGTTTTATGAGGTTTTCTTTTCTGTCCCTTATATCTACTCCCCTTCCCTAAGCACTAAGTCCAGTACTCTAAACACAGTAAGCACTCAATAAATACCACTGAATGATTGATTGATCTCAACAGACATATTTGTTTATCTTGTCATATCAGCTCCTAGAGGAGCAAGGACAATCACATCCTCTGTTTGGTACGGTGCCTAGTACACTAAATCTGAACCAGTAGATTCAAGAGCCAAAGGATGGAGACCAAGGGGTCTGCAAACAGGGGTTCTATGCAGACTAGAAGCCGGTAAGTGACTAATAAGGGTAAGCAATCAATCATTGGAAATGATTGAGCGCACTTTGTGCAAAGCACTGTACTAAGCACTTGGGAGAGTACAATACAGGTGGTAGCCCAATCGCAGCTCCCAAGGAGCTTACAGTCTAAGAGAGGAGTTAGCACCTAATAAACAGTTCAACATCCCCGACTGTCTGGGACACTTTCCCAGAAGATGAAATTTTCTTACGAAAAACAGGGCTGATTAAAAGTCTATGTGATTTTTTTAATGGTATTTGTTAAGCACTTACTATGTGCCAGGCACTATGTGCCAGTAAGTGCTGGGGTAGATACAAGCTAATCAGATTGGACACAATCCATATCTCACATGAGGCTCACAGTCTTAATCCCCATTTTACAGATGAGGTAACCGAGGCACAGAGAAGTTAAGTGATTTACCCAAAGTCACAGAGCAGGCAAGTGGTGGAGCTGGGATTAGAACCCAGGTCCTTTGACTTCCCCAGGCCCACGTTCTTTCCCCTAAGCCACACTGCTTCTCCTGTGATTGATCATCTACATTAAACACAACTGGCAGTTGCCACAGGACTCACCTGGGAGAGCATGGGAAGACCGAGTTAGCGTTGTTTCCTCCGAGAAAATCATCAGGCCATTGGTGGCAGTCCCTGCGATCCATTGCTCCTGGGACCAGCACCTGTTTTCTTGCTTCATAACTCCCATGGGGACCCTAGCTGCTTTCTCTTGGCTTCTGGGAGTTGAATAGAACCTATGCCAAAATGGAGCTTGCAAGAAACCAAATTATTATTATTACTCTTATTGTTACTTTTTTTTTTTTGTTAAGCGCTTACTATGTTCCAAGCACTGGAGTAGATGAAGTAGATAGTAGATCGAGTAGCAGAATGGCCTAGTGGATAGAGCACGTGCCTGGGAGTCAGAAGGTCATGGGTTTTAATCTCAGCTCTGCTACTTGTCTGCTGTGTGACCCTGGGCAAGTCACTTCACTTCTCTGTGCCTCAGTTACCTCATCTGTAAAATGGGGGTTGAGACTGTGAGCCCCACATGGGACAGGGACTGTGTCCGGTTCGATTTGCTTGTGTCCACCCCAGCGCTTAGCACAGTGCCCAGCACATAGTAAGCACTTAACAAATACCACGATTATTATTATTAATAATAACGATGGCATTTATTAAGCGCTTACTATGTGCAAAGCACTGTTCTAAGTGCTGGGGAGGTCACAAGGTGATCAGGTTGTCCCACGTGGGGCTCACAGTCTTCATCCCCATTTTACAGATGAGGTAACTGAGGCCCAGAGAAGTTAAGTGACTTGCCCAACGTCACACAGCTGACAAGTGGTAGAGTCGGGATTCGAACCCATGACCTCTGACTCCAAAGCCCGGGCTCTTTCCACTGAGCCACGCTGCTTCTACAATACTACAATACGATCAGATTGGACACAGTCCCTGCCCCATATGGGGCTCACAGTCTGAGAGGGAGAGAGAACAGGTATTTAGTTCCCATTTTAGAAATGAGGATCACTCAACTGATCAATCAATCAATGGTGTTTATTGAGCACTTACTGTGTACTAAGTGCTTGGGACAATACAATACAAAAGCGTAAGTATAGAGGGTCCCTGTCCACAATGTATTGTACTCTCCCAAGTCGTTACTGCAGTGTTCCGCACACGTTAGGTGCTCAGTAAATACAATTGAATGAATGAAGGAAGGAACTCACAGGATAGAGGGGGAGATAGATGCTAAAATAAATTACATATGGATCTGTAGATACATCCTCTGGGGCTAGGGCAGGAGTGAATGTCAAAGTGCTTAAGGGGAACAGAACAGAAAGCTAAGAGAAGTGAGGTCTTAGTTGGGGAAGGTCTCTTGGAGGAAATCGTTGTTGGGTAGGGACTGTATATGTTGCCAACTTGTACTTCCCAAGCGCTTAGTAAAGTGCTCTGCACACAGTAAGTGCTCAATAAATATGATTGAATGAATGAATGAATGAATGAAATGTGATTTTAATAGGGCTTTGAAGGTGGGGAGAGTGGTAATCTGTTGGATATGAAGGGGGAGGGAGTTCCAAGCCATAGGGAGGAGGAGGGCAAGGGGTTAGTAATAATAATCATTATGATGGTATTTGTTAAGCCCTTACTATGTGCCAAGCAATGTTCTAAGTGCTGGGGTAAATACAAGGTCATCAGGTTGTCCCACGTGGGGCTCACAGGCTCAATCCCCATTTTACAGATGAGGTAACTGAGGCTCAGAGAAGTGAAGTGACTTGCCCAAAGTCACACAGCTGACAAGTGACGGAGCTGGGATTAGAATCCATGACCTCTGACTCCCAAGCCCGTGCTCTTTCCACTAAGCCATGCTGCGGGTTGGCAGAGAGATAGACAAGATAGAGGTACAGTGAGTAGGTTGGCATTAGGAGTGAAGTGTGCTGGCTGGGCTGTAGTAGGAAATCAGCGAGGTAAGGTAAGAGAGGAAGAGTTGTTTGACTGCCTTAAGGTCGATGGTAAGGAGTTTCTGTTTGATGAGGAGATGGATGGGCAACCACTGGAGGTTTCTGAGGTGTGGAGATTCACGGACTGAATTTTTTTTTTTAGAAAAATGATCCAGATAGCAGAATGAAGTAAGGACTAGAGTGGGGAGAGACAGGAGGCAGAGAGGTCAGCAAGGAGACTGATGCAGTAGTCAAGGAGGGATATGATAAGGGCTTGCATCAGTGTGATAGCGGTTTCGATGGAGAGGAAAGGGTAGATTTTAGTGATATTGTGAAGGAAGAACAGACAGGGTTTAGTGACAGACTGAATTTGTGGGCTGAATGAGAGAGATGAGCTGGAGATAATGCCAAGGTTACTGGCTTGTGAAATGGGGAGAATGGCGGTGGTGTCTATGGTAATCGGAAATTCTGGGAGCGGGCAGGGTTTGGGTGGGAAGATGAGATAAGGAAACTGCAGCTCTTCTGTGCCAGTGCTGAAGGGGCCCTTACTGTCCAGGATTTAGACATGGCCCCTGTCCCCTGGGGGAGCTCACTTCCTCAAGAGACCAAGGAGTAGACATCTGGCCCGGAAGGCAGGATGGCCAGCAGTGGCATGGCCAGGATCCCAAATCATGTCTATCTCCCCCTTCTAGACTGTGAGCCCGTTGTTGGGTAGGGACCGTCTCTATATGTTGCCAACTTGTACTTCCCAAGCGCTTAGTACAGTGCTCTGCACACAGTAAGCGCTCAATAAATACAATTGAATGAATGAATCCTCTGTTCCAGGGACTTGGGACGGTCACTAGAGAGGGGTAAATAGGAACTACATAGGGGGGTCGGGATCAATTGCCTGGCAGACAGTGCCTGCAGGCCCCCTCCCTTGAACTCTCCCAGGAGACCCCATCTCCCCCCGTCCCGAAATATGGGAAATTCACTAAGCATGTCTGTGAAAAGCTGGAAGCCCTAGGTAGACAGACTTTTTAGACTGTGAGCCCACTTTTAGACTGTGAGCCCACTGTTGGGTAGGGACTGTCTCTATATGTTGCCAACTTGTACTTCCCAAGCGCTTAGTACAGTGCTCTGCACACAGTAAGCGCTCAATAAATACGATTGATTGATTGATTGATTGATTGACAGGTAAGGGCAGGCTGTGAGGGCATAAGGGAGGTTAAGGGCGTGGGGGTGAGCCTAAAGTCTGTTCCCATTGGGGCTGGGTTCCCTGGAGGAGGGGCAGAATTGGGAGGAAGATGAAAACAGCAGGTTGTGACTGAGGACTTGTACTTCCCAAGCACTTAGTACAGTGCTCTGCACACAGTAAGCGCTCAATAAATACGACTGAATGAATGACTGGGGAGGAACTGAGGCTCCACCTTCTCTCCTTCCTCCTCCCACTCAGAGCAGACAAGCGGCTCTCTGAACAGACCCACACTTAGTGCTTGCTCCCCGGCAAGGAGGAAGCAACTTCGCTGAGGGGATCTGAGCGTCAGAGCCAAGACACCGGGCAGGAGCTCGATTATCGGGATCAAGGGGGAGGAGGGGTGTGGGGACCTGGGAAGCATTGGCTGTCCCGCGCAGGATGGAGAAGGACAGGGGCACACTTGATGGCGCAGAGAGCACAGGGCTGTCCTAAGTTCAACAGCAGGCACTGCCCGAAGGGGAAGGCAAACCAGCAGATGCCGTAGGAAGGGCAAGAGCTCCAGAAAAGCTGTCAGCACCGTGAAGCAGCTGAACACTCCCTACTGTCCCAGCTCAACAGGAGGGGAGATGCTTTTGCTCTCTTTCAGAGAGCTGATTGGAAAAGGATTTGACCACGCCTGGTGGGATCTCTGGCCACTTTCTGAGAGGAGAAGGCTGCAAGGACTTGGGCTCCCCAGCAGTGAGAGGGGCAGATAGGTCTCCCCCGACACACATGTCTCCTCTGTCCAGATAAGGCAGCCCCATGACGGGGTGTGCTTGCCAGAGAGCAGACTCAGTGAGTAGGGGCAGGGGTGTGGGTGATGGCAGCCGAGTTTGGAGACCCCTGGGGATCCGAGGAGGAGGAAGCAGTGGATCCCAGAGAAGAGACCCTGGAGACAATGGGGAGGGGCCTGGAGCTACCAATGCCAGGAAAGGTGCGGAAACACCAGCACAAACACAGCGTGAAGCACAGATACGAGGTCCTGGGGACCCTGGGGAGAGGCACCTACGGCAAAGTGAAGCAAGCTACCGAGAGAGGAACAAACAGGATGGTGAGTACCGCCTATTGTGGGTGCATGTTCACAGTCACACCCACACGCGCGCACACACACACACACACACACACACACACTCACTCTCACACAGGCACAGGCATGCAGACACAAACTGACAGGCGCCCACGTACAGAGCTGGTTAAACCCAGACAAGAGCCCCACCAGTGTCTTGATGATGATAATAATAATAATGATAGCATTTATTAAGCGCTTACTATGTGCAAAGCACTGTTCTAAGCGCTGGGGAGGTTACATGGTGATGAGGTTGTCCCACGGGGGGCTCACAGTCTTCACCCCCATTTTACAGATGAGGGAACTGAAGCCCAGAGAAGTTAAGTGACTTGCCCAAAGTCACACAGCTGACAAGTGGCGGAGCCGAGATTTGAACCCATGATCTCTGACTCCAAAGCCCGGGCTCTTTCCACTGAGCCACACTGCTTCTCTGATGGCCGGGGGCTAATCCCAGGGAATCTCCCCCCCCACCCTTCCAGAGAAATCCCTGAGTTCTAGCCGCCTGACCAGGAGAAGCGTCCCTGCTGGGTCCTGGTCCTCCGGAGAAGCAAGCCTGTCCCAGGCTCTGCAAACTTGGCCGTCCTTGGGCTGACAGGGTCATTCTGTGGTTTCTCAAGTGGAAACAGTTCTTGCCGGAGTTGAAGTCTGGACAGCAGCCTCAAGGCCAGGAGTCCCGTACAGCCAGGACTTGGCACTGGAGGGGTAGAAGAGGAGCCAGAACTTTGGCCGGCCCTCTTGGCACTGCAATCAGAACCACGACTATCAATCGTGACCATCGTTTAGCTGGTCACTGGGCATTTAGAGAACCGACCTCCAGGCCATTCAAATCACTTGAGAGTTTCTTTGAATCTAATGAATCTGTTCTCTGATTAGCTGGCTCTCTTTTGGCTTAGCGGACCAGAACTCAATCCAGGTCTAGGGGGTCTGTTAGCAGGGGGTACCTAAGATTCTTTGTCCTGGGAAATGCTAGATTTCCTGAGGTGGGGTGTGGGTGTGTTGGGGGGCGTTTTTGCTTCCAACTCTCAGCAGAGCAGTAATGAGTTTCCCTCTGTGTGGGTCTCTCTGAGCACTAAGGTCTCACCCAGTCCCCAGAGGAGTCTTGAATGGTCTCCCCAAGTGCCTCCAGAAACAAAAGATTCAGGAGACACAAAGGTTCAAGCTCACATCCCTATCTGAAGGTCAGCAACATAAGTCGTAGACGTTAAGCTGGTCTGAGGGGCTGGGGTTCAAAACTTCCCCACAAAGCTTAAAGATTTCCCCCTCAGGCACAAGAAGCAGCGTGGCTCAGTGGAAAGAGCATGGGTTTGGGAGTCAGAAGTCATGGGTTCTAATCCCAGCTCTGCCACTTATCAGCTGTGTGACTTTTGGCAAGTCACTTAACTTCTCAGTGCCTCAGTTCCCTCATCTGTAAAATGGGGATTAAGACTGTGAGTCCCACATGGGACAACCTGATCACCTTGTATCCCCCCCAGCGCTTAGAACAGTGCTTGGCACATAGTAAGTGCTTAACAAATACCATCATCATCATCACCATAATAATAATAATGGCATTTGTTAAGCACTTACTATGTGCCAAGCACTGTTCTAAGCGCTGGGGAGAATACAAGGTGATCAGATTGTCCCACATGGGGCTCACAGTCTTAATCCCCATTTTACAGATGAGGTAACTGAGGCACAGAGAAGTGAAGTGACTTGTCCAAAGTCACACAGCTGACAATTGGCAGAGCCAGGATTTGAACCCATGATCTCTGACTCCCAAGCCCGGGCTCTTTTCATTGAGCCACGCTGCTTCTCATCACAAGATTGCTAGTTTATTATTCTCATTCTCATTATTATTAATATTATTATTATTATTTTCATTAAGCATTTACTATGTGCCAAGCACAAGTTGTAAGCACTGGGGTAGATACAAGTTCATCAGTTTAGACACAGTCCCTGTCCCACATGAGGCTCCAGTCTTAATAGGAGGGAGAAGAGGCACTGAATTCCCATTGACTTTCCATAACCTACATCCTTTCCATAATCTGACCACAGGGATCTCTTTAACAAGGTTAGGAGGGACTCAAGGCAGGAAGAGGAAGAGACACATCATGGCCTAGTGGATAGAGCCCAGGACTGGGAGTCAGAAGGACATGGGTTCTAATGCTGGCTCTGCCACTTGTCTGCTGTGTGACCTTGGACTGTGTCCAACCTGATTACCTTGAATCTACCCTGCACTTAGGACAGTGTCTGGCACATAGTAAGTGCTTAACAAATACTATGACCATTATTATTATTATTAGCAAATACCATTAAAAAAAAGGAGAGGAAGTACAACAGGTGGATGGAGGTCCCAAACCCCCAAGGACCATTCATCTTTCAGTCACAGTTTAGCAGTTAAACACTCCCACCCCCCACAACCCCATCCCCATTTCCATCCCAGTCCCACAATGATCTGGAAATTGCTGGGAGGCCTAGGCATCACGGACACAGTGAAATGAAGAAATGAGGCCATCACCTGGATCATTCCCAGTCTAATGAGCTAGCTTGTGGTTCTGATTCTCCCCTGAGCTTTAAGGAGACCTAATGTCTGAGAAGAGGTTAGATGAGGGCTCAATCCTAAAGTCAGCTGAACTCTCTTCTGTTCCCAACTCACCACAGCCTTAAGGAGCAAAACCCAGCTAGTGCCAAGGAAATGAGTAGGAACGGGTGTGAGGGGAATGGACTGCCCCTTTCCAAACCCAGAGATGGACAGAACAGAGACTCAGCCAACTGGAAAGCCTTTTCCCTATGTCAGTCTGCCCTTAGCTATAAGTGCTGCTAGAACTGAGGCCCTCCCCTGTCCTGTCATCAATAATCCTCCCCTCCCAGTGCCTTTGGAAAGACAAAATGGAACAAGACAACACAGGCAGGGGCAGGCTAGGCACCAAAAGATCCAGAGAAGTCAGAGAAGTTCCCATCTCAGGGAGAGCAGTTCCCCATATTGCCAATGGCTTTCTCTCCTAGGGGGTCAATCCATCAATATCATTATCATCATAATAATAATTATGGTACTCATTAAACACTTACTATGTGTCAAGCAGTGTTCTAAACCCTGGGGTGGATCCAAGATGATCAAGTTGGACACAAGTCCCTGTTCCACATGGGGCTCACAGTCTAAGTAGAAGGGAGAACAGGTATTGAATCTCCATTTTACAGCTGAGGAAACTGAAGCACAGAGAAGTTAAGTGACTCACCTAAGGTCACACAGCAAACCAGTGCCAGAAGCAGAATTAGAACTCAGTTCCTCTGACTCCCAGGACTGTGCTCTTTCCACTAGGCCCTGCTGCTCCCTAAACTATCGACTGTGACTATTAAGTGCTTGGAAAGCAGAAAGAAGCTTGTCCTTCAAAATGCCCACAGTCTAATGGGTGGAGGCAAGCAGAAATACAAAGAACATACAGTTAGTCAAGATTATTGAGCATAAGTCAAAATAGCAAGTTAAAGAAATAAAAAAGTAACTAAAATTTATACACACACAGGAAGATCTGAGTATTTTTGTGGCTATAGGGATGAGTGATATGAAATCAGGGAAGGCTCCATGAAGGCGGGGGCTTTCTCAAAGAGCTTTGGAGGGGAGGGACATGGTCTGGCAGAACTTCCTTTAGACTGTAAGCTCCCTCTAGACTGTAAGCTCATTTTGGGCAGGGAACGTGTCTACCAATTCTGTTATACTGTACTCTCCCAAGTGCTTAGTACTGTGCTCTGCACACAGTAAGTACTCAAATACCATTGATGGATTGATTGATTGACTGAGGGGAGGAAGGCCCAGAGGAATCTCATCTCTCCTCCAACCCTGCCTATTGCTGCACTAGAAGAAGTCTCCTGCTCTCAGCATTCTTCCTGGGTGAGAGGGCATTTGCTTTCTCTTCTTCCTCTAAACTCAGATTTGGTGAAAGGATACAGACTGATGGTTCCAAATGCCTGACTGTCACTAGGGTCGGGAGTGCGGGAACGGGGAGCTGTTTCCACAATGCTCCCCACTACCCTCCTTCTGTTTGTGGGCCTCCCCATCCTCCAGCTCCAGCTGTCATGCACCTGGCCTCATCAAGGTGCTTAGCTCTCCTGTAGGTTTTCTCTCTGCATGTAAAATGTGTACGCAAGCAGCATATGCGTGAGGAGCAACTTGACCTAGTGGAGAGAGCCCGAGTCCAGAAATCAGACGACCTGGGTTCTAATACTGGCCCCGCCTATTGCCTATTATGTGACCTTGGACAAGTCACTTCACTTCTCTGGGCCTCACCTTCCTCAACTGTAAAATTGGGATTCAGTGCTTGTAGGACAGGGATGGTGTCCGACCTGATTAACTTGTATCTATCCCAGTGCTTAGAACAGTTCTTGGCATACAATAAGCCCTTAAATACTGCAATTATTACTTACATGGGCACCCAGGAGTATCACAATCTCACATCTATGAGGCCAACGGCACCTTGCAATCCCCCACTTCTCTTTTGCGCTTACCTGCCCACTCCCTGCAACTACTGAAGAGGAGGAAGAGTTAAGACTGGTGACTCTAAGACGGGCCAGAGGTTGAGGGGAGGAGGTAGTGGCAGCCATTTCTCAGCTCAGCTTCAGGCACCAACATCCCCTCTCTACCTCCCTCTCAGGCTTCATCGGGCTTCAAAGCAAGCCGCCTTCCACGGGTGATCCTGACAGAGAACATGGATAAAAATCAAGCATCCAACTCCCTCCTCAGACCCCCAGTTGTGGCTCCTTCCTGGGCCATAGAGTCTGCCTAGTTGTCTCTCCCAAGCGTGGTGATTAATTCCTTGCCCTCGCTAACATATACTGAAACCACATTTGCGGCCAACGCCCATTTGGCTTAGAGATATATCTGACACAACAGTTCATGCCCCACGACAGCAGCGTTGACATCTGCTGCTGAAATGTATACACACACACACACACATGCACTCACGTGTGACCCTCCCCCAGGAGGAGGATGTGGTGACAGTTTCCGGAAGCTGCAGAATGCTGATGTGTCTTTCTCTCACGGGGATACAGGGCAGCAAAGCCCCACTTCACCTCCCTTCTCAGAGAAACCCAAACCAGAAAACAGCAAAGCCCATCAGAGCAGACAGGTCGATGCTGAATGTAGCCCGGGCCATTGGTGTCAGGCTCCCACATTACCATTACCCCGATGGGATTGGGGTTGTTGGGCTAATTAAACCCAACTGCTGCTTCCCCTGACTCAGAGCTCATCTTGTGTAACTGCCACCTGGCTCTCAGGAGGCTAAAACCCCAGGGAGAAAACGTTCAGTCAACTCCGCAGGCAAAATGGGATGCTGCATAACACATCCCCTCCTGGGCGATGTCCAGGCCACTTTTGAAGGACTCAAGAGAAATAGTTTCTACTTGTTCTCTCGGAGTGAACATTTAACTCTACCCCAAACGCGTCTAGCTGGCCTTAGGCAAACAGCATTTCTGCTCCAGAAATCTGAGGAAGCAAATAGTAGGCTTTTAAATAAATTCTGGTGATAATGATGGTATGCAAATGTATATCAATTTGAATGTCTGGTTCAAAAAGTCCTACCTTCAAATAGGTAAGATCAAATAAAATGAACTTTGTTTCCCTTTTGATTCTTCCCATCAAGTTAATGGCATATTCCTCTGTGCATCTATCGCCAGAATAAAATCTTTCATAAGATCAATTTTGTAGCTGGCACATAACTTCCCTATCTTCGCCTATCTCTTGTTATTTGTATTAATAATAATAATAATAATGATAATAATAATAATGGAATTTGTTAAGCACTTACTATGTGCCGAGCACTATTCTAAACTCTTGGGGGGGGGGTGGGGGGAATACAAGGTAATCAGGTTGTCCCACATGGGGCTCACGGTCTTAATACCCATTTTACAGATGAGTAACTGAGGCACAGTGAAGTTAAGTGACTTGCCCAGAGTCACACAGCTAAGTGGCGGAGCCGGGATTAGAACCCATGACCTCAGACTCCCAAGCCCGTGCTCTTTCCACTGAGCCACACTGATTCTCTACACTGCCTTCCAATGGCCACTTATACACTCTTCTAATTAATCCAAGTACCAAACATGTTGGCAATTCCAGCAAAAATCATCTGAGTTATCAGCTGCAGTTTCTCTTTTCACCTGTTCCAGTTGCTGCTGCTCAGCTTCTCTTTGGACTCTTTGCTGTTCTCCCCGTGGCAGGGAGCCCAACAAGGAGCAGCTCTGCAATGGCTGGAAATGCATTGCCATAGTGGCTTTCTCCACTGCTGTCCTCTGATGCACTGGTTCCAGGGAGGCAGTGGAAAGGGCAAGTCAATTCATTTCTCTAGGCCTCAGTTTCCTCATCTGTAAAATGGGGTTACAATAGCAGTCCTCCCTCTTACTTAGACTGTGAACACCCATATGGGACAAGATCTGTTTCCTCAACTGTAGGATGGGGATTCAATACCCCGCCTCCCTTCCTACTTAGACTGTGAGCCCCTATATCATCATCATCATCAATCGTATTTATTGAGCGCTTACTGTGTGCAGAGCACTGTACTAAGTGCTTGGGAAGTACAAGTTGGCAACATATAGAGACAGTCCCTACCCAGTAGTATGGGACAGGAGCTGTGTCTGAGTGTGCTCTGCACACAGTAAGTGCTCAATAAATGATTGAATGATCTCGTATCTTCCCCAGTGCTTAGTACAGTTCTTGGCACACAGTAAGTGGTTAACACCACTATTATTATAATTATTATTATTGTTATTGTCATTATTCTACCCCTGGTGGAAAAGCTTCTGCATGAAATCATTTTTAGCCAATCGTATTTATTGAATGCTTACTGGGTGCAGAACACTACTAAGTGCTTGGGAGAATACAATATGACAGACACATTCCCTGCCCACAGTGAGCTTACAAGTGTGAGATTCACAAAGGAGTTGTGAATTGGGCTGGACTTTTCCCTGAGGTCTTTCTGAATTCTCAGGCTGGTGTGCCTGGGCAGTTTTCCCTGGAGTTCCCCAAGACAACTGAAGCCAGTGTTTATGGAGCCAGGAATTCTGATGTCACCATGTTTGCCTGATTGACAGATGACATTATAGACTTTTCTAGTCCTGTCCTAAACCTCCACTTCTACTCTTTCTGCTCCACTCATTCCTCCCCTCCCCTCCCCACTTCCTTCCAGAACCGAGGTGTCATTTAAGATCAATGCCTTAGAATTTAAGGATCAAACTGGACAAAGAACCTGTAGGGAAATGAATTCATGATGAGTGGCCCAGGATGGCGAGGACTCGGCCGGGAGCCAGAACTTCTCCTTGACCAACACAGATGCTTGCCTTCTGAGGCCAGTGGGGACCGTGACACAGGAAATTCCTGGCTCAGACAGGTGCTGAACTGCTGTTCCCAACTGCAGTAGGTTCACCGTGCCTCCGGCCTGGCTTGTCAGGCTTCTCTGGAGGGTGAGAGATAAGCTGAGAGTGTCATCTGGCACTTCCGTCAAGAGAAGAATTTTTCCATGACCCTCTAGCCCTGAAATAAATCCCATGAGTGAGCTAAGGTCCAGGCATGACCTGCAGGTAGTAATAACCCTGCCCCACCCCTTGCTGATCAATAGACTCATGCCCAAACTCAAAATGTCCCTAGATAGAATAATAGTGGTTTTGGTTCAACCCTTAACTATGTATCAAACACTGGGCTGGGATAGATACAAGATAATCCGATTAGACCCAGTCCCTGTCCCACACTGGACTAACTAGGAGGGAGAATAGTACTACTACTACTACTACTACTACTACTACTACTACTACTACTACTACTACATGTAATTGTGGTGTTAAGCACTCCCATTCATTCATTCATTCATTCAATCTCATTTATTGAGCACTTACTGTGTGCAGAGCACTGTACTAAGCACTTGGGAAGTACAAGTTGGCAACATATAGAGACGGTCCCTACCCAACAGTGGGCTCACAGTCTAGAAGAGGGAGACAGAGAACAAAACAAAACATATTAACAAAATAAAATAAATAGAATATGTACAAATAAAATAGAGTAATAAATACGTACAAACATATATACATATATACAGGTGCTGTGGGGAGGGGAAGGAGGTAAGGTGGGGGGATGGAGGGGGGGGAGGGGGAGAGGAAGGAGGGGGTTCAGTCTGGGAAGGCCTCCTGGAGGAGGTGAGCTCTCAGTAGGGCTTTGAAGGCTCTGTGCCAAGCACTGTACTAGGCACTGGGGTCAATTCAAGATAATCAGATTGGACACGGTCCCTGTCCCACATTGGGCTCATGGTCTAAATAGGAGGGAGAATAACAATCATGATCATAATAATAGTAATAATAATGTTTGTTAAATGCTCACTATGTGCCAAGCACTGTAATAGGCGCTAGAGTAGGCACAAGATCATCAGGTTGGAAACAGTGTGCCTTTTCCACTAGGCCAGTCTTCCTCTGGTCTACGTGCTCACATGTCCACATAGGTGCCCCCTGAGCAGCAACCTTATATACACACACACACGTGCTCATACATCCAAGGCCCAAGCTTCCTGCCCTGCTTGAAACCTCACCTGTCTTCTCTCTGTAGGTTGCCATCAAGTCGATCAGGAAAGACAAAATCACAGATGAGCTGGACCAAGTGCATCTCCAGCGTGAGATTGAAATCCTGGCCCTGCTCAAGCACCCCAACATTGTCCAGGTTTTTGAAGGTCTGCAGGACTCCCTCCCCCCTGAAAATCAGAACAGGGGCCAGCATCCCCCACTCGCCACCCTTTCCGATCTGCACTCCCCTTGGTATTCATCTCTGACGACTGTCGTCTAAATGACCTGATCTACTTCCATCATCACTAACCCAATTCCCTTCTGACACTGGTTCGTGAGCAGTTTATTTCAGGGGGTTCCCATGGCAACAGAACAGTTCTATACATGGAACAGATGGGACTTAATTTTAATACAAATGATTTTTAATAACACGCATAATTCCCAGAGGCCCCCGAGCCTGAGTAATGTTTTACAAAAATCCAATCTGGTAAAATTAGAAACAAATATCTCCCACCTCCAGTCTCCCATTAGCTTGATGGTTATTACCCCTGGACTAAAGATTAGCTTCCCTGAATTAAAGAGGAGAAGAGGGGGAAGGGACCAGTCAGGGTTGGGGCGATGTCTGAGCCTTTGGATTTCTCTTCCTTCAGTCTTTGAGAACCGAGATAAACTCATCCTCGTCATGGAGTACGCCAGTAATGGAGAACTCTATGACTACATCAACAACCGGGGCCAGATTTCGGAGAACGAGGCTCGAGGCTTCTTCCGCCAGATTGTTTCAGCTGTTCACTATTGCCATAAGGTGAAGGACGGGTCCTGGGTCTGGGGAGGCTCTGGGGGGAAAAATCAGAGTGGGTGGGATTGATCTAGCTAACCCCTGAGAGAAATTATAAGACTGGGGCACAGCCAGTAGGTCCCTGACAAAATAAATCTTCTAAGGTCAGGTCTATACTATGCCAATAACTCACTTTGAAGCCTCTGAGATAATTTGCTTGGCCCAATTCTATTGAAACTCAAAGGAACTGTTTATGAGCAAGTGGAAATAAGGGGTTCATTGCCCTTAGTGAGCATTTTAGAATTGTCCCAATAGCACAAAAGGGTTAAACTAATCTAGATTGTTGGATTTTCAAAAAAAACTCCCTCCAAAGTTACTCAGATTTACACTGGCGGATTTTTGGTTTTGGTTTGTTTGTTTTGGTTCAAAATTGGCCCAGCCTAAGAGGTCACCCCAACTAACGGGCTGAGTTAGAAACAAAATGAAAAGACCCCTAGGATTACTGATGCCTAGCCTCCGGACACAGTTCTTTTTCTTAAACTCCCAAAGTAAACCTGCTAGGGCTTCTTCAGAAGGGAAGTACCTGGAAGTGTTGGGAAAGGAGTGAAGGACAAAGGAAACCTTTTTTTTTCCCAAAGTACTTTCACATCATCCTCTCATTTTATCCAGGGTCGACTTCAGACATTTGGCCATCTTGAGATGGGAAAAAAATGTCACCCCCTCCTTAGGGTGAGCCTCTCCCCAAAGCACCTGTTATATGTGCTTTGCTGTAAAAACAACATATGTTTGAGTCTACTCCAATTCCTGAACCTAGAATGATTCTCCAGGGGGATTCATGACTACCACTCCCACCCCAAATGCTCCAGAGCCATTTTGTTCTCTGCCCAAGTCCCTAAGAACACAGGCACCACTTTTGAATTGGGCAGAGGGATTTTCAGCTGCCTCAGTCCCACAGACCAGCCTTCTCACAGTGCATCCTGAGACAGCTGCCTCACTTTTTACCTTCTGAAGCTGGCCCTGATTTTATCCTCACAACGGCTCTTTTGAGATAGGGATGGGCAAGTATTATTATCCTTATTTTACAGAAGAGGAAAATGAGCCCAGAGAGATTAAGTGACTTGTCCAGGGTCACACAGCAGGGCAATGGCAGTCCCCTAGTCTTTCCTCTAGACTATGTGCTCAATGATTCCCCCTCCAGTCATCAATCCTCATCATTATCCCTAATCTATTTTAACGTCTGTCTCTCCCTGTGGGCAGGGAACACACATACCAACTCTGTTGTATCATACTCTCCCAAGCGCTTAGTACAGGGATCTGCACAAAGTAAGCACTCCACAAATATCTTTGATAGATTGATTATTGACCAGAGGCCACTGGACCTTCTAGTAACCCATCGTGGACCTATTGCCAATGAATTGCATCTGTTGGACCTACTGTTGTTTTCAGAATATACAACTTCCTGTGAGAGTGAATTCCATTTGATTACCACCCACTGGGTGAAGGAGTGTTTCTTTTTGTTTATTTTGAACTTACCGACCTTCAAGCTTCGGTGGGTACCCCCTTGACCTCGTGGTTTTGATGAACAACAATTCCATGTTAGGATGGAATTGAGATGGGAGTGGTAATGTGAAATATACCATTTCTTTCTACCACGTGAGACAAAGCTTACCCCACCCAAAAAATGCACTTTGATCTTCCTGTGTTCCCCAAGTTTTCTTCTGGGGTCAGCCCCACTTCTAGTGGAAAAAGCATGGTCCAGGAAGTCAGAAGATCTGGATTCTAATCCTGACTCTGCAATTTGCCTGCTGTCCGTCCTTGGGCAAATCACTTCACTTCTCATCTGTAAAATGGGGATTAAATACCTGTTTTCCCTCCCCCTTGGACTATGAGCCCCATGTTCCCCCTTCTAGACTGTGAGCCCACTGTTGGGTAGGGACTGTCTCTATATGTTGCCAACTTGTACTTCCCAAGCGCTTAGTACAGTGCTCTGCACACAGTAAGTGCTCAATAAATATGATTGATTGATGTGGGGGACAGGAACTGTGTCTGACATCTTATGTCTACCCTAGCGCTTAGTAGAGTACTTGGTACACTACTTGGTGCATAGCAAATGCTTAAGAAATATCACAATTATTATGATTAATAATGTTAACACTAATAACAACTATTACCTCCTAGAATAAATCTTTTCTGATTTTGCTCTATTCCTTTGTGTTGCCAGAAAGGTGTTGTTCACCGTGATCTCAAATTAGAGAATATCCTTCTGGATGAGAAGCTGAATGTGAAGGTAGGTGGTGAGGGTGGTTGATCAGGATTAATCCCGCAGAGCCCCTGCTCTGTGGCTATGACCTCTTCTTGGAGGTCCAACCCTGATCATCCATTGGCCAAAACTCAGGGAAGCCTGTATTCAGGGCTGATAAAAGTGTGGCAGGAGCCACCCAACTCCCAGAAGCAAGAACACCCACCTCCAATTCTCAGGGCCATGAGCGTTTGCAAAGCCATCTTTTCCCTCCTCTTCTCTGTCTCCCCTTAAGATACAGGAAGCAGCTTCAACCCATCCCCTTGGCCTTTTTGTACTACTTCATGATTTGTTGTTCCCTCAAGATGAAAAATTCCTCCTCAGTCTCCAAGAGATGCTCCCACAGCTTCGGAGGCCAAGTCCATGTGGGGGACAACTAATGTCAAATGGAAAAAAAAATTGGAGAGGCTACATGTTCCTTGTCTGTCCAACCCCTGAGCTACTAGCTTTTTTGGCCACATTTCACTGAAAGCTGTCATGGCTTGAGGTGGTGCAGATAGGGTCTTCTGGGCCCATAAGTCTCTGCACCTGTGGTTACCTCCTGATTAGTTCCGGAATCTTCCTGATTGACAGCTACTGCCTGGGCATTCTGGCAACTCCATGTTGCTCTCTTCACCCTGCTGACAGTTGGCCTGAAATCCTCCCTCTCTGGGTGGCAGAGAAGTAGGGGACAGAGCTAAGGGCTGAGCCATTTTGAAATGCTATTTGTCTGTGAGATGGACAGAGTTTTCGTGGTGGGCTTTAAACTAGTACACTATATGTCTGCTTGGGACCATCCCTGCTATCATTAGCTTGGCACTTATCAGGTTTGGTTTGCCCCATGCAGACTCGGGTCAAGAAAGGAATCTTCCCCTAGGAAATTCCTTTGACCAAAAGAAAGAAAGAAAGAAAGAAAAATCCACGTGCCTCAAACAGGCACAGACATTGCCAGAGTTCCAGGACAATGAGAACAGGCCCTCCCTCCTTCAAGCCTTACCCTGGTAAGTTCCCTCACTCCAATTCCAGCTGGAAGCTCTGACACTGGCAAGTGCAGCAATTCACTCAGTTTGTAACCAGACTGTGGGAAACTGCTTAATGGATGCCGGCTGGTGTGTACGGCAGCTGAAGTGGGACAGGACTGAAATAGCCTGGAAATTCATTGCGCTTCTAAAAATACCAGGGGTGGGGGGCCTGGAGTTGAGCCACCTTCTGCCACCGTCCCTAATGCCTTTTAAGGTAGGCACGTCATGCTGGAGATTGCCATAGAGAATGTGGGGAATGTCTGTGTTTCACTCCCAACTGCACAAGGAGAATGTCGTTCAGGGGCTGCATTCACTGGGGCGTTCACTCTCTCCGGGGCCTCCGCTTCAGGCTGGTGCAATAACAGGATGTGTTTCACATTCTCTGCATTACCAACTTGAAGCCATGTCACATGCTTCCTGATGGGAAACGCCAGTCAACTTCCCTGTCTCATTTGTATTTTCAGTCTGGTTCTTGGCCCGGGCCTCTGTAGCGGCGTCAGAGGAAGGCCAAGCGTTTTGGGCTCGGCGCTTCGGTCTGCCGCTTTGGGAGTTGCTTGTGGTGATTCTTTGCTTTCCTGCATTCTGGGTCTTTCACAAAAAGAAAGCAAAGTCAGTGCCAAAGAGCAGTTGGCTCTGGATGCTGCTAGCTAAATAAAGCTGAATTCCAGGAAGGAGTTGAGAGTAAAGTATCACCCAGTATATGAACTGGCAGTGAAAGAACGGAGAGAATGGACCCAGCAAACTCCTAATTGTCATCGCCATCTTTATCACCACCACCCAGGGCCCCTCAGGCGCCTGGCCTATTGGAAAGAGCATGGCTCTAAGAGTCAGGGGACTTGGATTCTAATCCGGGATCTGCCACTTGTCTGCTCTCTGGCCTAGGGCCAGTTACTTCATTCTCTGTGTCTGTTTCCTCACCTATGAAATGCGGATGAAATTCCTGTTCTCCTTCCCCCTTTCAGTTGGTGAGCCCCATTGTGGGATAGGGACTGTGTCTGCCCTGATTATCTTGTATCTACCCTAGCACTTAGTAAAGCGGTTGGCACATAGTAAGCACATACCTATTATTATTATATGCCTAGGCTGGTGTTCCTTCTGCTAGGCAATGGGGTCACTTAGGGTCAGTTATGTCAGCACCGAAGCAGAGGTGCCAATTTTTTTTTGAGCCAAGAGGCAAACTTGGGGGATGGGGCATGAAGGGGGAGGGATGTTAGGGTAGGGGCAGGAAGAGGGGAAGGAAATAAAAGGGGGGGGGGAGAGAAAAGGAGAAGGGAGAAAGAGTAATGAGGAGGAGAAAAGAGGAGGGGAACAGGAAGGGAAGGGGACAGAAAGAGGGAAGGAAGAGAAAGAGTGGAGGAGGAAGTGGAAGGAAAAAGTACTCAATGGGGCTTTTCCTTCTTCTCCCCCACAGCTTTTTGAACCTCACTGGGGGCCAAGTGCGGGCATCTCTCCCTACCCTGAGGCTCCAGCAGGAAGGGTCGTCTGCCTGTCCACCTGAGGGACCTTCTGAGAATAGGTTGGGGGAGGAAGGGAGGATGGGGTGTGGCCAACAGACATGGCTGAAAGGCAGCACAGTTTATCTTGCCTCTCCTTCTGCCCTCCCTCATGAGGAGGAACCTCCCTCTCCATTAGGCCAGGCAGCCTTGGGGGGCGAAGGGGGTGGGCACTGGGAACTGAATAGGGGTCTGCATTCTAGAGCTGCTGCAACGGGGGCCACCCAAGCACTGCTTCACCTTGTGGCTTTTATGCCAAGGTGGGTAGCCATGGCCACGGGTCCTGACCCTGGGGTGGTGATGGCTGTACGGCCCCACGAGCCACCTGCTCCGTGGGAGCTCTGGAGCACCGCCCTCTGTCCCATTTTCAGCGGATTCCCAGGGCTACCTGAGCAGCAGAGCCGGCCAGAGGCAAGGTGGGGGATGGATGCCCATCCCTCAGGACACTGGGGTGAAGGTGGGAGAAGCCAAACCCTGCCATCCCCCAGACTTCCCTATCACCATAGATGCCACCACCATTCTCCCTGTCTCAGAAGCCCATACCTTGGCATTATCTTTCTCATCTCTCTCATTCGGTCCACTTATTCAATCTGCCACCAAACCCTGTCGTTTCAAACTTTACAACGTCCCTACAATCCACCCCACCTCTCCATCCAAACTACCAGACTGATCCAAGCACTTATCATACCCCTTCATGATTATTGCATCAGCCTCCTTGCTGACACCCCTGCTTCCTCTCTCTTCTCTGCCCAGTCCGTACTTCATTCTGCTGTACGGATCATTTTTCTAAAAAACGTTCAGTCCATTTCTCCCCATTCCTCAAGAACCTCCAATGGCTGCCTCTCAACCTTCGCATCAAACAGAACCTCTTTACCCTCGACTTAAGTCACTCAATCCACTCTCCCCGTGGACTGATCTTCACTGATCTCCTACTACAACCCAGCCTGCTCACTTCACTTCTCTAACGCCAACTTACTCTCTGAACCTCGGTCTTGTCTATTCCTGCCGCTGATTCCTTGCCCACATCCTCCCTCGGGCCTGTAACTCCCTTTCCCCCTTCATATCCCGCAGCCCACCACTCTCCCCACTTTCAAAACCCTCCTAAAATCACATCTCCTCCAAGAGGCCTCCCTTGACTAAGCCCTGATTTGATACTCACCCAGCCGCCCAGCACTTATGTAAATACCCATATACCCCACTATTTCCCTTATCTGTAATTTAGTTAAATGTCTGTCACTCCCTGTAGATTGTAAGATCCTTATGGGCAGGGATTGCATCTATCAATCAATCAATCATATTTATTGAGCGCTTACTATGTGCAGAGCACTGTACTAAGCGCTTGGGAAGTACAAATTGGCAACATATAGAGACAGTCCCTACCCAACAGTGGGCTCACAGTCTAAAAGGGGGAGACAGAGAACAAAACCAAACATACTAACAAAATAAAATAAATAGAATAGATATGTACAAGTAAAATAAATAAATAAATAGAGTAATAAATATGTACAAACATATATACATATATACAGGTGCTGTGGGGAAGGGAAGGAGGTAAGATGGGGGGATGGAGAGGGGGACGAGGGGGAGAGGAAGGAAGGGGCTCAGTCTGGGAAGGCCTCCTGGAGGAGGTGAGCTCTCAGCAGGGCCTTGAAGGGAGGAAGAGAGCTAGCCTGCCGGATGGGCAGAGGGAGGGCATTCCAGGCCCGGGGGATGACGTGGGCCGGGCATCTAGTGCCCTGCACACAGTAAGCACTCAAATACCATTGATGAAGTCACCCACACTGAGCCAGTACCCGAGAAGCAGAAGTGGCAACCTATGTTCTCTTCCTACTTCCTCCTCCGGTCTGCAGTGGGCCAAAGATGGCCCCACTGCAAGCTTGGCTCAAAATCTGGTCCCTTTCTATTTATACACTCATTCAATTGTATTTATTGAGCGCTTACTATGTGCAAAGCACTGTGCTAAGCTCTTAGGAGAGTACAGTATAACAACGGACACATTCCTACCCACAACCAGCTCACAGTCTAGAAGGGGAGACAGACATTAATATAAATAGATAGGTAACTAAATTACATATCTATACAGCTCCAAGGGGCAGGGATGGGCTAGGGACAGCTGCCCGCCTGGCCACAAAAGCTAAACAGGCGAAGCTAGTGGCTTTGCCCCTTCAGTGCCAACCCCAGAGGTGAGGACCCCCATGCATGCCCATGTCCTTGAAGATCCCTATATATCCCATTGTGGAGTCTCAGTCCCAACGGTTCCCCAGCAGGTGGCTAGCTCAACCGATTCCATGACTTTTAGTTTTCCTGGGAACATTGCTGCACTTCCCATATTAGACTTCTACACACCCTCCTGGTCCGAGCCCAATTCTTAAAGATAACGATTCCTCTACTTTCTGGAATCTGTCCATCATCCTCTAGTGCAGAAGATGCATGTGAATTTCTCTTCTTCAACTTCCTAAACACTTCAGCAGCAGCAAATGCTCCCATCTTAACCTGGCATGGTGAAAATTCTCCATGTAGAGCCAGTTAGGTCAGGGCTCAGTCTCTTCTCCATCCCCTGAGGTTGAAAGGAAAAAAAAAATCACTATCTTTCAGATCCAGTTAACACTTTCACTAGTCCCAAGTTCTGAAACCAGTTTCAGATTCCTCACCCAGTGCAAACACCCTTGAAGATTTCTACAGTAAAACAGGCTTAAGGCTTTTACAGCGAGAGACCTGGAGATCTCATTCCTCTGAAACCTCAGTATCAGACCACTGCAGAGTGCAGGACATCAGGCTATGGAACATGCCCTGCGTCTCATGTTTCATTCAATCGTATTTATTGAGCGCTTACTGTGTGCAGAACACTGTACTAAGCGCTTGGGAAGTACAAGTCGGCAACATGTTTCTGTAAACCAGACAAGTAGCAAGGGGCTTAAGACAGCGGCGGTTAGGCCTGGATGTGATGCCGAAAGCAGCATGGCCTAGTGAATACGGCACAGGCCTGTGGGACCTGTGTTCTAACCTGGGTTTTAATCCCTACTCTTGACACTTGTCTGCTGTGTGATTTTAGGCAACTCACTTCACTTCTCTGTGCCTCAGTTACTTCATCTGTAAAATGGGAATTAAAATCGTGAGCCCCATGTGTCCAACCTGATTAGTCTGTATCTACCCCAGCACTTAGTATAGTGCCTGGCACTTAGTCAAGCACCTAACAATACCATTTTAAAAATTGACATACCATTCGTGGTTCTTCTTCTTTTTCTAGTTGGCAGATTTTGGACTTTCCAACAAATATAGCCAGGACCAGATGATGGAGACATACTGTGGAAGCCCCCTCTATGCATCCCCAGAAATTGTGAAGGGGCTCCCCTATCAAGGACCCGAGGTAAGCAACCTGGGGGGCGGGGCTGCGGTTAACACTCCTGTTTGGCGCTAATGGACTTTTCCAGCGGCCCCGAGGTGATCATATCTCGTTCTGTTTGAGGTTATTGGAGCCTTTTCCCCTTCTGACTGATTAGAACCCATCTAGGAGCTCCGCTTAACCCCACCAAAGGGGATTCTTTACACAGCTGTCCCAGCCGGGCTGAGACTGATTACTCTAGGCAAACCCCAGGGGTTGTTCCCGTTAACAATTGCTAATCCCCCTGCAATTTGCATTTGCTAATTGATGGGGCTATTAGTTATTGCTAATGAGGCTATTAGTAGGTGTTTTCTCCCTATTCCCCAAACCGCCAACTGGTGTGACTCCCGCTCAGGTGTGATTTCTGGCAGCCAAGAGTGTTTGGGGCAGGGGGAGAAAAGGAGGAGCGAAGACGTGAGAATAAGTGAATGGGTGATCCTTTGTCCCGCTTCTTTCCCTACAGCTCTCTCCCCTACCCGATTGAACCAGAGAAGCAGCGTGGCTCAGTGGAAAGAGCCCGGGCTTGGGAACCAGAGGTCATGGGTTCTAATCCCGGCTCTGCCACTTTTCTGCTGTGTGCCTTTGAGCAAGTCACTTCTCTGGGCCTCAGTTACCTCCTCTGTAAAATGGGGATTAAAACTGTGAGCCCCACGTGGGACAACCTGATCACCTTGTATCCCCCCAGCGCTTAGAACAGTGTTTTGCACCTAGTAAGCGCTTAACAAATGCCATCATTATTATTATTAACGAAACTGAGGGGAAGTTTCCTGAGCGGGGGCTTCATTCCCACCCCCACCCCTAACCCCGGGGCAGCATCTGTATGTTGATTCCAGCAACCAGACAGAGTTTTTTGGTTGCTATTGGGGTTTTTTTACGGTATTTTAAGCACTTACTACGTTCCAGGCACTGTACTAAGCGTTGGGATAGATACAAGCTAATCAGGTTGGACACAGTTCATATTATTATTAATCATATTTATTGAGCACTTGCTGTGTGCAAAGCACTGAACTAAGCACTTGGGAGAGTATAACATCAAACACGTTCCCTGCCCACAACGAGGTCACAGTTTAGAGGGAGCTCACACATGGGGTTCACAGTCTTAATTCCCATTTTACCGACGAGGTAACAGGTACAGAGAGGTGAAGTGACTTGTCCCATGTCACACAGCAGACAAATGGCAGAGCAGAGATTAGAACCCAGATCCTTCCCAGGCCCGTCCTCTATCCACCAGGCCACACTGCTTCTCAGCGTTGTAGGGAAGATGGGGTTCTGCCATAGGAAGGGGAGCGATTGGTAGGGGTGGGTGTGCTCCATCCAGCCATGTTTGAAGATGGCCTTTGGTGGGGGTGGGGGTTGAAATTTTGGCAACAACACTGTGGGGTGTTCATGACTCCCCCCAACCCAAGACCCTAGGTGTCCATCCCCTGAGACCCTGTGTTAATCTGGCCCCGCTGGCTGGGTATCATGCCCTTAATTGCCTTTATAGTTGGGTATCCAAGAAAAGACCGATCAAACCTCAAATGCACAAAACTGACAAGTTGAGGTACCCAACTCTAAACTGATCTCTAACTCCATTGTTTCAAACCAGATTTGGTTTCTTGGTTAGACCCTGCTGTTCTTGATTTCTTTTCTGTTTCTTGGTCAGTCCACCTGTGGATTATTTTGTCAATCTGCAGCTCGGCCTGTTTGTTTACTGGGTTTACTCCTCCCCCTCTCCATCCCCCTGCCTTACCTCCTTCCCCTCCCCGCAGCACCTGTATATATGTATATATGTTTGTATGTATTTATTACTCTATTTTATTTTGTTAATATGTTTTGTTTTGTTCTCTGTCTCCCCCTTCTAGACTGTGAGCCCATTGTTGGGTAGGGACTGTCTCTATATGTTGCCAACTTGTACTTCCCAAGCGCTTAGTACAGTGTTCTGCACACAGTCAGCGCTCAATAAATACGATTAAATGAATGAATGAATGAAACCTAGATTCCTGGCAACAAAACGTTGTAAGCTAGTGTGTAATATATGGTCTGTCTGCTTTCCCGGCACTTAAATGCTCTTTCTTCTTTTTCCTCAGGTGGACTGTTGGGCACTGGGAGTTCTGCTGTATGCCCTTGTGTATGGCAACATGCCATTTGACAGCAACAACTACAAGGTACTGACAGAGCAGATTGGCAGGGGAGACTACAGGAAACCTCCGCATGTTTCGGGTAAGCCTTGCCAGGATCTAACTCATGGTGGGTGTATAACAAATGAGGGAACACAGAGCTGTTGGTTGTTTTAAAATTTGTTGACTGGCTGAAGGAGTGCCTCCGAATCTTAGCACCAGTGGGAAGCAGTGTGGCCTGGTGGAAACAGCATAGGATTTGAGAGTCAGGAGACCTCTAGACTGTAAGCTCCTGGTAGGCAGGGAACATGTCTGTCAGTCAATCATTGTGGGCAGAGCACTGTCCTAAGCACTTAGGAGAGTACAACATCAGAGTTTCGTAGACATGTTCTCTGCCCACAAGGAGCTTATGGTCTAGCGGGGGAGGCATATATTAAAATAAATTACAGATATGTACATAAGTACTGTAGGGCTGAGGGTGGGGTGAATAAAGGGTATAAAGCCAAGTGTAAGGGCGACACAGAGGGGAGAGGGAGTAGGGGAAATGAGACCTTAGTTGGGGAAGGCCTCTCGGAGAATTGCTTTTAATAAGGCTTTGAAGCTGCAGAGGGTGATTGTGTTTTGGATATGAATAGGGAGGGAGTTGCAGGACGTGAGTGAAGGGTCAGTGGCTAAATAAATGAGATAGAGGTACGGTGACTAGGTTGGCGTTAGAGGAATGAAGTGAGCGTGGTGGGTTATAGTAGGAAATCGATTGTACTCTCCCAAGCACTTAGTACAGTGCTGTGCCTTCGGTAGGTGATCAATAAAGATGATTGATTGATTGACCTATGTTCTAATTCTGGCTCTGCCGATTGTTTGCTGTGTGACCTTGGGCAAATCACTTGACATCTCTATACCTTAGTTTCCTCATCTGCTCTCCCACCCCCTTAGACAGTGAGCTCCCTGTGGGACAGAGACACAGTCCAATCTGACGATCTTGTTTCTACACCAGTGCTTGGTACATAGTAAGCACTTAATTAATATCACAATTATTACAGACTGTTTATGCTCTCCTGCAATATTGGCCAACTGTGGCACATGTTCATTACTGGAAATGATACTGTTCCCTGTGCACATAGAGGGTCTGTTTCCTCCTTTAGCCATGCTCATTTTAGGCCACTAAGGGGAGGAGAGAGGGATGGGGAAAGTATGGATCAGAAAGGGGGTCAAACTAATCCACGTGGGTCCAGAAAGGCTCTTTTCCCTTCCTGGGACCAGTGTCCCTGGATCATCTCCCAGGGAGATCCTTTTGTTTGGATCCCAGAAAAGAGGGCGTGACCCCCTAGGAAAGGGTGTGGATAGGGTAAATATGGAATTGTTGTTCATCAAGTCCCAGATGTTAGAAGTCTGGAAGAGAAATAAATTGGATATTTCACAATAACACTCCTATCCTAATTCCGAAGTACCATAAAGGGAAGGGATGGACAGGGCAAACCTAAAATTTTTGCTCGTCAAATCCCACAGCTCCAGGACAATGGAGCACGCATGCACGCATGCACACACACACACACACACACACACACACACACAAATGAAGGTTTTGTTTTGATATTTGCTTAGTGCTTACTGTGTGCCAGGCACTGTACAAGTGTTGGGGGTAAATATAACAGTGTTTGGCACATAGTAGGTGCTTAACAAATATCATTATTAGTGTTATCATTATAAGCTAGTCAGGTTGGACACAGTTCATGTCCCACATAGGGCTCACAGTCTTAATCCCCATTTTACAGATGAGGTAACTGAGGCCCAGAGAAGTGAAGTGATTTACCCAAGGTCACACAGCAGACACACGGCAGAGTCGGGATTAGAACCCAGATCCTTCTGATTCCCAGGCCCGTGGTGTATCTACTAGGCCACTCCACTTCTCTCGGCCCTTGAAGGTGGTAGGTTCACAACAAACAAAAAGGAAACACTGCTTCACCCAGTGGGTAGTACACAAATGGATTTGTTCCCAGAGAAAGGTGGGGGGGGGGGGAGGATATTAATAGGTCCATGAAGGTTTTAAATTCATATTCTTTGAGAAGCATCTCATAATCGGTTACTGAAAGGTGTTAGGGATGCGGAGGGGAAGGGTAGGGCTGTCAGATGGCCCATCCCTAACTATGAGGATCCCATTATTGGGTAGGGATTGTCTCTATCTGTTGCAGAATTGTACTTTCCAAGCGCTTACTACAGTGCTCTGCACACAGTAAGCTCTCAAATATGATTGAATGAAGGAATGAATGAATGTCCAGAAGAGCAATCACCAGTAGCAGTGTTAGTAATTATATTTATCGAGCACTTACTGTGTTCAGGGCACAGTACTAAGTGTTGGAAAAGAATACACAAGTGTAAATTATGCATGGTGTCTGGCTCTCAGGAAGCTCATAAGCCTAAAAAAATAAGTTGGGGAGAGGGGATGGGTGACAGACACATAAGGAGCACTGAAACAAGACTCTAGGGCAACATAAAGACTTGGACAAAGTACACTAAATAAAAATAAAGGTCTGTAGGGTACTGGGGCTAGAGGTGCGGAATTTTAGGCTCCTTGCGGCTGAGAGTCCTCAGTCACCACCGTGGCCACGGTGAGTGCTTTCAGAAGCAGCCATCCCAGTCTTCCTGATTGTGGAGGCCGTGCCAGGCTGTGGCCGCTTCTCTCTGTCCTGCCCGTGTGGTGCAAGGCAAATTGAGACGAAGGCTCCTCAGTGATGAACCGGTGCAGCGTCCCACAGAGCCACGCTATTCTTCCAAGCATCTTTTTGCCTCTAGATGGAATTCTGGACTGGGTGGGGCGATCATTGGTCTGACCCAGTGATGCCATTTGTCATAATAATGATGGTATTTGTTAAGTGCTTACTATGTGCAAAGCACTGTTCTAAGCGCTGGGGGGAGATACAAGGTGATCAGGTTGTCCCCCGTGGGGCTCACAGTCTTAATCCCCATTTAACAAATGAGGCAACTGAGGCACAGAGAAGTGAAGTGACTTGCCTAAGGTCACACAGCTGGCAAGTGGCAGAGCCAGGATTCGAACCTATGACCTCCGACTCCCAAGCCCGGGCTCTTTTCACTGAGCCACGCTGCTTCTCTGTGGGTTTGTTTCAAATGTAAATGAGTTACTGACACAGAAATGGGTCTCTAATACAGAATGAATCTGTTTCTTTCTGCTCTCAGGGGCCTGTGGCCTGATTGACTGGTTGCTGACCGTGCACGCCAAAGGCAGAGCAACCATTGAAAATGTGGCCAACCACTGGTGGGTGAACTGGGGCTATGGCTTGGTGGTGTGTGACTGTGAGCCCTCCCCAGAATGCCAGTCCCCACTGTTGGCCCGCTATATCGACGGGCAGAACGGCTTCCCCGAGGGCAATTTCAGCCCAGGACCGACCTCTGGGGAAGGAAAACCTGGGGGTAACTACAAGGCCTGCCTGAGAAAGTCCAAGAAGGAGAATGATATCCAGCGGCCCCAACAGGACCCAGCCTCTCAGGGCCCCGGCAGAAAGCCCAAGGGCATTCTCAAAAAGAGGAGTAGTTTGGATAGCACCTTCTTCCCCAGCCCCTCCTCGTCCCCCAACCTCGCCGAGTCCGAGGACGGAGTTCATCCAGGACTACACCTCCTGGTAGTCCCTGATCTCAGCCAACCTGAAACCCGCCTGGAGCCCCCTAAGATGCCCAAGAAAGGGATCTTGAAACAGTTCTATCAGAGGGAATCCGGCTACTCTTCATCTCCTGAGAGAGGGGCTGCCTCAGGGGGCCCAGGAAGGGAAGGCCATACCTCAGGCCACACAGCCAGGTCAGAAAGAGGGGTCCAGAGGCAGAAAGGGATCCTGAAGCAGAATGGAAGATTTTCCACGAGTTTGGACCTGCCGCTAGACTGCTCCTCCTTGAGACTCTCTGACTCCCTGGAGGCCCTAATTCTTGCAGGAGACGGGCAGTCCAGCCACCCGAGCCGACCTCCGAGTGTCATCAGCGATGACAGCTTCCTCTCTGGCGATTCCTTCGACTTCACGGACGTGGCCACTGGGCCCAAAGGTTCCTTCCTGACCATCATGAGTGGCCGGGCCCTGGGCTTGAGCTCTGCTCCCAAGGAGGACCTCAACAGCCCAGACACCGTTTGCCATAATGCTCCTTCACGCCGAGGACCCCTGGAAAGCCTAGTTTTGGAGGGGCTCGGTGGTGCCCAGAGCGGCAGCTGACTTCCACTGCTGGCTCCGTGCCTCCTGGGAAAGGCACTGACTGGGACCCCAACCAGTCACATAGCATCTCTCCTGGTGTTTGAAAATACTCCTCTGTTTTCCCAATTCAGAGTTACTGAGTGAGGTCATTAAGTTTGTGGTGATCGTGTGGAGAAGATACCTGCAGGAGTCGGCCAAAGAGCTGCTGAACAAATGGAAAAGGGGGTTGACTATTTTGGAGGCTGCCTAGATTAATTACATGTCTTGCATTCCATTGGCGTGGCTCACTGAGTGTTTCTCAGACACCATCTGAGTAGGAAGACCGTCCTAATGGAGGCTTAATTACCACCCAGGAGAGTGGTGTTCTCCTCACAGCCATCTTTATATTGAAGTTTGCTGAAAGGCCATTACCGCAGACTGTCTTGTTCAGAATAACATCAAGCCTCTGAGTGCCTGGGCGAAAACTACCCACTGGGAACTCATTTAGCATACAGTAACCAGCTCATTAAAATCTGAATGGAACTCTGATTGTTCCAGTCACTTGGCCAAAGATTTCCCCAGCAGAGTGAAGCAGTTTATTATTAGGGACAGTCTTGGGTGACATCCAGCCCCTGCCTGAGCCCAGAACACCCAGGATTAAACCGGGCAGGACCAGCCCATTTCTTTGGATCATTAGTAAGTCTGGGTTTCTACAGTCTTTGTGTGTGAGGACCTCAAGGTGCTTCACAAAAATCTTCCTTAACCTTTACCCTGTGAGAGAGGCCTGCCTCCAGCACAGTCTCCAGTCTCCAGTCTGCTGCCCAGACCATATACCTAAAGCATCATTTTTTGCACATCTCCCATGCCTCGAATACCCACATCAAGCAGCAACTCCTGACTGATTGCTCCAAAGCAATCCATCAGCTCTCTCCCCCTACTTAAACCCCACTCCTCTCATGCCAATCTATTCACTGTGCCTTTTTCCTCATTCTCATTTCTCTTGCCACTTATCACTCGTCCACACCCTCTCTTTTGCCTGGAACTCCTTCACATCTGGCAGACCACTTCTCTCCCATCTTCAAGGTCCTTCTGAAATCCCATCTCCTCCAGGAGGCCTTCCCTGAATAATTTTGCATCCCCCCACCCTACTTCCTCCCCTACTGCCACTTCAGCCTCACCTACTCACTTCGGTGGGTACTCATGCCCCGCCCCCTCCAACCCCATAGTCCTTATGTTCACATCTTTGTACCCCCCTATAGCTTTCTCCTCCCTGTAATTTATCTTAGTGCCTGTCTCCCCTGCTATAGTGTAAGCTCCTTGAGGGTGCAGATCATGCCTGCCAACTTCAATGACCTCTCTTTAGGGGTTAGTATAGTGCTCTGCACAGAGTTTGTGCTCAATTAATACTATTGAGAAAAAAACTCACATCCTGCTGCTCCCTCCCCTCCTCTCCCCCATCTTGCCCCATTCCCCACAAAGCCTCCACTTACTTTAAGGCTGGACTGACCCCAGGTCAGTGATTAGGAATTCAGAGAGGCAGTGCAGGAGGGAGACTCTCTCTCTCACTCCAGGGCTGCACAGGTCCCATAAATTCTGTCCTTGTAACCACACAACTGGGGTCCAGAGATGCAAAACAGAAAAAAGAAGAGTGGGAGAAGGATCAATATCACCATTACTGGCTTCATGCCTACTCTGTGTAGAGCACAGTACTAAGCCCTGAGGAAAACATACAAAAGAAGTGTAAATAGTAGTAGTAGTAGTGAAATTATTTGTCTTCTGCCCCGTGTCTCAGTGGGAAGAGCACGGGCTTGGGAGTCAGAGGTAATGGGTTCAAATCCCAGCTCCACCAATTGCCAGCTGTGTGACTTTGGGCAAGTCACTTAACTTCTTTGTGCCTCAGTTACCTCATCTGTAAAATGGGGATTAAGACTGAGCCCCCCGTGGGACAACCTGATCACCTTGTAACTGCCCCAGTGCCTAGAACAGTGCTTTGCACATAGTAAGCACTTAATAAATGCCATTATTATTATTATTACTATGCACTGTACCAAGCCCTTGGGAAAGCACAACAGAAGCATGTGACATTTTTTCTGCCCACAAGGAGATTACACTGTAATGGGGGAGATAGGCATAAATCAACTGTGCAGATGATCGTAGATATCTATATATGTACTGAGGGAGGGTAGAAATAAGGAAATATGAAAGTGCTAGATGTGGCTGTTGGGTCGAAGGGACTTGGGTCTGGGCAATCAGGGGTGGCTTGTTAGAGGAAGTGGGATGCTTGCTGGGGAAAATGTAGGACTTGATCCTTTCCCTTGAGGAGTTTCACATTTAATGGAAAAGACAAACAGGTAAATATTGATAACTATCCAGTCCAATAATCAATCATCTTTATTGAGCACTTACTGTATGCAGAGCACTGCACAGTGGCCTGTTAGAGTATGGGCCTGAGAGTCTGAAGGACCCACGTTCTAATCCCAGCTCTGCCACTTGTCCGCTCTGTGACCTTGGGCAAGTCCTTTAACTTCTTTGTGCCTCAGTTACCTCTGCTGCAAAAGGGGGATTAAGACTGAGCCCCAGGGGGGACAGGGACTGTGTCCAACCTGATAGGTTTGTATCTACCCCAGCCCTTAGTACAGTGTCTGGCACATAGTAAGGGCTTAACAAATACCCCAATTATTCTTACTACTCACTTGGGAGAGTACTATATAATAGAGTTGGTAGATATGTTCCCAGTCCACAATAAGCTTACAGTCTAGAGAGGGGGAGACACACAGTAATATAAATAATGGATATGTACATTCTAGCACTTCAAACAGTGCTTTGCACATAGTAAGTGCTTAATAAATGCCATTATTATTATTACATTGCTGTGGAGCTGAGGTGGTAGTTAAGAGGGTAAAATTCAAATGGTTAAATAAATCAACTAGACAAGAGAGAAAACTAGCAAGTGGCACCACAAGGCCCATTCTGGAGAAGGAGATGAGGGAGTCCAGAGATGGAATTGTTCTGTGGCACCTCTACTCCTCTTCCCGAGAGGGCGGGGAACTGGCAAGGGGAGTTTACCAGCACTGGTTTACCAGCTAAGTGCTCAAATGAGATTGGCTCATTATTCTTGGCCAATTCAATTTAAACTACACTGCCCAAGGCCCAGGTCCACCCTGGAGAGCCACAACACACCCAAGCTCCTGTCTAAGGGTGCATGTAGTTCCTGTTAAGCAGAACTCCAGCAACCTGCCATCAATTATGGGATCCAACAGTCAGCAACGTCCTTCTGATTCCTTCTTCATCTCAGTACTTCCTGGCTCAGGGCTGAAAGAATTATAGTCCTGAGGGGAGGGTACTGAGCTGAGATAAAAGAACATTCAATCAATTAATCAGGAAAACAGGAGAGCACCTGAAACGAAACAACCAACCCTAGAGCTATGTTAGCACTGGGGAAAGCAGTTCCCCTTCCCAGGGGGTAGCACAGATAACCCTGAGTTACTGACAAGGAACTGATGTTGGTTGCCCTGGTTTCTAGTCTTGTAATTAGTTCAGCCTATGTGAATTAGTGTCACTGCTGTGCAGTTTGCAGATGTCTCAATGGAGAGGAATGCATACCAAAAATCCAGCTGGAGCTCTGGGAGCAGGGTGATGTGTATCTTTTGAAGTAATAATAAGAAGAATTCGATTATTTGTTAAGCACTTACTCTGTACCAGGCACTGTTCTAAGCACTGAGGTAGATACATGGTAATCAGGTCAAACACAGACCCTGTCCCACATGGGGTTCACAGTCTAAGAGGGAGGGCGAATAGGTATTTCAGCCCGATTTTACAGCTGAAGAAACTGCGGCCCAGAGAAGTGAAGTGACTTGCCCAAGGTCACTCAGTACACAAGTGGCGGAGCCAGGATCCAAGGTCCTCTGACTCCAGGCCTGCTCTCTTTTCACCAGGCTAGTGAGAAGTGTTTTTACATTGCTGCCTGTAATCACCTTATTCAAAGACAACAAGCACCCCAGTTCTGGGAGGTAGGCCCCGATGAAGCCTGAAGCAAATTGAATGTCATTCCAAACCCATCTCCAATAGTTCATTTGTCTTTAGACTCATGTCCATCAGGCTGGGACAGAGCCTTTCCTACAGTCTGATGCATCCTCTGTCCTTGGCATTCGAATGATGTCCATTAATCATTCTGTCCACAACATCCTAATATAAAAACCAAATGGAGGTACAGGGTCGAGATAGGCAGGTTCAATCCTTGACCCTTGCTCCTCAGCTTCCCATTCCATGTCTGAGGTTCTCCTTCTTGTGGCTCAGGAAATAATAACAATAATTGTGGTATTTAAGTGCTTACTACATGCAAGACACTGTACTAAACACATTTCACATAGAGGTTGGGTAGTATTGTCTTCCCCAAATCTTTGGGAATCAATGGGGGAAAATATGAGCCCACGCGGGGCAGGGGGACTCTCTTTCGGTTACCGCTGCTCCCCAAGGCCTGCGGAAAACACCTGCAAGTGGTTCCTCTGACAGATTGTAGCCACCCTCTCCCTGTTGTGAGTTGAAATGCAATCCATATGCAAATTCCATGACAGGTTTTTCCAACCAACACCCACCAGAGGAGGCAGATTACAGGCAGGCGTTTATTTGGATAAATAGATCAAAACAGATTTTTTTTAAAAAAAACTATGATAATATTTTCAGATATTCATAAATTTCCTGGAAAACAGAGCTGGTTTTTGCTCAGAAATTCAGGACAATATACAGTAATTTAATCTAGTTCAGCTTAATACAAACATCTAAAAGACAAACTTCAAAGAAATGAAAATCAACTTCAACTGTAAAACCTCAAATGGAATCTCGGGCTCCCAAGAAAGCAAAGCTCAGTAGATGTTATCTGCCTTCTTCCACCACTGCACAAAGTGCTAGGGTAGTAAATGGTGGGGTGGGTGGGGAGAAGGGGAGAAAAATCAAATAGAAAGGCCTCCAAGAGGAGATGTGATTTCAGAAGGGCGATAAAGATAGAGGGTGCAGTGGTCTGTCAGATTTGAAAGGGGTGGGAGTTTCCCGCAGAAAGGAGGGAATAAGCAAGGGATTGGAGGTGGGAGAAGAAAGCAGTGAGTAGATTATCTTGAGAGAAATTAATTCAATCGTATTTATTGAGCGCTTACTGTGTGCAGAGCACCGTACTAAGCACTTGGGAAGTACAAGTCGGCAACATATAGAGACGCTCCCTATCCAACAATGGGCTCACAGTCTAGAAGGAGAAGTGCGAGCTGGAGTGAAATGGTAATGAGATCTGGAGAGGAAAGGGAAACCATTGAAGCCTTGGGAGAAGGGGGGAAAGTGTGCAGAACAACATTTGAAGAAAATAATTCTGGCAGCAGAGGGAAGATGGATTGCAGCGTAGAGAGACTGGAAGCAGGGAGATCAGAGAGGAAGGAAACTGATGCAGTAGTCAAGCCAGAATCTGACAAGTGGCCGACAAGCATGGTGGCTCCCAGTGTTTTCTACACAGTGCGATGCACACAGTAAGCATTTAATTAATACCATTACTATTCCTACTCATGACTGCAACCTTGGCATTATTTTTTATTCCTTTCCCTTTTCCCTCCCATATTCAGTCTGTCATCAAAGTCCTCCGCATTATTTCTGGGATCCACACCTTCCTCTTCATCCAAACAGCCACTAATCCCAGCACTGGCCGTATCCCATCTTAACTACTGCCACAAACTCCTCACTGCTCTCTCCTTCAATCTCTCCCCTTTCCAGTTCACATACTTCACTCTGCTGTCTGGATCGTTTTTCTAAAACATTGTGCTGCACCTATTTTCCACCCCTCAACACCCTCCGATGATTACTTGTTCCTCCCCACATCATGCACAAACTCCTAACAGTTGGCTTTAAGTCTCTCTCTCTCTCTCCCCCCGCCCCCCCCCCCCCCCCCCCCCCCGGTCACACTCTTTGTTCTTCTCAAGCTAGGGTACTCGTTGTATCTTATTCTCATCTCTCCCTCTCGCTCCTGTCTGCTGCCTGGAACTCCCTCCCCCTTCAAATTAGAATGATCACTGCTTTCCCGGTTTTTAAGGCCCTTCTGAAATTACATCTCCTCCAGGAGGCTTTCCCAGATTAATTTCTAATCTCTCCCGCTTATATCTTTTCTCTATATTGTAAGCTCGTTATGGGCAGGGAATGTGTCTATTGTTGTATTGTATTCTCCCAAGCGCTTAGTACTGTGCTCTGCACATATTAAGTGCTCAATAAATACTAACTCCCTACTGCCTGTTCAGCACTGCCCTGCCACCTATGCAGTTAAGCACTCACAACTCCAGGAACACTTATGTACATGTCTTACATATGCTGAAAAGCAGCATGGCTTAGTGGAGGCCTGCACAGGCCTCGGAGTCAGAAGGTCATGGGTTTTAATCCTGGCTCTGCCACTTGTCTGCTGTGTGATCTTGGGCAAGTCACTTTACTTCTCTGTGCCTCAGTTACCTCACCTGTAAAATGGAGTCATACATGGGACAGGACTGCACCCAACACAATTTGCTTGTATCCATCCCAGTGCTTAGTACAGTGCCTGGCACATAGTAAGTGCTTAAATACCATAATTATTCTGATTATATTCAGTTACATCCTCCAATCTGGAATTTATTTTATTCTCATCTCCCCCTCTAGATCATGAACTCCTTGAGGGCAGGGATCATGTCTACTAATTCTATTGCATACTCCCAAGCATTTAGGCCAGTGCTTTGAACATAGAAGGCACTCAATAAATGTGATTGCTTGATTAAGAAGCAGCCACCTAGAAAGTCAGGGAATATAAACTGGAAAGTAACTGGGGAACGAGCTCTCTTTGTTGTTTGCATTTTGTAGGCGTGTTGATGCCAGTGGGAATAAAGAACGCCACTTCCAATTGATGACTCGGAGTTGATACCTACTAGAACTGGCCCTGATACTGAACCACGACCGTATCAACATTTCATTAAGTAATCTATATGAAATGCTCTACTAAGCCCTGAAGTATATACACAATATAAACAATTCAGATACTCCATATCAATCAATGGCATTTATTGAACTCTGTGTACAGAGCACTATATTACGCTCTTGGGAGAGTACAATGCAATAGACATAGTAGACACGATCCCTGCCTGCTAGGACCTTTCAGTCTGGAGGAGGAGGAGGAGGCAGACATTAAAATAAATTATGGATATGTGCATAAGTGGTGTGGGGGTCTGAGGGTGGGGTGAATATCAAGTGCTTAAAGGGTATAAATCCAAGTGTGCAGGTGATGCAGAAGGGAGCGAGAGTAAGGAAAATAAGGACTTAGTCGGGGAAGGCCTCTTGGAAGAGATGGGATTTCAGTAAGTATCCCTCAAGAGGCTCACAATAAGTGGGTTAAGAGGGACACATAGAATAAAAAGAGTAAATTACAAACAACAATAAGAGCAAATTGAAGTTTAAGCAATATTGCAGAAAGCTGGGCAAACAGTGTGGTATAGGAAATATTTGGGTTTTTTTTTGAGGTGATGATGTGACATTACACTGTTCTAACCTATGACTTAAAAATCCATTACATGCCACTGATACGTATAGATACAAATATCTACATATATATCTCAACTCTAGGGTATACATAATTCAAAGCCAAATATAAATTAACGAAATCCTGTAAAATAAATAGTTTTTTCCTCTGTCTACATAGTATTAACTAATGAAAATACACTTTCAACTGTGGCAGAGCCAATGCAAATTCAACAATTTTTTTAGTTTTTAAATGGAATATTTTCCATCTGAAAATGGCTTCAAATTTCCTATCACTAGTAAAAAAATTCTGAAAACTCTATAACATTTTTGTTGGATACATTTCATGTAAATGATTTTGTAAAGATTATCAATTAACAGAGCTCCTGGCAGAAGGTCTTTTCGAATAATAGTTTCTAATAATTTCTAAATTGTTAACTTTTTTTACTGAACAGTTTTGCTTAATCAGTGGCATTTATTGAATACTTACTGTGTGGAGAACACTGTGCTACGTTTTTGGCAAAGTACAACAGAGTGGGTAGATATGATTTCTGCCCACAAGGAGCTTAGGGTCTAAAGTTTACAGTTTTAAACCCACAGAAAACAGTGGAATTTTTCTTCTTTATCCATTTTTTATGGTTCTTGTTAAAGCACTTCCTATGTGCTAGGCACTGTACTAAATGCTGGGGTAGGCACAGTATACCCAGATTGGACACAATTCTTGTCCCTCACAGGGCTCACAGTCTAAGTAGGAGAGAGAACAGGTATTGAGCTCCCATTTTACAGTTGAGGTAACTGAGGCACAGAGAACTGAAGTGACTTGCCCAAGGTCACACAGGAGCCAAGTGGTAGAGCCTGGATTAGAACCCAGGTCTTCTATCCATTAGGCAACGCTGCTTCCCATTAAATTGTAAATGATTTCAGGTTGTTCTGAAGGAATTGCAAGAAAATGAGCAAAAGGGTTTTTCCAAAAATGCTGTTAACATGACATTACGAGCTTTTTCAGAACACGTCACTCTCCTCCCTCAAAAACACCCAATGGCTCTCTACTTCTTACAAAAAACCAAAATATCCTAACCACAGGATTCAAGGCTGTCCATTAGCCGGCTCACTCTATTCACTCTCTTCTCCTGTTGCCTCTTTAGCTTAATGTCTTCACTACTCCCAAGACTGCTTGACTGTATTCGCTTGTGACTCACGACTTTATTCCATTTCTCCTCCCCTCCTCCGGCTTTCTTTAAAGGTATGTGTTAAGCATTTACTATGTGCCAGGTTCCCCTTGCCTGGATCTCCTTCCTTACACAACTCCTTTTTCAAAATCCTCCTAAAAGGTCATCTCCTCCAAAAAGCATTTCTTCGATCGATCAATCAGTGGTATTTATTGAGCACTTATGGCCTAGTGAAGAGAAGTTAGAGTTAGATTTGCAGCATGGCTCAATGGAAAGAGCAGGGGCTTGGGAGTCAGAGGTCATGGGTTCTAATCCCAGCTCTGCCACACGTCAGCTGTGTGACTTTGGACAAGTCACTTAACTTCTCTGTGCCTCAGTTACCTCATCTGGTAAAAGGGGATGAAGACTGTGAGCCCCACGTGGGACAATCTGTTCACCTTGTATCCTCCCCAGCGCTTAGAACAGTGATTTGCACATAGTAAGCACTTAACCAATGCCATTATTATTATTATTACTGGATAGAACACAGGCCTGGGAATCAGGTCATGGGTTCCAATCCTAGCTCCGCCACTTGTCTGCTGTGTGTCCTTGGGCAAGTCACTTCACTTCTCTATGCTTTGGTTACCTCATCTGTAAAATGGGGATCAAGACTTGTGAACTCTATGTGGGACAGGGACTGAGTCCAACCTGATGATCTTGTATCTGCCCCAGCGCTTAGTACAATGCTTTGCACATGGTAAGGGCTTAAATACCATAATTGTTATCACTGTGTGCAGAGCACTGTACTAAGTGCTTGGGAAATTATAACACGAGTTGGTAGACACACTCCCTGCCCCCAATGAGCTTACAGTCTAGAGGGGAAGACAGACATTAAAATTAATTACAGTTAGGGGAAACCAAAGTATAAGGTTATGTACATAAGTGCTGGGGGACGAATATCTTTGACTATTCATTCACCTTCCTGGTCACCCTGGACACCCTTCATCCACCCGTAAAATTATTTGTTGATTTATTTGTTTGCTGGTTTTGAATCAGCTATTCCTTTTATATCCCCTTGTCTCCCCTATTAGTTTACAATCTCTTAGCAGGCAGAGACTTCATCTTTTGCTCCTACTGTATGTTCCCAAGAATTTTGCACACAACAGTTGCTCTACAAATGCTGTTGATGATGATGTTAACCATCTTTTCAAACCAGGCAACAATGACAACCAGGGTGTCATGCTGAATAATTATGGTTTTTAATAATTATAGTAGTAAGTACTTAGAACAGTGCTTGGCACATAGAAAGTGCTTAACAAATATAATAATAATAAGTCTCAAGCACTATTCTAAGTGCTTAGTACTATTCCAAGCACTTAGTACAGTGCTCTGCACACAGTAAGCGTTCAATAAATACGATTGAATGAAGTGCTGGGGTAGATACATGATAATCAGATTGATTGGACAGAGTCCCTGTCCCACGTGGGTTTCACAGTCTAAGTAGGAGGGAGAACAGACATTGATTGAATCTCCATTTTACAGTTAAGGAGACTGAGGCACAGAGAAGTGAAGTGACTTGCTCAAGGTAACACAGCAAGCAAGTGGCAAAACTGGGATTAGGACCCAGGTCCTCTGATTCCCAGGCCTGGGCTCTTTCCACTAAGCCACACTGTTTTCCACTAGTTTTGTGTTCTTTGTCAACGAAATGATTTCACAACTCCCACATGGAAGATATGAAAATGCTGAATGATCTTTAAGTAAGCCGACAAGCTTAAAGAGCAATTAGAATTAGTATTATCTGTAGAGAAGGCAATGATCATACTGAAGTCATCCAAAACTTGTAAAATGAGATCAGTGACATTGTCAGTGGGGAACCCAAATTTGAACACTTTCCCTGTTAATGGCATATTCAAACTGGAGCTGCTTTTATGTTAGTATGGTTAGAGATATTATCTAGCAAAGAAATCAATTTAACATCACTCAAATTTTCTGTGACTTGTTCCATTGCCTATAAAGTATATTCTCTGATAGAGCCTGTGCTTTTGTTTCAGCGAAGTATTTTTTTAAAAGGGGTATTTGCTAAAGCCCTTATTATGTGCTAAGCACAGTATTAAGCAGTGTGAACACAGTGAGAAGCAGCGTGGCTCAAAGGAAAGAGCACGGGCTTTGGAGTCAGAGGTCATGGGTTTGAATCCCGACGCTGCCAATTGTCAGCTGTGTGACTTTGGGCAAGTCACTTAGCTTCTCTGTGCCTCAGTTACCTCATCTGTAAAATGGGGATAAAGACTGTGAGCCTCCTGTGGGACAACCTGATCACTTTGTAATAATAATAATAATGGCATTTGTGCAAGGCACTGTTCTAAGCACTGCAGAGGATACAGAGTGATCAGGTTGTCCCACGTGGGGCTCCCAGTCTTAATCCCCATTTTACAGATGAGGTAACTAAGGCACAGAGAAGTGATTTGCCCAAAGTCACACAGCTGACAAGCGGCAGAGCCAGGATTAGAACCCATGACCTCTGATTCCCAAGCCCGTGCTCTTTCCGCTGAGCCACGCTGCTTCTCATAGGGTGTATGTAACACAGGCTTAGAACATTCTTTCTGAGGAAATTTTCTCAATTGAGCTTTTAGAAATCACAGTTAGCTTCAGCTCATCTTCATCCCTATCTATCCCATGTATCTGAGTGCACCAGGAGAATGGGGAAAAAGGAAAAGGGGGCTGGGATGAGGATGAAGGATCTTGCAGCTAAAACCAGTGTCTCTCTCTTCTTTCTTCATCACTCCCCCTTTCCAATGTGTCCAATTCTGGGTGATAGGGGAGGAGGTGAAAACAAGGGTTTGTCCCAGAAGGGACAGACTCATTTTCAAATAGGCTGGAGCAAATGCGCTGACCATATGCTGGAGTGGCAAATGGCCAGAGCTTCAACTATATCCTAGGAGACTGAAACAGTCAAAGCAAGGACTTCTGACCATTTACCAAAAAGCTCAAGCCTTCTGTTAGCCTTCTATCAAAATTGGTTTTGTCAGTGACTGATCATTAGGCAATCAGTTGGTTCCCTCTAGACTGTGAGCTCGTTGTGGACAGGGGATGTGTCTGTTGTTGTAGTACTGCACTTTCCCAAGTGCTTAATACAGTGCTTTGCACACACTAAGTGCTCAATAAATATGATTGAATGGTGGAGGACAGTTTAGCTATTTGATTTTTAAGGGATTAGCTATATAATGGCCATCCATTGTACTTCCCAAGCGCTTAATACAGTGCTCTGCACACAGTAAGCGCTCAATAAATACGATTGAATGAATGTACAGCTCACATCTTCAACTGGTGCCAAAAAATTCACGTTCATTTTTAGGGCCTGAACAGATTCACGACAATAACCGAGTTGGCTGGGGTTAGGGTCTGTCCCCTCCAGGCCCACGATGACTTTGGTATCTTTCTCCTGCTGGATGCACTAGCAAGACAGCAGGTGGCACTCATGATAAAAAAAAAAATATTATTCTGCTTGATGCTGAGATTAACCTGCTTGGATTATAGCTCTGCCTTCCACCTGCGTAGGGCTGGGGAAGAAATGTCCAAATGGGAGCTGGTTAGCCAATCACTAGCCTGTCTTGCCACAATAAGAAGCAAATGTTAAATGACTTGACGTGGTCCCACAGTGAGCCAGAACAGAGCAAAACCGAAGTCAACCATTTGGACTAGCTGCTACAGGAAAAATTCTGTACAAAAGGCAAAAGAGTGATAAATTGGGCCTAACATCCCACAGATGGCTATGTCACGAAGACTGGATGTTTCTTGTTTTGAAGAGGTCTTTCCTCATGAGGGCGATGGCTACCTGAGGGGCCCAAGGGGAGGAGGGGAGAGGGAGGGAGTCTGCAGTCAGACAACTGTCGGGGATCAGTCCTTACAGATCTACACAAAAGTAGTTGTGATTGGTGATATGACACTCCCTTCAGAAACAACTGCCCTTGCTCGCATATGCACTGCTCTAATTTGTCGAACTGTGTGGTGGACATTTGAAGTCTTTGTTTTTCATTTCTTGTTTTTGCATTTCCCTTGGTTTCACAAGAAAAGTGGACAAGTGGCAGGTCAGTGGTCGGGGGGGGGAATGAGGAAAAGCCAGCCCACCACTCCTGCCCCTCCAACCCTTTAACCAGCCTCTGCCCCCAGCCCCTGGCCATCATAGAATCGAAGTCACTTTCATCGCTGCGTTAGGGGAGAACTGACTGTGTAGCTTAGGCAATGTCCTTGACCTTAGAAAATTTTCCCTCTGATGTGTGGATGAAGGAAGGAGAATAAAGGGAGAGGAGAGCAGTCGGCCATACAATTTGCATGAATATAAACCACACACAGCAGGCGTTCAATTCCACTGTTATCATGTACATTCACATGAATACATCTTGGGGGAAAAAAAGCTGCCTGGATGGATGTGTTGGGATTTGGGGTCTGTGTACAGTAAACGGCAAGCAGGCCTTGTAAACTCCTCTAGAATGTAGCTCGTTGTGGGCAGGGAATGTGTCTGTTTACTGTTATATTGTACTCTCCTAAGTGCTTAGTACACTGCTCTGCATACAGTAAGTGCTCAGTAAATACAATTGAATGGATAAACTAATGAATGACCAAACATACTGAACCTATGAGCCAAACAGAGGGATAAGAGAGGAAACTAGGAAGAGCAAAGGCTCTGAAGAATCTCATTGGCCTTCAGTCCTATTATTGGCAATATGGGTTGGGTAATTCTCTTTGTTATTCACCACCTCCAAAGGATGTGGTTCTATGATTTGTTGTAGTAGCAAACTAGCATCTGGAAAGAGCTGCTACACTGTCAGGGGCTCCGTCCATGCCATTCACTCAAGTCACCAAAGTGACCTCTGTACCACAGTATTAGAAAAAGCAAGAATCAGGAGCTTTCATTAGATGCACCAAACCTTCCCCTAGTGTCACATTCGAACAACCACCTGCCAATAGAACACAAGAGTGCTTTTGGTTTCCCTGGTGACCGGCTCAGTCTCATCATTTCCTTCAGAGGCCCCCTACCATTTCCCATTCTTCCCATTGTTAATGCCTTCCCAGCAGTGTGCACGCTTCTCTACTTTTCATTTCAATACCCACTACCTTCCCCAGCATTTATATTAGTTTAATCCAATAAAGTATTTATTACCATTCAGACATGGACTAGATGAAGCCAGTGAGAAGCTATTTTAGGGAACCTTGTTGCTGTCCTAGAGGGAGGAACCAGGCTTTTACGAAATCTCAGATTTGCATCCTTCTTTATAGTTCCAGAAACTTTTTCAAGATGGTGAGGCAAGAGGGGCTGGAGAGTGAGCCTTTAGCAGGAAAGGGATAAAGGGTGATCCTTGGAACAATTTCAATCAAATCAATCAATAGTATTTAATAAGCCCCTGTTCTGTGCAGAGCACTATTCTAAGTATTTGGGAATCAATCATCCAATCAATTGTATTTATTGAGTGCTTACTGTACTAAGCGCTTGGGAAAGTACAATAACAGAGTTGATAGACACAATCATCTTACGGTCTAAAGTAAAATAGTGTTAATAGACACGAGAAGCAGCATGGTCTTGTGGATAGAGCTCGGGCCCGGGAGTCAAAAGGACCTGGTTTCTAATTCTGACTACACCACTTGTCTGCTGTGTGACCTTAGGCTAGTCACTTCACTTTTCCGTGCCTCAGTTACCTCACCTGTAAAATGGGGATTAAGACTATGAGCCCCTAGTGGGACATGGACTGTTTCCAAGCTAATAAGGTTGTATCTACCCCAGTGCTTAGAACAGTGTTTGGCACATAGTAACTACTTAATGCAATAAAAAAAATTAAAAAGACCGCTGCCTTCAATAAATTGACAATACAGTGGGGGAAAAAGGACAATCAGACAATCAATGGTCTTTATTAAGAGCTTACTGTGTGCAGAGTCCATACTAAGTGCTTGGGAGAGTACAGTACAACAGATTGGGTAGACACAATCCCTGCCCTCAACAGCATTACAGTCTAGAGGGGAAGACATTAAAATAAATTTACACATAGGAGGAAGATGGACAATGGATATGTAGGTCCTCCAGACTGCAAGCTCGTTATGGGCAGGTAATGTGTCCAGTAGTATTGTACTCTCCCAAGTGCTTAGTACAGTGCTCTGCACAGAGTAAGTGCTCAATAAATACCATTGATTGATTTAGGTGAGTGCTTCAATATTCAGTAATATGTAAGTCAATAGGTACAGAAACACTACAGGTAGTTGTGAATATATATTCTTTCCTTGAGACCCAGGGATAATGGATTTTGCAAGCCTCCCACATGATGCCTGACATCTTAATGATGAAATTGGCTGAGGGCAGGGATCGGGTCTATTTACTTTATTGTGCTCTCCCAAACACTCAATAGAGTGCTCTGTACACATTAAGTGCTCCAGGGAGTTCGCTGGCAGGAACTGGCCTCTGTGGCAGGTGTGTAGGTTTCTGAGCCCACACAGGAACCATTCAGAGACCACAGGACTCTGAGATGCATGCCCACTGAGGGCTATGGGGAAGAGAGAGCTGGAAGGAGAGGCCAAAAGAGGGAGGGCAAGAAAGGGAGGGGAAACGGTAGATACATAATCTCGTCTCTCATCACCAACCCTTTGCCCGTGTCCTCCCTCCAGCCTAGAACTCCCTCCCCCATCATATGAAGCAATCCACCACTCTCCCCACCTTCAAAGCCCTCTTAAAAGCACATCTCCTTCAAGAGGCCTTATCTGATTCAGCCCCCACTTCCAACATTCGCTCTCCCTTCTGTGTAGCCTATGTATTGAATTGTACCTCTTAAAACTTTGAAACTCACCCCACCCCCAGCTCCACAGCACTTATGTACATATCCTTATATGCTGCTGATTCCCCTATCTGTAATTTATTTTAATATCTGCCTCCCCTTCTACACTGTAAGATGCTTGTGGGCAGGGATCATGTCTACCACTTTTATTGTATTATACTCTCCCAAGTGATTAGTACAGGGCTCTGAATGCAGTAAGTGCTCAATAAATATTATTAATCGATTGGGAGGGGGAGAGCAGGAGGGAGCCATGGAGAGAGCGCAGGAGGGAAGGAAGAAGGGGCCAGTGGGCCAGGGAGAGAGTGAGCCGGGAGGGGGATGGGGAAAGAAGAGAGAGGATGGGGAGGAGGAGAAGGGAGTGGGATAGAGGAGGGAGAAAGCTGGAGGAAGAGCAGAGGAGGGGAGAGAGGGGGAACAGGAGGGAGGACAAGAGAGATGGGGAGAGAAGAAAATGGGAGAGAAGAGAAGCTAAAGCGTGGGGTGGGGCTGGAGGGAGTAAGGGAGCTTACTCTTAAAATCCACCCGCTCCACTAGCACCCCCAACCCCATCCCACTGAACCTTATTAAAAACACTTTCCCCCTTTCTTCTTCCCTCCCTGACCACGGTCTTCAACGATTCACTTTCCAGTGGCTCCTAACCCATGGAACCAAATGAGTTCTCCAGGGCAGGGGGTGTAGATGGAGAATAGAAGAGGACCCAGAATTGAGCCTTGACTCCCACAGTTAGGGGATGGGAGGCAGAGGAGGAGCCTGTGAAAGATGGGGAATGAGTGGCCAGAGAGATAGGAAGAGAACTGTGTGGCTTATTGGAAAGAACATGGGCCTAGCAGTCAGAAGACCTGGGTTCTGATCCTTGTTCTGCCACTTCCCTGCTGTGTGACCTCAGGCAAGTCACTTAACTTTTCTGTGCCTCAGTTACTTCACCTGTAAAATGGAGATTAAGACTGTGAGCCGCATATGGGACATGGACTGTGTCCAACCCGATTAGCTTGTAGTTACTCCAGAATTTAGTAGTGTCTGGCACACAAAACACTTAAATATCATTATTAAAAACAAAAAAACAAACAAAAGATCTCACTAAACCACCAAGAGGACAGTGTTAGTGAAGCCAAGGTTGGATAATGTTTCCAGGAGAAGGGGATGGTCCACAGTGTCAAAGGCAGCTAAAAAAAATAGAGGAAGAGTAAGAAGGAATAGAGACTGTTGGATTTGGCAAGAAGATTGTTGTTATATACAATCAGACTGCCCCCTCCTACCCCACTACTCTCCTACAGCCCAGCCCAGGCACTTCACTCCTCTAATGCCAACCTATTCACTGTTCTTCAGTCTCATCTATCTTGCTGCCAACCTCTCGCCCACATCCTGCCTCTGGCCTCCCTTTTCATATTCGACAGATAATTACTCTCCCTATCTTCAAAGCCTAATTGAATGTTCATCTACTACAAAGGGCCTTCCCTGACTAAGCCCTCATTTCCTCACTCCCTTCTGCAACACCCTGGCTTCCTCCCTTTATTCACCACCCCTCAGCCCTATGTATATATATCCATAATTTATATTAATATCTACCTCCCCCTCTAGACTGTAAGCTCATTGTGACCAGGGAATATATCTGTTGTATTGTTGTGTTGTACTCCCCCAAGCACTTAGTACATTGCTCGGCACACTGTAAGTGTGCAATAAATGCAATTAACCTATGACCTTAGAGAAGGCTGGTTTGGTGGCATGAAGGGAGCAGAAGCCAGATTAAAGGAGCTCAAGGAGAGAATTGAAGAAATCTATCACCAAATCTTGTCGGTTCTACCTTCACAACATCTCTACAATCCACTCCTACCTCTCCATCCAAGTTAAAGGCTGATCCAAACACTTATCATATCCCTACTTGGTATTGCATAAGCCTCCTTTCTAACCCTCTCCCTCCAACGCCCACCCCTCCTCCTGTCTCTCCCCTCTCCAATCCATACTTCCCTTTGCTGCCTGGATCACTTAAAAATAAAAAAGCTCAGTCCACTTCTCTCCATTTCTCCAGAATTCCAGTGGTCACCCATCCATCTCTGCAAACAGGAATTTCTTACCAGCAGCTTTAAAGCACTCAATCACCTTACCCCCTCCTACTTTACCTCATTAATCTCTTACTACTGGCCAGTCTGCTCACTTTGCACCTCTAACAACAACCTACTCACTGTACCTTGGTCTCGCCTCTCTTGCCACCGAGTCCATGTTCCAGCAGAAGGGAACGTATCTGTTAATATTGTGTTTTCCCGAGCACTTAGTACAGTGCTCTGCACACACTAATCATGATTGACTGACTTTCCCCTCCCTCTTCTGATCCAAGAGACCACCACTCTTGCACATAGTAAGCACTTAATAAATGCCATCATTATTATCATTATTATTATCCCTTCTAAAGCCATTCTAAAATCACATCGCCACCAGGCCTTCCCTTATTGAAGTCCTCATTTCCCCTACCCACCCTACCATCTGCACTCACACCTGTAAGCACTTTATATTCACCCCACCCCCATAGCACTTATGCCAAGTCCCCTTTGGTAATTTATTTTAATGTCTGTGTCCCCTGCTAGACTGTAAGATCTTCGTGGGCAAGGGGTCTTGTCTGCCAAACCTATTGTACTCTCTAGAAAGTTTAATAGTGCTCTCCACAAAACAAGTGCTCAATAAATACCATTGATTGATTGATTGTCTAACGGTTGCTTTCGCGCTACTTACTTCACAAGCCCAGCGGGAGCTGATTGCGGGACCCCAAATGAGTCAAATCCTTCCATTAGCATTTGCGAATCCCCAGGCTTTTAGCACTCGCTAATCCCTAGGCTCTTAGCATTAACTAATTATTCCGAATTGATGAAGCTATTAGCTAATTCTATTGGATGGGTCTATTAGCATGCTCGGTAGGTGATAAAGCTGGGAGTTTTTTGAGGCCACAGCGGGTGCGTCTCCAACGGGGTCAGTTCCTACGCAGTCAAGCGTTGGGGAGAGGGAGGAGAGATGGAGACGACAGGTAAGAGGGTGATTTCACCACGGCCCCGTTTTTTTTTTTTTATCTTCTAGGCCTGAACATTCTCTCCCGTTTCCGATTGACCAAAATTGAGCCACAATTGGCCGCTGTTTCGGTTCCTGGGGATGGGGTGGGGGGGTTTCAATCTGCTCCCCTTGGAAGCAGGCCAGAGCAGCAGGGGAGGTGATTTGGGGACTCCATCTGGCCATACTTGAGGTTTTTTTGTTTGTTTGGTTTGGTTTTTTGTTTTGATGGTATTTGTTAAGCCCTTACAATGTGCCAGGCACCGTTCTAAGCCATGAGTGGTCCAGCGCTTAGAACACTGCTTGGCACATAGTAAGTGCTTAACAAATACCATTATCATTATTACAAAGTAATTGAGTTGGACACAGTCCCTATCCCACATGGGGCTCGTAGTCTTAATCTCCATTTTACAGATGAGGGAAGTGAGGCACAGAGAAGTGAAACGACTTGCCCAAGGTCACACGGCAGACAAGTGGTGGAGGTGGGATTAGAATCCAGGTCCTTCTGACTTCCAAGCCCGTACTCTATCCACTAGATAGTGGGGGTTGTGGGTGTATGTGCAGTTGTAGGGGGCCGTCCCCGTGAATTCCTAGGTTAATTCAGGCGTGTTGCTGCTGCTGCTGTCGCCTTTCTTGCCACCTGCAAGTGTGGCTGGGGAATAAAGAACACTTTCTCCCAGTGCATCCTTTCTCGGTGTAATTACTCCCATATGGCACTATCCCCCCACTTCCCACTTGGATCAGCCATGGAAATGAAGATAGGGAGAAACCAGGGCAGGATCAGGGGGTGCCATCGTGCCGCCTCTCCCCTTGTCTTTCCCTTCACCGCTGGGATTTTGGGGGTGGGAATGGGGGAGAGGACAATGTAACACAATATTGCTGACAGCAATATTTGTTGCTGTGAACTTTTTTTTAACGGAGCACAGCGGTGGGAAGACGGGAGGAGGAGGCTGAATTTGGGGTACAGGGTGGCAGGAAAGCTTCTAGGGGATGAGGGAAGAAAATGAATCAGCAGAGGGGTCGTGGGGAGGGATTTGCTTACAAGTAAATCAACATGTCGAGGCTGTTTATAGAAGAACGCCTAATTCAAGTACAGGTAAGTCTACGGGAAAGTGAACCCCACAATACAGTCATTTATGGTATTGCCACATTTTCAAGGAACACATGTTCCCGTGCACATGCGTGCCTGTATATTTTGTCCCGTAGTTCCCATTTTCCTGAAATTTCTAGTATTAAAAACAGTTTAATATGGAAACATAAAACTGTAATTAAATTAGCCATGAAACTAATAGTAATAATGATGGTGTTTAAGCAATCAATCAATCAATTGTATTTATTGAGTGCTTACTGTGCAGAGCACTGTACTAAGCGCTTGGGAATTACAAGTTGACAACATACAGAGACGGTCCCTACCCAACAGTGAGTTCACAGTCTAGAAGGGGGGGGACAGAGAACAAAACAAAACGTATTAACAAAATAAAATAAATAGAATAGATATGTACAAGTAGAATAAATAAATATGAACAACCATATATACATATATACAGGTGCTGTGGGGAAGGGAAGGAGGTAAGGCGGAAGGGGAGGAGTGGGAGAGGAAGGAGGGGGCTCAGTGTGGGAAGGCCTCCTGGAGGAGGTGGGCTCTCAGTAGGGCCTTGAAGGGGGGAAGAGAGCTAGCTTGGCAGATGTGCGGAGGGAGGGCATTCCAGGACAGGGGGATGACGTGGGCCGGGGGTCGACGGCGGGACAGGCGAGAACGAGGCACGGTGAGGAGGTTAGCGGCAGAGGAGGGGAGGGTGCGGGCTGGGTTTATTTCTTATGCAGCAGGTGTACGGAACTCCACAAGCTAAAGGCCCGGGGCTGGTGCAATCGTGGTATTGATTTTAAGCACTTACTATGTGCCAGGCACTGTACTAAGCACTGGGTAGAAGTGAGTTCTGAGACAAAATTGGGGAGGTTTTGATACTAAAGTTTTATGTGAGCCGTTTTTGGGTAGGGACCGTCTCTATATGTTGCTGACTTGTACTTCCCAAACGCTTAGTACAGTGTTCTGCACACAGTAAGCGCTCACCCTTTCCTCTCCATCCAAACCACTACCTTGCTGGTTCAATCTCTCATCCTATCCCGACTGGATTACTGCATCAGCCTGCTCTCTGATCTCCCATCCTCCTGTCTCTCCCCACTTCAGTCTATACTTCACTCTGCTGCCCGGATTATCTCTATACAGAAACGCTCTGGGCATGTTACTCCCTTCCTCAAAAATTTCCAGTGGCTGCCAGTCAACCTACGCATCAAGCAAAAACTCACTCTCGGCTTCAAGGCTGTCCATCACCTCGCCCCCTCCTACCTCACCTCCCTTCTCTCCTTCTACAGCCCAGCCCGCACACTCCAGTCCTCTGCCTCTAACCTCCTCACTGTGCCTCGTTCTCACCCGTCCTGCCGTCGACCCCTGGCCCACGTCCTACTCTTGACCTGGAATGCCCTCCCTCCACACATCCGCCAAGCTAGCTCTCTTCCTCCCTTCAAAGCCCTACTCAGAGCTCACCTCCTCCAGGAGGCCTTCCCAGACTGAGCCCCCTTTTTCCTATCCTCCTTCCCATCCCCCCGCCCTACTTTCTTCCCCTCCCCACAGCACTTGTATATATTTGTACAGATTTATTACTCTATTTATTTTCCTTGTACATATTTACTATTTATTTTGTTAAGGATGTGCATACAGCTTTAATTCTATTTGTTCTGATGATTTTAACACCTGTCTACATGTTTTGTTTTTGTTATCTAGCTCCCCCTTCTAGACTGTGAGCCTGTTGTTGGGAAGGGACCATCTCTGTATGTTGCCTACTTGTACTTCCCAAACTTTAATGGTACAGTACTCTGCACACATTCATTCAATCGTATTTATTGAGCACTTACTGTGTGTAGAGCACTGTACTAAACGCTTGGGAAGTGCTCAAACACACAGTAAGTGCTCAATAAATACGATTGAATGAATGAATGAACTTATACAATATGCAACTAAAGCAGTGATCTATATCTCCACAAAGAAGGCCCAATTATACTCTCTATATGGATCCATCAAAATCTTTCAAGGGTTTCAGGTCCAGTTTTCTAGGTTTTCCTTATTCAAACAGATTTTCAAAATTTGTATAAAGCAGTAGGCTTTAGGGGTCATATATTTATTTTGAAATAAAGCTGTACCCACGTGCTTCGTGGTACAGTAGAGGTGGCCTTTGGCATCCCTGAAGGCAAGGCACCAGTGACTTATAGAGCCCCCCCAATGAGGAAATCCCTCATTTCCTATGTATGTGTTTATATTAAATATTTCTACACTCTGTTGCCCTATCCAAACTACTTGTATAATTGTGTTTTCTTAAACACACTGCCCCCTTTCAAATTCCAATCTTTGTTGTACATTACTCCAATTTTTGAGTGAACTTTTTCTTATTGCGCTTACTCTGTGCCAGGCACTGTTCTAAGCACTGGTGAGAAGCAGCATGGCTCAATGGAAAGAGCCGGGGCTTTGGAGTCAGAGGTCATGGGTTCAAATCCCAGCTCTGCCAACTGTCTGCTGTGTGACTTTGGGCAAGTCACTTCTCTTCTCTGTGCCTTAGTTACCTCATCTGGAAAATGGGGATTAAAACTGGGAGCCCCCGTGCGACAACCTGATCACCTTGTAACCTCCCCAGCACTTAGAACAGTGCTTTGCACATAGTAAGTGCTTAATAAATGCCATTATTATCAGGTTGGACACAGTCCATGTCCCACATGAGGCTCTCTGTCTTAATCTCCATTTTACAAATGAGGTATCAGGCACAGAGAAGTGACTTACCCAAGGTCATACAACAGGCAGAACAAGGATTAGAATCCAGGTCCTTCTGACTTCCAGGCCCATAATCAATCAATCAATCGTATTTATTGAGCGGTTACTGTGTACAGAGCACTGTACTAAGCGCTTGGGAAGTACAAGTTGGCAACATATAGAGATGGTCCCTACCCAACAGTGGGCTCAACTAGGCTATGTGCTGCTGCTTAGTCAACAATAGAATTATTGTGGCAGTAGTGGTGGGATTGTCTTTTAAAACCTTCTGACCTAGACTCCTGATTACTCTCTTTGTAGATAACCAAACTCCCTTGCTTCTTATCCGCACTCAGAACAGTGCTTTGCACATAGTAAGCACTTAATACCATCATTACTATTATTATTATTCCTTCCCTGCTTGCCTTTTGACCATTTTTTTTCCCTGTTCTTAACACCTCCACCAGAAGGTTGATGGAAGTATCTATTAGATTCAAATCACTCAATTTCAATAATAATGATAATAATGTGATATTTCTTCTAGACTGTGAGCCCGCTGTTGAGTAGGGACGGTCTCTACATGTTGCCGATATGTACTTCCCAAGCGCTTAATACAGTGCTCTGCACACAGTGAGCACTCAAAGTGCTATGTGCCAAGCACTGTACTAAACGCTGGGGTAGATAGATGCAAGATAAGCAGGTCCCACATGGAGTTCACAGTCTAAGTAGGAGGGAGAACATATATTGAATTCCCATTCTGCAGATGAGGGAACTAAGGCACGAAGAAGTGGAGTAACTTGCCCAAGGTCACAGAGTCGACCAGTGACAGAACTGGGATTAGAACCCAGGTCCTCCGACTCCCAGGACCACGTTCTTTCCACTAGGTCATTGTTTCTTACTCATTGTGGGTAGGCAGTGGGGAGAGCATGTGCTGCTATACTTCTAAATCCAGGCATGCCAACAAATAACGATACCGGATGCTTCGTAACTTTAATAACATTTATTCCAAAATACCAGGTAATTAAATCAGGCCTACCATAACCGCTTCCTCTTTGACATAAACATGAATAGCCTTTCTAGCAGCAAGCTCCTTAACAGGATTACAAATAAACACTCGTTTCCTAAACTATGAATTTTAAAATTGAAACTTGAGTGGGTTGTCAGTGGGGAGACTTCTCTAAGTAGAAACCCACATAACTACAAATTACCCAACTTGACCTGCTGGAGAGTAATCCAGGAAAGTGGGCCCCAGGCTGCTAGAAGGTGTGCAACTTCATAACAGGTTTAGGGTCGACAGAACTCAATGATTTCTCAGCTTCTGAATAAAACAAAATCTCAAGTAGAATTATGCACTTGGATGATCTCTTCACATATAGTATCTTCTCTTTTTTGGTTCTGGGCTTGCAGTGTTTTCCATTTCTCTCTCTTTTTCTTTCGGTGACAGGAAAAAGGATTTCTGGTCACAAGTTGAAGCTGAATCGAATAGTTCTAGATCGAATTCGGGTTGATCGGAGTTGCATCGGAAGGGGCTGCTCCCTGAGAAAAATATGCTTCTTGCCGCTTGCTTGCGAAACAAATAATCTTCAAAGGACTCCAAGGGTATTGTTTCCATCACTCCTGTTGACTCGCTTTCTTGGTCGCTCCAGTCCAGAAATGGGATGTCCACATCACTTTCACTTGATGATGACTCTTCAAACATCGTTTCTTTCTTTTCCATACCAAATCCCAGGAGTTGTGAGGTACTTTGGAACAGGGAGTCGCCAGTGCCACTGGATGGCCATTTTAGTTGGAATTTAGACTTAGACTTAGCCTTCTTGCCAACTGGCTCTTCATCAGTGTAACTGCCTTCCTTAAAACCCTTGCCAGTATTGACCTTGGAGCCAGATTTCCTAGTGGCCCACTTAGGTGGTAAATCAGTTGGCAACTGTTCGACCTCTGACTTCAAATTTGCTTTGCTTTGGCTACTAGAAGGGGTATTACTCTCTAGTGCTGGAGTTACACCATACCCTTCATATTTAAATACTGCTAAATCACCCGGTTTATCAAGGAGAAAGCTTGTTTCATCAATTTTCAATGTATCGCTCGGCTTCTCCTCATTGCTGACCTCCAAGTCGTGAATTTCAGGCGGAGAGATGAGGGAACTGCCATCTTCTGTGTTACAGGGTGGCTTAAATCCTTCCATTATGCTTCTGGTACTGTTTTCTCTGCTAACAGTAACTAATTTAGGAGGTTCTCAAACTGTGACTTGGATTTTTCCTCTAAGATGGCTATATTTGGAAAAGGCAATTAGCAGAGAAAAACCATTAGACAATAGAAATAAGCAACAAATATTATTCCAAAACCATCAAGACTAAGTCATACCGAACTATACTCTGAATTCTCTGGTGTAAATGTCTGTTTTCAAACAGGCTTTTAAAAAAAAATTGGAGTAATATTCTGTGGGGGAAGCAGAATTTCTGCTGACTTGAGGACACTACTATCAACAGATTCATTCTTTCCCTCTTGAGCAGAAAACCCCTTATGCTTCCTCTCCATATCCAAGAAAACAATTTATTTAGCCAGAGACAATGACAGAATACAGGTTCTAGTGAACCTGAAATAGTAGATGTCTAGACCAGAAATTGACTTCACCCACCCTCTCTGGAGCCACACACATGCTTCACACTCCAATACTGTTGAGTGTTTTGGAAGCAAGGCATTCATGATCACGTTCTGTCAATGCCCTTTTCTGGTTACACAAATATGAAGTACTTACATGTCTTAGAGGTTTTGAAAGAATCTAAAATAGATGTTTCTTTTACTGAGTCTTTCCTCAAACCTTTCCAATGATGTGTGGATCTACAAAATCCAAAATAAACTACATCACTCACAAAGCCATTCTCTATTACAAACAACTGCTCTATGGTCAGTTGAAATGAGATAATCATAGAAGGAGAGGAGAAATTTTTTAGAAAACCAAATAAACAAAAGCTCAAATGATGCAGTATAGCAGGTTAGAGAAAAAATCAGAAGATAGATCAGTTGGGCATGTAGCAATCAGAAATGGGGTACTGCCTTAGAACAGAGGACTGGGCACAAAGAATAAACTGAAACAGCATCAGGCACTGTAGATAACTTCAACAGGACAGCAGAGGGGCAATCTTTACATGCATTTTATACAGAATGTGTTGTCAGTTGGCACTGAGTTTCAGGTTCACCTGCAACCACTTATAAAATCCTACCACAATAACATCAATTTTGAAGGACACAATATAATTATATACACAATTTGCAATGCAATATGAAAAATGAATAGAAACACTGATGTTAATTCAACTAAAATATTGCAAAGCACTAAGTAATAGCATTTATTGTGTACTCACTTGGTAAGTACAAAATAGAGAGGACACTGCCCACAAAGCTTACACCAATGGTGAAGACAAATATAGAAATATTTACAAATGTAATACTCTGCAATGCAGTGCAACTAGTTTTAAAAATTGTTTTTAATATCACTTGAAATGTAGATACACTTGGGAAAAACAGTTTATGACAAGACCTGAGGTCTCTTGAAGTCTCTCTAAAATAGGAAGCAAAAAAAAAACCAGCCAATGATAACATGAATTTCATAAAATAACTGTAAATGGAAGAAAACTCTATTTGATATTTCAGGATAGTACAAAATAAAAGACTTCCTCGGGATTCAAAGCTTTGATTTTTATATGAAGTTCTTAAAAGACCTTTACATCGTACATACAAACCAGGGATACAACTTTTCATTTTGAGCATGGGGGTGTACTTGGGGCAGGGGGACAGAGGAAGAAATGAGGGGGAAGAGTAGCTGAGGGTCAGTAATGAAAAGTGGGAGGGAGAGGAAGGGAACTGCATTTACAGGTGCTTTGGCTTCCTCCAGGGCTGGGTCCTTGCCAAGCGCCCCATGGGGAGGGCTACCACCCACCCCACTTCATCCATCTGGGTGCCCTGCAGGGCCATATGAAGTCCCCTATCATTTGAGAAAATGTTTTGTTCCAGATAGGCTTACATAGGCAACTTCTTGCAGCTGTTTCAGAAGAACAGATCAGGGCACGGTCACTCCTGGCCCCACTCTCAAGTGAGGCCTATCAGAACAGCTGGAGGGAGATGGATGGGGGCCTTCAATCCCACATTCTTTATATGTCCTGTGCAAGACTGGAAAAACTGGTTAGCAATACATAACCACTCTTTACTACTTAGTTAAAAGGTTCCACTGCAACAGTACCTGTGATACTCCTAGGTACTCACAAAGCATAAATGACAGAGTTGTCCTACTGGAACAACATTTCCTATTCCAAGCAATTTTCTTACTCTTCTGCACCTCAAACTCCACCTCCCACCTGTCTTCTGGCCAAACAGGCATTTTTTTTTTCTGTTTTGAAACTAGTGTAACTAGTTGGTAAGGGGACACTCTATTGGTAAGCCTGCATCTTCCTAACCAGGAGATTCACTGAGATAAACCTTACTAAACCCCATTTGTGACAACTGCCTAATGAATTCAGAGGGGTATTACTGCCGATCAAGGAGTTCAAGTCATTTGGTGAATAATCTTCAATTCTGCGATTTCATTCAAATAACTGCAGATGTGGGATTCATTTAAACAATCACTCCCTTTGCCATTCACCTGAATGCAGGTAAGAATACACCTGTTGCTTAAATGGGTAGAGTCTGTTCTGCCACTACTAGTTTAGAAGAATGAAATAGCAGAATTTGGGAAAATTCTTCCCACAACGTATGTCTGGACAAACGCGACAGTGTCAGGGGAAATAGTTGTGTGCATGTTGTCAAATACGGACTTGTATTCATCAACGGTGTCTTCGAGTATTTAGGCCAAGTAGACACACGCTTGCAAAGATGAAAGCGGAAAATCTTCTAGACTGTGAGCCCACTGTTGGGTAGCGACCGTCTCCATATGTTGCCAACTTGTACTTCCCAAGCGTTTAGTACAGTGCTCTGCACACAGTAAGCGCTCAATAAATACGATTGAATGAATGAATGAAAATCTGAACGAAGCCTTAGTCCCTAAATCCAGTCAGTCCTGCTCTTGGGCCGTAGGGCTAAAAATGGTAGTTCAGTTGCTAAAATAAACATGGCACTGAAGCACTTACTTCAAGTAAAGTACTGTGCTATGGGCTGGGGTACATGCCAGACTTTACTTACTTCAGAGTCTTTGGGATAGAAGGCAGTCGATGAAGTTGAGGCTGGAAGCAACAACAAACAAAACCAAAATAAAGAGCTGCAGGATCTGAAGCCCTGATCGGAAATTTTCCCGCCCTTCCCCCCCCCGGAGGACATCATCATCGTCAATCGTATTGAGCGCTTCCTGTGTGCAGAGCACTGTACTAAGCGCTTGGGAAGTCCAAGTTGGCAACATAGAGAGACGGTCCCTACCCAACAGTGGGCTCACAGTCTAAAAGACATGGAAAATGCGGCCCTCCCCCGAACCCTTAGGTCTTCGTTTAGGACTTACGGCCTCCTCCTGTCCAACAGTCGGTGCCTCCTCTCAGCAGTCCCTGTGGAGCTGGAAAGCACAAGAGCCGTTACCGCCCCCTCCGCCCCACAACCGCCCCCCACCCAAAGGAGGCTTTCCGTTCCCGGCAATTTACCCGGCCACCTTCTTCCGAAGACGAACGGGGCTGCTCTGCCGGGGCCGCGTCCTCCCCGTCGAGCAAGCGAGGCGCGCCCTCAGGGGAAAAATCCAGAATTCCCTCACAACCCGACCGAACCTTCGCGCGGGAGGGCGGGCGCGCGCGCGCGCGCGCCCCACCCCGCGCGTGCGCAGTCAGCCAGAAAACCGTTAACGGGCCCGGCCCCGCCTCAAAACGAGGCCCTGCTTCCCACCAAATTTTTGCCCAACCCTACTGTGCTCCCGGTGCAGGCCAGGGCCTGTGTCCTACCTGATCGGCTTCTATCTGCGCCTAGAACAGTGCTTCACACATAGCAATTAACAAACACCTCTGTTATTAGGAGTCTTTTTTTTTTTTTTAACCGAAAGCCGCCCCCCAACCGAAGCCCGCTTCCTGGCAATTCAGCCGGCCAAGGCCTTCTCCCAAGACTGGGGAATCGCGTCCGCCCTCGTCTGCGACCCCATAACTGCCTGAACCACCCGAGGCTTCCCGCGGCCCCCAAAACGCGTCCGCCCCCCCTCAGGAGAATCCATAATTTTCCTAATCCATTATTTTCCATAATAATCCATCGGAAAATCCGTAATTACCTGACCGACTGGAGCCGACCGTCCCTCCTCACGGACGGCGCCCCGAGAACACAGAGGCAGGCGCCAGCCGAAACCGCCCCGAACCGCCCCAAACCAGAATGTTCTCTAGCGTCACGTGCCCATCACGTCGTGAGGAAAGGCGGGGCTGAAAGAGTGACTTGCCCCTTTCTCGTCAGCTTTGAGGCCCTCCCTCCCCCTTGATTCCTCCATCAATTAATGCTATTTACCCAACTGTGTGACTCACCTGTATATATGTTTGTACATATTTATTACTCCATTAATCTTGTACATATCTATTCTATTTCTTTTATTTTGTTAGTATGTTTGGTTTTGTTCTCCGTCTCCCTCTTCTAGACTGTGAGCCCGCCATTGAGTAGGGACTGTCCCTATGTGTTGCCGACTTGGACTTCCCAAGCGCTTAGTCCAGTGCTCTGCACACTGTAAGCGCTCAATAAATGATTGATTGATTGATTGTGGGCAGTTAAGCTCTTGGATCCATACCCGAAGCAGCATGGCCTAGTGGAAAGAGCCTGAGTCTCGGAGTCAGAGGACCTGGGTTCTAATCCCGGCTCTTCCACTTGCCTGCCGTGTGACCTTGGACAAGTCCCTTAACTTCTCTGGGCCTCAGTTACCTCATCTGTAAAATGGGGATTAAGACTGTGTGCCCCATGGCTCATTGTTGCCAACTTGTACTTCCCAAGCGCTTAGTACAGTGCTCTGCACACAGTAAGCGCTCAATAAATACGATTGATTGATTGTAGGCAGGGATTGTCATTTTTTATTGTTGTACTTTCCCAAGTGCTTAGTACAATGCTTTGCACACAGTAAGCACTTAATAAATATGATTGGATGAATGAATTATCTGGTATCTACCCCAGCACTTAGTACAGTGCCTGGCACATAGTAAACACTTAATGAATGCCAGTTTTTTTAAAAGAGGGATAATAATAATAATAATGGCATTTGTTAAGCACTTACTATGTGCAAAGCACTGTTCTAAGCGCTGGGGGGGGATACAAGGTGATCAGGTTGCCCCGCGTGGGGCGCTCAGTCATCATCCCCATTTTACAGATGAGGTAACTGAGGCTCCGAGAAGTTAAGTGACTTGCCCAAGGTCACACAGCAGACATGTGGAGGAGCGGGATTCGAACCCATGACCTCTGACTCCAAAGCCCGTGCTCTTTCCACTGAGCCACGCTGCACATCTATTCATTCATTCATTCATTCAATCGTATTTATTGAGTGCTTACTGTGTGCAGGGCACTGTACTAAGCGCTTGGAAAGTACAATTCGGCCACAGATAGAGACAATCCCTTCCCAACAATGGGTTCACAGTCTAGAAGCGGGAGACAGACAACAAAACCAAACAAGCAGACAGGCGTCAATACCATCAGAATAAATAGATGAACTGTGACCAACCTTGTTACCTTGTATCTATATCTACTTTGTATCTATATTAGCTCGTAGTATAGTGCCTGGGAGAGAAGATAGCCGGTCCCTGACTCTGGCAGCCCAGTGTAATAATAATGATGATGGTATTTTTTAAGTGCTTGCCATGTGCCAATCATTGTACTAAGCACTGGGGTAGGTACATGATAATTAGGTCAGACACACAATCCTGTCCCACATGGGACTCACAGTCTGAGGGAGGGAGAAGAGCTATTCCATCCCTATTTTAATAACAGCAGTAATAACAATAATGGCATTTGCAAAGTGTTGACTAGGTGCCAAGTACTGTACTGAGTACTGGGGTAGATACAAGATAACCAGGTCCCACATGGGGCTCCCATTCTAAGTAGGAGGAAGAACACTATTGAATCCCCATTTTGCAGATGAGGTAACTGAGGCACAGAGAAGTGTCTTGCCCAAGGTCACACAACAGGTAAGTGGTGGAGCAGAGATTAGAACCAAGGTCCTCTAACTGCCAGGCCCGTGCTCCTTCCACTAAGCCACACTGCTTCCCATCATTTTACAGATGCATAAACTGAGGCTCAAGAGAAATTAAATGATTAGCCCGAGATCACACTGCAGGCAAGAGGCAGAGCTGGAATTAGAATCCAGATCCTTTAAATCTCAGTCCTGTGCTCTTTCTCCTAGGCTATGCTGTTTCTCTGTATTCTCTCAAGTGCTTAGTTCAGTGCTCTGCACCCAGTAGGTGCTCAGTAAATAGGATTGACTGGGAAGTGAACGTTGCCTGTGCCTTCTCAAGAAACATTTCCTTCCCTGAACACCCTGTAGTTAATTCCTGCTCACTGGCCTCAGCTTCAATCAAATACACAAGACAGGTCCTCTAACGCAAACTCAAGAGGGAGACTTCTGCCAAAAAAAAGAGGAGTTAAGGAAAAGAACATTCCAACCATATGCTGAGGCAGTCGTGGACCTGATTAACTAAATTCTCAATAAAATAGCAACAGTAGTTCAACCACTAGCCAAGAGTTTTCATCATCTACACTCAGTCCAAAACACAACATTCAATTCCACATACCCAGGGTTTACTTTAGATTCCTCACAGTCATATTTGGACAGATCATACATATATCTAAATGAAGAAGCAACCAAAACTTAGTGTGCATCTCTGTTCCTCACTCTCGCAATTATGTCATCTAGATATATCTGTTCATTCATTCATTCAATTGTATTTATTGAGCGCTTACTGTGTGCAGAGCACTGTACTAAGCGCTTGGGAAGTACAGGTTGGCAACATATAGAACATATAGGCAACAATCAACAGAAGCAGAAGCAGCATGGCTCAGTGGAAAGGGCACGGGCTCTGGAGTCAGAGGTCATGGGTTCGAATCCCGGGTCCACCACATGTCTGCTGGGTGACCCTGGGCAAGTCACTTCACTTCTCTGAGCCTCAGTTCCCTCATCTGGAAAATGGGGATGAAGACTGTGAGCCCCACGTGGGACAACCCAATCACCTTGTATCCCCCCCAGCGCCTAGAACAGTGCCCTGCACATAGCAAGCACTCAACAAATGCCATCATTAGCATTATTATTAATCAACGGTTCTATCCGGTGCAGAACACTCTGCTAAGCTCTGGGGAGAGTACCCTACTTGGAAGGCATGATCCTTGCCCTAGAGGTGTTAACCACCCAGCAGGGGAGATAATAATAATAATAATAATAATAATAATAATAATAATAATAACAACAATAATCATGGCATTTATTAAGCACTTACTATGTGCAAAGCACTGTTCCCAGCGCTGGGGAGGTAACAAGGTGATCACGTTGTCCCACGTGGGGCTCACAGTCTTAATCCCCATTTTACAGATGAGGGAACAAGATGAGGGAAATGGCGCAAAACACTTACAAATCAATCGAGATTACTTACACTTACAAATCAATCTGTTGTTAACTCATGGTATTTATTGAGCACTTACTGTGTGCAGAGCATTGTACTAACTGCTTGGGAGAGTACAATACAATAGAGTCAGTAGATATGTTCCCTTCCCATAACAAGTTTCTGTCTCACAAGCCCATAACCTTGGCATTATCCATGATTCCCCTCTTTCATTCAACCCACAAATCCTGCCGGTTCCACTTTCACAACATCGCTAAAATCTGCCCTTTCCTCTCTATCCAAACTGCTGACATTAATCCAAGAAATTATCCTATCCTGCCTTGATTACTATATCAGCCTCCTTGCTGACCTCCCTGCCTCCTGTCTCTCCCCCTGCTCCAGTCCATACTTCACTCTGCTGCCCGGATCATTCTCCTACAAAAACATTCAGACCGTGTTTCCCCACTCCTCAAGAAACTCCAGTAGTTGCCCAGCCACCTCCGCAGCAAACAAAAACTCCTCACTATTGGCTTAAAAGCACTCAATCCCCTTGCCCCCTCCTACCTCACCTTGCTACTCTCCTACTACAATCCAGCCCACACACTTCGCTCCTCTAATACTAACCTTCTCACTGTACCTCGATCTCATCTATCTCACCACCGACCTCTCGCCCACATCCTGCCACTGGCCTGAAATGTCCTCCCTCCTCATATCTGAAAGACAACTACTCTCCCCCACTTCAAAGCCTTACTGAAGGCACATCTGCTCCAAGAGGCCTTCCCTGACTAATCCCTCCTTTCTTCTTCTCCCACTCCCTTCTGCGTGACTTGCTCCCTTTATTCATCCCCCGTCCCAGCCCCACAGCACTTATGTACATGTCTGTAATTTTATATTAATGCCTGAACCCCCCCTCTAGACTATATGCTTGTTGTGGGCAGGGAATGGATCTATTTATTGTTATATTGTACTCTCCCAAGTGCTTGATACAGTACTTTACATCCAGTAAACACTAAATAAATAAGATTGAATGAACAACCTTACAGTCTAGAGGGGGGAGACAGACATTAATATAATTTATAATATATAGTATATAGCTATGTACATAAGTGCTGTGGGTATGAGGGTGAGGCAAATATCAATTGACCAAAGGTCACAGACGATGCAGAAAGAAAAGAGAGTTGGGAAAAAGAGGGCTTAACTGGGGAAGGCCTTTTGGAGGAAATGTGACCTTAATAAGGCTTTGAAGGTGGAGAGATTGATGGTCTGGCACATATGGAAGGGGAGGGAGTTCCAGGCAAGGGGGAACCCATGGGAAAGGGGTCGGCGGTGAGATAGACGAGATCGGGCCACAGTGAGTAAATGTTAATGAATATATATGTCTGAATGTGCTACTCCATTCATTTAAGAAATTTAAAGGTCATAAAGAAAAACATTGCCACTGAATCCTCAGGAAAGTGATACGAATGGAGGAGAAGCTCAGAAATTTAACAGAAAGGAAAAGCTTTCTGAAAACTGTTAGCTCGAATCCCCAACGAAGCCTCCCCCAAGGCAGCAAAATGAGTCCAGGTTTTGGGTGAGCAAAGCTTTATAGCTGAAAGGAGTTTATGAGCTGACTACCTGCCCCTCATGTGGGTTCACAGTCTTATCATTCATTCATTCAATCGTATTTATTGAGCGCTTATTGTTCGAGATTCACTTGAACGCCGTCCAGGGTGGGGTGCAATATCAGTCCTGAGGAGACCTGGCATGTGGTCGTTCATTCATTCATTCATTAAATTGTATTTGTTGAGCGCTTACTGTGTGCAGAGAACTGTACTAAGCACTTGGAAAGTACAATTCAGCAGCAGATAGACAATCCCTACTGAACAACGGGCTCACAGTCTAGAAGGGGAATAATAATGGTGGTATTTGTTAAGCACTTGTTACGTGCCAGGCACTGTTCTAAGCGCTGGGGTAGATACAAGGTTATCAGGTTGTCCCACGTGGGGCTCACAGTCTTAATCCCCATTTTACAGATGAGGTAACTGGGGCCCAGAGAAGTTAAGTGACTTGCCCAAAGTCACCCAGCTGACAAGTGGCGGAGCTGGGAAATGTTACATGTGATTGGTATGACCATACAGATGAGCTTTTGGTGGTAGCAAAATCATCATCCCTGCTTCTGTGCTGGCTCAGATGCCATGGTTGAGGTCATGGGGTCGATCATGGCTTACTTATGTACATATCTGTAATTCATCTATTTATATTAATGTCTGTCTCCCCCTCTAGACTGTAAGCTTGTTGTGGGCTGGGAATGTCTCCCAAATGCTTAGTACAGTGCTCTGCACACAGTAAGTACTCAATACGATTGACAGACCAACTAATTGGACAATCTGGTCTGGAATTAATGGGTTCCCTTCCTGATCCCTGATTTCAGGAGTTACCACCTCAGCTGTTAGCAATAAGAAGCTAGCCCCCTTTTTTTTCCTGCTTACATTCAATGTTTAACCCTTTCTGTCCCCACCTAAACCAGGTCGTGTATGCTCACTTTAGGTTTCGGAGAACTTTACTACTTTGCCCATCCCCACATCTTGCATTCACCTCAGGCACTGTGAGGGAAGTTTCTCATGAGTGACCTGGACTTACGAGTACAAGGATCGGCATGATTTCCATAAAATGATGTTCCGCACATTCTGGTTACCCCAGAATGGAGTAAATCTCCAGAGAAGAAGGTATAATGGAGCTTTTTGTGTGTCAGCTGATGTACAGAAATTTAGGACTACATTGCCGTAGGCCCCAGTAGCATCTATTTAAACCTGAGCCCTCTTCCGAAGGCCAGAATTGAAATCCTCAGGTTCCAGTTTGTTTTGTGAGCAGAACAGATTGTTGAAATTAGACACCTACAGTGTTTTGCCACAAATAAGGAGGTGATATTCTAGGTAGGGAGTGGAGGAAAGTGATACAATCAGAGAACCAAACAATGTTATTTATTGAGTACTTAATTTGCAAAGCACTGTACTAAGCACTTGGGAAAGTATGATACAATAGAGTTGGTAGATATCATCCCTGCCCAAAAGGAGCTTAGGGTCTACAGGATCTACATTAAAATAAATTACAGAAAGGGGAAATATTAGAGTAAAAGGATATGTGCTTTGCATATAGTAAGCGCTTAACAAATGCCATCATTATTACATAAGTACATATGCTGTGGGGCGGGGGTGAGTATCAAAGTGCTTAGGGGGTACACGGCCAAGTGTATAGCAACACAGAGGGCAGGGTGGGTAGGGGAAATGAAGGTTTAATTGGGGAAGGCCTCTTGAAGGAGATACAACTTTATTTTGTTAATGATGTGCATATAGCTATAATTCTATTTTATTCTGACGGTTTTGACACCTGTCTGCATGTTTTGTTTTGTTGTCTGTCTCCCCCTTCTAGACTGTGAGCCTATTGTTGGGTAGGGACCGTCTCTATATGTTGCCGACTTGTACTTCCCAAGTGCTTAGTACAGTGCTCTGCACACAGTAAGTGCTCAATAAATATGATTGAATGAATGAATGAATGAAGGCTTTGAAGGTTGGGAGAGTGGCCGACTAATGGATATGAAGCGGGAGGGAGTTCCAGGCCGGAGGGAAGCCATGGGCAAGGGGCTGGATGTGATTGGGGGACAGAGAATATGTTGCCGTTAGAGGAATGGAGTGTTTGGATTGGGTTGAAGTAGATCAGGGAGGTAAGGTAGGAGGGAGAGAGCTGATTGAGTGCTTTAAAGCAAATGGTAAGGATTTGGTGTTCGAAACTCCTGTTTAGGAAAGCAGTATAGCCTAGTGGAAAGAGCACGGGCTTGGGAGTCAGAGGACCTGGGTTCTAATCCTGGCTCTGCCCCATACGCACTGTGTGACCTTGGGTAAGTCATTTAACTTCTATATGTCTCAGTCCCTTCATCTGCAAAATGGTGATTCAATACCTCTCCTTCCTTCGACTTAGATTGTGAGCCTTATGTGGGACCTGCTTATCTTGTATCCACCTCAGCGCTTAGATCAGGGCTTGGCACATATTAAGTGCTTAAATACCAGTATTATTAATTATTGTTAATTGTTATTTTTATTATTAAATACAGAGGTGGATTTAATAATAAACCATTGGTAACTATTGGAGGTTTTTGAGGAGTAGGGGACGAGAAGAGTTATGGACACTTATTGGGTTGCCATGTAGGTGTTTTTCATAGGCACCAACTAAATACATGGAGGGGGGCCATCATCCATAGGATTGGTACTAAGAGGGCAAAGCCATTAACTTCGTCCCCCACTGCTTTTTGGTTAGGGTAGACAGCCATAGTTAGCCCACCCCACACTTTGGAGTTGGAAAGGGATCAGAGGTGGATTCAAACTATTGGCTTTACTTTGTGTCTCCTGCCAGCAGGCTTCAACTCTAACTGCTACTGCAGTGTTTTCCATTCTCACCAGGTTTTGGGGTTGGGCCAGAGACTCTCCCGCCCCCAGTACCTCATGAGGATAAGCCATCCACCCATCTCCCAGACTAAGCCCCACTTTTCCTCTGCTCCCACTCCCTTCCACGTGGGAGTTGGACTTGCTCCCTTTGCTCTTCCCCCCTCTCCCCGTTCCACAGCACTTATGTATATATGTATATATCTATAATTTTATTTACTTCTATTGATGCCTGTTTAGTTCTACTGATGTCTGTCTCCATCCCCCACCCCTCCCCAGACTGTGAGCCCATTGTGGGCAGGGATGGTCTCTATTGTTGTGTTGTACTTTCCAAGTGCTTAGTACAGTACACTGCACACAGTAAGCACTCAATAAATATGATTGAATGAATGAATGAATCTCATGCCTGGTCAGATGAGGCAGGAGTCTAGGCTGCAGCAACACAGGCATAAAGCCCATGGAGCCATGTTTTTTTAATGGTATTTGTTAAGCTCTTACTATATGCCAGGCACTGTACTAAGTTCTGGGGTAAATACAAGCTAATCAGGTTGGACGCAGTCCCTATCCCACATAGGGTTCAAAGTCTTAATACCCATTTGACAGGTGAGGTAACCGAGGCACAGAGAAGTGAAGTACCTTGCCCAAGGTCACCCAGCACATAAGTGGCAGAGCCAGGATTAGAACTCAGGTTCTTCTGACTCCCAGGCACGTGCTGTAGCCATTAGGCCACACTGCTTCTCTGTGTCTACCGCTACCACAGTGCGAGCAACCGCAAATCCTGTTCTATTCCCACTCACAAAGTGGCAGGCATTGGGCTACTAAACTGGCACAGAACTGCTTCCCTGCAGGCTTTAAAACAGCACTACAGCAGCTTCAGCACTTCGACCCCACCCCATTTCCATCTCCAGCCAGTCAATCGTATTTATTGAGTGTTTACTGTGTGCGGAACACTGTACTTGGGAGAGTACAATATAACAATAAACAGACACATTCCCCGCCCACAACCAGCTTACAGTCTAGAGGGTCTACAGTCCAGAGAACCAAAGGTGAATCAGGGGTAAAGACAGTGAGTCAGTCAGGTTGCCCTCAAGGGGACCAACAGCCCACTGAAGGGCAGAAAAAAATAATATGGCAGCAGCAGTGGCAGTAAGTATCTTCCACCCCCTTCCTCTCTCCCTCTTTTCCTCCTATCCCCCCTTTTCCCTCCTTCTTCCCCAGGGCACACAGGGCCTATTGGGAAATTCATCAATGGGCAGGAAATTCACCACTTTCCTCCAGAGTGTAAGCTCCTTGTGGGCAGGGAACATGTCTAACAACTCTGTTATAGTGTACTCCCCAAAGCGCTTAGTACAGTGTTCTGCACACAGTAAGTGCTCAGTAAATACCATTAATTGATTGATGGTGAAGGGCTTAGCCCTGAGGTCCCTCCTCAGTTCAGGCTCCAGTATAAGTGGAGACTCAAGCTGCCGCTTCATACTTTTAAATGCTTCATATTCAATCGATAGTATTTATTGAGTGCCTATTGTATGCAGAGCGCTGTATACTAAGGTGGTCATCATCTCTAGTCACTGTACAGTCTGTACCCTCACCAACTCTGAAATCCCTCCATTCGACCACAACCTCACCTGTCTTCTCTCCCAAACATCCCCTCCTGACAAATCTGTCCTGTGCCCGCACAGAAACCTCCGATCTTTCATCTTGCACCAATTTTCTTAAATAATAGTCCTATTTAGACTGTGAGCTGCATGCGGGAAAGGGACTATGTCCAACTTAATTAGCTTGTATCTTCCCCAGTGCTTAGAACAGTATTTGACAAATGGTAAAAAAAGTCATTATGTCCCATTAAGCTTCCACCACCAAACTACCTTCCCTGTGCTACTGGTGGAAATACAGCTATCAGGCCGACTTTGCCCATCTCAAACTCATCCTTACCTGCTTTAAATCTGCCCTCCCCTCTGCCCAGCAACATTATTTTCCCCTCTTTATTGACTCCTATGCCCACTGCCCTCACCAGTTGTTTCAGACTTTAACTTCCTCCTCAAACCCTCTGTCCCTCCACCTCTCTCCCTCCCTGGATCTCTTGCCACTAATGATCTGACCACATACTTCGTTGAGAAAATTGAAACCATCGGGTATGAGCTCCCTAAAATTTTCCCTTCTCTTCTCCAGTACCTTCCTCCTCCTGCCCCTTCTTTGACTCTCCCATCTTTCCCAGCAGTATCTCAAGAGAAGAAAACCTATTTCTCAAAATCCGCCCCCTCTGCCTGTGCCTATGACACCACCCCTTTGCACCTAATCAAAACATTCAATCACTCCCTTCTTCCCTCCCTGACCATCGTCTTCAGCTATTCACTTTCCTATGGCTCCTAACTCACTGTTTTCAAACATGTCCATGTATCCCCTATCCTAAAAAAGCCCTCCCTTGATGCTTCTACTACCTCCAGTTCATTCAGTCATATTTATTGAATGCTTCTTGCCCCATCTCCCTCCTACCATTCCTCTCCAAACTCCCTAAGTCACCTACACCTGCTGCTTCCTCTTCCTCTCCTTGACCCCTTCCAATCTGGCTTCCCCCTGGCTTCACTCCACAGGAACTGCCCTCTCAAAGGTCACCACTGACCTCCTTCTTGCCAAATCCAACAGCCTCTACTCCATCCTAATCCTCCTCGACCTCTCAGCTGCCTTTGACACTGTGATCCACTCTCTTCTCCTGAAAACGTTTTCCAAGCTTGGCTTCTCTGACACTGTCTTCTCCTAGTTCTCCTCCTATCCCTCTGGCCACACATTCTCAGTTTCTTTCACGAGCTCCTCCTCTGCCTCCCATCTCCTAAGTGTGGGAGTTCCTCAAATCTCAGTTCTGGGTCCCCTTCTATTCTCCACCTACACCCACTCCCTTGAGAACTCATACATTCTCATGGCTTCAACTATCATCTTTATGCTTTGATTCCCAAATCTACATCTCCAGGTCTGATCTCTCCTCTGCAGTCTCGTATTTCTTCCTACCTTCAGGATATTTCTACTTGGATGTCATTCATTCAATCATATTTATTGAGCAGTTACTGTGTGCAAAGCACTGTACTAAGGGCTTGGAAGAGTACAATACAGCAATAAACTGACATATTCCATGCCCACAATGAGCTTATAGTCTGGGGTGGTGGTGGGGTGGGGAGACAGACATCAATACAAATAAATTACAGAAATGTACATAAGTGCTGTCAGAACTCCTCATCTTCCCACCCAAACCCTGCCTTCCCCCTGACTTTCCCGTCACTGTAGACAGCACCACCACCCTCCCTGTCTAACATGCCCACAACCTTGGCATTATTCTTGACTCATCTCTCATTCAACCTACATATTTAATGTCATCAAATCCTGTCAGGTCGACCTTCACAACATCGCTAAAATCCACCCCTCCTTTTCATCCAAATTTCAACCACCTTAATCCAAGCATTTATCTTGTCCACCTTGATTACTTCATCAGCCTTCTTGCTGACGTCCCTGCCTCTTCTCTCTCCCCACTTCAGTCCATACTTCACTCTGCTGCCCAGATAATTTTTCCACAAAACTGTTGAGTCCATGCTTCCCCACTCAATCACCTCTAGTGGTTGCCCAACCACCTCCACATCAAAAAGAAACTCCTTACCATTGGCTTTAAAGCATTCAGTCACCCTGCCCCCTCCTACCTTACCTCTCTGTTTTCCTAGCCCACACACTTCACTCCTCTAATGCTAACCTACTCACTGTACCTCAATCACATCTATCTCCCTGCCGACCCCTCACCCAAGTCCTGCCTCTGGCCTGGAACACTCCCCACCCCCTTTGTATCTGACAGACAATCACTCTCCCCACCTTCAAAGCCTTTAAAAATCACATTTCCCCCAAGAGGCCTTCCCTAAGTCCTCATTTCCTCTTCCCCCACTTCCTTCTGCATCACCCTCACACCTGGATCTGCACTCTTCAACCATTCCACCCTCAGCCCCACAGCACTTATGTACATATCCGTAATTTATTTTAATGTCTTTCTCCTCCTATAGACTGTAAGCTCCTTGTAGGCAGGGAATTTGTCTACCAACTTTGTTTTATTGTATTCTCCTGAGCCCTTAGTACAGTGCTCTGCACACAATAACCACTCAAATGATCGATTGATTAGCTCCTGGCATAGTTCAATAGAATTAGCAGACATGATCCCTGCCCTCAAAGAGCTTAAAATCTAGCTTGGGAGATGGACATTAAAGTACAGCTAGGAGGAGGTAATAGAACATAGTAGTAATAGTAGTAATAGAAATAATTCTGACCATTGCGAAGACAGATTTCTGCCAACTCTCAACTCCAAAGGGAGGCTAGGTTTCATCTCTCATGGAAAGGAAAGCAGTGGCCCAGTCTCAGACCACCCCAACCCCAGAACCTGGAACTTTGAGGGACCTGAGAGCTTGAAACACAGCCATCTTACCACAGTTAAAGCAGAAATAGATTTTTCCATCCCCTAGGGGAACAAGAAGCAGAGAGAAGCCTAACTTTGCACCATGAATTCAATTTGAATTTTGAACTGTTCAATTTTTAGATTATTAAATTTTTCTCTGCTTGTCTCCCACCATTTCCTCCTTTTCTTTCCCTTCCCCTCCAACCCAACCTTGAGGACTCTTTAAGGCTCAGAGATTGGGTCTTTTTTTCCCCTTCTATGCATTTCCCCAGTGATTTGAACAATGTTTAACACACACTTTCAGTTAATGCTTGCCATGAAAATGATATCATGTTCTTACTCTTTACTTGGAGCTTAGCAAAAGACATCTCTTTGCCTGATTTAATTCTAGAAATTTGGGCAGTGAACCTAAGAAGGCTGCCCAGAAAGTGAACTCTCATCACAAACAGCAAAAGGAAGTTTTTCCCTCCCTCAATTAATTACATATTTTTAAAAATGGCATTTGCTAATTGGTTAATATTTGCCAGGAACTGTATTAAGCTTTGGGTTAGACACAAGATAATCAGGTTTTTGTTGTTGCTGTTTATGTTTTCCTATGGGATTTAACTTCTTACTACGTGCCAGGCACTATACTGAGCTCTGGAGTAGATACAGGTTAATCAAGTTGGACACAGTTCATGTCCCACATGGGCCTCACGGACTTAATCCCCATTTTACAGATGAGGTAACCAAGGCACAGAGAAGTGAAGTGACTTGGCCAAGGTCATACAACAGAGAAGTAGTGGAGCTGGGATTAGAACCCAGGTCCTCTGATTCCCAGGCCCCTGTGATCTTTCCACTAGGCCATGCTGTTTCTTCCTTGCACCCAGGGCAGTGCTGAGCTTTCAAGAAATACTTATTGTTGAGGATGGTAATAATGGTGGTATTTGTTAAGCGCTTACTATGTGCAAAGCACTGTTCTAAGCGCTGGTGTGGTGGCTACAAGGTGATCAGGTTGTCCCACTTGGGGCTCACAGTCTTAATCCCCATTTTACAGATGAGGCAACTGAGGCACAGAGAAGTGAAGTGGCTTGCCCAAGGTCACACAGCTGACAAGTGGCGGAGCCGGGATACGGTGACAACAGTAGGAAATTAGATCATTTGAAGGATGTAATGCCAATTTCTGGTGTGACTGATTTGCAAAACTAAAGATTTATGGCATTCAGAAATCCTGAGAAAAAAGATGTTAATGACAAAACTTCATCATAAAGCAATAGTTTGCAGTGTTTTTAAGAACTACAAAGCTCTTTCAAATTTTTTCTGACTATAGAACGACAAGCCTCCTTTCTGTGTCTTAAAAATGTTATCTGATTTTTATGGAAAGTTGGTCTGCAAAAAATTATTTTAAGATCATTTCATTAATTGTTTCAAAGGTTCATTCTAAAGATTAAGGTAATACCCTCCATGGGACCCTGAAATCAGCATGAAATCCTTTGCTGTACCGCCAAGTGAACAGAGAAGTGAAAAATTGAACCGGAATCTCTTCCTCAGCAACTTGAAAGGTAAATGCCCACTCCACAGATTCTACTCTGATTTTATGCTCTCTCTATTCCTTTTCACACCTATATTTAAGGAAATAAATTCATAATTGAATGTGAGCAGTAGTTCTGGGTGACTATTCTAGCAAACAATTACCAAAAACTCACTCTAAAAGTTTAAGAAATCAAGAGAATGAAGTCTAAAATTTGTTTTACCCAGAATGCAGCGGAGTTTAGTTAAGATTTTTGTAGAGAGGGTAAGGAAGGCCATTGCCCCCAGGGGATTAGTACAGAGATAAATCAATCAATCCATGGTATTTGAGTGCTTACTGTGTAGTAAGCACTTGGGAGAGTACAAAAAATCCCTAAACACAAAGAGCTTACACCATTAGTTTCAGGGGTCAGGGACAGTTCTTTGGAACCAGCATTGGAGGTAGGATGTCAGTTCCAAATGTTTGTCCCTTGCCAGTAAGCTACAACGCCCAGTTCTCTGTCATCTGGATGAGGAAATGCATACCCAGGGCCACAGTAGACTTTCTTTGGGTTATTATTAGGACTGTCCTGGAGATGGTGCTTACTGCTCTAATAACAGTAATGATATTATGAATAATAAGAATTGTGGTATTTGTTAAGCACTAATGTGCTAAGGGCTGGGGTAGATACAAGATAAGCAGATTGGACACAGTTCCTGTCTCACATGCTCTTAATCTTATGGGGAGGAAGAATAGGTACCCTAATTTCACAGATGAGGAAACAGGCACAGAAGAGTTAAGTGACTAACCCAAGGTCACACAGCAGGCAAGTGGTGGAGCCAGATTAGAACCCTGGTCTCCTGATTCCATGGCCTATGCTCTTTCCCCTCTACCTCCATAAATCTCCCTCCAGTTACCCATTATGGATCATTAGTCTGACTCAGTCAGTAATGGCACTCCCCTATGCTTTAGTGCTTCAGGTGTGTTCAATATTTAGCATGAAAAACTCAGGTCTGAAAGCCAATATAGAGATTAGCTCCGGAGCTTGGAAAATAGAAATCATCAGCCAAGCTATTAGTCAGGGCCAGTTTGCAGCCACTCCCTAAGCACTGAGTGGTAAAGCAAAATTTCCCTGGCAGCCAGCTGAGATTTTCCCTGTTCAGAGACTATCCCCAGGTTTCTTAGCACTAAGGGGCTCAGCTCATCCTACCCCAGGATTTTGGGCAGGGCACACTGAGTTGTGAAGGAACCTGCTCCCAAGGAATCAAAAGTTTCTTCCAAGAGTGAATTCAGCCTTCAGAATGAAAACTTGGTGTAGAATCTATGAACATTAAAAATCTAAAAACAAGAGGGTAAAGTACCATGGATGAAATACTATGGCATTTCATTAGTAGCAACACCACATGGTTGAATCTACAGGGTTTGGAAAGAGTTATATAAGAAAAAAAATCTCATTATTATTATTGCTTCTAAGAAGTGATTGATGGAAGAGAGTATTACATCCCATTCTTATGCTGTCTCATTTTTTTCCAGGATAACAACAAAACCTCACCCTTCAGGCAGGACACCTTAGCTGACTTGGGCAGCAGCTGTGCTAATGTGAGTGCTAGACCTGCAACGGCTCGGAGGGAATAGGGAAGGCAGAAAAGGATCCTATTACGGTTCTCTCCTACATCTAATGAAAGAGCCCTTCTCTGTAGCTCTAATAGTATTCCACACTGTACTATATAGCTTATCCAGAAAATCCTGGGCAGAGTCCCCCATCTTCTCATCTACATCACTCCAGTTAGGATTGTTTGGGTAAAATGTAGGAAGAGAAGTTGCCTGCAAGGCTTTGGACTTTACTGGGTTGGATGCACCTTGGCCAGTGGTAATCGGGACAAGGAGAGCAGGGGATTACAGAGGAGTGATGCAGCGTGGTCATATCTGTGTCTCCATTCATTTGGAGTACCGGTTAGTGGGTGCTGAGCTGCTAATTCTTGCTTTCCTGCTGTAGGGTTTAAGAAAAGCTGAAGAAAATCAATCAATGGTATTAACTGAGCACTTACTATTGCAGAGGACTGTACTAAGCGCTTGGGAGAGTACATCACAGAGTTGGTAGACATAGAGCAAAGTCAATGCTGTAGTACTTTGGTGGAAGCTGTTTGAAAAAGAACTGACTAATAAGAGGCCATGGATTTCAATCGATCAATATGACTTCTAGAAAGAGAAAGGCCCCATATATGGGCAAATTTCCCAACGGTGGGTCCTTCATAAATACAATTTGCAGGAGGATGCAGGAGAGTTAAAATGTTCATCCCTATTTATATATCATAAGAATTTCTGCAGTTATTTTAAGAACTCTAGTGTGGGCAATAGGAAGGGATCATAAATTGAATTCAAGGAGAACACTGAGACCCCCATTGACAACCCTTGTAGAAAATGTCAAGTCTTCTGCAAAAAATATAAGAAGGCAGTATTAAAATGGTACACTGTGTTTGTTTGACTTGGCCTAATTCATTAAAGTAGGTGGGTGAAATCAAAGTCCTCACCATCTGGACAGAAGCAAAAGCCTTGTGTGGTTTGGCCTTTTCCAGTGATAAAAGCAATTTTTTGCTTCTGCAGGCAGAAGCTTATCACCACTGCTACCCGGCCACTTACAAGAGCTCTGACTGTCCGGCCGAGAATCCTTCCCTTAGCTCAGGTCGATGTTATCATCACCTCCGTATCCAAGGTAACAGAGGGCGGAGTACCAGCCACATTTAAAACCATCAGGGTTGCGGCTGTGGCCACTCAATGGGCTCTTCAGGAACACTGCATCTCCTTCAGGTCCAAGTCATGGGAGCAAAGGGCACCTTCAATGAGTCTGTTCCTGTGAAAAGATTCACTGAAGATGCCCTTTGCTTGTCTTTTCATCAATCGTATTTATTGAGCACTTACTATGTGCAGAGCACTGTACTAAGCGCTTGGGAAGTACAAATTGGCAACATATAGAGACAGTCCCTACCCAACAGTGGGCTCACAGTCTAAAAGGGGGAGACAGAGAACAAAACCAAAGATACTAACAAAATTAAATAAATAGAATAGATATGTACAAATAAAATAAATAAATAAATAAATAGAGTAATAAATATGTACAAACATATATACATATATACAGGTGCTGTGGGGAAGGGAAGGAGGTAAGATGGGGGGGGGTGGAGAGGGGGACGAGGGGGAGAGGAAGGAAGGGGCTCAGTCTGGGAAGGCCTCCTGGAGGAGGTGAGCTCTCAGCAGGGCCTTGAAGGGAGGAAGAGAGCTAGCTTGGCGGATGGGCAGAGGGAGGGCATTCCAGGCCCGGGGGATGACGTGGGCCGGGGGTCGATGGCGGGACAGGCGAGAGCGAGGTACGGTGAGGAGATTAGCGGCAGAGGAGCGGAGGGTGCGGGCTGGGCTGGAGAAGGAGAGAAGGGAGGTGAGGTAGGAGGGTGCGAGGTGATGGACAGCCTTGAAGCCCAGGGTGAGGAGTTTCCGCCTGATGCGCAGATTGATTGGTAGCCACCGGAGATTTTTGAGGAGGGGAGTAACATGCCCAGAGCGTTTCTGGACAAAGATAATCCGGGCAGCAGCATGAAGTATGGATTGAAGTGGAGAGAGACACAAGGATGGGAGATCAGAGAGGAGGGGAGATCAGAGAGGAGGCTGATGCAGTAGTCCAGACGGGATAGGATGAGAGCTTGAATGAGCAGGGTAGCGGTTGGGATGGAGAGGAAAGGGCGGATCTTGGCAATGTTGTGGAGCTGAGACCGGCAGATTTTGGTGACGGCTTGGATGTGAGGGGTGAATGAGAGAGCGGAGTCGAGGATGACACCGAGGTTGCGGGCTTGTGAGATGGGAAGGATGGTAGTGCCGTCAACAGAGATGGGAAAGTCAGGGAGAGGGCAAGGTTTGGGAGGGAAGACAAGGAGTTCAGTCTTCGACATGTTGAGCTTTTCATGCTCAGAAACATCCACTTGACACAATCTGGTGAAATAGGAGCAGGAGAGGCAGTTGCAGAGTTGAATCCTTCTGCATATAACCGTGCTAAGATCACCACTAGTCAGTAAGCTCCTTGAGGGAAGAGATCATGCCTACTAATAATCATGGTACTTGTGCCAAGTACATTACTAAGCACTGGGGTAGAAGATAACCAAGTCCCACTGGGGGCCTCACAGTCCAAGTAGGAAGGAGAACAGATATTGAATCCCCATGATGAGGGAACTGAAGCACAGAGAAGTGACTTGCCCAAGGTCACACAGCAGACAAGTTGCAGAGCTGGGGTTAGCACCCCTCGCTCTTTCCGCTAGGCCATGTGTCCAACCTGATTACCTTGTATCTACCTCAGTGCTTAGAACAGTGCTTGACACGTAGTAAGCACTTAACAAATACCATTATAATTACTATTATTATTATTTTACTCTCCATGCTCTTAGTACAGTGCTCTACATGCAGCAGGTGCTCAATAAGTACTACTTACTAACTGATGGATTGAAAGGGGCCCCAGAGTTCTGGGATACTTATATCAGGGGTGACGTGGGGAATACTCGGGCCTCTCAGCTTCCCCGTCCCAGTCATCCTTCCAAACCTGCTAGGAAGTTTTGAGATTTAAACAGTCCATCCTAACCATCAGGCTGGATATCAACCATCACAATTTCTCTAAGCCTCCTGTTACCACTGTGGGACCCAGAATACTGGTCTGGATATGCACTGCCAAGGAATGACACCGCTGATGTCTTTTTATTTACCCCCTTAAAACAGAATTGGTTCAACCTCGGCATTTCCTTCACAAACATCTCCACTTTCTCCCAATCGACAGTTACTCTCCACTCAGAATAGGCTTCTAAAGCCTCTTCAACATCTACATTTCTTTAGAGAGAGCGCTCAGAGAACACAGCATCTACTGATACGGCAAATTGGCTCATTTATTTTTAGCCTGCTCCCTGCCCTTGTCCAGTACCAAACAGAAGCCATGGAGCACTAGAGGGCCATTTGAGACCCTGGAATGAACTTGGGAAGAGAAGCGCTTCGGCTCACTCCCCGGGGTCATACGTGGGATGGAGGGGTCCCTGGATTCTCTGTAGCCTTGGATTCTATTCCAGTTCAGGGGCTGCAGGAAACCTAAGGACAGAAAGACCTCATCCCCACAGAGGCAGAAGATGGCCTTCCACTGCCAAAGAATGGGATTCTGAGGATAGTACTTCATCCACTCCCCATACCCACAAAGAAGGCTATTTCTTAATTGGTTAAACAGTGACATTTACACAAACTTCGTGAAAGGGCAAGATGTTTTAGGAGCACTTCAATGTACAGTTAACTCTCAATTATTCAGGCTGATGAGAGAAGGAACAGACATTTATTATCCAAAACCAGGGATAAGCCACAGAATGGGAAAATTTTATTTCAAATATGCAAGTAGGACAATTATTCTAAAATGTCAACTTTTAAATGTACAAAATATTTTTTCAGACTTTTCTTGAAATACAGGAAAAATAATGAAAGATGTCAATTTGACTAACTAATTTTCCCACTAAAGTCTCTGACACCACTGTAGGAAACAGAAGCACTCAGTGAGTCCGATTCTACCACTGCATGGCGGGGGGGTGGGGGGGTGGACTGTCTTTAAATCCCTGCAACTACCCCAAGTGGATTCCAAGGGAGGGGAGGAGTGTGCAAAATACCCTGTTTAGGATACACTGCACAACAGGCTTCTACCATGTTCTTTAACAAAGCACACACCCTAAGACACAATACCATTTGAAGGTTTGTCCTGAGGCAGGAGACAGGAAGGGAAGTGCTGGCTGATAAGCACTTAATACCATTATAATAATAATAATGATGACATTTATTAAGCACTTACTAAGCACACATGCAAAGCACTGTTCTAAGCACTGGGGAGGCAAGGTGATCAGGTTGTCCCACGGGGGGCTCACAGTCAATCCCCATTTTACAGATGAGGTAACAGGCACAGAGAAGTTAAGTGACTTGCCCAAAGTCACACAGCTGACAACTGGCGGACCCGGGATTTGAACCCATGACCGCTGACTCCAAAGTCCATGCTCTTTCCACTGAGCCACACTGCTTCTCTATCTATTTCTACTAAATGGCCCACTGCATTTCCCAGCAGTTTCGGTGGGTGTGATAAGAAAGCCTATTTAAGTAGCAGCTAGAGAGGCACCGAGACGTTCTTTACTACAACCTTTACCTCTCAGCCCAATATGGAGAGATTAGAACTGTAGTTTGTTGAACTGTCAATATGTGGAGAGCCCCAACTTCAAGCATGGGTGTGCTGTGAAGCTAATCCAATTGTATGGACAGAGAGTTTGCTGTTTGGTGAATTCCCTAAGATAGATGGTTTTAGAGGTGGCTTTACCAAGTGACTATTGTCCTTCTGTAGTCTACTAAGTCTAGATTTCCACACTGCTAGCGAAAACAGGGAGGGGGAGAGGCAGGGTGGGACTCTCACAGCCCCAGGGCCACCTCCCCAGACACCACCCATGTACCCTCAATTTTTGTGGGAATACGTTCTCACCCCCCATTTTCCTGTAGCTGGAAGCCTGGATCCCAACTGCTTGCCTCCCCAGCAAGGAAAAAAGTTGCACAAGTTGCGGGATAGAGGGGCGAAAGCTGCCTGCCTGTTATCTAAAACAATAGTAATGGTGGTATTTGTTAAGCACTTACTATGTGCCAAGCACTGTACTAAGCACTGGGGTGGATACAAGATTATCAAGTCCCACATGGGGCCCACAGTCTAAATTGGAGGGACAACAGGTAGTGAATCCCCATTTTGCAGATGAGAGAACTGAGGCACAGAGAAGTTAAGTGACTTGCCCAAGGTCACACAGCAGATGATGGAGCCTGAATTAGAACCCGAGTCATCTGACTCTGGCCCGTGCTCTTTCCAGTAGGCCACAGTGCTTCTTTTAGAGTCTGAGCTCCATGTGGGATAGGGACTGTACCCAATCTGACTATAATACATCTATTCCAGGGCTCAGCACAGTGCTCAGCACAGAGTAATGCCATTATTATCAACAACAATAATAATAATAGCCACTTGACCCAACAATCTGATTTTGACATGACCCATTTTTCTCAGTCTGTTGCCGGCAACCAAATACCAATAACACTCTGATGCATTAAATAATTTCATTGAAAAAGTGAATTAATTTTGTTTAAAAAGATCATTCTAGTGATGAAGGTATTTTTAAGTGCCTTTTAAATACCTTAGAGAAGCAGCGTGGCTTAATGGAAAGAGCACGGGCTTGGGAGTCAGAGGTCGTGGGTTCTGATCCCTGCTCCGCCATTTGTCAGCTGTGTGACTTTGGGCAAGTCACTGAACTTCTCTGTGCCTCAGTTACCTCATCTGTAAAATGGGAATTAAGACTGTGAGCCCCACGTGGGACAACCTGATTACCTTGTATCTACCCCAGTGCTTAGAACAGTGCTTGGCACATAGTAAGCACTTAACACATACCATTACTACTATTAATAAATGGAACTATAGCAATGAGAAGCAGCATGGCCTAGTTGAAAGAGCTCAAGACTGGGAGTCAGGAGCTCTGGGTTCTAATTCCGGCTCCATTACTTGCTTGCTGTGTGATCTTGGATACATCCCTTAGTTTCTCTGGGCCTCAGTTTCCTGTAATTATTTTAATATCTGTCTCCCCTGCTGGATTGTAAGGTCACTGAAGGCAGGAATCATGTCAGCTTACTCTATTGTACTCTCCCAAGTGCTTAGTACAGTGCTCTGTAAGCATTCAATAAATACCACTGATGATGATGATGATGATGATGATTTATTGAGTGACTTCTGGGTGCTGTGTAGACTGAGAAGCGTATGCCTTCATAAGGTCGTTTGGATCATTGGGTCAAGAAAACTAGGCTCTTACTATATAGTACACTATGTTACTATATAGTACACTATGTTAGGGCTGGACCCAACAAGCCAAGCCAAGCCAATGTCACACTGTTTTCAGCCTATCATTCATTCATTCAATCGTATTTATTGAGCGCTTACTATGTGCAGAGCACTGTACTAAGCGCTTGGGAAGTACAAGTTGGCAACATGTAGAGACGGTCCCTACTGCTGCCTCAGCCAAGAAAGAACAACAAGAAAACTCAGCTCTGTAGAACGAAGATCCAAAGTGCAATGGCAGGCGCTCAGTTAGGATAATGTAGACTATAAGTTCATTGTGGGCAGGGAATATGTCTACCAACTCTGTTACAACGTATTCTCCCAAGCGCTTACTTCAGCGCTCAAGAAATACGATTGATAATGTAGAAAACTAAGTAAGTTCACACAATGTGGGTACTTACTCTGGATGACTGGATCCCAATCAATTACCTGACACTCACCATAAAATTTTTAGAAGTCAAGAGAAGGAAGCCTACATTTGGTTTGTTCAGGATGTAGTGGAGTAAATTAAAAAAAAAAATGAAGGAGAAGGTAAGGTAGACCATTGTCCTCATAGGATTAATCCAGAGGGAGTGAAGCCATTAGTTTTGGGGGGCAGGGGACCCGTTCTTTGGAACCAGAAGTAGAGTGAATTTTTGCCCCTTGCTGGCGGGCTACAAGCCCCACTTCTCTGTCACCTAGAGAAGCAGCATAGCCCAGTGGAGAGAGCCCGGATCTGGGAATCAGAAGGACCTGGATTTTAATCCCAGCTCTGCCACTTGCCTTCTGAGTGCCCTTAGGCAAGTTACTTTAACTTCTCATGCCTCAGTTTCCTCATCTGTAGAAATGGGGATTAAAAGCCCTGCTCCCACTCCCCCTTGGGCTGTGAGCCCTGTGTGGAACAAGGACTGTGTCCAACCTGATAATAATAATAATAATAATTATGGCATTTGTTAAGCACTTACTATGTACCAGGCCCTGTATTAAGCGCTGGGGTGGGATACAAGCAAATTGGGTTGGACACAGTCCCTGTCCCATGTGGGGCTCACAGTCTCAATCCCCATTTTACAGATGAGAGAACTGAGGCCCAGAGAAATGAAGTGGCTTGCCCAAGGTCACACAGCAGACATATGGCAGAGCCGGGATTAGAACCCATGACCTTCTGATTCCCAGGCCTGGGCTCTATCCAATAAGCCATGCTGCTTCCCGATTGTTTTGTATTTACTCCAGTGTTTGGCACATAGTAAGTGCTTAATAAATTCCACAATTACTATTAATAGCTAGATGAGAAAATGCTAACCCAGGGCTATAGTACACTCTTTTGGGGGCAATATTAGGACTCCTAGAAGAGAATAAGATGAGGAGGGAAAACAACTGTATTTGTTAAGCACTGTTCCAAGCTCTGTGCTAATATAAGAAAATCGGACACAGTCCCTGTCCCGCACAAGGCTCAATAGTTTAAGGGGGAGAGGGAACAGATGTCTTATCCCAATTTCACAGATGAGGAAGCAGACACAGAAAAGTTAAGTGACTTTCCCAAGGTCAGGCGGGAGGCAAGTGGCAGAACCAGGAATTTCTTTCATTCATTCAATCATATTTATTGAGCGCTTACTGTGTGCAGAACAGTAAGGAATAGATCCAAGGTCTCTGGACTCCCAGGCTTGGTCTCGAACAGTGCTTTGCACATAGTAAGCACTTAACAAATGCCATTATTATTATTATTATTATTATTTCCCCTCCAGTTATCCATTATAGACCATTGGTCTGACCCAGGTATAGCACTTCCCTGAAGAAAGCCTAGAGATTCCTAGAGATTGACTGATTAGAAAGCCCACCCTACACCCCACTTCCCTACGCCTCAACTGTGCTCAACATTCAGCATGAAAAAATTCTGTTGGAACGCCAAACGAGAGATTAGACGCAGAGCTTCGAAAGTAGAAATCGTCAGCCAAGCTATTAGTCAGGGCCAGTTTGCAAACACTCCCTAAGCACTGAGTGGTAAAGCGAAAGTTCCCCAGCAGCCAGCTGAGATTTTTCCCGTTTGCAAACTTTTCCCAGGTTTCTTAGCACTAAACAGCGTAGTTCATCTTATCCCAAGATTTTGTGCAGGGCACACTGGGTTGTAATGGAACCCGCTCCCGAGGTATAAAATGTTTTTCCAAGTGCTTAGTACAGTGTACTGCACACAGTAAGTGCTCGATAAATACCATGGATTGATTCTCCAAGAGTACATTTTTTTAATGGTATTTGTTAAGCACTTATTATGTGCCAGGTGCTGTACTAAGCACTGGGGTAGATACAAGATAAGTACTCAATATATACCATGGATTGATTCTCCAAGAGTAAATTTTTTTTAATGGTATTTGTTAAGCACTTATTATGTGCCAGGTGCTGTACTAAGCCCTGGGGTAGATACAAGACAATCAGGTTGGACACAGACCCTGTCCTACATGGGGCTCACAATTTTAATCTCCATTTTACAGATGAAGTAACTGAGGCACTGAGAAGTTAAGTGACTTGATCAAGGTCACACAGCAGACAAGTGGCAGATTCCGGATTAGAACCCAGGCCTTTCAGACTCCTAGGCCCATGCTCTATCCACTAGGCCATGCTGCTTAAAGGAAATTTGTTTTAGATTTTATGGAACATTAAGAACCTAACACAAGCGGGTAAGGTCCCGAGGAAGAAGTGCTAAGCGTGTTATCAATCATTAGTCCATTAGTAGCAATGCCATATGGTTGAATCTACGTTCTGAAAGGCGCTAAACAAGCACAAAAAATCTTACTGTCATTACTTCAAAGAAGTGATTGATGGAGGAGAGCATTATGACTCATTTTTTGTTCCATTTTTTTTCCAGGATACAAACAAAAATGCATTCTCTGGACAGATCAACTCAGATAAGCTTGCGGGGTGGAGAAGGCAGAAAAGGGCCCTACTAGAGTTATCCCCTTCATCTGGGTAAAGAGTCCCATTCTGTAGCTCTAATATTATACCATATAGTTTTTGATGGTATTTGTTAAGCATTTACTACGTGCCGGACTCTGCACTAAGTGCTGGGGTAGATATGAGCTAATCAGGTTGGACACAGTCCATGTTCCACATGGAGTCCACAGTCTTAATTTCCATTTTACAGATGAGGTAACTGAGGCACAGAGATGTTAAGTGACTTGAACAAGGTCACACTGCAGACAAGTGGCACAGCAGGGATTAGAACCCAGGTCCTCTGATTTCCAGGCCCATGCTGTTCCACTAGGCCACTCTACTTCCTTGATGTACTGTACTATAACTCATTCAGAAAATTCTGGGTAGAGCCTGACTGGACTTTTCTGGCGTTAACTTTTCATTTTCTCAATCAATGGTATTTATCGAGCACTTACTGTGTGCACAACACTGTACTAAGTGCTTGGAGTAGTACAACAGAGTCAACAGATCCATTCCCTCCCCACAAAGAGCTTACAGTCTAGGGGGGAGACAGGTATTAAAATAAATTATGGGTGGGGTGAATAGCGAGTGCTTAAAAGGTACAAATCGAAGTGTAAGGGTGATACAGAAGGGAAAGGGAGTAGGAGAAGTGAAGATTTAGTCTTGGAGATGTTATTTTAATAAGGCTTTGACAGTGGGGAGAATGGTGGTCTGTCCTATAGGAAGGGGGAGGGAGTTCCAGGACCAAGGCAGGACATGGATGAGGGGTTGACCGCGAGACAGATGAGATCGAGGTGCAGTGAGTAGGTTGGCATTAGAGGAATGAAGTGTACGGGCTGGTTTGTAGTAGGAGCTCAGTCAGTTAAGGTTGGAGGGGGCGAGCTGATTGTGTGCTTTAAAGCCAATGGCGAAGAGTTTCTATTTGATGCACTCATGTATATAACTTATTTATATTAATGTCTATCTCCCCTCTAGGCTCCTTGTGGGCAGGAAACATGACTATCAACTCTGTTATATTGCACTCTCCCAAGTGATTAGTACAGTGCTCTGCACACTGCAAGTGCTCAATAAATGCAGAGGTAATAATAATAATGAAAGCATTTGTTAAGCACTTACTATGTGCAAAGCACTGTTCTAAGCGCTGGGGGGGGGGATACAAGGTGATCAGGTTGTCCCACGTGGGGCTCACAGTCTTAATCCCCATTTTACAGATGAGGTAACTGAAGCTCAGAGAAGTTAAGTGACTTGCCCAAAGTCACACAGCTGACAAGTGGCGGGACCAGGATTAGAACCCATGACCACTGACTCCCAAGCCCGCGCTCTTTCCACTGAGCCACGCCGCTTCTCTAGAGGGGAAACATGGACTGAACTCTTTTTGGAAAAATGATCTGGGCAGCAGAGTGAAGTATGGACTGAAGTTGGTGGGGTAAAATGTATGAGGAGAAGTTGCCTGCAGGCTTTGCACGTTAGGTGAATTAACCTTGGCCAGTGGTAATGGGGACAAACATAGTAGGGGAGAACACAGGAGCGATGCAGAATGGTCATACTCGTGTCTCCATTTATTTGGAGTAGCAGGTGGTGGGTGGGCTGAGCTGCTAATTCTCATCTCACTGTTGCAGGCTTTAAAACAAGCTGATGAGAAACAGCTAACTAATCAAAGAATATTGGTTCCAACATACCAGAAGGATCTCCTGGATGGCTAAATGCCACATTTAGTCCCAAGAAGCCAGAAAATGCAACAGGCTGAAAGCAAACTGAAACTCACACCACCATTGACTTATCAACGAAGTTTTTGTGACCACTTAAAAAATGCTCACGTAAGTGGCAATGAGTCAGAAAATGTGACAACTGAAAAAAAAAAGAGTTCTGTTCGATATCCTCTGAAGCAACTGTTGAATTTCCGATCAAAAATACGGCCAGGAGGAAGCTGGTTGTTGCCAAGTAATGCTCTGTGTCTGATTGCTTAATTTGGCCTGCTTCATTAAAGTAGGCATGTTTAAGCTTTGCTTTTTAAACAGCAGAAAAAGCCTAGCATGCTTGGTCTTTTCCATTGATAAAAGCAATTTTTTTTTAGCTTCTGCTAATGGAAGGTTATCAATATTGTTACCAGGCCAGTTCACGAGAGTTCTGACTGCCTGAGAATCTTTCCCATAGCCCAGGTCACCTTTGCCATCATCTCTGTATTCAAGGTAACAGATGGCAGAGTACCAACCATATTTAAAACCAACAGGGTTACAGCCATAGCTGCTCAGTGGGCTTTTTAGGAATATCGCACCTCCTTCAGGCCCAGGTTTCTTTTTGTCCAGGACCAGGGAGCACAGAAAAGGGCATCTTCAACCATTCTGCTCCTGTGCTTCTTTCACTCAGAAACATCCAATTCACACAGTCTCGGTGAACCTTTTGCATATAACCATGCTATGCTCACCACTAGATGGTAAACTCCCTGAGGGAAGAGATCATGTCTACTACCTCTATTGGACTCTCCCAGGCACTTGGTTCAGTACTCTGAACACATTAGCTGCTCAATAAATACTATTGCTTGCCACCACCATTAAGGGACAAAAAAGACTGCAAAATCAGTTGGTTAATGATTTTTCCTCTGAAGCAGGTCAGGCTCTAGCTACTGACTGTGAGGAACAAAGAAGGATCATGGGGGAGGAGAAGCAGCCTCACATCACCAGCTGTGATGGGTGTCGTGGCCCACCCACGGGCCACTCTCACCTCCCACATGCTGCAGCTGCCTGAGATGAAAACAAATAACACCTAAAATCAGGATGAGAAAGGGCTCAGAGTAAGGCAGACCGAGTGTTCCCAGTGCCTTAGCACACTAATGCTGTAGCTATGGAAGAGAAACTGTAAGAAAGGCTCAGGTTCTTGCCAAAGATTTGGCCCAACAGGCACAGAATGGCAAGTGGGGGACATCTCAATCACGCCCAGCCACTCTGCTCATGGCACTCCTACAAAATCCCCCCTCTCCCCAGTTATTACTATCGCCCAGCCACAGCTCCCTCTTTCAGCTTGCAAGTGACTACCATTGCCGAGCTGGGCACTGCACACCAATAGTTTATCCCAGAAGAGGAAGACAATTCTTGATGAAGACTTGGAACAGAAGGTGCCATCAAAACTTCCTCGTGCAGCTGTGGGTAGAGGAGTGACTAGGCATTTGAATAGCAGGGTAGCCAGTCAGGAATTCCTCTTCTCTATAAAGAGCTCAGGGCTCTCAAGGGGGTAACACCACTCTCACCCTGAGCCTCTGAATGGTCTCATCGGTTTTTCAAATAATCAGACTCAGAACTTTGAGGAAGAAAAATTTAACACAAAATGTTAGCCACTATCCCTCTTTCAACCCTCTCAGCGGGAACCCGGAGCAGAAGCAGTTTGCCTCAATTCATCAAACTGTTCTTCGACCGTCTGGCCGGGTCCTGAATTCCTAGCCCCAATCTGTTGGGGCATCTTGCCCATAAGCCCCTCCTCAGGGACCTGTCTTCTTCAAATGCCGTCGAGTCGTTTCCAACCCATAGCGACTCTATGGACACACCTTCTTCGGAACGTCCCATCTTCTGTCAAAGTCAGGGACCTGTCAGTCTGTATAATATGTCTCTATCCCCACATAGGCCCTCTAGTCTCTTGCTCAGACTACCCTTCAGGCAGAGCGTACAGAAAATGGGATTTATATCGTCCCCCAGGCTGGGAAACCTGCCCCTAAAGATGTAGCTTCACTTTCCCCGTTGTTTGCCCTTGGCTAAAAAGCTGGGTTAGTGTGAAAGGCAGAATGGAACAGAAGACAAAAACGAGCCTTAAAGGGATCAGCTCTAATGAAGAGGAAAGGCAGATGCCTGGGTAGGGCAAACTTTTCCTGTAGGATGGACGGTGCTCTGCTTCCACACCACCCGAGATCCCACCTTGGAGAACAAAGTCTCCCATTGCTCAGCAAGAGCTTGAAACCTGCCATTACGGCGAGAGCCAGAACGGCTAGCTTTATTTAGGACTATGCCATCGTCTCATAGGCACTGAACTAGGGGTCCCTGGTGATTCATGTGAAAATAGTCAGCCTCCTCCCAGCTGTTCATCCCTCCAGCCCGACGCAGCTGGCCAAGCATACCTCTGCACTTGGATGACATAGACAGTCTTGAGGAACTAGGGCATATAGGGGCACTGAGTAGGAAAGAATGATCAGCTATGGCACTGACCAAACTGTCAGCTCACTCGCTCTCTGGCCGGGCAGCACCGCCACCCCTTCCTGCCCAGTAGCCTTCAAGGCATCCCCTGCAGCAGTTAGGACATCTGAAGCCCTTTTCTCTCAGCAGCAGGGGCAATTAGGACAGTCCAATCCCTGGAATTCCAGCTCTTCAGCTGCTACTAGTCTTGCTCAGCTTCAGCTCACCACACGGGACAATTTTGATCTCTGCACTACTCTAAACTTTACAAAGCTGAAATTAGGTTTCTAAATGGCAAAAGAAAGTGATGTCACTGAGCTGATAATGGCAGCAGATGGGTGGCTGTGCCCCCCTTGGTCTCTGCCCCTGGGTATCGGGTGGGTGGGTAGGTAGGTTGCACTGGGCTCCTCAGACTCCATCATGCAGGCACAGGGCCTCTACAGCTCCACTGGGCCCCTGGGCTACACCTCCAATCACAAAAAGCCTCTGCTGGGCCTGGAGGCTGGAACAGGAGCAGCGGCCAGTGGGCATGGAGGGCAAGAGCTCCCATTTCCTCCTCACAAGGCTGAAACCTTCCACGGAGCCCAGCGGGGAGGGTTGGTTTCCTGAAAAACAAGAGATCCAAAGTGGTGAGAGGAGTGTGAGCCACCCCCAGATGATCCTCAAAGATGTCAAGTACATTAGTACCTCAATCCCAATAAAGTAGGCAACAAAACTTTCCAACCTCCTCTATGCTCACCCTTCTCCTGGCACTCCTCTCCTTACTGCCCATGCACTTCTGAAATCACATCTCCTCCAGGCCTTTCCCAGTGAATTCTTCCCCCTGGGTCATCCCGCCGCAAACTATCATCTCAGCACTTCGGTGCCAACTACACACTTAGGCACTTAGATTCACCTCTGGCACTTCTGTCCCTATGGTCTGACATGCCCTACTATTTTTAAGAACTTACTCAACTATACAGCCATTTCCATTTTCTCTTCTTCTCTCTGTTTCCCCTCCTAGAATGTAAGCTCCTCAAGGGCATCTCTCATCCCTGCCTGCCTATTCACCCGTACACTGTGCAAACACTGAGGTTCTCAGGCCTGAAGTCTCAGAACCAAGAACTGTCCATTATTCTTGACAGGCGATTCCATCCTTCTAATTCTACTAAACTCTCTTAAGTGCTTAATACAGTGCTCAGTCCAGAGCAGGCAGTCAATAAATATCATTGATGGATTTCAACTCATCAACTCATAACACTTATGAAAGTGAGGGAAATAGGCCCAAGCCTTTCTTAGGTATAGTCTGGCCGAATTCCTTCCCTGGCTCTTCCACTGTCCACCGCACCCTGAAGTCTCTCGGTCCTGGGTCCCTAAAGCTCTCCGGATGCCCCTCCTGTCATGTAACTCCAGGTGGTGGTTTTGACAAGGAAAGAGATGCTCTTTGATCTGTTGGGTAGCCCCCCGGCCCCAGCCAGAGAGAGTCAGGACACTCACCAAGGCCGCCTATTGCTACCACACGGCCCCCAAGGTAGCCTGTCACGAAGTCAGCTCTCTTCTCCCTCATCCTTACTGAGCGTGGCAGCTTACTCCAGACACCTGTGAGAGAGAGGTAGTGCATCAGGGTTCTGGCCACCTAGCCTGAGAGAGTGGCCTGGGCACAAATTAGAGCACAGGAATTGATGAGTTTGTGTCCTGCTTAAAATCCCGGATATCTATTTTGCTAGGATCCCAGTCCCTCAACCTTTCCTGACAAGGAGCTCTTCCCTTCAGAGTTGTTCCCTAGAAATGCTAAGCTAAGTTGATGCTCCTCATTTCTAAAAAGTGGAGTTCCTCCACAAAGTCACACTGCAGAACAGCTGTAGATGTCCCTGGGACCCCAGACATGAGGTCAGCTATGTAGGTCAGGGGCAACAGACTGGACCTTGGGTTTGGGAATAGGATAAGCTTTGGTGGGGTGGGGGCGGCATGAAAATCAACCCAGTTTTGAAGAATGGGACTTTAAACTATTTCAGTCCTGGTCCAAACTATATTTTGCCCTTTCACCTCTCCAGCTCCTGCAAGGTACAGATCTGATCTCATCAGTGAAGGGTTTCCATGAAGAACAACCATGCTCCCAATGTGCACAGTTTGAGGGCATATCAGGCTCAGAGTTCCCCCCTGATACTCAGTGCCCTCTTGGAAAGCCTGTTGGCACTCGGGATGAGTGTGAAGGGCCCAGGCAAAAAGGGAGGTCCTGTTCCTGCCATGGAACCCAAGAAAGGCAACTGATCTCTCCCTTCCCACCTTTTTCTTTCTCTGACCTGTCTGCAATTTGTCTCTTCTTGAAGTAGTGCAGTTTTTTTATGGTATTTGTTAAGTGCTTACAGTGCCAGGCACTGTACTAAGCACTGGAGTAGATACAAGCTAATCATCTTGGACAGAGTCCATGTCCCACGTGAGGCCCACAGTATTAATCCCCATTTTACAGATGGGATAACTGAGGCACAGAGAAGCTAAGTGACTTTTGTCCGAGGTCTCACGGCAGACAAGTGGCGGAGTCAGGACTGGAACCCAGGTCCTTCTGACTCCCAGGACTGTGCTCTATTCACTAGACCATGCTACTTTCTCAGTGTTTCTACCCTCCATTCTGAAGCCTTCTCCCCCCACTCATTTAAAAGCCTCACCTTTATTCCCACTCCATCCAGCTGCCTTCCAGTTTCGTCTCCCAATACCTTTGTCTCCCAATAGCTTTTTCCTCTCTCCACTCTTCAGACCTCCTTCTCTGCTACGTTCTCCTTTCTGCTCATAACTCTCTGACATGACCCGTCCACCTCAGGTTCATGTGGAGATGAGCAGGGCATTGAGGCAGACTTTCCCCCAGTAGACATCTTGGGGCATAAACCCAGGGATGCAAACACAGAATGAGTCCCGGGGCATTCTATTCCGCCTTCCTCCTTCCCATGGTCTATAGAGCAACTCCTCTGCTGGGAGGGAAAGATGCTATCAATCCTCTCTCCTTAAAGGATCCCATTCTCCGAAAACTACCTGTAGGGACATCATTTGACTGCTTGTTATAAAGGCCATAAATACAATCAGGGCTCCTCCTCTGCCTTCATTCATACTGGGCCAATACCTGCTGCTCTTTTCCCAGCTCAGACCTAGGCCAAAAAACAGGCTCTTGTCTGGGCCTGGCAAGAGAGCTCTCAACTGAAAGAGATAGGTGGGAAAAGGGTTCACAGGGGATTATATGTATGTACCACTGCCCTCCGTATTGGAAGACACTGTTGATGGTGCTATTCTATCCATGTACGTACATGTGGCCGAAGAGTCCTACACACTAACACCACTCCATTCCACACTGGGCATATCCACACTGTGACCACCCTTTGCTGTACTGTGTTTTCCATTTGCGGCATCCATCACTGGTTTCTCATCGCCTCTCAGTTTCCCTTTCCTCCCAAAGTCTCTGCTCAAGGAGAGCAATTTCTCTTCCGATTGCTGCCCACCAGCCTTGTCTGTAAGCTGCAGTTTTCCCTCAGTAGTCCACTACTCCCTCATATAGTTTGAAACTATGCTTCACTGTGCCTTTAAAAGATTTTTTGGCCTCTCTGCTTATGTATTAAACGTTATTATTCCTCAGGGGGAGGGGAAGGGAAAGGAGGGGCAGAGAAAGGGAGAAGGAAAGGTGAGGAAAGCGGGAAGGGGAGGTGGGGAAAGGGGAAACAAGAGGTGGGGAAAGCAGCATGGCCTAAGAGTCAGAAGGACCTGGGTTCTGATCCCAGCTTCACCATTTTTCTGCTGTGTGACTATGGGCAAGTCACTTTACTTCTCTGTGCCTCAATTACCTCATCTGTAAAATGGGGATTAAGACTATGAGCCCCATGAAGGACATGGACTGTTTCCAACCTGAATATCTTTTATCTACCCCAGGGCTTAGAACAGTTCCTGGCACATAGTAAGCACTTAACAAATACCATTCAAAAAAAGGTGGGGGGGGGGATGGGGAAAGGAAGGGAGGGGAAAAGGAAGGATCTGGCAAGATCAGGCTGTCCAAACCAAGAAGGATCTTCTTTCCCATGGCAACAATAAATCACTGGTCCACTTCTAGCCCAACCCTTATCTTCCTCTGTTCCAAAACCCAAGGAATGTTGTGGCAGTGTAATCAATCCCCAGTCCCGGCAAGGTCACCCTCCCCATCGTATCCCTATTTCTATGCCCCTCCCCACCTCCCCACAAGCTGGCTTTGAGCTCATTTCCACTAAGAAGATAATGCAGCTCTCTGACCAGGGTCTCTTAATCAGTTTTTCAGTCCCTGCTCTGTCAAGCAACAAAGCAAGAGTTGAGAGGAATGGATTTGACCGCAAGTTAACTGAAAACAGAGGATGAAAGTACTTAGATCAATTGCCTCGATTCCCTCCTCACCCTCCCAAGCCTCAAGCCTCCAATTTAATCAGTGCTTGCGTCTCCTGCAACGGCACTCCAGTTCCAATGTCACTAACCCACAGGCATCAGAACTACTTGGATGCATTGGGATTTTGGTTCCATACATCCTAAGGAGTCTTGGGAGGACATAGGAAGGTTCCAAGAAGAGAACTGAACTCCACTTCATCAAGCCCACCCCTCACACTTCTCCCAACCAGGATGGGCGATTGCTCAAGGCTCAGAGCTGAGAGGAAGGCCTTCCTGTTCCCTACCCTCAAGATAACAGAACAGGGGCTGGAAAGCCATGACTGGAGAGCAGAGTTATATAATAATAATGATGATGGCATGTGTTAAGCGCTTACTATGTGCCAAGCACTGTTCTAAGTGGGGTTGGGAGAGCTGGGGAAGGCTTGTCCTAATCCCAAAGGGCTAGTTCTGACAAATCTTCATTTCTCACACAGACATAGATACTCCGTGGCCAGGCCAGGAACCCACCCTGTAACATCCTCTTGTGTTATCAGAAGGACTCTACTGCCCAAGCTTTGGGTTTCTGTGGCAGATCTGAGATCACCCAAGTCATGAATTTCTGATTCCCCTGTGGCCCTTTGAGAAGAGAAAGAGACAGGGTTGAGGGGAGAGGGAGAGGTGCAGGGGGGAGAGAGGAAGAGAGAGAGAGAGAGAGAGAGAGAGAGAGAGAGAGAGAGAGAGAGAGAGAGAGAGAGAGAGAGAGAAAGGGGGGGGAGTGGGCTGGGGGTGTGGCAGGAGGGGGTGTCTATCCTCCAAATTGGGGCCCACCTGTCTATAGTGGGGCTCCAGCTTCTTCTCAAGTTCTAGTGAAATGGCTCCAGCTGGAGACAGAAGCTCATGTGCTCCCTAGCTCTCAAGTATATAGGATGCAGTCTGCTCACCTTGCTCCAAGTCGAACATCTCCACAGTGTTGACAAAGTGTGGACGGGAATAGAAGTTATGGGGCCCAGGTTGCTGCAAGCCCCCCAAGCTGAAAAAGCAGCCTTCTGCCATGGCACAACTGGCAAAGGCACGCCGGCTGGGCACGCTTGGGTAACGAGTCCAGCTCTTCACCTCCAGGTCGAAGGCTTCAAAGGCGGTGACCGGAAGCTTGCCCTGACGGCCTCCTAAAGAGAAGATGAGAGAAAACCCCAGGAGGGCCTGACTGAAGTCCCTCGTTCTCCTCCCGCAGCCTTCCCCATTCCCCACTTAGCCCTTCTCCAGCCGGGGCCCCATCTAGGCCAATTCACCCCACGCTGGACTCCACCACTTTCTCCAGGTCTGTGGGGGCAGGATAGGCCGTCAGGGGTCTTGCACAACCAGTGGGTGCAAGTTCTGCCCAAGGAGTACTTGACTCTTGAGAGAAATTTCCCCACGTCCAAGAAAAAAAAATGAGTCCCTTTGGAGGGACCTCTGGGTTGAAGGAAGTGGGACAATTGACATTGGAATGAGAGGAGAAGGTGCAGGTAGTCTGTGACCTTTCAAGGAGTTTGGACTATTCACACAGCGGTGTCATCCCAACCAACGTAACCTAACTCGGTCAGCCAGACTGCAGGAGGGGAAGTGGGAGCACCTCCCCCAGCAATCACCGACACTTCCCGCTCGCTACACAGCGAAGCCTTTACCTGTCTCTGACAGAGGACTGACACAGACTACCAGAGCTTCCCCACTCTCCTTGTGTCTCTCTGACACCCTCATCTACCCAGCAGGAAATTTACCCAGGACATAGATCTTGTTTCCCTGCAGGAAAGTGGAGGCCCCGTAGCAGGGAGTGGGCATGGAGGGCAACGGCTGCCAGTGGTCCTTGGCTGGCTCGTAGACCCGCACCAGTGCCTGCGGAGCTGTGTCAGAGCCCATCCCACCCAGCGCATACACGGTGCCATCTGCAGGAAAGAAGGAGGCAGACCTCAGCCCTGGGACCCAAGTCCCTAGTGAAAGGATCGTCAATCTGTTGCTCAGAAGCACTTTAGTGCTCGGCAGCTTCACTGAAGGGCTTTTGGTGTCAGGGAGGGTAAAGGGTTTGGGAGAACCAAGCACGGGGAAGGAAGAGAAAAAATAATTAGATGACATCCAAATGCAAAACAAGAGTACAGTCTCACAATTGATACCGCTTTACCAAAGCATGTAAATTCAAAAGGGCCAAAAGGGGTGACCCTTGCACATCGGTAGTCCATCTCAGCAGCTCCTCCTGCCAACTTGGAGATCATTGCCAGAAAAGAGCAGAAAATCAGAAGCCAGGGGTGCAGGGCGGCCTTCACTCCATTCTAATCCTTCTCGACTTCTCAACTGCCTTAGACACTGTGGACCACCCCCTTCTCCTGGAAACGTTATCCAACCTTGGCTTCACTGACTCGGTCCTCTCCTGGTTCTCCTCTCATCTCTCTGGCCATTCATTCTCCGTCTCCTTCGTGAGCTCCTCCTCTGCCTCCCACCCTTTAACTCTCATGGCCTCAACTACCACTTCTATGCAGATGATACGAAAAATCTACATCTCCAGCCCTGATCTCTCTCCCTCTCTCCAGTCTTGCATCTCCTCCCACCTTCAAGACATCTCTACCTGGATGCCCTCCCGTCACCTCCAACTTAACATGTCCAAAACATAGCTCCTTATCTTCCCACCCAAACCGTCTTCCCCGACTTTCCCATCACTGTAGATGGCACCACCATCCTTCCTGTCTCACAAGCCTGTAACCTTGGCGTTATTCTTGATTCCTCTCTGCCATTCAACCCACATATTCAATCCATCACTAAATCCTGTCCCACCTTCACGACATTGCTAAAATCCACCCTCTCCTTTCCACCCAAACTGCTACCACGTTAATACAATCACTCATCCTATCCCACCTGGACTGCTGCATCCTTGCTGACCTCCCAGCCTCCTGTCTCTCCCCACTCCAGTCCATACTTCACTCCACTGCCCACATCATTTTTCTGCAAAAACATTCAGGACATGTCACCCCACTCCTCAAAACACTCCAGTGGTTGCCCATCTACCTCTATATCAAACAAAAACCCCTCACCGTTGGCTTTAAAGCACTCCATCACTTTGCCCCCTCCTACCTCACCTCATTTCTTTCCTTCTACAACCCAGCCCACTCATTTCACCCCTCTAGTGCTAACCTTCTCACTGTGCCTCGATCCCACCTATCTCAAAGCCAACCCCTAGCCTATGTCCTGCCTCTGGCCTGAAATACCCTCCCTCCTCAAATTTGACACTCTCCCCCCCCCACCCAATCAAAGCCTTATTAAAGGCATATCTCCTCCATGAGGCCTTCCCAGACTAAGCCCCGCTTTTCCTCAACTCCTACTCCCTTCTGCCTCGCCCTGACTTGCTCCCTTTGCTCTTCCCCCCTCCCAGCCCCTCTGCACTTATACCTGTATATATCTGTAATTTTACTTATTTGTATTGATGTCTGTCTCCCCCCCCCTCCTAGACTCTAAGTTCATTGTGGACAGGGACTGTGACTGTATTGTACTCTCCTAAGTGCTTAGTACAGTGCTTTGCAGATAGTAAGCACTCAGTAAATACGATTGAATGAGTGAATGACTGGTCTGCCTCCTCCCTGATCATGGAGAAGTTCCCTGACCTCAAGTTTAGCCACGTTACTTCTGGGAAGAAAGTCCTTGTCCTGTAAGGTCCACAGGCAACAGGATTCCCCTTCTTGGGTACTACAGATTTCTCCTCATGCAGGCATTCAACCTCCCTGTGGGCCTGAGCAACCCTGAACCCTGCAAAACAAAATTGGCAAGACTTCGAATAAAGGGCCCCTCTGGGGTGGTACAATGGCTTAGGCCGCTCCCAGCTCCCACAGGCACCAGAGTAACTACAGAATTGGGCAGCCTCCCCCTTCAGGGAAGGGCCAATCTGAGGTCAGGCAGGAAAGAGGAAAAAAGACAATGGGAACATACCCAGCAGGCAAACCGAGCCACCAGGGAGTCCAGAATATGCCAGGGATTGCTACTTACACATGGAGCTTGGTGGCCTCTCTCCTGAACACAGGAAATAAGTGAGCATTAGTAGGAGCAGTGGATAAACTGTATGAAGACATAAGCACTGGGGGGTTAGGAAGAGGGTTTAGGATTCAATTTCACCACTACATTCCTTGCACAAGGGCCAATATTTTGCTTTTGATGCTTAGTCCAAAGGAAAACTCCATGGGGCATCTCGTGCTGATGACAAGAGCCTCCACAGTGCTCACCAGGCCTCCTGCAGTCTGCCACCACTCACCCCCTCTCATGAGGGACTCTCCTCTCTGACTGGTCCAGTAGCCACCTCCACCTCGTTGGGGCAAGATTAAGCCAGACTACTCCCACTACCCCAAAGGACTTCCCCCTCCCCTGGATAGTCAAGTAAAAAAAGAGCACAAGGATCTAATTATAATCATTTTTCTGTGTCTCCCTAGAGACACCATGGCAACCTAGTCCAGCATCCAAGCAGAACTACCACCAAGCCCCACCAGATTCATGCCCATTAGAATTAAAGCCAGGCCCCCATATCCCAGTGGTCGGCCAAAGACTGGCTCAGGATGGTAAGAGATGGGGAAAGGGAGAGGGGTTGGGAGAGGGAAAGGGAGCACACACTAGATCAGAGCTGGTGTCCCAAGCAAGGCTTTCTCAGTGTTCTCACACACCCGGGCAACTGCCCTTTGGGCTTTCAGAGGAAGGAAGGACGAGGGGTTGTTTCTAAGGAGCCGAAGGAGAATGCCAGGGCCTCTGCCCTCTAAATTTGGAAGCAGTAATGTTTGGGGAGTGAGATGTTCTAAGGATCCTTCAGAAGAACACAGCTGATGATTGTGATTAGCGATTGTGGGGGCATATACGCATTTTCTCAGGGTCCTGTGGGGATAAGATGCACTTTCTCAGAGAAGGGTTGGCAGGGGAGGGGGAACACTAGTACCTTTGGCCTGTCCCCAATTCCATCTTCTGGTGATGTCACACATATGAATGATGGCATCAATCCCCAGAAGCCTGGATCCTGCTTGCCTACTGACTTTTTCAACAGTACCACCAGCAAGGAAGGATCCCAGGCACAAACCTGTCGGGGCTTAGGAGAAAGAGGAAAAGCAGTAGTTTGGGCGGCCCCAGCTCTCCACCCCAGTGTAATTCACTGAATGGGGATGGCAGGTTTATAGGAGGAGAGATTGTCCTTATGGGCTGAAGACTGACTGCCTCTTTTTTGACAGTGAGTTACTTGGGGACAGGATGTTTATTTGGAAGTACAAAACTCTGACTTCCCAGACAGTTAGAGAAGGGCAGTTTGGGAGTAGGCTTTATGGATTCATTCAATCATTCAACTGTATTTGTCGAGCACTTACTGTGTGCAGAGCACTGTACTAAACACCTGGGAGAGTACAGTCTAACAATAAACAGACATATTCCCTGCCCACAATGAGCTTGCAATCTTAAGCTGGGAATACAGCAAAGGACTTATTTTCCTCCAAGCTCCTTCTGGGCAGGAAACATGTCTACCAACTCCGACTCCCTGGTGGCTCTGTTGCCCAAGCGCTTAGTACGGTGCTCTGCACACAGTAAGTGCTCAATAAAAACCACTGATTGATCGATGAGGAAGAGGGTGGGGCTGTGTCTCCTCCCCGACATGGCTGCATCTGCTCCCAAAAAGTCCTGCGCAGAGCAGGGCAGGGTGAGTGTTTGCAGAGGCTCCTGATTCCTTATGATGCCTAGGAGGCGGCTGGTCAGCTGCGGGCAAGGACAGCATGAGGCCTCCATGGTAACCGGCAGCCCCATTGCCATGGTGACTATCTGACTTGGGCTTTGTGTCTTTTCCTTTTGTTCTGCAAGGGACCTTCTCCACCAGCAGACCTCTAGGTTCCCTGCTATTCTGGGCTGTGAGCCAGTTAGGCAGCCAGAGTACTCAGGGGCTAGGCTGCTTCCTCTGGCCATCGAGGAGCTCTCAGGGAGCATTTACCCCAGATCTGGAAGGTTAAAAACTCTGAGACCTGCTCCTCAATGGAAGTGGGGGGTCAGAGCTTCAGACTGTGCTCCACTCACTTCCTGGAGTACAAGGCCTTGTCCTGCTTGTGACCACACCCCATAAGCCTTTGGTAGGAAACCCCGATCCTGGCTCAAGACCCGGCCTATCCTAAACAAGTTCTCAGCTCCACCTGCGGCGCCGTCCCACACATTCTCCCCGCTGGGCCCTGACGGTGGGAGCCTATTTTTAGTCAAGGGAGCCGCCGTCTGTGCCCACAGCAGTGTCTCCCTCAGTGATGAGTAACCGTTAACCCAGTGGTTGGGGGGTGTTGTCTAACGCCTCTCCTCCTAAGAGCACTTACCCTCTGGGAGATGAATCAAACAGGTGGCTTCTCCGCTTGTCTGAGACACCCAGGCTGCAGTCTCTCCAGAGACTTTCTCTCCCAGGAAGGCCCAGCCTCCAGAGAAAGGGTACAGATGGTACAGAAGACCCAGGAAAGGAGAGGAACCAAAAACTGAAGCTCCAGTCCCCAGGCTCACATACGCTCATGTTCTCCCCAACCTCCCTAAAGCCCAGAGAAAGTCTGCAGAAAAAGGCTAAAAGAAAACTAAAGACTTGGGCTTCAAATGATCTTAACCCTCAGAGGTTCTGACATAAAGCAAATTCGGCCCCTGGGAAAATTCTCAGCTCCCCTCAGACCACACGTCAATTCCGGTGAAATTCCCTCTGTTTTTAGATCCAACCTTGCCTCGTTTGTAATGGCTCTTGCATATCACTGGCTAGATTTGTTTCCCAGAGTTCCCCATGGCAAGCAGCTGGCCAAGTAGCCCTGCCTGAGAGGTGGGCAGCCTGAGCCTCAAGACGGGCAGGGAACCAATGACAGCTAGTTGGGGTTGGGGTTATTGAAAAAGCAGAGGTGTTACCCTAGACAAGTGTCTGGAGAGGGAGAGAAAGAAGGGGCTAACCTTCTCACCGTGCCTCGATCTCGCCTGTCTCGCTACCAACCCCTGGCCCACGTCCTGCCTCTGGCCTGGAATGCCCTAACTCCTCAAACCCGACAGACAATTACTCTCCCCCCCAGCTTCAAAGCCTTATTGAAGGCATATCTCCTCCAAGAGGCTTTCAGATACTAAGCCCCACCTTTCCTCATCTCCCACTCCTTTCTGCATCACCCTAACTTTCTCCATTTGCTCTTCCCCCCTGCAGCCTCACAGCACTTAGGTATAGATCTGTAATTTTATTTATTTGTATCGATGTCTGTCTCCCCCCCAGCCCCAGACTCTGAGCTCACTGTGGGCAGGGACTGCCGCCGTTTATTGTCGTCTTGTTCTTTCCCAAGTGCTTAGTACAGTGCTCTGCACACAGGAAATGCTTGATAAATACAATTCAATGAATGAATGAGGGACAGAGTCAAGGAGAACATTGCCCAGCTGGGTCATACCCCACTGGAAGGCCATCCTGCTGGAAAGATCGCCTTGGAGCTTTAAGGCTGGACTGAAAGTGAAGCACGCTAACGTGGTCGGGCATCACACTATGTTTGCTTCCCCTCCATTTTCTTTAAACCCAGTCCGTGTGTAAAAGACATTAAAAGTTTAACCAAGGAATCTCATGGGTCCCATTAAATCACCCGGAAAGACTGAGTACTAGTTCACAAAGTCTCCTATTTGTGGAGGGAAGAGGGCACAGGAGAGGGAAAGGCTCGGCCAAGTCCTCTTCACTCCATCTAATGGATTCTAACCTAATTCTCCTTGACCTGTGTCAGCTGCCTTTGGCACCATGGGCCATTTTATTTTCCTGAGCACACTATCTGACCTTGGTTTAACTGATGCCGCAGCTCTCTCCTGGTTCTCCTTTCGCCTGGGCTCGTCTTCTGCCTCTCACCCCCTGTGAGCGTCCCTCAAGGCTCTGTTCTGTTCTGGGTCCCCTCTTCTCCGGATACACTCACTCCATCGGGGAGCTCATCCATTCCCACTGCTCAACTACCATTTCTATTCAGATAGCTCCCAAATCTCTCTCGCTAGGCCGGACCTCTCTCCTCCCCTGCAAATGTGCATTTCCTCTTGCCTCTCCACATGGATAACCTGCTGGCACCCCACTCCATCTGAAATTGAACTTCTCATCTTCCCTCTTCCACCTAACTTTCCCACCACAGTTGACCACCGCTGTCCTCCCTGTCTCCGAAACCCATCATTTTCATATCGCCCTCAACTCTTCGCTCTCTTTCAACTTTCACATTCAGTCTGTCACTAACTGTTGTTGTTTTTTCCTCTGTAACATTTCCAGGATCCATCCCTTCTTCCTCCCCCATCCCAACAGCCACCGCCCCAGTCCAGGCACTTGTAACAGCCTGACTAGGCTACTGGATTATCTTCCTCGCTGGTCTCTCTGCCTCCTGTCTCTACTCTCTTCAGTCCACACTGCACGTTGCTGCCTGAATTATCTTTCTAAAGCGTCATTCTGCACACGTCTTCCCAATGCCTCAAAAATCTCCAGGGGGTACCTCATCCTCTCCACATCAAACATACTCCTGACCATTGGCTTTAAGGCAGTCCATCAGCTCTCTTCCTCTTATTTCTTCTCTCTCTTCTCCCACTACCCCACGATTCACTCTCCATACCCCTCAAGCCAACCTACTCACTGTGCCTTGTTCTTGTCTCCCCCACTTCCGACTCTCACTCACTCCTTTCCTCCAGCCAGGAACTCTCTCCCACTTCAAATCTGCCAGACCACAGCTCTCCCCGCCTCCAAAGTTCAATCAAAAGTATTTACTGAGCACTTACTATATGCAGAGCATAATAATAATAATAGTCATGGTACTTATTAAGCATTTACTATGTGCCAAGCACTGTTTTAAGCACTGGGGTAGACACAAATTAATCAGGTTGGACACAGTCCTTGTCCCACATGGGGCTCACACTCTTAATCCTCATTTTTGACAGATGAGGTAACTGAGAAGTTAAGTGTCTTGCCCAAGGTCACACAGCAGACAAATGGCGGAGCCAGGATTAGAATCCAGGTCCTTCTGACTCCCAGATCCAGCGTGGCTCAGTGGAAAGAGCCCGGGCTTTGGAATCAGAGGTCGTGGGTTCAAATCCCTGCTCCGCCAACTGTCAGCTGTGTGACTTTGGGCAAGTCACTTAACTTCTCTGGGCCTCAGTTACCTCATCTGTAAAATGGGGATTAAAACTGTGAGCCCCCTCCCCCGTGGGACAACCTGATCACCTTGTAACCTCCCCAGCGCTTAGAACAGTGCTTTGCACATAGTAAGTGCTTAACAAATACCATTATTATTATTATTATTATTATTATTATTATATCTGTGCTCTATCCACTAAGCCATGCTGTATCATACTAAGTGGTTGGGAGAGTATGATAGAATTAGTAGACACAATCCCTGCCATCAGGAGCTAAAATCTAGCAAGGGAGACAGACACTAAAATAAATTACAGGTGGGTGAAGAAAGCAAGAGTTTAAAGATCAATGCTTAAGTATGAGGGTGAGTACCAAACAAAGCCTTTCTGGATCCCCACCTCCTCCAGGAGGCCTTCCCCGAAAAGTTTTTCTTCTCCTCAGGTCAAATGCTTCCAATTACCACCTCAGCACATGTGTGCTCACAACCACCTGTAGCACTTCGGTACATATTTTATGGCTGTTTCTCTGGCTAGATTAATGAGTGGGTGCTCATTAAATATTATTGACTGATCAAGTGAGCAGCCAAGCTGGGAACCAAACCAGGAAGTCCTAATTCCCAGCCTCCAGCCCCACATTTCATCTCTCCCAGCTGCTTTGCCTGCATCACTCCAAGGATTAGATGACCCTGGAGGGAAACAGAGAAATTCCCATGACTGCACATCTTAACCATCTCTAAGAGATCTGCTCAAGCCTTAAACGATCTTAAATCTCCCTCTCAGCCTTTCAGTCTCACTTTCTCTCCTCTTTTCCACAGAAAATCAGCAAGCAGGGCTGTTTTATAAGATGCCTGAGGGCATTTCTCTCTCAGCATTCTACCCTGGAGTCTTGCACACGGGAACATGGCCCAGCCTCCTGATGAAAGTTGTCCAAATCTAATAGTGGCTAAGAGTTTGAGAGCAAAAGCCCCAAGCCTAGCTCCAGAAACAGAAAGTACCCCTGGAACACCTGTGAAAATACAAGAAATGATACTGATCTAGCCCCAAACCCGGTCAATCAGACCCCAGTCTCCCTGGCCTGTGTCAGAAGTAGCCACAGTTCCCTCCCCACTGCCCTTTCCCCATCCTACCCTCTGAGCCCTCACCTGAGGTGGGCTGGCCCATAACTAAGTCGAACAGGGTCCTAATCAGAGAGCACAGTCGATCATTGTGGGACCTGAGAGATTGATTAAAAGGGGGTGGCAGAGTCATTCTGGATCCTCAAAGTAAAGAAAGAGAAATGGAATTTGAGGAGGTATTTGGGGAGGAATAAGATTCCCAGATTATTTAAAAGGTGGGGAAAAAGAACTGAGAAAGTGAATGGGGAAAATTCTACATCCCAGCTGGGGGAAAAGCCATCTGACAAACCAAGCAGTGCAGCCTAGTGGATTAAAGCACGGGCCCGGGAGCCAGAGGACCTGGATCTTTATCCGGGCTCCACCACTTACTTGCCTTCTGTGTGAACTCAGGCAAGTCACTTCACTCCTCTGTGCCTCGGTTTCCTCAACAGCAAAATGAGAATTCAATACCTGTTCTCTCTCCTACTTAGACTGTGAGTCCCATGTGGGACAGGGACTGTATTCAGTTTGAGTAACTTGAATCTACCTCAGTACTTATAGCAGTGCTTGACACATAGTAAGCCCTTAAAATGCCATAAACAAACAAACAAAAACCCCGCAGGGAGTAGGAAGAGACTGAATAATAATAATAATGACGATGGCATTTGTTAAGCGCTTGCTATGTGCAAAGCACTGTTCTAGACACTGGGCACGGTACAGCGCAGTGCTCTGCACACAGTGAGCGCTCAATATGATCGAATGAATGAATGAATGGGGGGGATACAAGGTGATCAGGTAGTCCCACGTGGGGCTCACAGTCTTAATCTCCTATTTTACAGAGGAGGTAACTGAGGCTCAGAGAAGTGAAGTGACTTGCCCAAGGTCACCCAGCAGACATGTGGCGGAGCCGGGACTGGAACCCACGACCTCTGACTCCCAAGTCTGGGCTCTTTCCACTGAGCCATGCTGAGGACATCCGATCAGGCCACGAAGAGGTAGGTTTCCCAGGCCTAGATGCCGTAGGCTGCCACCTCTCCCTCCGACACCCAGAAACGGCTCCTGCCCCGGAGGAGAGAAGCACTCCCAGAGAACAGCCCAAGGCCCGCTCTCACCTCTCTCCACAGCTGAGATACCCATGGACTGCTGGGCCAGCGCTGCCTTCTTCTCCCACTTGCCCTCGTCAGTGTGGAAGACCTCCACAGAGGCCAGAGGGCTCTGCTCCGAGTCCATGCCCCCGATCACCAGCACCTGCTTCTCCAGAGCCGCTGCGGCAGCCCCAGCCCGAGCCGTGGGAAGGGGAGGCAGCGCTGCCCACTTCTGCGAGATCACATCCAGCATTTCCACCGTGCCCAGAGGGATCCCCGCCTGGCTGCAACCACCCATCACAAACAAGTGCCCATCCTGGTAGACGGGTGTACAGTACACCCGGCAAGTGGGCATTGGGGGGAAGATCTCCCAGCTGAAAGACCTGGCATTGCTGGCAGCCATCACACTCATGGGCATGGTCACTCAAGAGAGACTCGGGCAGCGGCCTGTTTGCAGCTAGGGCCCATGGCCCCGATCTGGAGCCAACTAAGCCCCAGCTGCTTCCTCTTTCCGTCTTATCAAGTCCAGAAGGACAAGAGCAATGAACAACTCCTTGGGGACCAAGGGAAGTGACCCAGGATGGAGGCCTGACTCCAGACAGAGTCTCTGAAGCCCAGAAAGGCAGCTGCGCCTCAGAGCCTAAGGGGAAAATGGGCCTCCCTTCTTTCTCAAAGAAGGACGGGAAACAGCCAGAAGGAAGGGCGAGGCACCCCCAGACCCGCTAACCCTGGACGAGCCCAGACTCCAGCCTCAACTCTGGTATTTTTCCCCCTTCCTGGGAGGTCCTAGGGTTGACTGGGAGCCAGGCACAGCGAGTGACCCCAGACCAGACCCGTGTTGCTGTTATGCCTCTAGTTCCAGGCAGAGTGCCTGGATCTGTTTCCACTCTTCTTGGAAGATGAGAAATCACACCCTTGGTCAGCAGCTCCTCTTCCAGGCTCCACATTGGACTCTCTTGGCCGTTGTCTCCTGGAAGAGAGAGAAGACACAGTGCAGCTGGCTCTCTCTGGCCCAGGCCACTCCCACCCTCACAAGTCTACTTCCCCGCATAATCTTCCCGCAGCCGATTCATTCATTGGGAGGCAGCCTGACCTAGAGGAAAGAGCCCAGGACTGGGAGTCTGGGGATTTGGGTTCTAATTCCAGCTCCCTCACTAGTCTGCTGGGTGAACTTGGTCAAGTTACATAATTTCTCAGGGCCTCAGTTTCCTCATCTGTAATATGGGCATAAAATACCTATTCTCCCTCCCTCTCAGACTGTGAGCCCTATGCAGAACAGAGATCGCGTCCGATCTCCGATCTGATTATCTTGTATCGACCCCAGCGCTTAGCACAGGGCTTGACTTACGGTAAGCACTTGATAAATGCCATTATTATTCCCAATGTCTGGGAGTCCAGGAGTAAAGTGAATCAAACGGGTTGGAGGAAGGGAGATCCTAAGATCCTAAGAACAATTCTGCAGGAACTGTCGCCCAGAAATCACCAAGCTGGCTTCCCTCATCCTAGGATCCCCCCACCCTCAACCCCACAGCACTTATGTACATCTCCTTCCCTTCTTCCCTTCCTGACCACCATCTTCCACTGTTCATTCTCCAATAGCTTTTCCCCCCACTGCTTTCAAACATACTCATGTCACCTCTATCCTAAAAAACCCCTCCCTTGACCCCATGGCTCCCTCCAGTAATTGCCCTATCTCCCTTCTATCATCCCTCTCCAACCTCTGAGCCAGTTGTCTGCACACAGTGTCTCCAGTTCCCTCCTTGACCCCCTCCAATCTGGTTTCCATGCCCTTCGCTACATGGAAACCATTCTCTCAAATGTCAGTAATGAGCTCCTTCTTGCCAAATCGAACAGCCTCTACCCCAACCTACTCGACTCGACCTCTCAGCTGCCTTCGACGCTGTCAGCAACCCCCTTCTCCTGGAAACATCATCCAACCTTGGCTTCACTGACACTGTCCTCTCCTGGTTCTCCTATCTTTCTGGCTGCTCATTCTCAATCTCTTTCCTGGGCTCCTCCTCTGCCTCCCACCTACCTGTGGGAGTCCCTCAAGGCTCAGTTCTGGGTTCCCTTCTATTCTCCGTCTGCACCCACTCCCTTGGAGAACTCATTCGGTCCCATGGCTTCGACTACCACATCTATGAGGATGATTCCCATATCTACATCTCCAACCCCGATCTCTCCCCTCCTCTGCAGTCTCACATTTCCTCCTGCATTCAGGACATCTGTATTCGGATGTCCTGCTGACACCTGAAACTTAACATGTCCAAAACAGAACTCATATTCCCACCCAAATCCTGCCATCCCCCTGACTTTCCTGTCACTGTAGGCAGCACCATCCTCCCTGTCTCACAGGCCCGTAACCTTGGCATTATTCTCGATTTCTCTCTCTCATTCAACCCACACATTTAATGTCACCAAATCCAGTTGGTTCACCCTTCACCACAGAACATAATAATAATGGTATTTGTTAAGCACTTACTATGTGCCAAGCACTGCTCTAAGCGCTGGGGTGGTTATAAGGTAACCAGCTTGTTCCCCGTGGGGCTCACAGTCTTAATCCCCATTTTACACAGGAGGTGACAGGCACAGAGAAGTTAAGTGACTTGCCCAAGGTCACACAGCAGACAAGTGGCGGAGTGGAGATTAGAACCCATCTCCTCTGACTCCCAAGCTGTGCCGTTTCCACTAAGCCATGCTAAAATCCACCCTTTCCTCTCCAACCAAACTGCTACCACATTAATCCGAGCACTTATCCTATCCCCCCTTGACAACTGCATCAGCCTCCTTGCTACCTCCCTGCCTCCTGTCTCTCCCCACTTCAGTCCATACTTCACTGCTGCCTGGAGCACCCTCCCTCTTCATATCTGACAGGAGATCACTCTCCCCATCTTTAAAGCCTTATTGAGGGCACATCTTCTCCAAGGAGCCTTCCCCGACTACACCCTCATTTCCTCTTCTCTCTCTTCTGTGTCACCCTTGCACTTGGATTTGCACCCTTCATTCACCCATTCCTCAGTCTCACAGCACTTACGTACATATCCATAATTTATTTCTTTATTTATAATAATGTCTGCCCCCCCACCCTTGGACTGTATGCCCGTTGTGGGCAGGGAACAAGTCTATCAACTCTGTTGGTAGTAGAAAAGCGTTATGGCCTAGGGGATAGACCACAGGCCTGGGAGTCGGGAGGTCCTGGGTTCTAATCCCAGCTCCATGATTTACCTGCTGTGTGACCTTGGACAAGTCATTTAACTTCTAGAGCAGCAGCGCCAGAAGTCCAGGGCCGGAGACGGCGCGGGGGCGACTGGGGAATATAGTTCGTTTCCCGGTCCGGGCTTTGGGGCCATTGGGGTGGGGCAGTTGGAGGCTGGTGCGGCCGCTGCGTTTGATCCCTTTGCTTTGTTACTTTCGGTGGGTGGGGGGAATGGGAGGTTGGGAAGGGGATCCTGGAAGGGGGTAGAGGAGAAAGAGGAGGGGGGGGAGCGTAACGATCGCGCAACCAATGGGCAGCTTCAATTGGTTAGCAGTAACGGGAGGTACCCACCAAAATCTATTCTCTCTCATCGCCGTCAGTACCCTAACCTCTTCCACTATCCACAATGCTCCAAGTCCTTCTCTGTAAACTCGTTGTAAGCAGGGAACAGGTCTACCAACTCTGTCGTATTGTACTCTCCCAAGTGCTCAGTATGGAGCGCTGCACACAGAAAGCACTCAGTAACTACAACTGATTGGTTGTGCCTCAGTTACCTCATCTGTAAAATGGGAATTAGGACTGTGAGCCCTATGCAGGACAGGGACTGTGCCCACCCTGACCGTATCTACCCCAGCGCTGAATACGGTGCCTGGCACACGGCAAATGTTTCAAAACCATAAAAACATTTTTAAAACTCTGATATATTGTACTCTCCCAAGTGCTTAGTACAGTGCTTGGCACACAGTGAGCGTTCAAGAAACGACTGATTGAGCTGTAATTTATTTTACTTTAACGGCCATCTCCCCCTCTAGACTGTACCGGGTACCTGTGGGCGAAGTACCCGTCTGCCAGGTCTGTTGCACTGTACTCTCCCAAGCGCTTAATACGGTGTTCCGCGCACAGGGAAGCACTCAATTAAGGGACCGATCCTAGTCTCAAGCAGGTACCAAGGAGAGAGGGGAGATGTTCATCCCACCACCGGAGGGGTTCACGGGGCTGCCGCGGCCTTCCGGGAAGTCTGAAAATCCTGTTTCTGCTCCCCGAATGTCCGTCCTCTATCCTTTAGTCTTTGCCTCCCGCATTCCACAACACCTTTGTCCCCTCCCTTCCATTTTAAGAGCCCCCGAACCCCACAGCCAGACCACAAGCACCCCCCCTCCATCACCATCATGACATTCAGCCGGTGGCAACGGCCATCTCTGCTGCCCTTAGGCACAGCCCTTGGCCTTCGGGCAAAGTCACTCAGTGAAAGTGGGTTTACTGCAGCTACGTAGCGTCTCTCCTGGAGCTCCAGCTGGAAGAGGGCATCACACACAGAGTTCAGGGCCTGTTGGGGCAAGTCGGTCGGCTACCACACGCTCCCCTTACCCCCCGGGCACCTCTGGCTGGCCCCGTTCAGTGAGGGGCAGAAGCCCTGGCTTCCGATCAAGCACTTGGGCCTCTGACCAGACCGAGATGGGTGGCAGCCAGACGGAGATCTTCTCCTCCCCGAACCCCTGCACCGGTGCAATGGGAATCTCTCTGCCAGAACGCTTAGCTTTTTCTCCTGCAGCCCAGTGCCTGGGGTGGGGTGGGAGGTGGGGGCCGAGGATCCTTCCCACATTTCAGGGATGAAGTTACCGTGGTCAGCCAGTTCCTCCAGGAGAAGCCCGGGAAGTGAGGAAAAAGCCCAGCGAGGGGTGGCGAGCAATTGGGTTGGAGGAGGAATGGGAAAGGGGAAGAGGAACCGGGGGCTAATATAATGGGATGAATCCGCCTCCCCGATAAACGCCCATCGCTCGCGTTTCGCCCGTGGCTGAAAATCCCCGGCCAGAAGCGGGGAAGCCGGACTCCCGGGTCCTTTCCCCGCTGCCGGGGAGAGTCTCTGGTAGGGCCGGGCCCGCTCCAAACTTGCCGCCCCCAGCGGGGTCCGGCCGGGAGGGCGAGGGAAAAAAAGCCCGAGGGCCACTTACCCCGGGCGGCCCGTTCCCGGCGCGGCCGCTCGCCAAGCAAACTTCCAGAGGGGACCAAAGTGGGGGCTCGGGGCCTCTTCCCCTCCCGCCGCTCTCCCCGGCGCCGGCGAAGAAACCCCCACCGCTCTCCCCCTTCGGCTGGCGCCCAGCGCGGGAGGCGGGAGAGACCGGGGACTGCGAGAGGCTAGAGAAGGCGGCTGGAACCCGTCGCCAGCCCCGGCACCCCCGCGCACACTTCAATAATAAATAACCTCCGAGGGAGGGGGCGGCTCCGCCAGGGAAGGACGGAGAGGAAGCAAATGCCCAAATCCCCAGGGACGGTCCCCAGTCGGAAGGCTAGGCCCCGCCACCTCTTCCAACGAGCTTCCTCCATTAACTCCCCGCTAGCCACTTCCAGCACTCGCCTACCTAGTCGTTGCCTCTCCCCGGCACTTGGGGAGAGGCGTAGGATCAATTACACGCTTCCGATCCCCGCCGTTTGTAACTCTCTCTCTCTCTCCGCCTTGTCTCCCCCGTTAAAGCGTAAGCGCCCTGTTGCCAGGGGATGGCTCTCACGCTTCCCTTGGTGCCCTTGGCACCGTGCATCCCACCCAGGGGCTGCTCGGTCAAGGCCGTCACGATGACTACTAGGGCAAGAAGGGCTGAGGCCCCCCCCGCCCCCGCCCCCCCAACTAACACACGTTAGGTCTATTCAATCCTACGCAAACACCTGTTGGATTTCATTAAATGAACTTTTCCCGGGGTGACCTGCTCCCTCTCTCTTTCCGATCCAGTTCTCCTTTTCCAAGGGCACAGCCTCCTCAGGCAGTGGCAAAATACCAGGAGCAGAAGCAGCGTGGCTCGGTGGAAAGAGCACGGGCTCTGGAGTCAGAGGTCAGGGGTTCGAATCCCGGCTCTGCCGATTGTCAGCTGTGTGACTTTGGGCGAGTCACTTCACTTCTCTGTGCCTCATCTGTAAAATGGGGATGAAGACTGTGAGCCCCTCGTGGGACAACCTGATGACCTTGTAACCTCCCCAGCGCTTAGAACAGTGCTTTGCACATAGTAAGCGCTTAATAAAATGCCATTAAAAAAAAAAAAAACCAAGCCCCGCTCTTCTTGGTCTTCGCAGCTAGCCATTTCTAAACCCCTCCGTGGGTCTCCGCACTTTGCCCGCTCCCTGCCTCCGGTGAAATTGGCTTTCCGTCATTCCGTCCGCACAGAGGGTCATGCGGGCTTCATCTGAACACCCCGTCGGATTCACTGCTTCTTCATCGTTATGATGATTATTACGGAATCTGTTAAGCACTTACTACGTGTCGATCACTGGGCCAAACGCTGGGGTCCGGCCGGGAGGGCGAGGAAAAAAGCCCGAGGGCCACTCGGGCCTGATACGATAATCAGGTCGGACTCGGTCCCTGGCCCGCACGAGGCTCACGGTCTAAGCAGGAGGGAGAACAGGTATTCATTAACGTTACTTTCATTTATCAAGTGCCTCCCATGGGGATGACACTGTACTGGACCCCAAAATAGGGCAACAGAAGTAACGAGCTTGTCCACAGAGGCAGCGTAGCTCAGTGGAAAGAGCACGGGCTTGGGAGTCGGAGGTCATGGGTTCCAATCCCGGCTCCCCCACTTGTCAGCTGGGTGATTTTGAGCAAGTCACTTCACTTCTCTATGCCTCAGTGACCTCATCTGGAAAATGGGAATGAAGACTGTGAGCCCCAGGTGGGACAACCTGATTACCTTGTAATAATAATGATGGTATTTGTTAAGCGCTTACTATGTGCAAAGCACTGTTCTAAGCTCTGGGGAGGTTACAAGGGGATCAGGTTGTCCCACGGGGGGCTCACAGTTTTAATCCCCATTTTACAGATGAGGGAACCGAGGCACAGAGAAGTTCAGTGACTTGCCCAAAGCCACACAGCAGACAGTTGGTGGAGCCGAGATTTGAACCCATGACCTCTGACTCCAAAGCCCGTGCTCTTTCCACTGAGCCGTGCTGCTTCTCGCTGCTTCTTGTATCTACCCCAGCGCTTAGAACGGGGCTTGGCACATAGTAAGCACTTAACAAATACCATCATCATCCTTATTATTAGAGAACCAGCACAGAATAACAGATCCACTGAGTCCTGGAGCAATGTCTGGCTTTAGGAGCCTGTGGCTGGGGAGTTGTAGGGGCACATTTCCCCTTTCCCCCCCACGGAGATTGCACCTGGCCAAACTCAGCACCAGCCCAAGCCTCCACCTACCAACTTCACTCATTCATTCATTCATTCAATCGTATTTATTGAGCGCTTAGTGTGTGCAGAGCATTGTACTAAGCGCTTAGGAAGTACAAGTCGGCAACATAAAGAGACGGTCCCTACCCAACAACTTCCACAAACCAGTTGGGGGCCCAACAGCCCGATCTGCTCGTGTGAAAGTCCAGTCGTAAATCTTCTTTGGGAAGAGGCAAAACCCCCTCTCGAGCCCTTCCCTTTAGTCCTCCGGTCAGCCTTGGCCCATCAGTCAGAGGTCATGGGTTCGAATCCCGGCTCCGCCAATTGTCAGCTATGTGACTTTGGGTAAGTCACTTCACTTCTCTGGGCCTCAGTTCCCTCATCTGGAAAATGGGGATTAAGACTGTGAGCCCCCTGTGGGACAACCTGATCACCTTGTAACCTCCCCAGCGCTTAGAACAGTGCTTTGCACATAGTAAGCGCTTAATAAATGCCATTATTGTTATTATTATTATTATCAGGGAAGGAACGCAGCCAGGATGGTCGTATCGTGGAGCCCCGGCCCTCTTGAGCCCTTCCCTTTCGTCCTCCGGTCAGCCTTGGCCCATCAGTCAGAGGTCATGGGTTCGAATCCCGGCTCCACCAATTGTCAGCTGTGTGACTTTGGGCAAGTCACTTCACTTCTCTGGGCCTCAGTTTCCTCATCTGGAAAATGGGGATTAAGACTGTGAGCCCCCTGTGGGACAACCTGATCACCTTGTAACCTCCCCAGCGCTTAGAACAGTGCTTTGCACATAGTAAGCGCTTAATAAATGCCATTATTATTATCAGGGAAGGAACGCAGCCAGGATGGTCGTATCGTGGAGCCCCGGCCCTCTTGAGCCCTTCCCTTTCGTCCTCCGGTCAGCCTTGGCCCATCAGTCAGAGGTCATAGGTTCGAATCCCGGCTCCGCCAATTGTCAGCTGTGTGACTTTGGGCAAGTCACTTCACTTCTCTGGGCCTCAGTTCCCTCATCTGGAAAATGGGGATTAAGACTGTTAGCCCCCTGTGGGACAACCTGATCACCTTGTAACCTCCCCAGCGCTTAGAACAGTGCTCTGCACATAGTAAGCGCTTAACAAATACCATCATCATTATTATTATTACTGAGAGCCATTATAATGCCATTATAATTATTATCGGGGAAGGAACGCAGCCAGGATGGTCGTATCGTGGAGCCCCGGCTTGCTAGGCGACCAGTGGTTCCCCCCTCTAGACTGTGAGCCCACTGTTGGGTAGGGACCGTCTCTATATGTTGCCAACTTGTACTTCCCAAGCGCTTAGTACAGTGCTCTGCACACAGTAAGCGCTCAATAAATACGATTGAATGAATGAATGAATGAATGGTAGAGCCGAGATGTGCTGACTGCACAGCTCCCCCTAGGGGCCCAGAGGAGTACCGCACCGGGGCCGCCAGCCTCTCGCTCCGTTTCCCGAAGAACCTCCAGGACCGCAGCTCCTAAGAGAAGAGCCTTGGGAAAAACGAATCAGGAGCTGGGAGCATTTTCCACCCAGTCGGGAAGCTCCTAAGAGTCTTGGAAAAAACGGGGAGCGGCCGAGCAGCCGGAGTCAAGAGCTGGGAGCATCTTCCACCCAGTCGGGCAGCTCCTAAGAGAAGAGTCTTGGGAAAAACGAGTCAGGAGCTGGGAGCATTTTCCACCCAGTCGGGCAGCTCCTAAGAGTCTTGGGGAAAACGGGGAGCGGCAGAGCAGCCGGAGTCAGGAGCTGGGAGCATCTTCCACCCAGTCGGGCAGCTCCTAAGAGAAGAGTCTTGGGAAAAACGGGTCAGGAGCTGGGAGCATCTTCCACCCAGTCGGGCAGCTCCTAGGAGTCTTGGGGAAAACGGGGAGCGGCAGAGCAGCCGGAGTCAGGAGCTGGGAGCATCTTCCACCCAGTCGGGCAGCTCCTAAGAGAAGAGTCTTGGGAAAAACGGGTCAGGAGCTGGGAGCATCTTCCACCCAGTCGGGCAGCTCCTAAGGGTCTTGGGGAAAACGGGGAGCGGCAGAGCAGCCGGAGTCAGGAGCTGGGAGCATTTTCCACCCAGTCGGGCAGCTCCTAAGAGAAGAGTCTTGGGAAAAACGGGTCAGGAGCTGGGAGCATCTTCCACCCAGTCGGGCAGCTCCTAAGAGTCTTGGGGAAAACGGGGAGCGGCCGAGCAGCCGGAGTCAGGAGCTGGGAATATTTTCCACCCAGTCGGGCAGCTCCTAAGAGTCTCGGGAAAAACGGGGAGCGGCCGAGCAGCCGGAGTCAGGAGCTGGGAGCATTTTCCACCCAGTCGGGCAGCTCCTAAGAGTCTCGGGGAAAACGGGGAGCGGCCGAGCAGCCGGAGTCAGGAGCTGGGAATATTTTCCACCCAGTCGGGCAGCTCCTAAGAGTCTCGGGAAAAACGGGGAGCGGCCGAGCAGCCGGAGTCAGGAGCTGGGAGCATTTTCCACCCAGTCGGGCAGCTCCTAAGAGTCTCGGGGAAAACGGGGAGCGGCAGAGCAGCCGGAGTCAGGAGCTGGGAGCATTTTCCACCCAGTCGGGCGGCTCCTAAGAGTCTCGGGGAAAACGGGGAGCGGCCGAGCAGCCGGAGTCAGGAGCTGGGAGCATTTTCCACCCAGTCGGGCAGCTCCTAAGAGAAGAGTCTTGGGAAAAACGGGGAGCGGCCGAGCAGCCGGAGTCAGGAGCTGGGAGCATTTTCCACCCAGCCGGGAGGCCCCAGTTCCTGGTGAGCATCCCAAGGCCCTGGGAGTGACTCGTCCCTCCTCGAGAATCCACAGAGTAACGCGGTGATCGCTCATCACCACCCTGTAACCTCCTCAGCGCTTAGAAGAGTGCTTTGCACATAATAATAATAATAATAATAATGGCATTTATTAAGCGCTTACTATGTGCAAAGCACTATTCTAAGCTCTGGAGAAGTTACAAGGTGATCAGGTTGTCCCACCGGGGGCTCACAGTCTTAATCCCCATTTTCCAGATGAGGTAACTGAGGCCCAGAGAAGTGAAGTGACTTGCCCAAAGTCACACAGCTGACAATTGGCGGAGCCGGGATTTGAACCCATGACCTCGGACTCCCAAGCCCGGGCTCTTTCCATTGAGCCACGCTGAGTAACGCGGTGATCGCTCATCGCCACCTTGTAACCTCCCCAGCGCTTAGAACAGTGCTTTGCACATAGTAAGCGCTTAATAAATGCTATTATTATTATTATTATCATCACCATATCGCAATTCCAAGAGGAAGTAGTGGGAAGACCCTATATTCTGCATACCGCTCAGCCACCCTGCCACAGGCATTTTGACTTGCTAATGACCCAGGTGAACTAAGGCCCACCAGACCCAGAGCCTCTCATTCATTCGACCGTACTTATTGAGCGCTTCTGTGGGCGGAGCACTGTACTAAGCGCTTGGGAGAGTACAATAATAGGAAGTGACAGTCCCTGCCCTCTTTATTTGCACATATTTATTCTATTTATTTTGTTAATATGCTTTGTTTTGTTCTGTCTCCCCCTTCTAGACTGTGAGCCCACTGTTGGGTAGGGACCGTCTCTATATGTTGCCAACTTGGACTTCCCAAGCGCTTAGTACAGTGCTCTGCACACAGTAAGCGCTCAATAAATACGATTGAATGAATCACCACAGTCTCCAGAGAAACCGGTCGAGCAACTGGGAGGGCTGGAGAGGGCAAACAAGAGAGGAACAGCAAAAGCCAAGGGGGTAGCAATATCCAGCCCAAGTGGGGTTAGGAGAGAAAAACGATCACTCTCCCTCCCCGGATAGAGATCTGCTCGGGTTGAGAAGAGTGTTTCTCTCACCTGTACTCTGATTTCAAGCTAATATACTCACTGTGACTTGTTCTTATCTCTCCCACCTGCGTGAAACGCCCCACTCCTTCAAATTCGATAGGCCATAGCTCGCCCCATGTTCAAAGCCCTTCTGAGATCATATCTCCTCCAAGAGTCCCTCCCAGATTAATTTCCTATCTCCCCTCGGTGGTTTTCCTCCTACTGCCCGTTCAGCACTTCCATGTCACCCGCATACCATCCCTTACACGTCCTATTGAACCCAAACTCATGTACATAATCCCCTTTTCCCTCTCCCACCTGTAATTTTGGTACCTGTCCACCCCACCACTCTGTAAGCTCCTTGAGGGTGGGAATCATGTCTACTCCCGGAAGCAGCAGGACTTCCTGGAAAGAGCGTGGGCCTTGGAGTCGGAGGACCTGGGTTCTAATCCCAGCTCTGCCGGCTGTGCGACTTTGGGCAAGTCAACTTGGCTTCTGTGCCTCAGTTTCCCCATCTGTAAAATGGGGACTCGATACGTGTTCTCCCTCCTAGTTGACCGTGAGCCCCATGGGAGAGAGGGACTGAGCCCAGCCTGATTAACTTGTATCTGTCCCAGCACTTAGTGTTTGACACATAGTAAGCACTTAATAATAATGATTACATTCTAAAATGCGTAGTACAGTGCCCTGCACCCAGGAGCTCAATACGGACAGTGCTCCACCACTTGTCTGCTGTGTGACTTTGGGTGAGTCATTTCGCTTCTCTGTGCCTCAGTTACCTCATCTGTAAAATGAGGATTAAGACTGTGAACCCCGTGTGGGACATGGACTTTGTTCAACCTGATTATCTTGTATCTACCCCAGCGCTCAGTACAGTGCCTGGAACATAGTAAGTGCTTAACTAATACCATTAAAAAAAAATCCTGGCCCTCCCTTCCAGTAGTATTGGCAATAATCCTTTCCCTGGCCTCAACCCTAAGGGTTCAAAAGCAGCATAGAAATGGAAAGAGCACAGGATGGGGAGTCAAAGGGCCTAGGTTCTCCTTCTGGCTCCGCCATTTCTCTGCTGTGTGACCCTGGGCGAGTCGCTTCACTTCTCTGGGCCTGTTACCTCATTTGTAAAATCGGGATGAAGAGCCTCATGTGGGATAGGGACTCTATCCAACCCGATTTGCTTTTATCCACCCCAGCGCTTGGTACAGTGCCTGGCACGTAGTAAGCACTTAACAAATATCACAATTATTATTATTATTATTGTAACTATCCCAGCACATGGTACAGTGCTTGGCACACAGCAACGTCCTTCCCCTGGCCTGGAATGCCCTCCCTCCACACATCTGCCAAACTAGCTCTCTTCCTCCCTTCAAAGCCCTATTGTGACCTTGGGCGAGTCACTTAACTTCTCTGTGCCGTTACCTCATCTGTAAAATGGGAATTAAGACTGTGAGCCCCACGTGGGACAACCTGATCACCTTGTATCCCCCAGCGCTTAGAACAGTGCTTTGCACATAGTAAGCGCTTAACAAATACCATTATTATTATTATTATTATTATTACTGAGAGCTCACCTCCTCCAGGAGGCCTTCCCAGACTGAGCCCCCTTTTTCCTCCCTTCCTCCCCATCGCCACCCGTCCTATTTCCTTCCCCTCCCCACAGCACTTGTATATATTTGTACATATTTATTACTCTATTTTACTTGTACATATTTACTACTCTATTTTATTAATGATGTGCATATAGCTATAATTAGATTTATTCTAACAATTTTGACACCTGTCTGCATGTTTTGTTGTCTGTCTCTCCCTTCTAGACTGTGAGCCCGTTGTTGGGTAGGGACCGTCTCTATATGTTGCCGACTTGTACTTCCCAAGCGCTTAGTCCAGTGCTCTGCACACAGTAAACGCTCAATAAATGATTGAATGAAGTGCTTAATTATTATTACTATTATTATTAATAATAATAATAATAATATTGATAATAAGAGTGGTTTGTTTAAAGGAGCCCCAGCAAGGCATACTCTCTGCAGAGATAGAATTCAATTCAGGAAGGAGTAGGTGAGGGAGATGTCCCAAGCCCTAATTAAAGATCCATGGAAACACAATTAGAAGCCAATACTTCTCTCTGGACTGCAAGCTCTTAGTGGGCAGGGAATGTGTTAACCAAATCTGTTGTGTTATACTCTCCCAAACAAGCAGTACAGTGCTCTGTAAGTGCTCAATACCAGTGATTGATCTATTGATCCTGGAGTATGATCAGGCTGCAACCCAGATGAGCAGGGAGACCAAGCGCTTCAAAGAACAGGCTCCATAATAATAATAATAATAATAATAATAATAATAATAATGGCATTTGTTAAGCACTTACTATGTGCAAAGCACTGTTCTAAGCGCTGGGGGGATACAAGGTAATCAAGGTTGTCCCACGTGGGGCTCACAGTCTTAATCCCCATTTTACAGATGAGGGAACTGAGGCTAGAGAAGTGAAGTGACTTGCCCAAGGTCACACAGCAGACATGTGGCGGAGCCGGAATTCGAACCCATGACCTCTGACTCCCAAGCCCGTGCTCTTTCCACCAAGCCAAGCTGTTTCTCCATCTCTCTAGAGCAGCAGGATTGGGCCCAGACTAGATGACTGCCTGAGGGAACCTAGGAATGAAGGACTGGTGGAGGCAGATGGGTCTTTTTTTTTTTTAATGGTTTTGGTTAAGTACTTACTATGTGCCGGGCACTGTACTAAGCGCTGGGATAGATACAAGTTAATTAGATTGGACACAGGCCAGGTCCAGCCTAGGTCTCACGGTCTTAATCCCCATTTTACAGATGAGGTAACTGAGGCACCTCTCCTATGAATCGACGCCTTATCTTGACAGATCTTTCGTACGCTGATGAAGCTTGGATCTAGGCCGTATAGGGTTACCCATAATGGAAAGGTCTAAGCCAATTCACCTGGCCTGGGCGGCAGATGATCAAGGGATCGAAACGACAACGGCAGAGACTCAAGCTTTTACCACGGGGAAGGCGACAATGGTAAACCACGTCCGTATCTTTACCAAGAAAACACTACGGATACACGCACCAGAACGACTTTACGATCGAAGATGGGACGTTCTGAAGAGGGTGTGTCCATGGAGTCGCTGTGGGTTGGAAACGGCTCGATGGCATTTGAAGATGAAGAACTGAGGCACAGAGAAGTTAAGTGACTTGCCCAAGTAGCAGAGCTGGGATTAGAACCCGGGTCCTTCTCACTCCGAGGCCCACGCTCTATCCACTAGGCCACACTGCTTCTGTAGCTCAGTTGGTCAAGCTACTGTTGAACCTAAGGTTCCTTCCAGAAACCACTGCCCACTGCCCCGGGCAGGATCTCGGTCAAGGCTTGAGTATCACAGCACGTGTTTTTCTTAACAAGGGGCTCGTCAGGAGCAAAACCCCTATTTTCTAGGCGAGCGGACTGCTGCTGAGCCCAACCCGAGTACATTGCAGAAAGAAATAACGGCACCATGATGGGCCCCGTAGTGGGGTTAAGCTTTAATGTTCAAACCATCCTTAATGGAGCAGAGAAACCACAGGGAATACACAGCGGACGTCCTCAGAGACACCTCTGGAGCCTCTGGAGTTTAACCCAGCAGTCCACGGGGGGAATACGTCTAGAAATCTCTCGTAGAGCAGAAGTCTGATTTTGGGGTGGAGTGGTGTCGCAGGAAAGGACTGAAAGCAAGTGCTTCATCCCCTGGAAGATGAAAAAGCAATAGGCCCGCCTCAGCCACTCTTAGCCCCTCTGCTCCCCACGGAGCAGGGAGGGAAGGCCTGGTTCAAGTCCCCAGCACAGCCCAGGCAGGCGGACTCTCCACCCCACCAGATAAAGCACAGCAGTAACCACCACCTTCCCCCCAGCCACTCGGGGTCCCCGCTCCCGGCACGCTCCGGGCCCACTGGGCCGGGGATAAAAAGCTGCTCCCTCGAACTGTGCCCATCTGTGTTGCGTCTGAATGTTTCCGTCACGCCTGATGTGTGTTTCCAATCCCTTCTCCCCATTTACTCAGCTTGTGACCCCGCCCGGGGGACAGGGACCGTGCCTAATTCCTACCTATATATTCTCTCCCAGCGCTTTGTACAGTAAGTGCTTAATAAATTACAATTACTTCTATGCCCAGCCCCGCTCTCAGCAACAGCCCTGGGCCCGGGCAAGAAAGTTCTCGTAGTTCTTCTCGCAGTCGTTCATGGCAGTGAGGAAATAGTCGGGGTCAGTGATGGCCTTGAGGAGGTCTGTCTGGACCAGGCAGATGCCATACAGTTCGGCAGTGGGGGCTGTGTAGGTGTCTCGGCTGCCCTGCCCTACGAACACCTTGGGGAGAAGGGGGAAGAAGAACAAGGGAGCCCATTACCCCCGATCCGATCTGGCTCTGAATGCTCTTAAACCAGCAGGAAAGGCAGAGAGGAGCACGCACGCCCAGCCGGCTCCGACCCGAGGCAGGCCGAGAAAGTCCCACGGGTCTGGTCCGCTCTCTCCGACCCTAGAGATGTCCTGACCTACCTCTCCCTCACTTGGAGAAGCTGGCCCGTTTCGGTTCGGAGCGGGCGGGAGCTGGAGCACTGTTCAGCTTCATGAATCGCCGCCCTCAGCTCAGTTCCTCCTCGAGATGCCTCCCCTTTGGAGTCGGGGCAAGAGGCGGAACGATCCCAGTGGGACTCTGGAGGCCCAGCAGTCAACTGGGAGCATTTGCTCTGGAATCTCAAGCTGTCCCAAACCCAGCCGTTACACAGAGCAGATCCTCACGGTCCCAACCAAGACCCGGGAAGTTCACCGGGGATCGAGGGTACCCGCACCGTCCCCCGGGAGAGGAGATGGGTTCCCGGCGAGTCTAAGTTGAGGGATCGCTGCCTACAGAGACAGTCACTAAGAGCTGCCCAGGCTGCTGCTCCAAAAGCTCAGCCCGTTGTTCCGGGAAGACACTGGGAAAAATCTCATGGGGACGCCGGCTCCTTTGAATCGGAGGGTTCCCGAAGCCAACATCAATGCCAGTCTCACACAGCATCAAACCTCTGGCGGGATTTTTGTGCCAAGCAGATCAACTTGACTATTAGGGCGGCAGCTTTTTCCTCCTTCCCTGTAGAGGCTAGGAAGGAATGAATGGGGACGGGACTATACCTCTAGTTACCAAAGGGCGAAAAGCCCGTTTACCTTCCCCCTCTCAGCCAGGGTTGTTCTCCTCACTGTGGGCGGTACACTTACTGTGATCCCTGACTCCCTGCCATCCCTGTCTGTCTGTGAGACGGCTTGGCTAGGCCAAGCCCCTCACATACATAAATGCAAGTTTCTACGCATACAGGCAGTGACGGAACACATCGCTCATCTGCCTGAATGCATCCGCTGCAGCACAGCCAATTCCAAGGGAGGAATTAGGCAAAGAGGTGGGAGCTATAAAAGTTTATAAAACTCCCAGAGATAGGAAGTGAAGGGCCACGGAGGAACTTGCTGAAAACTGCTGAAGAAAGTTTAGTGCAATTTTTTTTTTTTTGCGGGGGCCGGGGGGGAGCGGCTGGAGAGATTGGAGAGATGGGGATCCGAAACCCCAAGCTGAAGTTGAGTGCCAGACTAGAGGTAGTCTGGTTTAGAGTTTTGGCTGATCGATTGCTGTTTGAAACTTTCATTAGACACAGAACGGTGGGAGCAATCGACTGGTGTGCTTTCCCCCAGGGACTGTAAAAAGTAACTAGGTGTCCACCCTCAAGAAGTGACCAGCAGGTGACCACTTGTCACCAGCTGTCTTCCTGCAACCCACCCAAGAGGCGGGTGCCTTGGGAGAAGGGTTTGCTGTCCAGTAAGGGATCGCTTATACCTGAGGGCGGATAATGCTGTCACTGTCTTGCAGACGAATGTTGTCATCAAAGCAGATGTGCTGAACCTGAGGGTCGTGGGGGTCGATCCACAGTGGTTTCCCGCCCCGGCTGGAGAAATTGTTCCTGGACCACCTGGAAGACAGGAGCCCGAAGGGGTGGTAACCCACCGAATCACCATCCCAGCCCCCAGGACGACGAGGGCGGCGCTGCCCTTCCTTCCCTGGGCCAGTATTCCACGCTCCTTGCTGTGACCCCTGGCTGGGTTGGGGCCTCAGCAAGGAATCCACATGAAAGCCACAAGAGTTGGGGGGGCTGGGGGGGTCCCAGAAAACCCAGCCAATTGCCACTCCCCTGAATCTCATGTCTGGGAAAGGCCAGCTGGAGATCACCCCTTTCCGCCCCCGTCCCCTTATCCAAGGGAAAGAGCCACTGGCTTTTCTTAACAGCCAGCTCTCTCGGTAGTGGTCCTCGGCAAAATCGACCGGCTTCAAGAAAAGGTTGAAACCTCCCCAAAAGAGGAGCAGCCCCCTCTCCGAGTTGGCAAAGCCCCAGAGGTCCTCACCATTCAAAATGATCGCGGAAGCCCCCGAGGCCTTCCATAGAACTGAAGTAACGGTACATTTCTCTCCCATCTGGCCGGCTAGAAACGCGCTCCGCTCCTCGGCTGATCACTATCTCCCGGGTGCTGCACTGGATTCGACCAGGGAAAAGGTTCGTGGGGAACTGCGGGATCAGGGAGAGAGGAAGGTGGTCTACTGAGGCTGTGCCGGCCAAAAGACAAGTTCCTTGCAAGGTACAGCAACTCTAGCGATGGGCTGAAGGGCTGGAGATTCTTCACGATCTTATCAGCCAAGATGAACAAGTGCTCCCCTAGCAGGTCCTGGGTCAGACCGGAATGCCAAACCGGGATTCGGCTTCCTTGGGTGGCACTGAACAACTCGCTTTCCCTCTCTGTAAAACGGGGAGCGGGGGGTGAGGAGAAGAGTTTACAAATGAGTGTGTCAGGATCCACAAGACTGGAAGCTCCTCGAGGGCAGGGATCCTGCCTACCAACCCTACTGCAGTGTACTCGCTCGAAGCGCTCGGTGCAGTATTCTGCGCAGAGGAAGCGCTCAATAAATACCCCTGCTTGATGACCTCGCTTCCTCAAGGGAAGGAAAAGGTGAGGGTTTCCAGAAGACGGAGGCAGCCAGGTAAGGTGGGAGCGGTTACACCGGCATCGCCAGTCTAGCTAGGGCTCTATTGGCAGGGGCACCGAGAACCTTTCCGGAGGTAGAAAAGTAAGGTTACCTCCTCCTCCTCCAGGAAGCTTTCCCTGATTCATTTAACTCACTTTCCCACTTACCAATACAATCCAGGACCCACACATCCCTAGAATCACTGTATCTATTATCTTTAGATAGACAAACGTACAATCCTACGTCACCAATCGGAATATGAGCTCCTCAAAAGCCGGGGCCCTGTCTATCCTCTGACTCAGACCCCAAGCGCTCTGAAGAGCGCTACGCACTGCCATAGGTGTTTGGTAAAGACTTGTCGACCCGTTAACAAAGGGAGCCCCCGGGGCTATCCCCCTCCCCACTCTGCCCTCCCTCAGCCCCACTCACCGCCATCTCCCGCAAAGCAGGGAAGTGGGGGTGGTGCCCCTTCAGGGCGGAGTGCATTGCCTGGAGCACCGGAGGGAGATCCTGGCCAAAGGTGCGGAACACCACAGCAAAGTGCCTGCCTTGCCGCAGCAGGGTCTCCAAGAGATGGAAGAAGGAGGGCAGAATCCAGTGGTACTCTTTGCCGTCCTCCCCCCGGATAGAGAACGTTCGGTCTGGCTGCCCTGACCACTCCAAGAGCCTCAGGTGGTGAGCAAGGAGGCGCTGGAAAGGGTGGCCCAACTTGCCGTCCGTGAACCTGGGATCCCGGCCGAACTGAGTGTAAAAGTTGACCGCATTTGGGCTGGGAGGCAGCAGAGAGGGTGAGTAACTCAGCCACTGCCACTCACCTGAAAAAGACACAGCAACTACAGGTCAGGTTTGTGGAAGGCGGTATAGACCCGCATCACAAAACGCCTCTTGAGGGCCAAACGTTCCCCTGACCGCCCCCCTCCCACCACCAAGCCACCGAGACAAGACTATGGCAGAGCAAGGAGGTATCTGAGCACTCTGAGGAGGCACACCAAGCAAAACCTCCACTTCCACCGCTTACCCGTCTGGCTCAGCTTCCCCCAGCAAACAGTGCTTAGATAATTGTTCAGGGCTGCCAAAGGACCTTGTTTCATAATACTGTCTGACACCAGGATGGTGTTATTCAGGTCCACATGCAGAACCACTTTCCTTGGACCCTGTCCCAAGAGTTCAGCAGGAGGAGGTGTAAGTTGCGGTGGATCTTCGGCTTCCCCGGAGCCCTCGGCCTCTTGACTGAAATCGGGGGGATCATTCTCCCTACGGAGTGGTCGGCTCTCCAGGCTAGGGCCGCTTCCTGCTGTCTCCCCTTGGCAGCCTCCCCCAGGATCTGGACAGAGCCTCCTCCTGGATTGGGATTTATTCACAGCACCCGCACGGCATCTCTCAGGGGAAGACATTCTCCACGGGTCAGTTTCTCTGTCCCCGGCTCTATCTCCTCCACTCGCGAATGTCACGACTGCGGCCGTCACGCAGGGACCCTCCCGTGTATGCCTCCTTACTCGTGGGCCGGGATACCAGCTGCACAAGAGCCGAGGTGTAGCTGCTTGGGGAAAGAAGGACTAATGAAAGAGGATCCAGGCGTGGCTGCTTGGGAAGAGAAGGATTCGTGACGGAATGAGACTCCTGCAGGAGTAAAATCTAAAGAACCCTGATGCCCTGGGCTGCCCTATGCCACACCACCACCCCCTCTCTTTAGCCCATCAGCACCCTCAAAGGCTTGACGCGAGCGGAGGGCTAACCCCGGCTAAAGCGTTCAAATCAATCTGCTCCACGGGCAGAGAGGCCAGGATGGAGGAGAGGGCCGGGCGATTCCCAAAAGCGAGGGAGACCTCACTGGGAAGGATGGCCAGACGTGGAGATATTTAGTCCAGTGCTAAGCGCTTATCATCATCATCATCAATCGTATTTACTGAGCGCTTACTGTGTGCAGAGCACTGTACTAAGCGCTTGGGAACACATATAGAGACAGTCCCTACCCAACAGTGGGCTCACAGTCTAGAAGGGGGAGACAGAGAACTAAACCAAACATACTAAAAGCGCTTAGTCCAGTGCTCTGCACACAATAATGGCTCAATAAATATGATTGATTGATTTGGCATCCTGCTTCTTACGGAGAGGGGAGGCAACGGGGTACAGAGGAGAGTTAGGGGGGGTGGGACTTTCGGGAGGGTGAGATGGGGGGTGGGGGAGGCCACGGGGAAAGGGGAAAGGGAGTGATGAACCCATCACCGTCAGATGTTGCCAATTTGTACTTCCCAAGCGCTTAGCACAGTGCTCTGCACATAGTAAGCGCTCAATAAGTACGATTGATGATGAGGAGGAGGAGGTTCAAGGTACCAGGGACTCGTTACCTCTTCCCGGTCTCCCACAGAGACCGGAAGTCGCCGCCGGGTCCGGCCTAGAGTGTCCTCCCGCTAGGCGGGTGGCGCCCCCCTCTGGCGAGCGCCCGGAACCGTCTTCCGGCCTGAAGGGCTGCAGGGACGACTGAGAGATGGAGAGGTTGGGATGGAATGGGGATTTAGCCTTATTCGCCACCTCTTTCCAACCTGGGAGCCGGCGCCAGCGGCCAGGCCCGGGAATTGACATCCGGCAGGGAGGGATGCGCTCAGAGGAACCCGGCCTGGTAACACCCTGAAGTCTCTTCGGGAGCAGGCTCTGGCTCAGGAGGTGCGAGCCCGCCCTTGGCCCCAGGAACGAGCCAAGGATTGTGTGGCATTCACGGGCAAACCTGCTGAAATGTATTTATTGTATTTGTACATATTGATTTGATTGTGTTAATACGCTTTGCTTTGTTCTCTGTCTCCCCCTTCTAGACCGTGAGCCCGCTGTTGGGTAGGGGCCGTCTCTAGACGTTGCCAACTGGGACTTCCCAAGCGCTTATACAGTGCTCTGCACACAGTAAGCGCTCAATAAATACGATTGAGTGAGTGGATGAATGAAATCTTGCACTAGAGGCCGCCGGAAACTGGAGCTGTAACCTCGGCCCACTCCACATCCACCGTTGCGGCTGAGGGGAGTCGAGAAAGAGAGGCAGGAGAGGGAATTTCTGAAGCCCCTGACATTTCCCCTCTCTGCCCACTATCCCTCGCTGACCACAGCCAGCCCTGGGCCCAGACTTCCCGAGATCCGGCTGTATCGTGCTCCCAGCAGCCGAGGCACGGTCCAGGGAAAGCCCAGGGGAAGAGAAAGAAATGCAGAGCGGAACTGGAGAGGGTAGTTTGGCACCTTCTTTGGAGAGCACCAGTTTACCCCAAAGTCACTTACCACAGACTAGAAAGTGAATGTGCCAGTCTCAGCACCTGCCGGTGTGTTGGTAGCGAAGCTCTGCTGCCTGAGATATGGCCACTGAGTAGGTTCCAGTCATGGTTTTGTCATCTCTCTGGGTCTGATGGGACCAGCTGATGGGAGCTGCGCTGCCTCCAGTCCCTCCCTGCATTACCTCCAGCCTCTCCCTGCATTGCCTTCAGTCCCTCCCTGCAGAAAGTTTCTGAGGAATTCCTGTGTTGACATAAGGCTGAGGATGCCAAGGGAAGTGTTTGGTTTGCAGTTGAGACTGCGTCCAGCACAACCCTGTTACCCAGTCAGGAGGCGTTTAGGCTGTGGCCCTGAGGCCAGAGAGAAGTGGGCTGGCAGTCCTGCTGCCTGCGGGAGACAGGGACCCGGTGACAGTTGATGAAATCAAGCCAGTTCAAGGGCCCGATCCCTGCTCGTGGAATCTTTTCAGCCTCTGCTTTTAGGCTGCTCTTCCCATCCTCCTTCCCTCCTAGGGATCCTCGAGCCCGGGAGTCAGACATCTTCCCCTGTACTGGAGCCATACATCCTTCGATCAGACAATCAATCATATTTATTGAGCACTTACTGTGTGCAGAGCACTGTACCAAGTGCTTGGGAGAGTACAATGTAACAGAGTTGGTAGACACGTTCCTTGCCCACAGTGAGCTTACCGTTTAGAGGGGGGATACGGGCATTCTGGTGCATTATGCAATCCTGGATTAATCTCAGGAGACCCAGCCACCTAGCCTGTGTACTTGAGAGCAAAGGTTTTCTAGCCTTACTTTGGGAGCTGGACTCTGCGGTCTCTAGTCCAAGATGCAGGGCTTCCAGGGCTAAGGATTTGGAGGCAGCAATGGGGTGGAGTGGAGATTCAGCAGAACCTGCCTTTGGGGTGCCTTTTAGACTTTTTTGCCTTGCCTTTCCAGTCAAGGAGCTTGAGAAAAACCAGGAGCTGGAACCACAAATGCAAGGAGGGCAGGAAATGGGGAGGGAACTTGTCTTCTCAATCAGTCAGTATTCATTGAGTGCCTATTCTATGCAGAGCAATGTACTAAGTGCTTTGGAGAGCACAACAGTGTTAGATATATTGTTCATATCCGCCCCCCTGCCCGGAATTCCTTCCCTCTTCATTTCAGAGGGTTCACAGCGCTCTGTGCCTTAAAAAAGCCTTTCTGAAATCACATTTCCTTCAGGGGAACTGCCTCACTAACTTTTAATCTCCCCACTTTATCTTCCCCGCTCAACTGCTACTTCATCACTTCCTGGTCACCAAATCACGTAAGTGCTCTCAACCATACCTTACATTCCTCATTACTTAGGCACCAACTTATGTACATATATATATGTACATATATATATGTACATACATATCTATCTATCTATCTATCTATCTATCTATCTATCTATCTATCTATATATATATCTCCCCGTTTCCTTCTGACTTCTTTCTTCTTCTTCCCATCTGTAATATATTTTAGTGCCAGCCTCGCCTTCTAAATGGTAAATTCCTTGAGGGCCTGGACTGTGCTGTTGTACTCTCCCAAGCGTTTAGTACAGCGCTCTGATTGATAAGCTCTGCGCATTAAGTACTCAATACATACCACTGATTGACTGACTGCTTTGCATCTAGGTGTTCAATAAATACTATAGATTGATTAAGAAGATATGATCCCTGCCCTCAAGGAGCTTACAGTCTTACAGGGGAGGCAGGCATAAAATAATTTACAGATAGAAGAAGAGAAAAGGCCGGGCTTGCTCCAGACTTCCCCTTCTCAGGATCACACCCGGAGAGTTTCCAGTACTCTACCAGTCTCGGCTATGGGAAGGAGAGTCAAGCAGAGGCATACCCACTCCATTCCTAGTTTGGGCAGAGGCTAGCGAGTAGAAAGCAATCTACTACACATCAAAACTCACGCCGTGCTGGGCAGCGGTGCCGTGGGAGAGAATCGGGCGGGGGGGAGGAGACTGGAGTTTATTGCACGGAAGAAGGCGACAGTAAACCACCTCCATGTTTTTACCAAGAAAACCCTATGGATCCACTACCAGAACGATTGCAGGTGGAGGTGGGGAGTTCTGGGAGAGATGCTTCCATGGAGTCGCTATGGGTCAGAGACGACTCGACAGCATGAGACGAGACAAGAGTCCAGACTTGGTTCATCCCAGGGATGTTTGAAGATTAGCAAGGTTACCTGTTTCTGGGTCTTGGGTAGTCAGGCCTCTCTACCAGTGGCCTCCTCTCTGCCCCTCAGGAATCGAGTTCTTTCTCTTCGATTCGGCAGCACGCAGACTAGAAAACTGCCGCCTGTCCAAAGTTTTGCTGCGCCTGAAACTAGAGATTTCTGTAAATTCAGATGGAAAAAGCAAGCACAGATTGACTTTCATTTTTCACTTTCACCGTAACCTATTCATAATTCAGTTCTATTGAATGCAGAAGCCGCGTTTGCCTCTTCAAGGTGATATTCACGTCTATATTGATCAAAATGAAAATGAAAATGAAAATGAAAATGAAAAATGAGAGCGATGAAAATGCTCTTCAGTGCATCAGGGTTTTGCTTTGAGATTATGATCAGCAGCGTGGCCTGGTGGAAAGAGCATGGACCTGGGATTCAGAGGACTTGGGTTCTAATTCCAGTTCCTCCAATTGCCTACTGTGTGACTTCGGGCAGATCACTTAGCTCCTCGGTGCCTCAGTTTCCTGCTTCCCCTCCTACTTAGACTGTGAGCCCCACGTGGGACAGGGAATGATTAACTTGTATCTATTCCAGCGCTTAGAACAGGGCTTGGCACGTAGTAAACACATTCATTCATTCAATCGTGTTTATTGAGCGCTTACTGTGTGCAGAACACTGTACTAAGCGCTTGGGAAGTACAATTCAGCAACAGATAGAGACAATCCCTACCCAACAACAGGCTCACGGTCTAGAAGGGGGGAGACAGACAACAAAACAAAACAAGTAGACAGGCATCAATAGATAATTATGATCTTTGTTAAGTCTTACTATGTGCTCAGCACTGTTCTAAACTCTGGGATAGATACAAGGTAATCAGGTTGGACAAATCCCTGTCCCACATGGGGCTCGCAGTTTCAATAGCCATTTTACAGATGAGGTAACTGAGGCCCAGAGAAGTTAAGTGACTTGCCCAAGGTCACACAGCAGACAAGTGGCAGAGCCAGGATTAGAACCCATGACCTCTGGCTCCAAAGCCCATGCTCTTACCACTAGGCCATGTCGCTTAACAAATGCCATGACGATGATGATCATCATCATTAGCAGCATTACCAGAAATTCTCAGAGTGTTTTTTACATTAACCTCTCCAGAGAAATAAGGCCAGAAATCATTTTAATGAGAAAACTCCAACCTTGTTTGAAAAATAGCCATAGTTCCTTTTTTAAGTTTCTTGAATTAACTCGTTTGAATGTGCTCAAGATTTCAGAATGACATACTCCATTTTTTCAGTAGGATCTTTTATTATTAGTTTACTTGTATAGGTCATACTCAATGCTGTCATTGCTAGTTGCTTGAAAATGGTCTTATGTGAATTTTGATAAGGGAAATTTATAAATATGCATCTTTTTCAGTCTTTCAATCGTATTTATTGAGCACTTACTGTGTGCAGAGCACTGTACTAAGCGCTTGGGAAGTACAAGTTGGCAACATATAGAGACGGTCCCTACCCAACAGCGGGCTCATATGTACCATCATGGGGCTAGTATAGAATCATGTAGCTGGGACCTCAAGGAATCTGATAATAATGATAATAATAATGGTATTTGTTAAGCACTTACTATGTGCCAAGCACTGTTCTAAGCACTGGGGTAGATACAAGGTAATCAGGTTATCATTCATTCATTCATTCGTATTTATTGAGCACTTACTGTGTGCAGAGCACTGCACTAAGCGCTTGGGAAGTACAGATCAGCAACGTATAGAGACGGTCCCTACCCAACAACGGGCTCGTAGTCTAGAAGGGGGAGGCAGACAACAAAACAAAACAAGTAGACGGGTAAAATAGAATTTTATAGAATAAATAGAATTAAAGCTATATACACCTCATTAATAAAATAGAGTAATAAATATGTGTAAATATACACAAGTGCTGTGGGGAGGGGAAGGGGGAGGGCAGAGGGAGGGAGGGGGGCGATGGGGAGGGGAGGAGGAGGCGAGGAAAAGGGGGGCTCAGTCTGGGAGGGCCTCCTGGAGGAGGTGAGCTCTCAGTAGGGCTTTGAAAGGAAGAGAGCTAGCTTGGCGGATGTGTGGAGGGAGGGCATGCCAGGCCAGAGTTAGGACGTGGGCCAGGGGTCGACGGCGGGACAGGCGAGAACGAGGCCCGGTGAGGAGGTTAGCAGCAGAGGGGTGGAGGGTGCGGGCTGGGCTGGAGAAGGAGAGAAGGGAGGTAAGGTAGGAGGGGGTGAGGTGATGGAGAGCTTTGAAGCCGAAAGTGAGGAGTTTTTGCTTAATTCGAAGGTTGATGGGCAACCACTGGAGATTTTTGAGGAGGGGAGTGACATGCCCAGAGCATTTCTGTAGAAAGATAATCCGGGCGGCAGAGTGAAGTATAGACTGAAGCAGGGAAGAGACAGGAGGATGGGAGATCAGAAAGGAGGCTGATGCAGTAATCCAGTTGGATAGGATGAGAGATTGAACCGGCAAGGTAGCCGTTTGGATGGAGAGGAAAGGGCGGATCTTGGCCATGTTGTGGAGGTGAGACCGGCAGGTTTTGGTGACAGATTGGATGTGTGGGGTGAATGATAGAGCAGAGTCAAGGATGACACCAAGGTTGCGGGCTTGTGAGACGGGCAGGATGGTAGTGCCGTCCACAGTGACAGGAAAATCAGGGAGAGGACAGGGTTTGGGAGGGAAGATAAGGAGCTCAGTCTTGGACATGTTGAGTTTTAGATGGCGGGCAGACATCCAGATGGAGATGTCCTGAAGGCAGGAGGAGATACGAGCCTGGAGGGAAGGAGAGAGAACAGGGGCGGAGATGTAGATTTGGGTGTCATCAGCGTAGAGATGATAGTTGAAACAGTGGGAGCGGATGAGTTCACCAAGGGAGTGAATATAGATGGATATAGATATAGACATATAGATTTATATTGATATATACAGATATAGGGTATCCCACGTGGGGCTTGCAGTCTTAACCCCCATTTTACAGATGAGGTAACTGAGGCACAGAGAAGGTAAGTGGCTTGCCCAAAGTAGCACATCTGACGAGTGGCAGAGCCGGGATTAGAACCCATGACCTCTGGCTCCTAAGCCCGTTCTCTTTCCACTAAGCCACGCCGCTGATCCGACTGCCTTCTCCCAGGAAAGTGAATGGCTAAACCATCCAAGCGGATGGTTGCCTAGGCTTTTGTTAGGAAAAGAATCTTTCGAATGGAGATTCCACCAACTCCCTCGGTAATCTGTTCCAGAGTTATCTCCCTGTTGGGACATTTTTCATTCATCCGTTCATTCAATCGTATTTATTGAGTGCTTACTGCGTGCAGAGCACTGTACTGAGCGCTTGGGAAGTACAAGTTGGCGACATAAAGAGACGGTCCCTACCCAACAGTGGGCTCACAGTCTAGAAGGGGGAGACATTTTCCTTATGTCCAGTCAAAATACCGCTCTGTGGGTTGCACCTGGAGAGTTTCCAGTAGTCTACCAGTCTCGGCTACGGGAGGGAGAGTCAAGCAGAGGCCTTTTAGACCGTGAGCCCACTGTTGGGTAGGGACTGTCTCTATATGTTGCCAACTTGGACTTCCCAAGCGCTTAGTACAGTGCTCCGCACACAGTAAGCGCCCAATAAATACGATTGACTGACTACCCATTCCATTCCTAGTTTGGGCAGTGGCTAGCGAGCGGAAGGCAATCTGCCACAAGTCAAAACTCACCCGTGCCGGGCAGCAGCGGCACGGGAGAGAGTCGAGGGCGGAGACTCGCGTTTACCGCGCGGAAGGTGGCAGGGGTAGACCACTTCCGTATTTTTACCAAGAAAACTCTCTGGAAACACCACCAGAATGATTGCAGATGGCGAGTGGGACGTTCTGGGAGGGACGTGGGGTCGCTGAGGGTCGGAAACGACCCGACGGCATGAGACAAGACCATCCAAATAACTCCTGTTTTCATTTAAGCCCTTTCCCTTTCGTTCAACTTAAGAAGCAGTGCGGCCCAGTGGATAGAGCACAGGGCTGGGAGTCAGAAGGACCTGGGTTATAATCCCCGCTCTGCCACTTTACTTCTCTCTGCCTCAGTTACCTCACCTGTAAAATGGGAAGTAAGACTGTGAGCCCCATGTAGGACAGGGACTGTGTCCAACCTGATTAGCGTGTACCTACCCCAGTGCTTAGTATGGTGCCTAGCACATAGTAAGTGTTTAACAAATGCCATAAAATCAATCAATCAATCAATCAATCGTATTTATTGAGCGCTTACTGTGTGCAGAGCACTGTACTAAGCGCTTGGGAAGTACAAGTTGGCAACATATAGAGACGGTCCCTACCCAACAGTGGGCTCACAGTCTAAAAGGGGGAGACAGAGAACAAAACCAAACATACTAACATATGTTTTCTGTCGGCTGCCTCCCTCCAGAAAACAAGGGGCTAATCATCGGGGCTTCCTGGGAACGGGTTACTTTAATGATAATAATAATAATAATAATAATAATAATAATAATAATAATAATAATAATAAACTTTCTGTGGACATGGAGAACAATTTTTTTTTAAATGGCATTTTTAATGGCATTTATTAAGCGCTTACTATGTGCAAAGCACTGTTCCGAGCACTGGGGAGGTTACAAGGTGATCAGGTTGTCCCACGGGGGGCCTCACAGTCTTAATCCCCATTTTCCAGATGAAGGAACTGAGGCCCAGAGAAGTGAAGTGACTTGCCCACAGTCACACAGCTGACAATTGGGGGAGCCAGGATTTGAACCCCTGACCTCTGACTCCAAAGCCCGGGCTCTTTCCACTGAGCCACGCTGCTTCCCCAATTGGTCTCCATGGTCTCTACGTTGCCAACTTGTACTTCCCAAGCGCTTAGTACAGTGCTCTGCACACAGTAAGCACTCAATAAATACGATTAAATGAATGAATGAATGAATTGGTCAGCATCCGCCCCCTAAAAGCCCTTCATATGACTGAAGAAGGTGACCCCTTAATCAGTTGATCAAAGGGCATTTATTGAGTGCTTACTGAGAAGCAGCGTGGCTCAGTGGAAAGAGCACGGGCTTTGGAGTCAGATGTCATGGGTTCGAATGCCGACTCCACCACGTCTGCTGTGTGATCTTGGGCAAGTCACTTAACTTCTCTGTGCCTCAGTTACCTCATCTGTAAAATGGGGATTAAGACTGTGAGCCCCACGTGGGACAACCTGATCATCCTGTGTCCTCCCCAGCGCTTAGAACAGTGCTGTGCACATAGTAAGCACTTAATAAATGCCAATTATTATTATTATTATTACTGGGTGCAGAACACAGTACTAAATGCTTAGGAGAGTTCAAAAGCAGCGTGGCTCAGTGGAAAGAGCACGGGCTTTGGAGTCAGAGGTCATGAGTGTCAGCTGTGTGACTTTGGGCAAGTCACTTCACTTCTCTGGGCCTCAGTTACCTCATCTGGAAAATGGGGGTGAAAACTGTGAGCCCCCCGTGGGACAACCTGATCACCTTGTAACCTCCCCAGCACTTAGAACAGTGCTTTGCCCATAGTAAGCGCTTAATAAATGCCATCATCATCATCATCATCATCAAAAGAATTGGTAGACGTGATCGCTGCCGACGGGGAGCTGTCACTGTAGCGACGGACAAGCAGCGTGACCTTGGAGACTGTGAGCCCACTGTTGGGTAGGGACCGTCTCTATATGTTGCCAACTTGTACTTCCCAAGCACTTAGTACAGTGCTCTGCACACAGTAAGCGCTCAATAAATACGATTGATTGATTGATTGACTGATTGATTGGAGACGTAGCGCGGTGTAGAGGATAGTGCACAGACCTGGGAATCAGAAGGTCATAGGTTCTAATCCCTGCTCCGCCACTCGTCTGCCGAATGACCCTGGGCAAGTCAGCGCTTAGAACAGTGCTTTGCACATAGTAAGCGCTTAATAAATGCCATTATAAAAAAAAAGTCACTTCACTTCTCTGTACCTCATGGGGATCGAGACTATGAGCCCCACGTGGGACAGGAACTGCATCCAACTCGATTTGCTTGTTTCCCCCCCAGCGCTTAGTACAGTGCCGGGCACATAGTAAATGCTTAACAAATACCACGAAAGAACACGGGTCCCGGAGTCAGAATATCTGGGTTCTAATAATAATAATGGCATTTATTAAGCACTTACTATGTGCAAAGCGCTGTTCTAAGCGTTGGGGAGGATACAAAGTGATTAGGTTGTCCCACTTGGGGCTCACAGACTTAATCCCCATTTTACAGATGAGGGAACTGAGGCACAGAGAAGTCAAGTAACTTGCCCAAAGTCACACAGCTGACAAGTGGCGGAGCCGGGATTTGAACCCATGACCTCTGACTCCAAAGTCCGTGCTCTTTCCACTGAGCCACGCTGCTTCTCTAATCCCCGCTGGGCCACTTGTCTGCTATGTGACCTCGGGCAAGTCACTTCACTTCCCTGTGCCTTAGTTACTTCATCTGTAAAATGAGTCTAGAGACTGTAGCCAACCTGACTATTTTGTATCTACCCCAGTGCTTAGTACAGTGTCTGGCCCCTAGTAAACACTCAATTACCTTTCCCCTTCCTGCCTCATCTCGCTGCTCTCCTACTATAAACCAGTCCGCTCACTTTGCTCCTCTAATGCCAACCTACTCACTGTACCTCGATCTCGTCGACGCGAGAAGCAATCAATCAATCAATCAATCAATCGTATTTATTGAGCGCTTACTATGTGCAGAGCACTGTACTAAGCGCTTGGGAAGTACAAATTGGCAACACATTGGCAGAGAAGCAGCGTGGCTTAGTTGAGAGAGCCTGGCCTTGGGAGTCAGAGGTCATGGGTTCTAATCCTGGCTCTGCCACTTGTCCGCTGTGTGACTCTGGGCAAGTCACTTCACTTCTCCGGGTTACCCCGTCGGTAAAATGGGGATTACAACTGTGAGCCCCAAGTGGGACAACCTGATTCCCTTGTCATCATCAATCGTATTTATTGAGCGCTTGCTATGTGCAGAGCACTGTACTAAGCGCTTGGGAAGTACAAATTGGCAACACATAGAGACAGTCCCTGCCCAACATTAGGCTCACAGTCTAAAAGGGGGAGACAGAGAACAAAACCAAACATACTAACAAAATAAAATAAATAGAATAGATATGTACAAGTAAAATAAATAAATAAATAGAGTAATAAATGTGTACAACATTCGTATTTATTGAGCACTTACTGTGTGCAGAGCACTGTGCTAAGCGCTTAGCACTGCACTAACCCAGTGCTTGGCACATAGTAAGCACTTAACAAATACCATTATTATTATTATTGTTATTATTATTATTATTGTCTGTCTCGCCGCCGACCTCTCGCCCACATCCTGCCTCTGTCCTGGAACGCCCTCCCTCTTCATATCCGACAGACAATCAATTAATTTCCCCACCTGCAAAGCCTTATTGAAAGTCTCCCCCTTTTAGACTGTGAGCCCAATGTTGGGTAGGGACTGTCTCTGTATGTTGCCAATTTGTACTTCCCAAGCGCTTAGTCCAGTGCTCTGCACGTAGTAAGCGCTCAATAAATACGATTGATTGATTGATTGATTGATTGAAAGCGCATCTCCTCCAAGAGGCCTTCCCCGACAAGGCCCTCATTTCCCCTTCTCCCACTCCCTTCCGTGTCACCCCGATTTGCTCCCTTTATTCACCTCTCCCTCAGCACATATGCGTGTATCCCTAATTTACTTATTTATATCAATGTCTGTTCCCCCTCTAGACTGTAAGAGCATTGCGGGCAGGGAATGTGTCCACCGACTCTGTTACATCGTTACACTGTACTCTCTCCCAAGTGCCTGGTACAGTACACGGTAAGTGCTCAATAAATACAATTGATTGATTAACAAATACCATTCAAAAAAGAAACAAAAAGAAAAATAGATATGTAGAAGAGGGCCAGTGTGGTCTAGCAGAAAGAGCAGGGGACTGAGAAACAGGAGTTCCAGATTCTAGTCTTAGAACAGTCTAGTTCTGGTCTAGTCTTAGTCTAGTCTTAGAACAGCGCTTTGCACATAGTAAGCGCTTAATAAATACCATTATTATTAGTCTCAGCTCTGCCACTGTCCTGCCGTGTTGTTGTTGTTGTTGTCTTACGCTGTCGAGTGATGTCCTTCCTGCAGTGAAGCAGCAGGGCTTCAGTGGAAAGAGCGTGGGCTTGGGAGTCAGAGGTCATGGGTTCGAATCTCGACTCCTCCACTTAGCTGTGTGACCTTGGGCAAGCCATTGAACTCCTCTGTGCCTCAGTTACCTCATCTGCAAAATGGGGATGAAGACTGTGAGCCCCACGTGGGACAACCTGATCACCTTGTATCCCAAACAGTGCTTCGCACATACTAAGCGCTTAACACTAAGCTAAGCGCTTAGTGGGCTTTAGACTGTGAGCCCTCTGTTGGGTAGGGACTGTCTCTATATGTTGCCAATTTGTACTTCCCAAGCGCTTAGTACAGTGCTCTGCACATAGTAAGCGCTCAATAAATACGATTGATTGATTAACAAATACCACCATTATTAGTGCAGGGCAAGACTGGAGAACTGAGCTCCATGCATAGGGTTGGGCTGGATTTTTTTTAAACGGTATTTCTTCAGCATTTACTATGTGCCAGGCACTGTACTAAGCACTGGGGTAGACACAAGTTAATCAGGTTGGACCCAGTCCCTGTCCCACATAGGGCTCACAGTCTTAATCCCCACTTCACAGATGAGGTAACTGAGGCCTAGAGAAGGGAAGCGACTTGCCCAGGGTCACCCAGCCGGCATGTGGCCCCCTCGTCCCCCTCTCCATCCCCCCATCTTACCTCCTTCCCTTCCCCACAGCACCTGTATATATGTATATATGTTTGTACATATTTATTACTCTATTTATTTATTTTATTTATTTTACTTGTACATATCTATTCTATTTATTTTATTTTGTTAGTATGTTTGGTTTTGTTCTCTGTCTCCCCCTTTTAGACTGTGAGCCCACTGCTGGGTAGGGACCGTCTCTATATGTTGCCAACTTGGACTTCCCAAGCGCTTAGTCCAGTGCTCTGCACACAGTAAGCGCTCAATAAATACGATTGCTGATGATGATGATGTGGCGGAGCAGGAATTAGAACCCAGGTCCTTCCGACCCCCAGGCCCATCCCAAGCCGTGATAGGGCGGGGGCTGCGCCGTGACCCCTTTGATGTCGGGGGGTGTGAGGGGAAGGGGGCGGCTCAGGCCCTCAGTGAGCGCCGCAGACAAGCGGGGACGAGAGGAGAGGAAGGGGGGGGCAGCAGGTGGGAGCCCCCTCTCTGCGCTGCGGGGCCACCTTGGACCACAGGGGCAACAAGAAGGCTTGAATCTCTCTCCCCCAAGCGCTTAGTAAAGTGCTCTGCAAGCCGTAAGTGCTCAGTAAATAGTAGAAATTTTGGAGGGCCGCCTCTGTGCAAAGCTTAGGACAGTGCTGCACACCCGGTAAGTACTTAATAATAAATAATGATGACACTTATTAAGCACTTACTATGTGCAAAGCACTGTTCTAAGCACTGGGGAGGTTACAAGGTGATCACGTTGTCCCACGGGGGGCTCACAGTCTTAAATCCCGTTTTCCAGATGAGGTGACTGAGGCACAGAGAAATAATAATAATAATAATAATCATGGCATTTATTAAGCGCTTACTATGTGCAGAGCACTGTTCTAAGCGCTGGGGAATTTACAAGGTGATCAGGTTGTCCCACATGGGGCTCACAGTCTTCAACCCCATTTTACAGATGAGGGAACTGAGGCCCAGAGAAATGAAGTGACTTGCCCAAAGTCACACAGCTGACAAGCGGCGGAGCCGGGATTTGAACCCATGACCTCTAACTCCAAAGTCCGGGCTCTTTCCACTGAGCCATGCTGCTTCTCCTAATTTCATTCATTCATTCATTCACTCGTATTTATTGAGCGCTTACTGTGTGCAGAGCGCTTGGGAAGTACAAGTTGGCAACATCATCATCATCATCATCGATTGTATTTATTGAGTGCTTACTGTGTGCAGAGCACTGTACTAAGCGCTTGGGAAGTACAAATTGGCAACGTATAGAGACAGTCCCTACCCAACAGTGGGCTCACAGTCTAGAAGGGGGATAATAAATACTAAAAAATAGTATTACTATAAGTCAGTCAGGGAAGGCTTCCTGGAGGAGATGTCCTGTAGACTGAAGCTCGTTGGGGGCAGGGAACATTTCTAACCAACTCTTTTACAGTGTACTCTTCCGAGCTCTTAGTACAGTGCTCTGCACACAGTAGGTGCTCAATAAATACGATTGATTGATCGATGTGATTTTAGGAGGTGGGGAGAGTGGTGGTTAGTTGGTTATGGAAGGGGAAGTTCCAGGCCAGAGGGAGGACACGGGCAAGGGATCGGCGGCGAGATAGATGAGATCGAGGCACAGTGGGTAAGTTGGTAGTAGAGAAGTGACACAACGAGGTAATTAATGTAGAAGCATTTTGGAAAAATGAAAGGGCTGTACAAATTCCTGGTATTATTCATCACTAGAGCCAGTGATCAGAGTGTGTTACAGAAACCAAGGCGCCACTCAGAAAGGGCTCAGCCCTAAACACGAGGCCTGGGTCTTCAGAGTCTCTCTCCCAGCGGTGAACCAAAGCCTCCTCACTGAGTCAGGGAGTAAGAAGACAGAGCAGATGAGCAGACCCCAGGTGTCAACTGTGCAACAGATGCTGAACTATACCTAAAGAGTCACTCTCCCCTAAGCTGAGTTTCTCATTCTGCTGTGGTACCGTGCTTTTTTTTTTATAGCATTTATTAAGCGCTTACTATGTGCAAAGCACTGTTCTAAGCGCTGGAACTTGTTATTAGAAGACCTTTAGACACTCCGTTGCCCCCGGATAGCTGGGGAGATCTGTGAGGAAGAAGAGGCATCCAGGACCCTGGGCTCTCCATGAGAAGTAGCGTAGCCTAGTCAGGAGACCTGGCTCCTAATCCCGGCTCTTTCACTTGCCTGCTGTGTGACCTTGGGCGAGTCACTTCACTTCTCTGGGCCTCAGTTGCCTCATCTGTAAAACGGGGGTTGAGACTGTGAGCCCCACGTGGGACGGGGACTGTGTCCAACTCGATTTGCTCGTATCCACGCCAGTGCTGAATGCAGTACCTGGCACATAGTATTCATTCATTCGATAGTATTTATTGAGCGCTTACTGTGTGCAGAGCACTGTAATAAGAAGCACTTCATCATCATCATCATCATCATTCTCTGGGCCCCACTTTCCTCATCTGTAAAAATGGAGATGAGATACCGGCGCTCCCTCCCACTTAGGCTCTACGGCAGGGACTGTGTCTGATCTGCTTATTTTGTACCTACCCCAGAGCTTAGTACAGGGCTTGGCACGTAGTTAACTACTTAACAAATATCACTATTACTATTATGATTATTATTCTCCAGAAAGGGTATGGAGAACATCCTCGCTCTGCAATTATTTTTCAAGTGTGGGGAGACTCCCATTCTCCCTGCAGTGCAGTCCCAGATTAGCTGACTCACTCCTGGCTCCTCCTCCCCGGAGCAGGACTTCTATTTAAACCCAGCTCTCTTTTCTCAGAGTTATTTGAAAAATTGAGCCGAGGCAGGTAAAATCACTCTGGTCTCAAATGGACCTGTCATTAGCTCAAATACTCCTCCCTAGAGTGGGTTCCCTAAAACTGGATGGGGAAGACTCAGAGAGGGAAATGGAGGGATCTGCCCTGTGCAACACGGTGAGTGACAGAAGTGCAATTTTCACGGTCATCGTCAAAGCTGGGATTTCCTGATCCGAGTGTAACCCGTGGAATCCCGTAATAATAATAATAACGGTACTTGTTAAGTGCTTACTATGTGCAAAGCACTGTTCTAAGCGCTGGGAGGATACAAGGCGATCAGGTTGTCCCACGTGGGGCTCGCAATCTTAATCCCCATTTTCCAGATGAGGTAACTGAGGCACAGAGAAGTTAAGTGACTTACCCGAAGTCACACAGCTGACAGTTGGCAGAGTCGGGATTTGAACCCATGACCTCTGACTCCAAAGCCCGGGCTCTTTCCACTGAGCCACGCTGCTTCTCATAATGAGACCGAAGGTGGTCACCAGAGTCTTCAGGACTGAGAGACAAACTTAGTACAGTCCCTGGCACCTAGTAAGTGCTTAAAAGATACCATAATTATTATTATTAAGTAGATGAGTGGAGTTTCCAGCTAATGCAGTGGCAACCATGTAGACCCCTCTGGAGCCTGGTTCCACTTGGAGCCAGCTGTAGGATTAGAGGTCCTGAATTTCGGCACTCTTTCCCCTTCCTTTCCCTTCCCCTTCCCCTCAGCTCCCAGCTCAACCAGGTCCTCTTTTGGGGCAGAATCAATCCGTTGAACAATGGTATTTATTGAGCACTTATTATTAGCAAGGCACTGTACTAAGCGCTTGAGGGAGTTCACTGTGACACGCTCAGCCATGTTCCCTTGCCTGAGATGATGATGGGATTTGTTGAGAAGTAACATGGTGTAGTGAATAGAGCCTGGGCCTGGGAGTTAGAAGTCATGGGTTTAGAACAGTGCCCAGCGCTTAGAACAGTGCTTTGCACATAGTGCTTAATAAATGCTATTATTATTATTATTATTATTATTATTATTATTATTATTATGGGTTCTAATCCCAGTCCCGCCACTTGTCTGCTGTGTGACCTTGGGCAAATCACTTCACTTCTCTGTGCCTCAGTTACCTCATCTAGAAAATGGGGATCGAGACTGTGAGCCCCACATGGGACAAGGACTGTGTCCCACCCGATTTGCTTGTGCCTGCCCCAGTGCTTAGTATAGTGCCCGGCACAGAGTAAGCTCTTAACAAATATGAGAATTATTATTATTATTATTTGTTCATTCATTCATTCAATTGTATTTATTGAGCGCTTACTGTGTGCAGAGCACTGTACTAAGCGCTTGGGAAGTACAAGTTGGCAACATATAGAGATGGTCCCTACCCAACAGTGGGCTCACAGTCTAGAAGGGGGAGACAGAGAACAAAACAAAACATATTAACAAAATAAAATAAATGGAATAAATATGTACAAGTAAAATAAATAAATAGAGTAATAAATACGTGCATACATATATACCAACCAACCAACCAACCTGCTGGTGGTCGAGGGGGAGGGAGTTGGAGGTGAGGGGGTTGCTCAAAGGCCGTCCATCGCTCACCTGTTGACATCAGCTGTATATATGTATATCACCTGTATATATGTATATATGTTTGTACATATTTATTACTCTATTTATTTATTTATTTATTTTACTTGTACATATCTATTCTATTTATTTTATTTTGTTAGTATGTTTGGTTTTATCTCCCCCTTTTAGACTGTGAGCCCACTGTTGGGTAGGGACTGTCTCTATATGTTGCCAATTTGTACTTCCCAAGCACTTAGTACAGTGCTCTGCACACAGTAAGCGCTCAATAAATACGATTGATGATGATGATGATGATGATGAGCTGGAGCCCAGCCGAGTGCAAGGGAAGGAGTGCGGCCTAGCTGAAAGAGCCCCTTCCTGGGAGTCTGAGACCCTGGCTTCTAGTCCCGGCTCCGCCACTTGTCAGCTGGGTGACTTTGGGCAAGTCACTTCACTTCTCTGGGCCTCAGTTGCCTCATCTGGAAAATGAGATGAAGACTGTGAGCCCCACATGGGACAACCCGATCACCTTGTATCTCCCCCAGTGCTTGGCACATAGTAAGCACTTAACAAATACCATCATTATTATTATTAATCCCGGCTCTGCCACGTGTCTGCCGGGTGATCTTGGTCAAGTCGCTGAACTTCTCCGTGCTTCATTGACCTCATCCGGAAAGCGGGGACTAAATCCTGCACCCTGCTACTTAGACGGGGACTGTATTCAATCTGATTAACTTCCCTAGTGCTTAGAACAGTGCTTGGCTCACGGTAAGTGCTTAACAAGTACCATCATTTCTAGTATTATGGAAAGAATTGGGTGAGGAGGCCAGGGCTAGAAAGGTGGAAATAGCTCCGGAGCCAGGAGCAGACCCTCGAGGCTTCGGGAAGGGAAGGTGTGATCTTGGTTGGGCTGAGGCCAAGAAAGGTCTCGTGGACGGGAGTGGAAGCAGTGCAGCACAGGACTGGGAGTCGGGATACCTGGGTTCTTGCCCCATATCTTCCCTTGCTCGCTGGGTGACTTCTCTGGGCCTCAGTTTCTTCGGCTGCAAAATGGGCTTCAAATATCTGTTCTACCTCCCTCTTAAGAGATTGTGAGCGCTGTGAGAGATCGGAACTTTGTCCGATCAGTTTAGCTTGTATCTAGCCCAGTGCTTGGCACGTAGAAAGTGCTTACTGAGTACTTTTTTATTGTTATTATTATTGTTATTGATGCTTCTGTTGCCAAGGTCAGTAAAGCAGTGCCTCCAGGGGTTGGGAACCCCTGGATTTAGCTGAAGAACAAGTGTAGGATTAGGGATAAGTGTTTATTCCTGTCATTAGAATAATGACAGAATTCCTGTCACAAGGGCTTGAGATTTCATTGTACAACTACTGTTGATATCGAAACCCGTAAACCAAGTAAATAAGGATTATCTCCAAACTTTACATACCCTTCCCTCTTCTCTTTGTAACTTATTCTGTGCCCTTCCCCTCCATTCGACTGAATGCTCCTTCAAGGAGGGCATTGTTTTCTACCCCCACTGGACTTTCCTAACCATTTAGCACAGTGATCTGCATACGGTAGACACTCGATAAATATTATTGACCGACTGATCTGTTTCTAACCAGAATGCTCGAATAGTCTGTGTGGAGAACCTGTTAATTTGGAGAAACTCATTACTGGGAAAGGGGTCACATTTCCTCCAAGAGACCTTCCCCGACTAGGCCCTCCCCACGAGTCAGCTGTGAATTTGGCTGTGTACCCCTTAACCACTTTGATACTCAATCCCGCACGCAGTACTTATAAGAATAATGGTACTTGTTCAGTGCTTACTATGTGCCAAGCACTGTACTAAGCTCTGGGGCAGATACAAGATAGAACAGTGCTCTGCACATAGTAAGCGCTTAACAAATGCCATCATTATTATTATTCTTATAAGCAGGTGGACTCAGTCCACGTCCCAGATAGGGCTCACGGCCTAACGAGGAGGGAGAACAGGTATTGAGTCCCCATTTCAAAGGTGAGAAAACTGAGGCTCAGAGAAGTGAAGTGACTTGCCCAAGGTCACACAGCAGACAAGTGGCAGAGGTAGAATTAGAACCCCAGTCCTCTGGCTCCCACGCCCGTGCTCTTTCCACTAGACCACACTGTTTCTCATAGCGTTATACTCCACTATTTCCCCTCTTAGAGGCCCAAGGCAGGCAGTTGACTACTGCCTACTGCTTCAGGAGCAGTTTAATAAATGCCATCATTATTATTATTGTTATTTATTAAGCGCTTACTATGTGCCAAGCACTGTTCTAAGCACTAGGGAGGTTACAAGGCGATCAGGTTGTCCCACAGGGGGCTCACAGTCTTAATCCCCATTTTACAGATGAGGTAACTGAGGCACAGAGAAGTTAGGTGACTTGCCCAAAGTCACACAGCTGGCAACGGGCAGAGCCAGGATTTGAACTCATGACCTCTGACTCCCAAGCCCGTGCTCTTTCCACTGAGCCATGCTGTTTCTCGGTGACGAGCTACAGATAGTAGTAATGGTATTAATAAATGCTACTGTGTACTGTCACTGGTCTGGACATGGAGGTCCCTTGTGGGTAGGGATCGGGTCCACTAACTCTGTTGTACTGTACTCTCTCAAGCGTCTAGTAAAGTGCTGTGTGCTCATTAAGCACTCAATGAATACCACTGATTGACTGGTCGATTGGGGGTAGGGCCCACTAATCTTGGAGTTCTCTGGTCAGACTGCAACAAATAGCGAATGGATGATGTGAAAGAAGGACCGGGGAAAACAGTGATATGACGATGACGATGATAATAATAATAATAATGGTATTCGTTAAGCCTTTATGTTTATATCCATAATTTATTTTAATGTCTGTCCCCACCTGTAGACTGTAAGCTCCTTGTGGGCAGGGAACGTATCGACCAACTGTTGTACTGTATTTTCCCAAGCATTTAGTAGAGTGCTTTGCACACAGTAAGTGCTCGATATCTACCATTGATTGATTGTCAAATACTGTACTAAGTGCTGGGGTAAATGCAAGACATTTAGGCCGGACACAATCCCTGTCCCACGTGACACAGTGTAAGGGGGGAGAACAGTTATTGAATCCCCGTTATTCAGATGAGGAAACTGAGGCACAAGGCTGTGAAGTGGCCCGCCCAAAATCAGACAGCAGGCAAGTGGCAGAGCTGGGATTCGAACCCAGGTTATCTGACCCCTAGGCCCCAACTCATTTCACCGGGCCATGCTGCTTGTCTACTGGCTTCAAATTCGTTTCAACCCAGAATGAAAAGGTAAATGAACATATGCCTTTCATCAGTGTCCCGTCAGGAGCGGGCGCATCACCAAGCATTGTGCTGGTGGCATTCTGTGGATTCAGTAAAACATTTTCCTCACTGGCTGCCTAATCCAGCTCTGGGAATTGCTGTCATGTGTTCTGTCTGCTGTGCTTGGAGTCCCTGGTGCCTCTGGGGCTCACCAGCTGTGTGTAATTAATTGAGTGGCTCCAGCATTTGGCTGTGCCCTGGGGAATGCTCAGCCTTTTGATTTCTGATGTCTGGCTATCTTGGCTGTTGGGTAGGTGAGTTGAAGATAGAAGGAATGGGATGGGGGAGGTGAGGTCATGGGGGCCGCAGGCAGGGAAAACCAGAAAAGGGGGATCAGAAGGAGAGTTCCTGGGGCGGAATCCCATAGGGAAGACATAAAGAGAAGCAAAATTAAGAAGGCGACGGCGCGAGGTGAATTTTGAGGAGAAACTAGGAGTGAAGGGTCACTGAGGGAGATGCAGACTCGGCTGTCTTGCTAAGGGTCAGTTCTAGCCTTTACTATTAGTATCCCAGCGATTAGTTATCATTTGACCATCTCAGCAGCAGAGATGAGACATAGGATACAGAAATAGTCCTCTTTGGGGTGATGAAGCAAAACTTCCCAGTGGGTTGGAAATAAGGATGAGGAAACCTTTTACATAAGGATTCCGTTCAATGGTATCTAAGTGCTTCTTCTGTACTCGCTTGGGAGAGTACAAGGGAGTTGGCAGATCTGTCCCCTGCCCACGATGAGCTTACCGTCTAGAGGGATATTATAATTTTCTGATATCTGCTAGTGCTAGACGGGAGGGAGACAAAAAGGACACCGTGATTGATTCAGTGGGCTAAATCCAAGCCTAAGAACCAGAAAATCCTGATCTTAATCTGTTTTGATGACTGCGCTAACCTGCGTTCTGACACAGACTCCGTGCTAGTCTGGGAGTGTCCCTCAGTTTCTCCTCCTCGCCCTGGCCCCGCTTCACAAACAGGTAACTCTGCCCTAACTTTAGGAAAGGTGTATCGAGCTCAAGACGGAGCCAACTGGCCCCACTCCTATTTTCAGCCCTTACTTAGCTTGTCAATTAACTTTGAGAGAGGACCGGAGTTTGGGTGGGGAAATCCTGGTTTCAGGGGAGAAGTGGGGCAGAGTTGGAGGGTTGGATCTCAGAGAGATTAGCTTTCTCCTACCACCCCCTGAAAATGGCTGAAGGAGAAAAAGAAGGTCAACAGGCGTTACTATTTTAGAAACTTGGCTTGATGTCTACGGATTCCACTCTGGCAGCCAAATCACTCTGACCGAAGCTGAGTCACGGTGAAGGAGGTGGGGGTGCATGGATGGTGCGAGATGACTTGTCACTACCAACTCATTTGAAATCCTGCTGTGTCTTTTGCAGGTGGCGTCTGGCACGGGCCACTCGGAGAAATCTACTCCCGATGTTGAGCAGACGACATTTATCTGTAGCCACATACTCGCGACTTCTTCTGTGGATGAAAGAGAGTCGGCTGGAGGGTCAGAAGTGGAAACTCAGCTACACTCAATGTCACCTCAGTCAAGTGTCACTCAGGTACGTGAGTCCATAAAGAGATGAGAATTGTTAAAACACCAGGGAGACTGGAAAGGAATGTGATGGGTCACTGCAGATTTCAAAATAGGGTCTAGGGCGGATGAAAAGATCGGGGTAGGGAATCTGTGGGAGGCATCCGGGTGTCCCAGCCAATTTGAGGCCTGGAGGGAGTAGCATGCTCAGGCGTCAGATAACCGAGAAAGAGCATCATCTAGCAGACTGGGGTGGCCACGGGGTGCGAATTAACCGAGAAAGAGCATCATCTAGCAGACTGGGGTGGCCACGGGGTGCCCCTTGCATCTGCATTTCCCTCAGTGACCCTTCACTCCTAGTTTCTCCTCAAAATTCACCTCACGCCGTTGCCTTCTTAATTTGGCTTCTCTTTATGTCTTCCCTAAGGGGTCCTGCCCCAGGAACTCTCCTTCTGATCCCCCTTTTCTGGTTTTCCCTGCCTGTGGCCCCCATGACCTCACCTCCCCCATCAATCGATCAATTGTATTTATTGAGCGCTTATTGTGTGCAGAGCACCGTACTAAGTGCTTGGGAAGTCCAAGTTGGCAACATATAGAGACGGTCCCTACCCAACAGTGGGCTCACAGTCTAAAAGGGGGATTCCTTCTATCTTCAACTCACCGCGCTCGAGGGCAAGTGCCTCGGCAAAAGAAGCCAGAGGGGAAACCCTAAAGCGAAAGGGCTGGTGGGCACTCTGAAAAGAGCCGTTGGGCGGGGGGTGGAAACCCCCTCAGAAGTGATGATGATGGCATTTGTTAAGTGCTTGCTACATACTAATAATAATAGAGAAGCAGCATGGCTCAGTGGAAAGACCACGGGCTTTGGAGTCAGAGGTCATGGGTTCGAACCCCGGCTCCGCCACATGTCTGCTGTGTGACCTTGGGCAAGTCACTTAACTTCTCTGAGCCTCAGTTCCCTCATCTGGGAAATGGGAGTTAAGACTGTGAACCCCACCTGGGACAACCTGATCACTTTGTATCTCCCCCAGCGCTTAGAACAGTTCTTTGCACATAGTAAGTGCTTAACAAATGCCAACATTAATAATAATAATGATGATGATGATGGCATTTATTAAGCGCTTACTCTGTGCAAAGCACTGTTCTAAGCACCGGGGAGGTTACAAGGTGATCAGGTTGGCCCACGTGGGGCTCACAGTCTTAACTCCCATTTCACAGATGAGGGAACTGAGGCACAGGGAAGTGAAGTGACTTGCCCAAAGTCACACAGCTGACAAGTACCTTTTAGACTGTGAGCCCACTGCTGGGTAGGGACTGTCTCTATATGTTGCCAACTTGTACTTCCCAAGCGCTTAGTACAGTGCTCTGCACACAGTAAGTGCTCAATAAATACGATTGATGAAGTACTAAGCGCAGGGGAGGCTACAAGGCGATGAGGTTGTCCCCCGCGGGGCTCCCAGTGCTGGGGAGGTTACAAGGTGATCAGGTTGGCCCACGGGGGCTCACAGTCTTAACTCCCATTTCCCAGGTGAGGGAACTGAGGCCCGGAGAAGTGAAGTGACTTGCCCAAAGTCACACAGCTGACAAGTACTAAGCGCAGGGGAGGCTACAAGGTGATGAGGTTGTCCCCCGCAGGGCTCCCAGTGCTGGGGAGGTTACAAGGTGATCAGGTTGGCCCACGGGGGGCTCACACTTAACTCCCATTTTCCAGATGAGGGAACTGAGGCCCGGAGAAGTTAGGTGACTTGCCTAAAGTCACACAGCTGACAAGTACTGAGCACAGGGGAGGCTACAAGGTGATGAGGTTGTCCCCCGCGGGGCTCCCAGCGCTGGGGAGGTTACAAGGTGATCAGGTTGGCCCACGGGGGGCTCACAGTCTTAACTCTCATTTCCCAGATGAGGGAACTGAGGCCCAGAGAAGTGAGGTGACTTGCCCAAAGTCACACAGCTGACAAGTACTAGGCGCAGGGGAGGCTACAAGGCGGGACTGCCGGTCTCAATCCCATTTTCCAGCTGAGGGAACTGAGGCCCAGAGAAGTGACTTGCCCAAAGTCACACAGCTGACAAGTACTGCGCGCAGGGGAGGCTACAAGGCGGGGCTCCCTCCCGGTCTCAATCCCCATTTTCCAGCTGAGGGAACTGAGGCCCAGAGAAGTGACTTGCCCAAAGTCACACAGCTGACAAGTACTGCGCGCAGGGGAGGCTACAAGGCGGGGCTCCCTCCCGGTCTCAATCCCCATTTTCCAGCTGAGGGAACTGAGGCCCAGAGAAGTGACTTGCCCAAAGTCACACAGCTGACAAGTACTGCGCGCAGGGGAGGCTACAAGGCGGGGCTGCCGGTCTCAATCCCCATTTCCCAGCTGAGGGGACCGAGGCCCACCCTCGCCCGGCGGTTCTGTGAGGAAAAGGGGGGGGGGGGGCGGAAGCGGAAGCTTCGCGGCCCTTCCGGCCCGCCGCGGGGCGGCCATGTTGGAGCGGCGGAGGCGGCGCAGAGACGGGTCCGGGGTCCCGCGGCGGCCGGTAGGTTTGGGGGCCCCCAGCCGGGGCGGGGCTGCAGCGGGCGCCGCCCCCCCGCCTCCCCCCGGCCCGGCCCGGCCCGGCCCGGGGCCTGGCCGCCGTCGCCACCGGAGGGGGGGGAGCCTGGCTGGAGCAGCGCACTGCTCCTCCCTCTTTTGGCTCCTTGCCTCCCTCAGGCCCGCCCCCCCCCCCCCGCCCTCTTCTCTTCACCTCTCAGGGCATCGGGCCTCGCCACGTTCCTGGGGACTCCGATGGCCCCAAGCGCTTAGTCCAGTGCTCTGCACATAGGAAGCGCTCAATAAATACGATGGCTGATGGCCCCGGCCTTTTTCGGCCCCATCTGGCCGCCTCCCCCGCTCCTCAGGGCCATTTTCCTTCCTGACGCACTCGAATCGCCCTCTTGTCTTGCCCAGCCCAGACCGTGGCCCTCACTTCTCCCACATCCAGTCAGAGCTGAGCCCGCCATTGGGTAGGGACCGTCTCTCTATGTTGCCGACTTGAACTTCCCGAGCGCTTAGTACAGTGCTGTGCACACAGTAAGCGCTCAATAAATACGATTGATTGATTCCTCACCACAGGGATGCTTCTCCTATCCTCGAACGCAAGCCCCCGGCTCACGTGGGACAACCTGATTACCGGGAACCCCCCCAGCGCTTAGAACAGTGCTTTGCACATAGTAAGCGCTTAACAAGTGCCGTCATCATTATTATTATTAGCCCGCTGGGATCACCACTACCTCGGAGAGAAGGGAAGATGAGCTTCAGAGGGAAGAAGTTGCTCTCGTCAGACTTTTAGACTGTGAGCCCACTGTTGGGTAGGGATTGTCTCTATATGTTGCCAACTTGGACTTCCCCAGCGCTTAGAACTGTGCTTTGCACATAGTAAGTGCTTAATAAATGCCATCATTATTATCATTATTATTATTATTATTAGCCCGTTGGGATCACCACTACCTCGGAGAGAAGGGAAGATGAGCTTCAGAGGGAAGAAGTTGCTCTCACCAGACTTTTAGACTGTGAGCCCACTGTTGGGTAGGGACTGTCTCGATATGTTGCCAACTTGTACTTCCCCAGCGCTTAGAACAGTGCTTTGCACATAGTAAGCGCTTAATGAATGCCATCATTATTATTATTATTAGCCCGTTGGGATCACCACTACCTCGGAGAGAAGGGAAGATGAGCTTCAGAGGGAAGAAGTTGCTCTCGCCAGACTTTTAGACTGTGAGCCCACTGTTGGGTAGGGACTGTCTCTATATGTTGCCAACTTGGACTTCCCCAGCGCTTAGGGTAAGCACTTAATAAATGCCATCATTATTATTATTATTAGCCCGTTGGGATCACCACTGCCTCGGAGAGAAGGGAAGATGAGCTTCAGAGGGAAGAAGTTTCTCTCGCCAGTCTTTTAGACTGTGAGCCCACTGTTGGGTAGGGACTGTCTCTATATGTTGCCAACTTGGACTTCCCCAGCGCTTAGGGTAAGCACTTAATAAATGCCATCATTATTATTATTATTAGCCCGTTGGGATCACCACTACCTCAGAGAGAAGGGAAGATGAGCTTCAGAGGGAAGAAGTTGCTCTCGCCAGTCTTTTAGACTGTGAGCCCACTGTTGGGTAGGGACTGTCTCTATATGTTGCCAACTTGGACTTCCCCAGTGCTTAGGGTAAGCACTTAATAAATGCCATCATAATTATTATTATTATTAGCCCGTTGGGATCACCACTACCTCGGAGAGAAGGGAAGATGAGCTTCAGAGGGAAGAAGTTGCTCTCGCCAGTCTTTTAGACTGTGAGCCCACTGTTGGGTAGGGACTGTCTCTATATGTTGCCAACTTGGACTTCCCAAGCGCTTAGTACAGTGCTCTGCACACAGTAAGTGCTCAATAAATACGATTGATTGATTATAGGGGCAGGGCCAGCCTTCCCACTTAGATGGAATTGGCCTTAAACCTGTTTCCCCGATAATTTTGTGCATCTCACTAGACGTAGCCTGTATTGTCCTGGTTTTCGTATGACAACAAAATATGGAACATCAGTCAATCAATCATATTTATTGAGCGCTTACTGTGTGCAGAGCACTCTACTAAGCACTTGGGAAGTACAAGTTGGCAACATAGAGAGACAGTCCCTACCCAACAGTGGGTTCACAGTCTAAAGGGGGGGGGTAAAAGGGGGTCTTAATAGAGAGCCTGTGTGTGAGGAAGTGGTGTGGGGCCGGCAGAGAGCCAATACTGAAGCTAAGTAGCGTGTTTCAGGTGAGTATAAGCTATTGACCCCAGGACTCACGCTTGATTTTATTTCCTGGGGCTGCGCCAAGGCGCAGGCCAAGGTTGACAAAACAAAGTACACTACATCCAACATAACTCACTTTATTATCTGCCAGGCGCTGCTAAGGGTTTGGCTCAGAAGTCTGATGTGATTTGCTGATCACAATTAGCCTGCATTTACCCTGAGCCATGGGACTCTCTGAGCTTATTCATTTACCCCAAAATGAAATAAAGGACCAAAGTTACAATTGAAAAGATTGCTGTGGTTTAATGGGGGTGGTGAAGGGATAGCTCTCGGCTCCAACCTGCCAGACACCGAAGCAGAAAACACCGTGGCTCAGTGGAAAGAGCATGGGCTTGGGAGTCGGAAGTCATGGGTTCTAATCCCGGCTCTGCCGCCTGTCGGCTGTGTGACCCTGGGCAAGTCACTTAATTTCTCTGTGCCTCAGTTACCTCATCTGTAAAATGGGAATTAAGACTGTGAGCCCCACGTGGGACGACCTGATCACCTTGTATCCTCCCGGTGCTTAGAACAGTGCTTTGCACATAGTAAGCACCTAACAAATACCATCATTATTATTATAAAGGAATGTTTCTAAACAGATGACAGTTGCTTTGGGGAATACTTCACAAGGAGTTTTTCAAATTCAGTCCTCGGCTCCATTGGGAGGGCGGTGGCGGGGGGAGAGAGAGTGTGTGTGTGAGAGAGACACACACAGGTAATTCCTATTTCAGTTTATGTGTATGGGGAGTAATACTTAGAAAGATGCCCATTGTCCCACAAGGGATGTTGATTTATGTCTGCTCTCTTGCTAATGAGCTTTCATATGGGAATTATTTACTAGTGTTGATTATCTTGCTAACTATAGCTCCCTCTGTGTTTTACTTTTATCCATGAGCCGAACCGTTCCAAGGGATCTCTGCCTTACAGATCCTTCTGCTGTCAGATCCTTTTAGCAGTGGACTTGAGAAATAGCTCCAGTTTGTGCTGGGGCGGAGGCTGTCCCCAGTTGGGCATTTTTCACATTTCTGACCAAAAAAAAAAGGTCTCTGACTGTAGACATCAGGGCCACCCAAATAATTTCAGGGGCCCGGAGGTGATCCGTGGGTAAAATCAGCCTTCACCAGTGCTCCTGACTGCTGGAGGTTCTAAACCAGGTAACCACCACTCATTAAGCCCAGGGCCACTTTAACAGTGGAGCCAAAGGGGCAAAAAATTGTCCCAGGTCCCTCCTGACAGCCCTGGGGTCCTGCCATTCCGGGCTTGATAATCCCCCTTCTATCCTGCTGCTGCTTTTCCAAGCTAAAAACATCCCTGGCAGTGTTGGGTAGAGATGCGTGTGCTGTTTGAGAGATGGCACATTTGGCCCGGAGAGTCCCAGGGCTCTGACTTTGAGCTTTGTGGGATCTAATTCTAGGCTGCCCCCCCTCCTCCAATAGCTGAAAGCAGCAGGGGTGACAGATGATCCCACAGTTTGCAGTTTAGTTAGGTGGTGATGGTTATAGAAGGCGGCGATTTTGGTCTTTATCAGTTACTCAGCAGAGCTGTGACCCTAAAGTCCACCGAAGAAGGAGCTTGACGGTGGGGAGCGATTAGGAATGTTTTTGTTCTTCTTTTTCTGACCTCTACTGCCAGCATCCCCAGAAGGAATGAGCTCTCTGTGATGCTGACCTCCCCATTTTTGTAGAGCGGATGGAGTTAATTGTGTGTAATTTAGGTGCGTGAGTCCAGAAGTGTCGGGGAATTTCCAAAAGAAGCTCCTGGATGTGCCTCTGCCGGTTTTCACCTGCCAAGGGGCCCTTTGCCAAGGTAATGGTATCAATGTCACTTTGGGATCCATTTCTTTCTATTTGGAGCCCTCCAGTCCTTCTCCCATCAACTATGATACACACCCTGGCATGGCCTGTGCTCAGTCCACAGGTCCGCAGAAGCCTGTGAGGTAGGAACCAAGCCCAACCCAGCCAGTTTTGTCCTGGCTCGGCTGCCCAAGGGGGCCTGCGATGCTGCTAGACTTTAACTAGCCCAGGCTTCAGTTCTAGGAGTGCTACTGGGTCCCCTGGCTACTGGGACTGCAGCTCCTAGCAACCCGGGGGGAACTGTGCCTGCACGGCAGGGAGGCCCAGGCCACTTCTCAGCTCACATCTGGCCCGACTCCAAAGCAGACCGGATTCAGCACCGAGTGGGCTTCGAGAAAATACTACGACAGAGGACCACTCGGACTGGGCAGGGGCCGGAACCGGGCCAGAAGTGTCCATCCCAGGCTGGGGTCTGCCCTAGAACCTTGTCTCATGGCATGAACAAACTCCGTGGCACCTAAGGACTGATTGATGAGGATGCCTGGAAGGATACTTCCCCCCGCAAAAACCTAATATTAAAAGAAAAAATTCCAGGAGAAAAGCAACAAATGTGGAGAATTTTGTAAGCGTGAGCCTGGGTGCTTAGGCACTGTGGAAAAAGGGGGCACCAGTTGATTGGAGTTTGGAGTGACAGGCTACGGTTACAAAGACACCATATTTTCAGTCCAGAGTTGCAGTCTTTCAGGTGTGTCAGTCCCGGGGGAATGTAGAATGCTCCATTAGCCTTTAATCTATTTAAAACTCGGCATTGCCAGAAGACGTTCCTTTTTAATCTGTCCTTGAAAAATTGCCCTCTCTACTCTTAGCAAATAATAGATGTTTCTGTTGGACGCTGCTGCCTGAGCTTCACCCTCCTAGGCTCATATCAAATGAGTCTCTCGAAGAGCCTCGAGCCCCGGATTTCTCCTGGAAAAAGCATTCAGAGGCCAGTAAGTGACCCACACTTACAGTTTTTCTTTTTCTTTCAGGTCCAATGCTGGGGTTTTTTTGATTTGTTTGTGGTTTTTTTTGTTTTTGTTTTTGGCTCCTTTCTTTCCCAATCTTTCACTGTCTACAACTGCCACTTCCATTACCGAACCCCTTCAAACTGTCAGTGCTTTGTGCGTCAATAGTGAGAGTCTGACTCAACAGTAGTATACAAACCGGACCCAACCAACAGAAGGACAGTGAGCAGGGTAAGCCATTTCTCTTTTTTATGTGTTTTTCCACTAGTCTGACCTCAAAAAGTGGACTTCTGGGGAAGGAGGGTTCCCCTGCTTCTGGCTTCCTGGGTTTTTAACTTTTTTAGGTTTATAGCATTATTTTCCTTCACTCCACTATATTCAGTCAGTGGTATTTATTTAGCACTTATTGTGTGCAGAGCACTGTGCTAAATTTTGGGGGAAGTACAATACGACAGAGTTGGTAAACACAATCCCCGCCCACAAGGAGCTTACAGTCTCCAGGAAAATATCACTTCCGTGTCATACTCCTTCTGATTGGGGTTCTGTGGGAAAGTCGCCCAGAAAGAATGGTGTCATTTGAAGCACACGGGCTGGTCAGGTATGGAGTTGCTCACACAGCTCTGGGTGAAGTTGGGCCTTGGGAGTGAGCTCACGGAAGCGGATGCTGGATATCCCTTGTTTGCGGAGGCCTTTGCTCATCAGAGCGAAGGGCCTGCTTCACCATGAGACCATTGCTGGCATCAGGCCTTCCAAACTCTGCCCCGAGGTAGAAATGGGCCCTGAAACAACTGCCCAGGCCTGCATCTGCTGTGTTGTGATGCCCCTGGTGTGTGTCTGACTTCGACCTGTCTGTGTCCAGGACAGCTGTATTTTTGTGGTTGTAGTTGTGGCAGCTACTGCTGGGTTTTTTTGTTGTTGTTTTTCCATTGTGTGTGTTTTTCCCCTGGATTTCACAAGAAAGTGGAAAAGACCATCCTGACTTGTACTATGATCCCCAAAGATGATTTATGAAATGGGTGAGGCCCAGAGGTGCCTCCTTTTCATTTTGAGCTTGGGGCTGAACTTGGCTTTGAGGGGGAAGAGTTAGGAAGTGAGGGGTGGGGGGTGAGGGGGTGTGAGGGAATAAATAATAGGGACTGCCAGTGTGGCTTAGTGGAAAGAGCACGGGCTTGGGAGTCAGAGGATGTGGGTTCTAATTCCGGCTCTGCCACTTGTCTGCTGCGTGACCTCAGGCAAGCCACTTCACTTCTCTGCCTCAGTTACCTCATCTGTAAAATGGGGATTAAAACTGGGAGCCCCACGTGGGGCAACCTGTTTACCTTATCTCTACCCAGTGCTTAGAACAGTGCTTGGCACATAATAAGCGCTTAAGAAATACCATTATTATTATTTTTAAAAAGGGAGGGAGGCAGAGGAGAGAAGGGAAGGGGAGCAATAAAAAGACAAGGACAAGGTTTTCACTAGTACCGCTGCTGCTGCTATTCCTTCACCACCACCTCTTTTCAGGTTCTCACCGAAGCCGGACATGAGCAATTCCTCTTGTCAAAGAGACATCTACCTGCCTCACCTGCTCAGGCCACCTGGAGGATCCACTGGAGACAGGATGGGGGTTGGAGCTCCGGGACTAGGGCGTGGGCACCTCACAGGGCCTCACAGACACTGTTGCCCGTGGGCCAGGGCTCCCAGCTTTGGCAGTGGAGCTAGGCTGTATCTGGCAGCAGCCGCCGTGATCTGTGGGGCCACGGATCCTGACCCCAGAGCAGCGGCATTTGTGTGGCCCGTGGGGTGTCCATACCACCCTCCACAGCAGCAGAGCTCTGACGTCCGGCCCTTCCCCGGTGGGTCCCTGAGGCTGCCTGGGGCGAGGCAAGCGGACGGCTCTTCCTCACGGGGCCTTGAGGTAGGGACGCGAGGAGCCCCTTATGCCCAGCAAAGGTTGAGACCCCAAAAGTGGTGGTGGCGACATCCTCTTCTTCATCCTCTTGCTGGCAAAGGGAAAAAGGTAGATATTTAGACCGTGGGTCTAATGAGGGATGGGGACGGTGTCCGACCTGATTATCCTCTAGCTACCCCAGCACTCAGTACGGTGTTTGACAAATATCGTTTGAGCCCCCTCCGCCGCCTCCCTCACCCCCCGAAAAACAAACAGCCTCCCCCCCCCCGCCCCCCCACCGCCATTTTGGCTCTGCCTCTGGTCCCTTTCCATTTCTCAGCCCTGTACCCACTCCATGGGGGCAGTCACTCCCCTGGAGTCGGCACCCGTGGCGAGGGCCCAGCGATATCTGCCGCTGTTAGGTCTCGCGGAGATTCTTTTCCGTAACCACAGACTGCAGCCCTTTCCCCGCTTCTAGCCATCTTACGCTGCCTGCTGCTGAGTCGAGGGGAACCGGGAAGTGAGGGCGGGTGGATGGCTTGGTGTAAACAATCGCCGCTGTTGCGAAAACAACTCAGTACCCTGGCCCGTTGGCAGTAGGACCCGCTGTTCCCCTCACCGCCATTGGTGTTCGAGCAAGGCTCACCCCAGCAAAGCTTGCCGAGAGTTTCTTTCAATTTGCTCTGTCAGCGGCAGTACCCGCAGCAGCGTCTCTGTCATCTCTGAACCCAAGACCAACTCTACGGTTACCTACGTCTCCCTGCAAAGTACTTCCTTAGAGCCTTTGCGACAAGATTGCCCGGAAAACCCACCAGACTACCGAAGCAGTATTTACAGTTTGAGCCTGCTCAATTAGTGTGCTTCTGTCCTTTAATGGGTCTTCCTCTTTTTTGCCTTCAGGTGCCACGTGCTGGTTTTGAAGCCTGTGGGAAGTCCCCTAGCCTAATGCCATGAATATTAATGGGGAGGAGAAAGCTGTCCATTCCTGGTCCAGAATCTCTTCTGCAGGCCAGAAAGCACTGGAGGAAGCTCTCCGGGTCTTCAACCCCATGTCCAAGAACCTGGCAGATACAGAGACACAGCTAGTGGCCTTTCTCCAAGGTCTCAGGGAGGAAGGCTACCAGCCAACAGTCTTGGGGAGTAAGGATGTGTACGGATATAGTTCCTGTACAGCAGTCACTCCCGAGCAGACAAAGGAGACTGCCCAGAATACTTCTCGAGCAGCTGCTGGGCTGTCGGCGTCTTCCGATGCTCCCTCCAGGACCCCGGTGGCAGCGATGGCGGAAATGTTGGCTGTCCCCGGGGCGGTCTCCGTGAGTTCGTCGAAAGTCCCCACCTCGCCGGCGTCCAAAGCCAGTTCCCCCAACCTTCTGTTGAACTCGCTGAAGCAGACCGAATCGGACACCTCAAAGACGGCCACGGCGAGTCTCCCTGCCAACACGTCTCCCGGGGTCTACCCGGCCATGAGAGTCTCTGTGGTCCTGGAGACCTTGGTTCCTTTCAAGGCAACAGCCAACTGTTTAGAATCCAAATACGGTCCAGGACATCTTGGCATGGCCAACGCTGACCTTAAACTGGTTAAGGCCTCGGGGGCTCCCCGGCTGTCGCCTCTGGGCAAGACTGCTAAAGGACCCCAGAATGTCATTAAGAAAACTAGGCTTGCGGGGGGCTTTTTGAGGAGTCCCAGGGGCCGGGTCCTGCAGGAGAGCAATGCCTGCAAGGCATCAGGGATCCTGAATGGTAGGATTTCCAATAGCTCCTCGCAGGGCTGCAGCGGAGGGTCGCCGTCCAAGGCCCCCAGAAGCAAAGCCCAGGACGTCCCCGTTGGCAGAACTGACTGGAAAGACGGCAGCGACGACCCCCGGGAAACCGGGGCTCGGAAAAGGAAGAGAGCCGAGGCGGCTAAAGAGCCCCCACCGAAGAAGAGAACCAAGTCCGTTCCCTGCCTGACGAAATCTGAGCTGGGGCAGAGCACTTTGAACCTTCTGAAATTTTGGATCATCAAAGTGGATAAGACCTCGTCGGATGATGAAGTGAGGCAAAGGGCCCAGAAGATCCTTAGGGTTAATCTCTCCCCTGTGATCAGAATTCACCCATTATTTCACCCGGTGCCCTGAGTCGCTTCTTTTGCCATTTGCATTTTAAATCGTCTGTGCAAGCTAGGTGGCCAGCACATGGAGAGAAGGAAAGCAACTTTCCTTCTCTCGTGTCTGGTGACGGTAGATGATGGATTGATAGCTACGATTCTGGGCCGCTTGCTCCATTCCTGTTGTTCGCTGTCTGGCCACTGTGCCGCATTGGATTGCATGGGTCCAGAGCCATGTTTAGAACTCCCGGGAAATGACCCCCACATCCCAACTGGGAGAAAGTGGAGCATCAGCGTGCCGACTCTACTTGAGGCGCTCTTGGCTATGCTTTTCTTAACATGGCAGGGATACACTCGTGCAATTGGGAGACCACGTAACTCTTCATGATGTGATACACTGTGATTTGTTCTTCAAGCTGCACATTAACTGTTTTTATTTTGGTCCAATTTTGTACACTTCATGCACCCACATGCAGCCCACACTGTGGATGGAGTCTCCTGCCCAACCCCTCCCTCCCTCCCTCTTCCTCCCTCCGTCCCTCTTGTTGCCAAGTGCCAGCATTTCTTCTTTATTTGCACCGCCCCCGCCCCGCCCCCTTCCAGGCTGCTGGGTAGCTTAATCTTTGGGCCAGGTTCTGGGCCCAGGGTTATTTCAGAGATGGCGTGTGGGGGTTGCCCCATCCTGCTTCAGTTACTCAGTGGGAAGAGGTAGATTGGTTCCTGGACCTCCTTTCCGTTGTGCATCCCTTTGTACTCCGACCAGGCTCCTCCTAGAGCAGGAGCGGGTCTCCTCGGCAAGAACTGTTGCTGCCTCGCTCTGTGGAGCGGGTGATGATCGTTTGTGCTTTGGGATGGGTGCCGCCCCCATCCCTGGGGTCTCTCAAGGGTTTGCCTCTGGCTACACTACAGGCAGGGCCCAACATCTCTTGCTCTCGGGCAGCGGAGGAGCAAGGCAGGGCAGGAGAGGCTTGGGTGTCCTTAGTTAGCACTTCAGCTGTCCAATTTGCTAGGATCTGGCTAGCGATTTGAGGGTTGTAATACACTGTAATTTCAGCGGAGCCCCCTCTCGATAACACCAGGATTGCTCAGTTTTGACTATGAGCTCTCTTCTCAGTCTTCCTCGTTCCAAGTGATCAAATCATTCTGGGGAGATAACTGCCATTCTCTCATCTTTCCGCAACGTATGGACCAACCCCGGCTCTGGGCTCCCAATGGGGCTCCTGCTAAGTGGCTGGACTCTGTATGGAACAAAGGCTGGACTCTCTGGAACAAAGGCGTGGCCTTTTCCCCGCTAGGAGCTTGCATTCTAAGGCACCCTCAGCTGCCTTAGGGGACTGGAAGGACACGGGCACATCAGTGCGTCGACCTCTTCGGCCTTTTTCAAACTATCTCCATACTTCCGGGCTACTTTGGGACGGGAGAGCATTCGAAGGATGCAGTCCCCTTCTTCTGGCTCAAGATGCCCTCTCCTCTCTGGAGAATGCTACAAGGCTGCCTGAACGGCTGAGCAAACATCCTTCCTCTCTGGACTTTGGGGGTTTGTCCCGGGGAGGGGAAGTTGGTGCGGGGGAGCGGGGGTGTTATTCCCGAGTATCCGTGAGGCAGAGCTAACTGCCCACTCAAATTTCATGGATCCCACCTGATGCTAACATTAGGAGAGCTTGCTACTAGTTCTCCTCGCTCCAACTGAGCTCAGTGGGATGGGAACCGACAGGTAAAGTACGTGAAAATGGGGTGAAGGGGGGCTTCCTCTTGGGTAGCTCCTTCATCCAATCGACAGCTATTTCCTGAGGGGGCTGGGAGACCTGCACTCCAGCTAAGCCTGCCATAGGGTACCCAGGGCATCAGACTGGGGTGTCAAGAAGGGGGATAGACCTTAATCCGTCAGTCAAGTGAATATAATGCCGCAAGTATTCCAAGAGTAGACACAGGCAAATTTGGTGAGAGCGGTCCCACAATTGGCAATCGTGCTTACCTAGCACTGTCCCGGGCATTCAGTGTGTGCCCCCAAATTCTCTTTATCTCGGTTCGGTCCCACTGACCCCACAGGTAACCCCACGGCGTGGCTTGCCGTCGCCAGTTTTTTTTTTTTTCTTTTCCAAAGCAGATTCGCCCCAGGGTTGGTCAACTCCTCACTCCTGCCCTCTCTGCTCTCAGCAGCCAGTAACGCTCGAGAAAGAGACGGGCGAGTGGCCTGGGGAGCATAGGCTTCCCCAGGCTGCAGTGGGAGAAGCTGTCTGGGTGTTTTTAGGGAATTGTCTTCTTTCCAAGCCAAGGGCCCTGGCTGGACTCTGGCGGGGTTTAGGCCCCGCTGCTTCGGGTGGGAAGCCATTGCTCCAGAATCTGCTTCCTGCAGATGCCGAGAAGCAGTGTGGCCTAGTGGATAGAGCAAGGGCCCGGAAGTCAGAAGGACCTAGGTCCTGATCCCAGCCCCGCCACTTGTCTGCTCTGTGACTTTGGGCAAGTCACTTAACTTCTGTGCTTCAGTTCCCTCATCTGTAAAATGGGGATTAAGACTGTGAGCCCAATATGGGACAGGGATTGTGTCCAACCGGATTGTCTTGTATCTACCCCAGCGCTTAGAACGGTGCCTGGCACATAGCGCTTAACAGATACCACAGTTATTATTATTATTATTATGCTGTGGGGGCACTAGCCATAACTCCAGTTTGAGCTTGGCCCAAACTTGCAGTAGACAGGGATTTGCTCCACCTTCCATTCACATCTCAATTCTTTCCTAATGTGGGGGGTGCTTAGCTCCTTGGTCTGTAGACCCTGGGGTCCCCTCCCCAGGCTCTCCCCTTTTTCCTCCTATCTGTAATTTATTTTGTGTCTGTCTACCCCTGTTAGATTGTAAGCTCCTTGAGGGCAGGGATTGTGGTTTTTAACTTCTATTGTACTCTCCCAAGCGCTTAGTACGGTGCTCTGCACGCAGGCGCTCAATAAATACTGTTGATTGGTGGATTTGTATCAAGGCTTGGAAAAGTGTCAACCACCAGACTACCTTTTCCCGGGAAATGGATTTGAAATTTTTATTGATGTAATGCTTCTTCAGATATTGATATTTAATGTTTAATATGAGGCGTGCGGCACCTTCCTTGAGCTTGTACATTTTGGAATTGTGCTGCTCGGTGAAAAGGCTAAAAATCGTGTTATTCAATTAACAGCCACCAGAGCCATCCATTGTCTCTTCTTTTCTCAATGAAATGGACCGGCAGCGACTGAATGCCAGCAGGTACTCCCGTTCTGCCATCCTCAGTAAATGGGGCTTCAGCCTCTCTCCTCCACCCCCCCCCCCCCAAGCCCCACACACATAGCTCCAATTCCGTCCTCTTTTCCATGCTCCCTCCAGACTGCCACCCCAGAGCTACCTCCCTGAGGATTGATTTGTTTCCGACCCAAACGGAATCTGGGGAACCTCTGTAGGAGTAGCGCCGTGACCAGGCAAAGACTGGACTTTCAGGAAGGGAAAGCCTCTTTGGAAGGGAAACAAAGGAGCCTCATTTCCATAGTGGGAGTGACTTGCTTGCTGTCCTCTCCCAGCTGCTCTTGACTGGAGAACAATAGAGGAACTAGAGACCTGGGCTACGGGCAGGCTCTAGGGAGCCTTTCCTCGGCTATTTCTTCCTGTTGCTGCATTTGCAGCTCCTTCGGTGCTGCCCGAGTGGGGCTGAAGAGATCTGAGGGAGGGGACCGTGTGTCTTCCCCTCCTGTTGGGGAGCCTCCCCACCCCCCTCCCTGCAGCTGCCCCCTTTGTAGTTGGACCTTTGCTGGAGGAGCAGGGTTGACTAATGACCCTGAGGGTGGTAGAGATCACCGGCTCCTTAGCGGAGGAAACAGGCTTTAGGAAACCCTGGTTTTCTCTCCACAGTTCCACCACAGGACTACTAATGGGTGATCTCTCCTGCCAGCTGAGAGATGCTCCGAGAATTCATGGGGCTCAAGAGCTTTGGCTCCTCTGCGAGGAACTCCTAATGAAAGCTGATGGATTTATCCTTGCTGTGTGGGAAAAGAGACTGTAGAAAAGCCCTGCGGTGTGGCCTCTTGTCTCCTGGAGGACTCGAGGGAATCTAGGCTAAGCAAAATGCCCAGAGCAGCTTCCTTCCTATGCCTCCGGCCACGGTGACTAAATACAGGGGACTGATCCCTTTGTCTGGTTGACAGGCTTAGTTTTCTGCCTGGCAGTGCAAAAGTTGAAAGAGGAAGCCCAGGGGCCTTTTGGACTGTGCTGGAGCAGGGTGGGCCCCATCTATGGGAACTCTGCTCTTTACCTGGGTGGATTTGAGGTGATCTAAACCCCTTTGAGAAGATGTGCTCACTACAGTGCCAGTGGTACAGGCTACTCTGTGTCCTTCACGTGCTCCATCGGGAAATCTTCGAACAACAGCAAAATAGGAACAAAGCGAACTCTTAGCTCCATGCCCAGAGTCAGGTCTCTGCCTAACCTTTTTCCCACCCTGGGGCAGACATATTCCTGGCTTCTTGGGAGTCCCATGATGGGGATTTTTGGCAACCCCCCCCCCCCCCCCCCACACACACACACACACCAGCCACCCCCCACCCCAGCGTTCACCAACAGCAAATGGGGTGTGAATCTGACTCTCCTGATGGAAGTAAAATGTTAGGGTTTGGTTACAGAATCTTTCAGAGTCCTTTCCAGCCTCGTTCTAGGAGACTTCAAGCTGAAAAGACAGCTTTGGTGACAATAGAAAAGCCAGAGCGCCATCTGGCCGAGGACTAGGGCTGCTCTGGGGCCTGAGCCAAAGTCTAAAATACCAGTTAACTCTCAGAGGAGAAGTGGATTGACTTAAGGAATACACGATCCTGAGATGGCAGTGCTTTGAAGACCAAGGAGACAAATGCCTGCATGGTTATCCATGGTCCGCCAAGCTATATCCTTCTGGCCACCCCCCACCCCACTAGGCCCATCTTCTTCCTGTACTTCCCTTTGAGCTCTTGCCTGTTTTCTCCCTTTCTCTCTCTGTTCCTCTCTCTCTTTCTTTCCCTCCCCCCCAACCCCCCGGCTTGGCCTCCCCTTTCCAAGAGTCATTTTCCCTCCACAAATTCACAGAGGGCTAGTGTCTCAGTAGGGTGGCAGTGGCCGGGACCCCTCAACCATATATAGAAAATGAGAAATCTTAGTTCTCTTTTGAAACAAGAGGTCACCTGAACCCCTTTTCCTGGGAGTTTCAGGCCTCAGCGCAAGAGTCCCTTCCACTCTAATGGGAACGACTGATCTTCGCACTGCAGGTCCCCCTAAATCAGCACTGGGCCGGGCCCCAGTTCCCATCAGAGTCAGCTCCTATTTACCTGGAGTGTTCGTGTAGTGGCACTGAGTCAATAGGAGAAAAATTGGTTTCAGGGTTTTCTCTTCATCCTATTCTTCCTGTCCCACATTGAGAGACAGACTTTCCTTCCTCCCCAGACAACTGGCTCCTGAAGAGTTACTTGCTGAAGTGTCGTTTGCTTATGAAACACCACCCCATTTCCAAAGCTGCTATCCCCATCAGCTTAGCATTTAGTGAGGGTTGACAATGCAACATACGGTACTAGGCACTTGGGAAAGTCACCATGGAGTTCCCTGTCAGAAACGACAGATAAGCCTCAGTCCTGACACTCCAGGACCGAGAACCTGGGCAGAGGAATTGGTCAGTGTGACAGGGACTTGCACGGTGCCACTCACACTCATTCCTACCAGTCCCATTCCTGCTGGAGAACAGTGAAAGAAACGAGAAGGTGAGCAGGGAGGCAACACATTGCAAAGTGCATGGGCCACCTTTGCCCACATTAGCTGCAGGCAAAGTCTGGTTTAGAACCTAGGCATCTGAGTCCCCCAGCAGTGCTCTTTCCATTGGATTGGGTGTCTCAACAAAGCACAAAAAATGACATATACCCTGCCCCACAATGAGCTTGCAATCTAATGAGTCATAACTAATCAACCTTTAATGGTGGGAGTAGTAGAAAGTGCAAGGAGGAAATAAGAGGTAGAATGAATATGCCGGGATGAAAAATCTGAATAAATTCAATATACATACATACCTAAGTGCTGGGAATAAACATATGTGCTAGGGGTGACCGTTGGGTTGAAATGAATTTAGGGTGTTTAGGAGTCCATTGGGGAAGGCTGGCTGGGGGGGGCCTTAGGTCTGACATGTTTGAGGGGGGTCAGGAGTTCCAGGCTGGGGGGGGGGGGTGTCAAAATGTGAGAGGGGCCGAGAGCAGGGGCCAATGGGGAGAAGCAAATGCATGTAGAAAGAGTTAAGGCTGAGAAATAGTAAACTGGGGAAAACTGCTGAAGGGCTTTGAAGCCAATAGTAAGTTTTTCTTTCATTCAGAGGGAGATGGGCAGCTATGGAGGTTCAGGAGGAGTGGAGAAATGAACTGAGCGATTTTTCAGAAAGATTCCAGCTACAGTGGAGCATACAGACTAAAGCGAGAGGAGGAGGCTGGAACCAGGGAGGAGGCTAATACAATAGTCTTAACTGCTGCGCTACGCAAAGTGTTTGAACCAGGGTGGTGGCGTTTTGGGTGGAAAGCAAGGAGCAGATCCAGGAAATATTTTGGAGGAAGAATTGGCAGGATTTAGCAGTTGATTAGACGTGAGAACCGAAAGACAATAGGGAACCAAGGATGACACCAAGGTTGTGGGCATCTGAGACGGGGAGAATGGTGATAGCGACAGAAATGTTTTGAACATCCTGAGCTTGAGGTAGCAGGGGACCATCCACAACGAGACGTCCTGGAGACGAGGAGATTTAGGATTGGCTAGTGAGAGGTCAGGGCTAGAGAGGTGTATTTGGGAGTCATTGGCATTAAGGAGATAACTTGGAAGCAAGCAGATGAGTTCCCCTAGAGTGAGTGTAGAGCCACAAAAGTAGAGGACCCAGAACAGAACCTTGTGGGACACCTGCTGTTGAGGGAATAAAAAGTGAAAGAGGAGTGAACGAGAAAAACTGAGGAGGAGGTAGAGAAATAGGAGGAGAATCAGGCGAGTAGCCTGTGTCACCCTAACAAGGGTCTGGTAGTGTTCCAAGGAGATATCAAGAGGTCCCTAATGACTTTGGAGAGGCAAAGGGGTCCAAATCTGACGGAAATGGTTCAGAAAGAGAGTCTGGGAAGAGGAAGCAAAGACCCTCCCATTCAAAAAGTTTGGACAGGAATGGGAGGAGGAAGTTGGGGCAATAACTGGAGGGGGCTGAAAGTTTTTTTCAGAACAGGTGAGGTGAGTGTGATTGAACATAGAGGGAGAGCCATCAGAGACTGAGTGGTTGAAGACAGTGGTCAGGGAAGGGAGGATAGTGGGACCAAGTGTTTTAAGAGATGAGAGAGGATGAGTCAGGTGTAGTAGAAAGAGAGAGTTGTCCTTTGGTTTGAAGATTACACTGCTGACAGCGAGATTGAAACCATGGGTGTAAGGGTCACACTGAGAATCTCCTGAACACTGCTCATGAAAAATTCAGCAGTGCATTTTTTCTGACCCTCTTGCCATTGTGGGTGAGCACTGCAAGAGGAGCTCAGTCTAGTGGATAGAACGTGGTCCTGGGAGTCCGAAGGATCTGGGTTCTGATCCCAGGCAGACCTTGGGCGATTCACTTAACTTCTCCGGGCCCCAATGACCTCATCTGTAAAATGGGGATTAAGACTGTGAGCCCCATGTGGGACATGGACTGTGTCCAACTTGATTAGCTTCTGTCTAGCTCAACACAAGTCTGGCACATAGTAAGCGCTTAAATACCATTTCAAGAGGAGGCGAGAGAACTCTGAAGAAACAGCTGGGAAAAAAGGAGAATGGGGGAGCGGGGTTAGTGGCACACTGAAAAGGTGAAGAAGGGACTTTGGGAAGTTCAACCGTGATGGCGTCTTGGGTCCGCGCCCCTTAGCGGACCTGGTATGCTTCCTTGGCAAGTGGCTGTGCAGGCCAAGGCTTGGGTTAGGATCAGAGTGATAAAGTCTCCCATCTGAGAACCGGCACAGAGGAAATGATGAACGTGCCAGTGGCTTGTGTAGCGCCACTCAACGTCTCTCATCCTCGCCAGTCCTGGTCCCGCTGGGGCACGGAGCCAGTAAGCGGGCAGGGGGGCCAGCACGTCACATTGTGAAGAACAAGTGCGGTCTTCACCCCCTTTAGCCGGCTCCAGGCAGAACCGGGACTAGAATACAGGTCTCCCCATTTCCTGAGCGGTGCTCTTTCCACCAGACCAACCGCAGGGCCAGGATCAGAATAGAGGGGATCTGAAAAGGGGAAGCAAGTGACTGCTGAGCCGCGGGGAAAGTACGGAGATGAACGAAGAGGGGAGGGCTGAGAGTGGGCAGGCTTCTTACTCCCCTGGAGCCCAAGCCTGGTATTTGGACCTACCCAGGGTGCCTGTGCTCTCCCAGACAGTGGAGCGGATAAGCTGTCGTGGTTCCCCCCCCCACCGGGCACCATTTAGACCCAGCATCTCTGTGTTGGAAAATGATCCAACTTGGAATTAGCAGTCTGCCCAAATCTACCCTCCATTGTGCTGGGCAAGGGAGTGATGGAGCCCCGGCGGGATCTTCAAGGGGTGATCTTGCCTCGGCCTGCCCTCAGAGACCTGCAATTTTGTCCTTCCCCCTCCTGGCCTCGGCTCCCACTCTGCTCTTTCACTTTCCGGGTGCCCGGTTCCGTCATGTCCGTGCTTCCCTTGCTAAGTGAGATGCAGCGGCATGGCCTGGTGGAAAGAGCCCAGGCCTGGGAGCTAGAGGACCTGTGTTCTAATCCCGGCTCCACTACTTGTCTGCTGTGCAACCTTGGGCAAGTCACTTAACTTCTCTGGACCTCAGTACCCTCATCTGTAAAATGGGGATCAAAACCATGGGCCCCACGTGGGCGGACTGCGTCCAACCTGATTAGCTAGTCTCTACCCCAGCGCTTGGTTCAGTGCCCGGAGTCAGCGCTTTACAAATACCATTAAAAAAAAAAATGTCTCCACAGATGTCCTCAGGCTCCGCCTCTGCTCCTCAGCTTTTCCCGAGGACCGGCTGGAGAGCAGGGACGCCTCCGGGGAACAGCTCGGCTTCAGCTCAGGCCAGGCCGGGCCAGCACAGGGAGCCGTTGACCACACCGAGGAGGCCAGAATGCGGGACGTTGCGGCCCACCCAAGCGGAAGTGTGAGTATGGGCAGTGGTCCTTCCCGGCTGGAAGGAGCAGTCACCTGCTCATGACAGATTTTATGGAGACAGACCGGGTGGCAGGACTCCTTTTTTAAAAGGAGAAGTGGCGTGGCTCGGTGGCAAGCCCGTGCTTGCCCAGCCCGTGCTGGGAAGGTTACAAGGTGATCAGGTTGTCCCACGTGGGGCTCCCAGTCTTGAGAAGGAGCGTGGCTCAGTGGAAAGGGCCCGGGCTTGGGAATCCGAGGTCATGGGTTCCGATCCCGGCTCCGCCGCTTGTCAGCTGGGTGACTTTGGACAAGTCACTTCACTTCTCTGGGCCTCAGTTCCCTCATCTGGAAAATGGGGATTAATAATAATAATAATAATAATAATGGCATTTATTAAACGCTTACTATGTGCAAAGCACTGTTCTAAGCGCTGGGGAGGTTACAAGGTGATCAGGTTGTCCCACGGGGGGCTCACAGTCTTAATCCCCATTTTACAGATGAGGGAACTGAGGCACGGAGAAGCGAAGTGACTTGACCAAAGTCACACAGCTGACAATTGGCAGAGCCGGGATTTGAACCCGTGACCTCTGACTCCAAAGCCCGGGCTCTTTCCACTGAGCCACGCTCCTTCTCAAGACTGTGAGCCCCACGTGGGACAACCTGATCACCTTGTAACCTTCCCAGTGCTTAGAACAGTGCTTTGCACATAGTAAGCGCTTAAAAAATGCCATTATTATTATTATTCTCTAATCCTCATCTGTAAAATGGAGATGAAGACTGTAAGCCCCACGTGGGACAACCTGATCACCTTGTATTCATTCATTCAATCGTATTTATTGAGCGCTTACTGTGTGCAGAGCACTGTACTAAGCGCTTGGGAAGTACAAGTTTGCATCCTCCTGAGCGTTTAGAACAGTGCTTGGCACATAGTAAGCGCTTAACAAATGCCATCATCATTATTATTTATTATTATTAGTATTAATTATATAATATATAATATTGTATGATTGTAATTATATTATATAAGTATATTATAAACGTTATATATTATATTATATTATCTGATAATTATACTATTATAATATGTGTTAATATATTATTATTAATAATAGTAATGGTATTTGTTAAGCACTTAGCTATGTGCCAGGCACTGTACTAAGCGCTGGGGTTGATACAAGCAAGTCGGGTTGGACACAGTCCCTGTCCCATGCGAGGCTCACAAGTCTCAATCCCCATTTTACAGACGAGGTAACTGAGGCCCAGAGAAATGAAGTGACTTGCCCAGGGTCACACAGCAGACAAGTGGTCAAGCCGGGATTAGAACCCAGGACCTTCTGACTCTCGGGCCCGTGCTCTATCCACTACGCCACGCTTTGTTAAGCACTTTCTATATGCCGAGCACCTGTACGAAGTGCTGGGGTAGATACAAGGTAATGGGGTCGAACACAGCCCCGTCCCACACAGCGTTCACACTCTAAGGAGGAAGGAGAACAGATTCCTGGGTTCTTTCCCCCCTCCCATTCATCCCCTGTGCCTCAGTCTCCCTTGCAGGGCGGCATTCATCAGGTTTTCTACCAGACAGTCCATCCCTGTCTGGTACCGTGAAGGGCTGGGGAAAGTCAGCAGAGGGCCTTCCAGGATTACTGAGTGCCGTCAGTGGCCACGCAAAGGAGATCAGAATCCTGTTCACCGCCGAGGGGGTGTCAAAGATCAACATGATCCCATACTGATCCCATACTGATCCCATATGTTTCAGTCCGGGAGCTCCCCCAGGACAAGCTGAGCTGTGAGGTCAACCCTTCTGATTTCCCCTCCCTACCAGGATCCCCCACGCTGCAAGATGTGGACTCAAGAAACAAGCAGGGGCCTGGGCCAGTAAGGTTTCCTCGACCCACAGGCTAGTTTCCCATCCTATCCGGGGCCTGAGATCGGGAGCTGGGGGACGGGAAGAAGAAACCAACTGAGAGTTTGATCCAGACAAATACAAATTCCCTATTTACCATCGCCCGAACCCCTCTCCCAGACTCTGTGGCTCAGTTTATTCTGCCAAGGAATGGATTTCACTGGTCCCTCTCCAGGCCATTCCTGGGTGACTTTGTCCCTGTATCCTGTTAGCAACCAGCACCAGACTTTTCCCGCCCCTTTTAGAGTTGGGCCAATTGCAGGGGGAAGGTCGCCCTGTGGTTTGAGCTGAATCAGATTGTTTTAATAATAATAATAATAATAATGGTATTTGTTATGTGCTTACTATGTGCCAAGCGCTGTTCTGAACACTGGGGTAGACACAAGCTAATCAGGTTGTCCCACACGGAACTCAGAGTCTTCATCCCCATTTTATAGATGGGGTAACTGAGGCCCAGAGGAGTGAAGTGACTCGTCCAAGGTCACACAGCAAAGAAGTGGCAGAGCCGGGATTCGAACCCATGTTCTCGGACTCCTGAGACTGCCCTTGCCACTAGGCCGTGCTGCTTCTGCTGTTTTCTTAGGGACACTAAAATCTGGTGGGGAAGGGACCCGGATGGGAGGAGTCTGGGGTTTCCCATCATTGTGGATGAACGGGGTAGGCAGGTAAAGAAGAGAGAGGTGGCTGAATGGAAGTAGCCAGCAGTAGATGTGGGATGATTGACAAATTAGAAGTTGGAGGGTCAGGGAGCTTTCTAAGGAGTGGGAAGCCTCCTCTACCCTGCACTAAACCCACCAAGGATGGGAGGGAAATCTTGCCCATCGATCCCTACCGTGCTTCCCCTGGTCTTGTAAGGAGCATGTAGCCTAATCCTTTCTCTAACAGAGCCTATCAGCTCCGCTTTTGTTGTGTGAAAAGCCTGGAAATGAAGGGACTTTCTATCTTCCCCTTTTAAAGTTTCCCACCCAACTTGGGCTCTATCCCGGGAGTCCGGTCACCCACTGGGGGTCTGATGACGCTGATACGGAACCCTTGGCCGCCACCTTCCCAGTCATAGAAGACGGCTTCGTCCCCTCTCCGTTTAAGAGTGCAGAGTGGTCCCCTTTCCTGACCACTGGCCCGATCTCCCTTAACCCCTCAATAACTCTGTTCCCTTGCGGGGGCGTGGAACACAACCCCAGCAGAAATGGATCAGAAGGTAGTGGCTGGTCGCTGCCCCTTGGAACTTCTCAACCAGGGCCGCAGCCCGAGGCAGGAGAGAGGGTACGCAGGGCGTCTTCCCCAGATGGCAGGCCGGGCCTTAGGGGAGCTGGGCCATGCCCTTCTCTTCTCCCCAAAAGAGGCAGACGTGTTGCTTCCTAGGTACAAATCCAACCAGGAAGGAGGAAGTGAGTTTGTTGCCACTTGGCTGCCCAGTCATTTTGGCACTCGTCTACCAGCTCACTGTCCCGCCCGTTGCTACAGGGCTCCTGAGGCTTTCTCTTCTATCACAGAGATTCAGGTAGGACTCTGCCTGGTCTGGCCCCCGAGCCATCGTGGGCCTGCCTCCGCCTTCCTAACCCCGCTGCACCCCAGGCCAGCTTCACTGACCCCCTTCCTCTGCCACCATTCCCAGGCCCCTCCTCTTCTGGGAACTAGACTGAGGTGGTGCCCAGACTTGGTGGCCTGAACTCTGCCTCCTAGCCTGGCAGAGACTTGGCTAAGTCCCTGGCAGGGACACTAGGTAACAGGAGTTCCTGGAATGGCCCGGGGGACCGGAGTGGCTCTGCTCAGTGGGAGGCCAGCCTCAGGCCCCCAGCCCTTTTTCCTCTCCTCCCCTCCCCATTATCCCCCCTCCCTCTGCCCTACCCCCTTTCCCTCCCCACAGCACTTGGGTATATTTGTACACATTTATTAGTCTATTTATTTTTTTAATGATGCGTATATGGCTATAATTCTATTTATTCTGATGTTATTGACACCTGTTTACTCGTTTTGTTTTGCTGTGGGTCTCCCCCTTCCAGACTGTGAGCCCGTTGTCGGGTAGGGACCGTCTCTTTGTACTTCCCAAGCACTTAGTACAGTGCTCTGCACGCAGTAAGCGCTTAATAAATACGATTGAATGAATGACCTTGCCAGGGACTCTACCTACCCAGACAGCAGGTGGTCCGGCCCCTGGGGGAGGGGATGGTGGCACCGCCTGCCCGCTGCCCTGTCTGCATCTACAGCTGCGCATCTGGCTGAGGGCCCAGCAGGCCAGCACTCAGCCCCAGTTCTACCAGTTCAGGGACCCGGCTGCCTTCCAGCGGCTGCACCGGTGAGGCCGGGGGGCTGTCTGGCATGAGATCTACGATGGGGAGCGGATCCCGTCTCACCTAACAGCTGTCCAGCTCCGGCAAGAGGTGGGTCTCCCACAGGGTCACGTGCACCTGTGTCCCCGGTCCAGGGACTCCACTGAGACCCGGGCTATGCCCGTAGAGCAGCTGGGCTGGTCCAAAGGGTCCCCGCAAGCTGTCGCGCTCTCCATTGCCCGCAGGCAACTGGCTGGGTTCTGGCAAGAAGAACTGCACCTCGGGGACCCCAAGGGCTACCTAATAATAACAATAACCATTATGGTACTTGGGCCTGGGAGCCGGAGGTCATGGGTTCTAATCCCGGCTCCGCCACTTGTCAGCTGTGTGACTTTGGGCCAGTCACTTCACCTCTCTGGGCCTCAGTTCCCTCATCTGTCAAATGGGGATGAAGACTGTGAGCCCCACATGGGACAACCTGATCACCTGAATGTTCTGCCGTCCACCCTTGGCCCACGTCCTAGCTCTGGCCTGGAATGCCCTCCCTCCACACATCCACCAGACTAGCTCTCTTCCTGCCTTCAAAGCCCTACTGAGAGCTCACCTCTTCCAGGAGGATTTTACTTGTACATATTTATTCTACATATTTATTTATTCAGTCCTTTTAGACTGTGAGCCCACTGTTGGGTAGGGACTGTCTCTATATGTTACCAACTTGTACTTCCCAAGTGCTTAGTACAGTGCTCTGCACACAGTAAGTGCTCAATAAATATGATTGATTGATTGATTTTATCCTGTTAATATGTTTTGTTTTGTTCTCTGTCTCCCCCTTCTAGACTGTGAGCCCACTGTTGGGTACGGACCGTCTCTATACGTTGCCAACTTGTACTTCCCAAGCGCTTAGTACAGTGCTCTGCACACAGTAAGCACTCAATAAATACGATTGAATGAATCACCTTGTATCCCCCCAGTGCTTAGAACAGTGCTTCGCACATAGTAAGCGCTTAACGAATGCCGTCATTATTATTATTATTAAGCGCTTACTATGTGCCAAGCGTTGTTCTAAGCACTGGGGTAGATACAAGTTCATCAGGTTGGACACAGTTCCTGTCCCACACGGAGCTCCCATTCTTAACCCCCATTTTCAGATGAGGTAACTGAGGCCCAGAGAAGTAAAGTGACTTGCCCAAGGTCACGCAGCGGACATGTGGCGGAGCTGGAACTAGAACCCAGGTCCTTCTGACCCCCAAGCCCGTGCTGTAGGCACTAAGCCACGCTGCTTCTCCAAATGCTACCCGCTCAAGCTCTGGGCTTGCGCTACAGCCCATCTCCGGCCATGCAGGCTCTGGGGGGCCAGGAGAAGCCGAGAACCTGGTGCTTACAGTTGGATGTGCGCGCACCAGCGGATGTGGTGCGGCAGAAGGCCCTGCAGACCCTGCTGGAGTGAGGCCGGGCATCGCCCAACCGCCCCCACCAGTCCTAATGGCTCAAGCTGCTTCCCCCGGGGGCGTTTTGGGCTGGGAAATGACCTCTCCTGGACTTCCCGTGGGTGTGGTGCCGCTTGTAGGCCCAGCAGAGGCTGCAGCTGGCACTGGTGCCAACCCCAGGGACTCTGGAGGCGGAGGCTGAGTCACCTTTCCTTTCATGGCCACTGCTGGAGAGCAGAGCAGAGCTGGGCTGGCTGAAGTGAAAGAAAGGGACGGGTGGGGAGCCGGGCTCCGGCACTCCGTTTGCCCTTGGGAACGGTGCCAGCCGCCTCAGCACCAAGCTGGTGGGAATTGACATGCCACCCCTGCCACCCGGGCCCACCTTTCACCAAGTATGGGCGGAGGCTTCGGTGGTTCGGGGGCCCCCAGTACTGGCCCGGGTGGCCTGAGCACCCGGAACATTGGCTGAAGAGGTGGTATCTAGACTGTGAGCCCTCTGTCGGGTAGGGACCATCCCTATGTGTTGCCAACTTGTACTTCCCAAGCACTTAGTACAGGGCTCTGCACACAGTAAGCGCTCAATAAATACGATCGAATGAATGAATGGTACTTGTAGCTGTGGTTTGCTCTGCCCACCCTGAGCCTGGAGGTTTTTGGTGCCGGCGATCAGGCTGGCCTGAGGGAGCCTCTCCCCGCCCCAGCCTCACTTCTACCCAGGGCGGGTGAGTCCAGTGATGGAGCTGCCTCTAACACTTGGGCAGCCTCCTGCTCAAAGACCACCAAGGCCTCCCGTGCCAGGGAACCCGCACCGTGCTCTTGTGGCCCAACCCAGGACCTGAGCATCATCTGCCTACTCTAGAGGCTGACCGGCTCTTGACTAAAGGCAACCCTGATGTGGAAAGGGCCACAGCAGCAGTCTCTCTGATCCCTGGATTCCTATAATAATAATATTGGCATTTATTAAGCGCTTACTATGCAAAGCACTGTTCTAAGCGCTGGGGAGGTTACAAGGTGATCAGGTTGTCCCACAGGGGGCTCACAGTCTTCATCCCCATTTGACAGATGAGGTAACTGAGGCACAGATTGCCCAAAGTCACACAGCTGACAATTGGTGGAGCCGGGATTTGAACCCCTGACCTCTGACTCCAAAGCCCGGACTCTTTCCTCTGAGCCATGCTGCTTCTCTACTACGACTGCCCTGTCGGGCTACCGCTCCACTGGGGCGCTCGGCCCCGCAGTCCACCCGCCCGAGGCCGAGCCTCCACTCCTTAGGCCCCTGTCCAGGCCTGGATGGGATCCTCTGGAGCAGTTTACACTGAAGGATGCTCTCAAATTTGAACCCTACCATGACGGTGTCCTTGCCTGCTTCCTACTCCAAAGGCTTGCAGGTAAGCCTTTTCCTCCCCAGCCACCGTGGCCTCCGCAGGGTCTCCTGTGAAAGGGATCATGAGGGGGAAGGGGCAGTGAATCCAGCCTGGGCTCCACTCTACATGGTATCTGGCCACGCCTGGTGCAGATGGGTAGCCAGGTGGTCATCTCACCTCATTTCCTCCTGGCAGAAGCACCCACAGCTTGGGAGACTCGGGGTTCAGATGACGGCCAGAGCCCAGAGCCCAGCTCAAACCCCTCGATGCCTGTCCCAGCCAAGTGAGCGGCTTGCAGGGGCCATGGGGAACCTATGGTGGGGATGAACAGGAGGAGATGATTGAGTGCAAATGTGAGGAACCTGGATGGTGAGGGGGGAGATTGGGTCACACCCCCCAAGTGGGTTCCTCTGCCTCTTGTAATGGGCCCCTTCCCCTCCTGCCTGGGAGCTGCGGCTCCAGCTGTACACCGCCCGTGGGTTTCTTCTTCTGGTACATGTGGGCAGAGATGAGTGGGTCCCCGTGCCACTGGGCCCACTGCACCACGCTGCTGGAGGCCTTCCTCATGGGACTGCGGCCAGGACCTGCTCGTCCCGCTCCAGCGCCAGTTACGACTGGCAAGGCGGCTTCAGTCCGTGGCAGAGGCTCTGCAAGCTCAGCTTCCAGACAAGGGCGATCTGCCCCCTTACAGTGAGACTCCCAGGGCCCGAGGAGCAGGGTTGAGGGGGCGAGCCTGCCCCTCAAGGCATCAGGGGCCCCCAGCTGTGGTTAAGAGCGGAGCTCAGGAACAGGGGTTCCCTGCTTTCTGTGGCCCTCCTCTCCTAATTCTTCTGCTACTCCCGCCTCCTCTCAACCCTCCTGCCACTTCCCCTTTTCTTCCCCCAGGGAGGCCAGTGAAAGGTGATGTCCTCCAAGAAGAAACCACTGTGGCTGGAGTTTAGTTGGGGTGGGACCCCCACCCCCACCCCAGCTCCCCCACGAGCCTAATCTTCAAACATGGGGACGACCTTCGGCAGGACATGTTGGTCCTCCGGGGACCACCCAGGCAGGGGGATCCCAGGGGATACTCAGGCCTGTCCCGGGCCCATGCTAGCATCTGGTGGAAGGGTGCTGAAATCCAATCAATCAATCTTATTTATTGGGCACTTATTGTGTGCAGAGCACTATACTAAGCGCTTGGGAGAGTACAATATAAGAGCGTTGATAGATACGTTCCCTGCCCACAACGAGCTTACAGTCTAGAGGACTGGCAGGTGGCAGTGTACAAAGCTGGGAATTTGGGGGCTCTGGGGCGGGGGGAGTGTCTTGGTGGGAAGGAGGCAGAAGGGACAGAAAGGTGAAGGCCCAGGCCCACAGTTCCCTGAGGGGAACTGGAGTGCTGATCTGGGGCGGGTGCCCATCCACTAGGCTGAGGGACCCACTAAGGGTGGTAATCCAGAGAGGGGAGGCCTGGGGTAGGGTCACCTTGATCTTGCCCTACGGCAGCTGCTCCTGCCGATGCTGCTGGTAATGGAATCCATCGGGCAGGAAGAAGGCCTGCATCTCCACTGGTTGGAAAGTGGGTGTGAGCAGCCTCCCTCTACTCCATCACTGGCTACTTGATTCTCCATCCTGCTTCTTCCAGCTCCACCCTCCCCTTCTTCTGCTTATCCCTCTCCTACTCAAACCAGATCCTCCAGTCCCACAAGCCTCTGCGTCAGAACCACAGGTAGAAAGACCCTGGGCCAAGGGGGTTCCCCAGTGGCAGAACAGGGCCAGGAGGTTTCTGGGTTCGGCCCCAAACGTGCCCAACCCTCACCCCTGTGCTTGACCAGGATCCTGGAAGGCCTCACTGAGCAGGTGCAAGAGGCCACAATCATTGCCACGATGCAGGGGGGCCGTGGTGGGGGCAGTGGCATTGTCTTCAAGGACACTGCACAGGATGAATGGCTCTGGAGCAAGTGCCCAGAGGAAGAGAAGGTTGGAACTGGGGGAGGAGAAGGGAGGGAGAGGGGGGCAGGGGCACATCTGTATAAATTATTTATTTATATTAATGTCCGTCTCCCCCTCTAGACTGTAAGCTCATTATGGGCCCGGATCGTGTCTGCTAATCCTGCTGTACTCTCCCAAGCGCTTAGTAAAGTTCTCTGCACATAGTAAGCACTCAATAAATACCATTGATTGATTTATCTGGGGTAGGAGAGAGATAAGGGCAGAGGAGAAGGTAGAGGAGGGAAGAGGTAAAGATAGGGGTGGGAGGTAAGAGCGGGGAGTGGAAAAGGGGCACGAGTAGAGAAAGGGCCGATGTGGCGACAGTGTGGGTAGGAGCTGGGGCTGAGTCTGAAGCAGAGGGGAAAACAGGAGATGGAGACCAGGGCAGGTTTAAGGGTTGGGTGGAATAGGCACTGGGACAGGGACAGGAGACGACCTGAAAAGGGGACTGAGACAAGATTAAGCCCTAGGATCCCAGAATAGATGGGGCCTCAGTGAAGAGCCGGAAGCCCAGAGCCTTCCCCTAGAGGGAACACCCCTGGGCTGGGCAGGCCAAAGGGCCAATTCCCAGGGCCCAAGTCTGGCAGCCACTCCAAAGAAAACTTGGCCTCCTCCCCCATTCCACCCCCCTACCCTTTCCCTAGAGCATGGGGATTTCATGGAAGTGGGTAGGAAGGAGTGGGGCAGAGGAGAGAGTTTGAGGGATGAATGGGTGTCATGGAGCTGAGAGAGGAGTACCAGCCTCCCGGGTATGCTTCCTCCAGTGTTATGCAACTCTGGAAAGGTTTGTCCCATCTTGCATTGAATACTGTGTTTCCACCTACATCCTGGGCATCTGTGATGTCCTGGGCAACTGGGGGAGACTACACGATGGCAACATCATGAATGCAGAACAGGGTAAAGCTAAAGGGAGCAGTCCGATATCCAGGGACACACGCTTGATGCCCATGGGCATCCATCCTATCTTAGGAACTGGGGCACAGGAGCAAGCCTTGGGGTTACCAGAGAGAAAAATGCTGCTGGAGGTGCCAGAGGCCCAGTGATCAAAGACATGTGTCCTTTCCAGGGAACCTGCTGCATATTGACTTTGGACACATCCTGGGTCATAGGAAGCGTGGTTCCTGGGACTTGAACAGGAACGGGTACCATTAGTCCTCACCCTCGACTTCTTCTTCCTGTATTGTTCCCAACAAGTTCCATAAGTTCCAGTGTCATGGGGCAAGGGTAGAGCTGGAGCTGGAATTTGGGAAAGTTTGGCTTGGAATAGAGTGACTAGAAGACGAGGCACTGGAGTCCTGATGGATGTGGGGCCCAGAAGGCGAGGGGCTGGGGTAGAAACTTCTCCCCTCCCATAGGGGAAGTGAAGAATCCAGCCCAACAAATATCATTCAGGCTAAATGCAGGGTCAAAGGGGATCCAGAGGAGCATCAAAGTGGACCAGCTGAGAGGCTCATTCAAGTGAGTGCTTACTGGACCAAACCAATTCTGGGCCTTTAGGAGAGTCGGGGAAAATGGATCAGTTTGGGGATGGGGCTGAACCAGGCAGGGAGTGAGGGGAGGGGAGCACAAGATCTGATTGGTTAGCAGAGATAGGGAATGAACTAGGAGGTGGGGAAGGAGACCGGGCTTTGGAGGTGGGACTGGGCCCAGGAGGGAAAACTTAGACCACACTCTGTTAAAGGGCAGGCGTCCTGTTGACCTGTCTACCTCAGGGCTGGGCGATGCTGACAGGATGACCTCACCCCAGTCTAGGAGCTGTGCCTACAGGCATCTGTGGCGCTGCGTGCCAAGGCAGGCTTCCTACATACTCTGCTGTGCTCCTTGATGGCACTGGTGGGCATCCCTGAGCTATGTGCATTCATGATTTGCACTACCTACATGAGGCACTGATGCCTAAACAGGACGGGGCAACTGCCAGACCACACTTCCTGGCCCAGATTGACCCTTGTGAGGCGCTCAGCTGGACTGTGCAAGCCAGCTGGTGGTGCCACATGGTGATGGGCAGCAAGTAGGCCTGAGAAGATATCCTGCCTGCTTTCGCTCACTCTCTGCCCCTGCCCTATTCCATTCTACTCACCGACCCTATCCCTCCCTTCTTCTTCCCCCATCTGCCTCACATATGGCTCCCTCTTGTAATGACCACCCTCAGCCCCCCACTCACTACATAAAGCCCCACCCCTACTTTCCCTTCCTCTCTCTCCTCCCCTTCCTCTTTCTCCGCAAGCTACCTCTCACGCAGATCCCAACCTGGAAGCAGTGGCCACGCGAGCTGTTTGCCGGCCTCCCTTAACCCTACTTCTCTGCCCTGCCTTACTCCCTTCCCAGAGTTAAAAAAAAAATCTGCGCTCGGGATCATGTTGGTGTGACTCAGTACTGCTTCAGGAAGAAAGTTCATACGGGGCCTCTCCAGCTCCTCCCACTTCTCTGCCTGTGTCCTATCCTGACAATACCTTGTAGCTTTTTTCCTCAAGCAGCCCAAGCGTCTGCCTTCTCCAGCAGCTAAACACTATTACGTCAGGGAAGGGGGAGGGCGGAGGGAAGAGAAAGAGTGTGTGTATTACCCCCTCCCTCATAGTCCTCTCATTTATTTTCCCTACGCAACATAATGTGCTGGAGGGGTAGGGGAGAGAGAGAGAGAGAGAGAGCTAGTTACCCCCTCCCCCGTAGTCCTCTCATTTATTTTCCCTACCCAAAATAAGGCACTGGGATTGAGGCTTAAGTCCCCTTCCACCTGCTCCCCACCAGGCAGGTCCCTGTGGCATTGATGCAGTTGTTTGGCCCTAGGTAACAACATAGTCGTCCCCCACCCCCAGTGTGGACTCACCCCGGTCCTCACACTCTCCCCAGCTCCGGACGTCCTAGGGAGCAATACACACAAAGGGTAAAGATTTGGCTGAGGAGACCGCTTCTAACAGTTCGGGGAAAATATTGGCCTCAAATCTGAAGGGGCAGCATCCTGTGAAGGCCGAGGTCTTGAGCTTGGCATAACGGGACAAAAGAAGCCCTCTTCTTTCTCCAACTTCCTCAGCCTCAAGTTCTGCTCCTTGAAGGGACAGGGATCTAGTCTACTTACTCCAGTGTATTTCACAAATGCTCAGAACAGGGCTCTGCACACAGGAAGTGCTCAATAACTAATTCTGATCGATTGATTGGTTGGGGTCCTCTGTCCCCATTTGTTTCTTCCAGTGGTCCAGCCAGAGCCTCCTAGCTTTCTCCCCACGATTGTCCTCCTCTCCCCCTCTTTTCTCCTCTTTCCTTCCCTCACTTGGTCTTCTGGAGGAGGTCAGAGGGCAGGATCGGGCCCAGACCGAAGAGGCCAGCTGGGCCCCCAGGTTTTGTTTCCCATTTTATAATTTTTCATATTAAATAAGACACAGATTAATTTTTTCTTTAAACTACATCATCAAACTTTTCTTATTTCTTTTGAAAAATATCTCACCGTATTGCGTTTAAAGAATGTGAATTACGTAACTACGCTTTGCCAGAACAAGAAATCGAAAAATGCTTAAGATTGCTTTTTGAATTTTGTAAGAAATGAGCCCCGATTCTTTCCTGGCACGGGGCCCCAAAACGTTTCCATCCGGGCCTGGGCAGGATTCAGCCCTGCCTGGGTGGGAGGGGCAACAGGTTTCCTGACTCTAGTGTAGGACTGAACCTCCAGCAGATCTCGGGGAATAGAGACTGGACCTGAAGTGCCCGAACTGCAGACTCCTCAGAGGTCTCTTGGAGGGCCTTAAACCAAAGGTCCAGACCAGAGGTTAGTATGTTCAGGGTCAAGGCAAGTGTGCTTGTGGGCACTTCTCCCTCCCGCAGTCGGAGGAGCACCTTAAAGTCCACAGGTCCCTCCTCCTGTACTCTCAGCACCTGCTTCTAAGCACCACCCCCCAACATACACAAAGGCATACACACCTGCTTCCAGAATCCATAACATCTCCTAACTGTTAGCATCCATGGCCCCTTCTCCCTGTCCTCTAATGCACAAGCCCCCACCCCGCCGCCACACAAACCAGTTACACACTGCAAGCTGTGCCCAGCCAGCACAGGGACCTGGGCTCAGCTCACCTGGCTCCACCCCCGGCACTCCCCAGAAGGAGGAGGCAACAACCAGGAAAAACCTGCCCTGAGGCCGGAGCCAGCTGGAGTCAGAAAGCGGAGCTGGGAGCTCAGCAGAGGGGCAGGTAGGGCAGGGGCAGGGTTCACTTGGGTCCCTAGGTTCCAGAGCTAGACACAGGAGCTGTAAGCTCCTCTTCTCTCTTCCCTCTCCTTCTCTCTCCCTGTCTCTGTCAGCCTCTGGGTAGCTCCTGCTCCCTCCCAGCTCTAGGCAGAGGGTTGGGCACTGGCTTGGGCGAGTATGGTGCAGTCTCCCCACCTCCCGGAGGCTCAGGGAGATGTCTGCTTGGCACCTGGTTTTCCCTGGTGCTTTTTCCGGGGAAGCTAGAGCTGGGGCTTGGATCCGTTTGGGCCTCTAACCCAGGAAGGTCACATCCGATTCTGAGTTGTCCCTGTGAGCCATTGAGACTCTGCAGCATCTCTCAGCTACCCCTCCTCCCAAGGTGGCCCCCTCCCCTAGGGTGGCCTCTGTCTCTTTGTCTGTCCTGCTTTCCTTTCCTGTTCATGACCCTCGTCTCCCCTTGAGCCCCCGGCAGATGTCTGGGTCTAATTCTCAGCTTGGTGAAGCCAAGGAGAAAGAATTTCTAGTCTTCCCCTTCACCCGCCGCCCCCCGCCCCCCCCACCACTGCAACAACATGTTTGAAGATCTGTGAGCTGTGCCCCCACACGCACCCCGATCCCCCCCAACCCTATCTCTGAGGCCCAGACTCCGGGGGCCCGGCTTCCCCCTCCCAGCCATCCCCCACGGGGGCCGCTCCCCCTCTTAAAACCCTGATGCTGCAGAGCAGAAAGAATCGGTTGTGACATTCCGGTGGCCGGGGAGACGGAGAGGCCTTTCAAAGCCGGCACAGTCAATTTGAATAAGAATTGTGCCCCATTCAGGCCCGGCACAGGGGGAGGGAGAAGGGGCGGGGGTTGTTCGCCTGCCTGCCCCTCCGTGCCAGTTGTGTTTGTCTGGTCTGAGTTCCCACACCAGCTCTGCCTCTGCCTGGGTCCTCTCACCTTGGGGAAGCATTTGGGGAGTGGGGGGAGAGCTTTTTCTAGGTCCGAACCCCCACCCTCTCACCGGTCTCTCTTCTTCCCCAGCTCGCTGCCTTTGGATGGGCTCATCAATGTGAGTAGCGAGTGGTGTCTGCCAGGCCCGGAATGGGGCAGCCGGAGGGGTTGGGCAGATGCATGACCCAAGGATTTTCTCTCCACTGGGCTGGGAGAATCCCCCCCCCCCGCCAACCCCTCCTCACCAGGGATTGTCCGCACCACCTCCTTGTCGGACCCCAGCTCCCGGATCTTGGGTGGACTGGCACACTGGACCTGGCGGTCGTGCTGACCCTGCTGGGGTTCTTCACTCCCCTTGACCTCTCTCCAGGCCTGGCCTCGGTGGGCACGGCCCCTCCCTGCTGTCCATGGAGGTGCTGCTGCTGCTGCTTCTGGGTAAGTGCACCTACGGGCCCCTAAGGAGGGGGAGGCCCAGGGCAAGGGGGCCTCTCATCCGCTGTCATTTTCACCAGTGAAGTTGCTGTTGCAGCTTTGGGGCAGAAATGGAGTGGCAGGGTACCAATATGCAAATGCTATTTCCCAGGGAGCTATCTGTATGGGTACAATTCCCAGAAGAATTCATTGTGGGCTCCAGCTCCGGACCAGGCACCCCCCTTAGAGAGGGAGCAGCTGCCAGTTTCTACAACCCCCTCCTGCCCCACCAGGGTGGTGGGTCAGCTGGAGGGGGAGAGGAAGCCTAGGCCCAAGCCTCTGGCTATTCTGCTACTTCATTTGGTTCTTTCCTGAGCCAGAGGTGACTGTCAGGGCCAAGCTTAGGTGCCCCCCTCCACTCCCAGCCCCAGCTGAAAGAGCCCCCAGAGGCCACTCAGCCGTGGCCTCCTGCTGATCCACTCTGGGCTGAATGCAGACCGGCAGTCTGTGGGCTGATCTGCCCAGCCCTGGGACCCCAGGAATGAGGGCTTCTGGGGGGCTGAATCTCTTCTGGTCAATAGGTCCAGGGTTCCAGTTCAGCCTGGGACACCACCAGGGTCACCCAAACCCCGGCGAACATACTCCTCCAGGGGCTCCAGAACTACCGAGCTTTCACGGGCTTCTTGGAAGCAGGAAAGAGCCCAGGACAGTTTAAAGTACCCACGTTAAGCGGGGCAGTCGTGGGCTCTGGGGTTATGCCCTGCCACCTGAAAGGCCCAAGATGGGGACCCATTAGTCTCCCGCACTCGGCTAGTTTGACGACCCAGAACCTCTTGGTCGTGGCGGCAGCTATGGCCACGGCTGAAGAAGAGGAGGTAGCAACAGTAACCACCCCCTGCCACCACCATTGCCACTGCAGCCGACAAGGCCCTTCCAGGATGTGGATGGGAGTTTCTGGCACAGCTGGAAACCTATCATCCGGCCACACCAGAAACTCCCATCCGGGCAGAAATACTGGTGGAGGACAGCCAGTGGCGGCGTCAGGGGCGGACGAGGAGGTAAGGCAGTCCCCTCGCCCTCTGGCCCTGTTTAGTTCCCCTCCCCACTTTCCTTCACTCCTTCTCTCATCCTTCCCCGTTCCTCTTGGCTCTCTCCTCTTTCTCTGCCCCCATTTTTCTGGCTCCCTTATGCCAAAGGAGACCAGATTTCAGGTTCCCTTGTCAGTCCAGACTGCCAACTGTCTTTGCCACGGGGAGCCCTTGGGAAGCCCAGGTCCAGCCCAGTCCCAACTGAACCCACAGAGCTCATCCAGAAACCAACAGGCCGTGGATAACTGGCTAGCTTGCTGCCTGGGATCCCGTTGCCACTATCCAAGACCCCCTGGCAAGGCCTGGCCTGGCAGAAACACCTAGATCCCCCAGGATAAGAGGAGTTGCCAGATAATCCCAGGGTTCTTTGCTTGACATGGTCAAAACTGAACTCCTCATCTTTGCCTCATCATGAAACAGCATGGTCTAGTGAAAAGAGTGCAGGCAGGCCTGGGAGTCAGAGGATCTGGGGTCTAATTCCAGCTCTGCTAATTGCTTTCTGTGTGACCATGGGCAAGTCATTTAGCTTCCCTGTGCCTCAGTTTCCTCAACTGTAAAATCGGGATTCAGTACCTTTTCTCCCTCCTACTTAGACTGTGAGCCCCGTGTAGAACAGGGACTGTGTCCAGCCTGATCAACTTTATATCTACCCCTGCACTTAGAATAGTGCTTGACACATAGTAAGTGCTTAACAGATACAATCATCATCATCATCCCTTTCCCATCACTGTCAACACCAGCATCCTCCGTGGCCCAGAAGCTCGCCACCTCGGTGTCCTCTTTGACACCTCCCTGTCATTTACTTCCCTCATTCAGTTGGTTTCTAAATTCTACCGATTCATCCTCTACAATATTTCGTGGATCCACCCCTACTAGCCCTCATCTCCTCCCAGCCGGGCTTCTGTTACAGCCTCCATGATGGTCTCCCCACCTCTCCCTTTTCAGGCTTGCCTGGAGGCAGCTGTAGCTATCATCTTTCTAAAACAACAGTCAGAACACATCATTCCCATCAAAAATCTCCAATGACTTCCCATTGATTCTTGTATCCCAAAAATGTTCCTGTCCGTCGGGTTGCCGGTGCTCGGTTTATGCCCGTATCCCCCAGCTAGACTGTAAGTTCCTCAAGGGCAGAGATTGCACCTCTTACTATTTCTGTCTGGTCCCCAAAGGTGCTCAGGAAGTGCTCAGTAAGTACTGGGTATGACAGAGCTGATTCAGAGAAAGAGAGAGCTTCGACCTGGGGAGCCGGCCTCCAGCCTCATCCCTGGTCTCCCGGCCATCTCGGCCCTGAACTTCCAAATTTCCTTCTAGGCCCTCTGCCCTGACAAGGGTCCCTGAAGGGCTGCTCTCTGGGCCCCTGACTAGGTCTTTCTCTCTCTCTTTCTCTCTCTCTCTCTCCAGTCAAGATGTCCAGAGTCCCTGCCCAGGAATTGCCAGATCTCCTGCACCCAGGCTGCTCGGAGGGCAGCTGCTACCCAGCCACCGGCAACCTGCTCATCGGCCGGGCCCGTAGCCTGAGTGCCACCTCCACCTGTGGGTTGCACGGGCCCCAGGAGTACTGCATTGTCAGCCACTTGCAGGTCAGGGTCCTGTAAGGAGGATGGGGGAATATATGGCTGGGGGGAGGAATGATGGCCCTAGAACAGTGTCTCTGAGGAGCCCGGGCTTAGGGCTGGGGGATGGGGAGAATGAGGGCTGGTGGGAGTCAGTGAGGGAAGGGGGGAGGGTGCTTTGTTTTTAGAGCCCAAGGGTTGGTCCTATAGGGCCTCACTGCCCTGCTCCCTGCAGGATTCCGAGAAATGTTTCTACTGTGATTCACGGATGGCAGGCGATCGGGCTGGGCACCGCATTGAGAATGTCATCTACTTGAGCCGGCAGGATGGGGAGAAGACCTGGTGGCAGTCAGAGAATGGTGAGGGGCGGGGCCATGCTGGTCAACTCCTCCAGGGACCCTGAGAGGAGGCCCAGACCAGACTGCTTAGCTGTAAACCACCAGACTACCTTGGGGAGATCAGGGCATCAGGCTCTCAGGTCTGAGGCCATCCTCCAGCTGGATGAGGACCCCGGGGAAAGAGTCTAGGTCGATCTTTGAACCCTTGCTGCTGAGGAAGGGGGCAGGATTCAGGGCCCCAGGCGGGGGTCTAGGGGCTGGAGGGCAGAACATGGGGCTGGCCTGAATCTAGCCTCTAATAGAGAAGCAGCATGGCTCAGTGGAAAGTGCACGGGCTTTGGAGTCAGAGGGCATGGGTTCAAATCCCGGCTCCGCCAATTGTCAGCTGTGTGACTTTGGGCAAGTCACTTAACTTCTCTGTGCCTCAGTTACCTCATCTGTCAAATGGGAATGAAGACTGTGAGCCCTCCGTGGGACAACCCGATCACCTTGTAACCTCCCCAGCGCTTAGAACAGTGCTTTGCACATAGTAAGTGCTTAATAAATGCTATTATTATTATTATTAATAGGAGTGGAAGATGTAAGCATTCGGCTGGACCTGGATGGCGAGTTCCACTTCACCCACTTGATCATGAAGTTCAAGGTACAGGCCGAGGGAGAGAGGGAGAGTGAGGGTGCATGAAGGGGAGAGAGGCAGAGCAAGGCAGACAGCCCTCCTGCTCCACCCCCATTCCCTCAGAGCCCTCAGGTTCTGCTTTCCAGCCTCATGGGTCTTACTGGATGACAAATTTTCCTGGGATTTCTCCGGCTTGCTGTATCCTTCTCCCTCCACCTTCCTTTCTCCTGCCCCTCTCCCTTCCTCCTTCCCCGCCCACAGACCTTCCGCCCCGCAGCCCTGCTGATTGAGCGCTCAGCCGACTCTGGCCGCAGCTGGAAGGTTTATCGCTACTTCGCTTACAACTGCAGCAAGCTGTTCCCCGGGGTCCCCACTGCCCCTGGAATCAGGGTCAGCGACCTCGTCTGTGACCAGCGCTATTCCGACATCGAGCCCTCCAGCCAGGGCGAGGTCAGAGCCCTGCCCGTGGGGATGGGGTTGGAGGGGGACAAAAGTGGTCCGGAAGGCTACCGGATGGCCTCGTGGCAGGAGCTCGTGGCGGAATGGGGCACGCGGGGTCCGGGCTGGGTCCGGTGATCAGGCCTCCTTGGTTCTCTCCCGCCCCCCCCAACACCCCACACCCCAGGTGATTTTCAAGGTGCTGGATCCAGCCATTCGGGTGGATGATCCTTACAACCAAGAGATCCAGGGTAATGCTACCCACCCACATGCTTGAGGCTCCGGGGGTGGGGGTAGAAGCTCCTTGGTTGTGTGGTGAGTGGGACCGACAGGTTGGGGGCTTGGGAATGCAGGGAAGCAATGGAATCGTTACTCAGTGGAATGTGGGGCGTCCCAACTTCCCCCACCTCTCCCTCCTCCCCCTCCAGACCTCCTGCAAATCACCAACTTGCGGGTCAACTTCTCGAAGCTACACACTCTAGGGGACAACCTGCTGGACGGGCGGCCCCAGGGACTGCGCCAATATTACTATGCCTTGTACGAGCTGGTGGTGCGTGGGAGCTGTTTTTGCCACGGCCACGCCTCTGAGTGTGCTCCTGCACCTGGGGTCTCTCCTGGAAGCCCAGGCATGGTGAGGTGGGGTGAGGGGGAGGCTCAGCCGGAGCTTGGGGGGACAGGGCAGGGGGCTGGAGGAGCGACCTAGATGCCTGGCTTGGGGAAAGGGGGCTGGGAGCCCGGCAGAGGGGCTGGGGGAGAGTAGAGGTAAGTTTGGACCTTGGCTGAGGGAAGGGGCCTGGGGACCAAGACTCTGGGGATCGATCTCCCTGCCGTTGCAGATCCATGGGCTGTGTGTGTGCAAACACCGCACATCTGGGCCTCACTGTGAGCAATGCCAGGACTTCTACCATGACCGGCCTTGGCGCCCAGCGGAGCCCAGCGACCCTCACATCTGCCAAGGTATGAGTGTCCGTAAGGGCCCGGCTGCCCATCCTGAGGAGCACCAGGGGGTGGGCTAGGTCGACCGAGGGCGCTGACCCGAGCCCTGTTCCCCAGAGTGCGAGTGTAACCAGCACTCTAGGAGCTGCCACTTCGACATGGCTGTGTTCCTGGCCTCGGGCAATGTGAGCGGAGGCGTGTGCGATGGCTGCCAGCACAATACCATGGGGCAGCACTGCCAGCTCTGCCGGCCCTTCTACTACCGTGACCCGCGAGCTGACCTCCGCTCCCCAGCAGCCTGCAGAGGTGAGTCCTCCAGCCCATTCTCAACTTTCTGACTCCAGACCTCCCACAGTTAATCATTCCTCCCCACATCCAGCAGAAACGCCCTAATCTTTGGCTCTAAGGCACTCAATCAGCCCTCTCTCTTTCCTACTTGTCCTCTCTCTTCTCCCATTACACCCCAGCTTGCACTTTATTCCACTCAAGCAGCCTGGCTCAGTGGAAAGAGCGCGGGCTTTGGAGTCAGAGGTCATGGGTTCAAATCCCAGCTCCGCCAATTGTCAGCTGGGTGACTTTAGGCAAGTCACTTCACTTCTCTGGGCCTCAGTTCCCTCATCTGTAAAACAGGGATTAAGACTGTGAGCCCCCCGTGGGACAACCGGATCACTTTGTAACCTCCCCAGTGCTTTGCACGTAGTAAGCACTTAATAAATGCCATTATTATTATTATTTTCCAGTTTCATCTCTCTTGCCACCAGCCTCCTACCGATGCCCCACCCTCTTCCCCCTGCCTAGAACTCCCCTTCCACTGCACATCGGACAGACCCCGGCTCTCTTCAGCTTCAAAGCCCTTCTGAAATCTCATCTCCTCCAGGAGGAATTCCCCAGTTAATTGCAATTCCCTCAAAGTTTATAATCCCTAATCTCCATTTCAGCACTCCTGTACCTCCTAAACACTCAAGTACTCACAGTCTCCCTCAGCATTTACGTGCACATCTTTCATACTTTATAGTATTTAGGCATTCATTCACATGCATGTTTCTTTTTCCTTCTTCCTTCCATCTGTAATATTTGATGTCCATCTCCTCTGCCAGGTTATAAACTCCTTGAGGGCAGGGATCAGGTCTTCTAATTCTATTTTACTCTCCCAAGTGTTTAATACCGTGTTTGGCTCGGAGTAGGCACTCAGTAAATACTATTGATTGATTGATCAGTCGATTGAAATGCTTTCCAGTCATCATCATCAACATCATCATCCTCATCAACAACCCTACTAAGTGCGCAGGGCACTTATACTAGGTGTTTGGGGAAGGTTCCGGGAGCTTACAAGCTCATCGTGGGCAGGGAATGTGCCTGTGCATTGTTCTGTTGTACTCTCCCAAGTGCTTAGTACAGTGCGCTGCAGAGTAGTGCTCAATAAATATGACTGACTGTCTGACTGGATGAATGAATGAAAGAGAAACAGGCCCCACTGGTGCCAGCCTTGCCTGAGCCTTCTGTATTCACCTCCCAGCCTGTGACTGTGACCCAGCGGGCTCCCTGGATGGAGGCGTGTGTGACGGGCGCACAGACGTGGCACTGGGCCTGATTGCTGGGCAGTGTCGCTGCAAGGTCAACGTGTGGGGTCAGCGATGCGACAGCTGCCGCCAAGGCTTCTATGGGCTCAGTCGAGCCAACCCTCTTGGCTGCCAGCGTGAGTATCCCTTGGGACCCCCGTACTACCTGGCCCTCTTGAACCCCATGACCTGTCTACTCCCCACAAACCTCTTTGCCCCATCTGCCCCTCATCCCCGCCTCTCTGCCTGGGCCCTTACCTTCTCCCCTGCCTACCTATTTTGTTGCCCATAGCCCTCTGGGCCAAGAAGAATAGTCATGGGTGGGGAAAAATGGAATGGGAATGGAGGGGGCTAGAGGGTCTGGTGGCAGAAACTGCCCTTCCCTGAGCCCGGAAGAGCGCTGCCAGGGATAGGGGGCAGTGGGTGTGAGTGGCCCCGTGTCTCTGCTCAGCCTGCAGGTGTGATCCCCGGGGCACCGTGGCGGGTAGTGCACCCTGTGATCATGGCAGCGGAGAATGCTACTGCAAGCGTTTCGTCACCGGGCGCTTCTGTGGCCAGTGCCTGGTGAGCCTAGAGGGTGGGGGTAGGGCTGCCACCCCTGTGGAACCCCCTATCTCCTTGCGCCGCCTCCCCCCCTTGTGCTCCTCCTCCCATCTCGTCCCTTCCTTGCCCTCCAACTCCAGCCCTGGTTCCCAGTTTCCCTTTCTCTCCAAGTATTCGGCTGGGTGAATCTCCTGCCCCCAGGTCTCCAACTAGTCAGCCCCTCAGTACCTCCCTCCTAGCCATTCCCTGCTCTCCTTCCCCACCGTCCCTGCCTTCCTTCTTCCCTAAAGCCCTGCACCTCCCTCCCTCCATCCTCTGTTACCCACCTGAACCTACCCTCCCCCTTCTTCCCTCCTTATCACCTGTCTCCACAGCCCGAGTTCTGGGGCCTGAGCAATGACCTGGCTGGCTGCCGCCCCTGCACCTGTTACTTTGGGGGGGCCTACAATAACAGGTAGGTTGGGCTGGGGTCCTGGTCCTAGGGGTCCTGGTCCTAGGGGCCCTGGGGCTGAGCGAGGGTCGGGGGCAAACCCAGGGATCCTTCCCATCTTACTCACTACTCACTTTGCCTCACCCCGCCTCCAGGTGTTCCATGGAGGATGGATTATGCCCCTGCCGTCCGCATCTCAGTGGCCGCCGCTGCCACCAACTCCAGTCCGGTTACTACTGTGCCACCCTTGACCAGGCCAAGTATGAGGCGGAGCATGCCCAGGGGCACCCGCCAACAGACCCACTGCTGCCAGTGAGTAAGGGGCCAGGCAGGGTGTGGCAGGGACCAAAGACCTGGGTTTGGGAAGCCGGGTGGGGTTGGGGGTGGGACAGAAAATGGGGACAGAAAGAGAAAGCTGCCTCAGGGGCAGAGCGCTTGAACCAGAAGGAGAGGCCTGGGAAATTAGAGATGGCTTGAGCCCCAGGCCAGGGTAGCTCTGTGGTCACAGCCATGGAGATGAATTGTAGTCCTCAGCACCCTTGCCCCTCAAACCCTTCAGGCCCCTTCACCCCTGCCACTTTGTTGAGGGACAGAGGCTGAAGTGGACAGGGTGGACAGAGAACAGGGAGAAGAGGCCTAAATTTGGAGCCATCCCACTTCTCTTTGCTCCCTTTGCCTCTTCTTCTCCATAGCCCCCTGGGTTCCTCAGTTTGGGAAGTTGCCTCCACTCCCACTCCCCTCAACTTACTGGCATTGGGCTGCATTCCTGACCAGAGCATATGAGTCATGCAGAAGTTGCCAACTGAGGGAAGAATTTGGGAAGAGCACTGCCTTCTCTCCCCCCTCCCTCCCCCCTCACCCCCAGTCCCCTTCTGGTCCTCCTCCTAAAGTCCTCAATGACCTCCTAAAATTTCACCTCCTCCAACGAACCTTCCCCAACTAATATCCAACACCTTCAGTCCTATCAACCCAACAGCCACCTCTAATAATAATAATGATGGCATTTATTAAGCGCTTACTATGTCCAAAGCACTGTTCTAAGCGCTGGGGAGGTTACAAGGTCATCAGGTTGTCCCACGGGGGGGCTCACAATCTTAATCCCCATTTTACAGATGAGGTAACTGAGGCACAGAGAAGTTAAGTGACTTGCCCAAAGTCACACAGCTGACAATTGGCGGAGCCGGGATATGAACCCATGAACTCTGACTCCAAAGCCAATGTTCTTTCCACTGAGCCATGCTGCTTCCCCGAGTATTTGTTGATAAGAAGAAGAAGCAGCGTGGCCTAGTGGATAGAGCACAGGGCTGGGAGCCAGAGGACCTGGATTCTAATCCCGGCTCTGCCACCCGTCTGCTGTGTGACCTTGGGCAAGTCACTTCACTTCTCAGTGCCTCAGTCACCTCATCTATAAAATGGGGATTAAGACTGTGAGCCCCATGTGAGACATGGACTGTGACCAACCTGACTATCTTGTATCTATCCCCGGGGTTAGTACAGTGCCTGGCTCACAGTAAGTGCTTAAAAAATACCATTTAAAAAAAAAAGAGAGTAGGAGGGATGGGAGCATCGACCCCCAAGCTGTTGCCTCCTTCAGGGTGCTCCCCGTCCTGAGGCTCCCTCAGACTGTCCCCAGGATCCCAGTCGCCCACAGAGCAGGCACAGACCACGGCTCCGGCGCCAGCGGAGCCCAACCCGCTCCCCACTGTCCCACAGCCCTGCCCGACGCAGCCGCCAGCTCCCTCCTAAGGTAAGCGGGGAGGGATGGAGGAGCTGGATGCTTAGTAGTGTTCTCTGGGTCCCAAGGGAGAGAGTCAGGAGTTCAGAAGGGTGAAGCTGGAAGAGAGTGGAGGGGGAAGTCGGGAGCATGGGACCAGAACCGGATCCCCAGAGGGGATGTCTGTCTACGTTTGAATTTGTCTATTAAACATTGCCCTTTGGTAGGCTTTGTCTGTAATTTAACTGAAAGAAAGACTCCTTGCCCTCGGGAAGCTAACAATCTAATAGACAAGACAGTAGAGATAAAATGGCAGTGAGGGGTAGAGAGGTGCATTAGAACGAAAAAGAGAGAAAGGGGCAGATTTTTCTGGGCATCTGGGAGAGGGAGCCAGGAACATCCAGACTTGTCCTTTGCCAACAGCCTGACGTGGAGCCAGTGCCTAGGGAACGTGTCGGGACGGCCCCAACGTGGACGGGACCTGGCTTTGCCCGGGTTCGGGATGGAGCCGGACTCTCCTTCCACATCCACCACGTACCCCTTGCCCTGGGCTATGACATCCTCCTACGCTACGAGCCCCAGGTAGGTGAAGCTTGGAGGGGAGAGGGTGGAGATTTGGAGGAGCAGGGGCACCAGGAGGGCCTGGGTAGCGGTAGAGTCGAGCAAGGGTGCCGAAGAGGTAGCGGAAGTGGGTGGAGACTAACCAAGCTGGGGTGGGTAGTTCTGGCCGAGGAGATGGCCAGACAGAGGTGGCAGGGTAGTGCAACTGTGTGCGAGAGGCCAAGACAGGGGCCCTGAGGAGCCCCCTTGCAAGAGGGACCTGAGTCTGGCTTTGGGACAGAGGGCCAGCTGCATGGCTCTCTGTCTCAGCTGAGGCATCTGCTTCATTTCCCCACAGTCTTCGGAGGACTGGGAGGCCGTCATGAGCATCCGTGCCCGCACGCTGCCCACTAGCCCCCGCTGTGGCAATGTGCTCCCCTCTGAACAGCTGTACCATGAGGCCTTGCCCCACCGCCACAGGTAGGGGAACCACGGGCCAAGCAAGGGAGGCGATGCCCGAACCAAGAGATGCGGGCTTGGGTGGGGGAGAAGGCAGAGGGCTCAGGAACCTCAAGCCTGGAACCCTGTGACTCTCTGCCTCCCTTCCGTCCCCTCTCCCCCTCGCCTCCCCCACAACAGGTACGTGGTACTAGCCAAACCTTTCTGCTTTGAGCCCGGGACCCAGTATGAGGTCGTCTTACGGGTGCAGAGGGCAGGAGTGACTCAGTGGCACCCGGCGGCTTACATTCTCCTCGATTCGGTGAGGGAGCCCATGCCCTGGACGACCCCCTCCCCCCAATCAGGCTGATTTCCTCCCCAGACTCCCCCAACTCTCCAGCCTTGTCCCCTCAGTTTCCTCACCCCAACTCTGCCAGCCCCTAGGTAGCCAAGGCCTGCAGTTAAGCCACCCTAGGTCCTCTCCAGCTCCCCGGAGTTCCTTCCGCCGCAGGAAGCAGAGGAAGTAACTCCAACTGAGCTTGGAGCTACAAGTGATGGCCCCAGCCCTGCCATCTGGCCCAGCCTCACCTCCCCAGCCCAATCTGCCCAACTCCAGGCCTTGACGGTTCGGCTTTCTCTCTTGGTCCAAAGTTGGTGTTGCTACCCCGGGTGCTGGAGCTCCCTGGCCTCCGCACTGGGGACCCTGGAGCCGCCCAGAGACACCAAGACATGGAGCGATACCGCTGTCTTGAGGCCTTCAGGATGGCGACCCTGCCCGTGCTGGCTGAGTCCTGCGCTGAGCTGCTGTGCAGCATTTCTGCCCTTCTGCACGATGGAGCTCTGCGTGAGTGATGAGGGCTTGGGACCTGAATGAATAACATGGGTGGGGTGGGACTCACTAAAAAGGGGCGAGGGGCAAGTACGGGACCTGACTAGTAAGCGGAGAGACAGGCCTGGGGGAGGGACAGGAATGAGTGCCAGCAGGTCCCAGGGGCGCAGGGGCTGTGAGAAGGGGCCGAGAGATGCAGCGCGGGGAAGCAAGGAGCTGGTCGTGGAACCGGGAATGGCCAAGGGTATTTCTGGGGCGTGTGGGGGAATTGGAAATAACAAATGTCCCTCTTGGCTATTGCACCCTCCTTAGCCTGCCAGTGTGACCTGCAAGGCTCCACCAGCACCGAGTGTGCCAAGCTAGGGGGGCAGTGCCAGTGCAAGGCCAATGTGATCGGCCGACGTTGCAATCAGTGTGCACCAGGCACTTTTGGCTTCGGACCCACGGGCTGCGGTGGTGAGTAATGGAAGGTGGGCAGGAGAAGGGGGCAACCGCAGGGCCGAGGGAGCCACCGTGGGGCCTCCAGCTGGTGAGGAGCACCCGGGGAAAGAGCGGGTTCCCCCAGGGCCAGGGGCGGTGAGGCAAGACGCCCCCCCAGCCTCTTTGCCCCTGCGTTGCTGCCCCCACGTGACTTGGTGCTCTTCCCCCAGAGTGCCGCTGCTCTCCTGAAGGTGCCACCAGCAGGTTCTGTGACCCAGTGAGTGGGCAGTGCCGGTGCCGGCTCAGCATTGTGGGACGCCAATGTGACCAGTGCCCGCCTGGACAGTGGGGTTTCCCACAGTGTCGGCCCTGCCAGTGCAATGGGCATGCGGAGGAGTGCCACCCACACACGGGGGCCTGCCAGGCCTGCCGAGATGCCACTGCTGGCCGCCACTGTGAGAGGTGGGCATGAGGCCCGCTCTTGTTTTTACGGTTCTTGAGCTCTGCCTGCTAGAGGGACGTTTGGGGGCACACTGAGACCCAGAAGAAGGGCCCATTCACAGGGGGATGGAAAAGGAGGCGAGTGGGGCCCCGGGACAGCGGTGCCAGGCGGGGGTACGATTGCCAGCGGGCGGGTGAGGGTGGGTAGCAAGCCTGTGCTGGCGCCAACCTCTCGCCCTTCCTCGGCCCCTTCTTTCGGTAGGTGTTTGGACGGTTACTACGGTGACCCGGTGCTGGGCTCTGGGCAGCAGTGCCGGCCCTGCCCCTGCCCCGGCTACCCTGGCTCCCGCCACTACCATGGCAGTTCTTGTCAGGCTGATGGGCACACTGGCCAGATCGTCTGCCTGTGTGCCCCAGGCTATGCAGGTAAGGCCCGTGCTATGGGGTGCGGGGAGCTGCTTCCCATGGGGCTCCAATCGAGGGGAAAGACTCGAGGTTTTGCTCCTAGACGCCCCTCCCTTCCTCCTTCCCCTCCTCTTCATCCTCCTCCCGGATCCCTAGCTGCCTCTCTCTTCTTCGCCACACCTCTCCCATCCCAGCGGCTTTGTTTGGCTTGCCTTTCTCCCTTTCCCCTCTGTCCCTCCGTAGGCTCACGCTGCGACCGTTGCTCAGCTGGGTACTTTGGGCGGCCGGTGGAGGAGGGAGGAGACTGCCGGCCCTGCCAGTGCAATAACAACATTGATCCTAGCGACCCCGCAGCATGTGAGCCCCGCAGCGGCCAGTGTCAACGCTGCCTCCACAACACCCAGGGGCCCCGCTGTGCTCAGTGTCGCCCTGGTTACTATGGCAACGCCCTGCAACGCAGCTGCCGACGTGAGTTAGTGCCAGAGAGGCGGCTGCTTGGGCTGAGGCCCTGATTGGGGGTGGGACGAGGAGGAGGGCTTGCCCAGCAGATGGGCCAGACTGTGGTCTGAATGGGACTTTGTGGAGCAGCGCATGTGGGGTCAGGCCCTTGGAGCTGTGGGGGTGGGGGGCGCAGCTGGGATCTCTACACACACACACACCCATCTTCCCCCTCTGAGCAATTCTGCACCTCCACAGGCTGCACCTGCAATCTACAGGGCACAGTGCCCTCCCGCTGCCCACTCTCTGGGCCCTGCTACTGTGACCGGCTCACTGGACATTGCTCCTGCCGACCCCATGTTCTGGGACGCAACTGTGACCGCTGTGCCCCCAATTTCTGGAACTTTGGTGGAACCCACGGCTGCGAGCCCTGCAGCTGCCACCCCACCCGCTCTCTGCATCTGTCCTGCAACACGGTGAGGCCTCCCCACCTTGTTGCCGCCTTTCCTTGTTGCAGCCGGCCCCCAGACTGGAGGGGTCCCGTGAAGCATCCCCTTTGCTCTTCAGTTCACAGGACAGTGCCACTGTCGGGCAGGCTTTGGGGGCCGCACCTGTTCCCACTGCCAGGAGGGCTACTGGGGTGACCCGGAGCTGGAGTGCAGAGGTGAGATTAGGGGCGGGAGACCGAGGGAAGCAAATCGTTTAAGTGTATGTATACACGCATGCACACACACACACTCCCCCCCCACACACACACCCTGGCTTGTACGATCCCGTCTTCTTGCAGTTTTTCCCTGGTGGAACTGGGAGTGTCTTTGGGGGAAGGGAAATCTGCGGCCCAGCTCTGATTCACTCACTCTCTATCGCACCCCTGCAGCCTGCGACTGTGACCCCCGGGGCTCCGAGTCCCTGCAGTGCCACCGTCTCACTGGTCGCTGTTCCTGCCGGGAAGGTTTCACGGGGTCACGCTGCAGTGTGTGTGCCCGGGGCTTCCGGGACAGCTTCCCGCACTGCTCGCCCTGCCACCCCTGCTTCGCACACTGGGACCAGCAGCTGGGCCCGCTCCGCAAGCACCTGGCCTGGCTGAACCAGGAGGCCGAGGCCCTGCGGCTAGGGGGCCCGGGGCCCGGGGTCAGCAGCGCCCGCCTGAGGAGTCTAGAGGAGCAGTTGCATCAGGTACAGGGGCTTCTAGGAGCTGGACATTTCCACGAAGCCCAACTGCAGCCACTCACACGCCAGCTGGACAACTTCAGGTAAGGAACGGACTTCTGGATACAGGGATACAGGGTCCCAGAGGGTCGGCTTTAGGCCCAGGGAGGCGGGCGGGGGCGGGGGAAAGGAGAAAATGGAGAGGGTGGAAAGGGAGGGAAGTCCAGTCCGTTTGGTGGGGGGATGGGAGAGACATGATAGGTGGAAATTGGACCAGAGAACTGAGAAGTCTGCTCTGTCGGGGGGAGCAAGCTCTGAGGCTGCCCGGACCCTTCCATCTTCCAGGAGGGAGGTGGCAGCCCTGGGGCTGGGACTGCTGGCAGTGGAGCAACACATGGTGAGCAGCAACTTGCAGGTTGAGGGCCAGCAGAGCCGCCTGGGAAAGCTGGCTCAGGAGCTAAACCACCTTAATGGTTCCGCCACCCGACTCTGGGAGCAATTTCGAGATGCCGTGGAGGCCAGGACCAGTGGTGAGGGCAGGCCCTCAGTCGGGGGTCTGTAAACCCTAGTCCTGACGTTCGTAACCCCAATCCTCCCTACGCCGAGTCCTGGCCTTAACATGAGCTTCGATCTTCTCTCTAACTCTGTCCCTAATCCAAGCCCTAACAGCAGCCCTCGCCCTAACCTATCTGATTTATCCCTAGCCCCAATCCCGGCACTATCCCTCCTGCCCCTGATAGTTGTAGCCCTAATCCTAATATCCCTATCCCTCTCCTTAGTCTTTTGATCATCTCAACTAATGGTCTTCGTAGTATCAATCGATGGTGTTTATTGAGCTCCCTCTGTGTGCAGAGCACTGTACTAAGCACTCTGGAGAGTACACCACAACAGAGTAGGTAGACACGATCCCTGCCCACGGGGACCTTACGTAAAGTCTGTGTTCCAATGAGGTGATATTTCTGCAGGCACCAACACGTACCTGGATATTGATTTTCAGTTCATCTGCGGAGCTGAAGCTTTCCAGGGAGTGACTATGGTGGGACAGAACACAAGGCAGAAGGCATAGTTTTGCCATTCTTTCTATAAAACCATTTAAACTTCTGTACCGGGAGTCCTGGAGATAGGTCTGGCCACTGCATTTTAGGAAACACGTATCACAGAGCCGGCGAAGGTACCAAGAAGGATAGCTTAGAGTGAACCGGAGCCGGTGGAGAAGCTTCCAAATGACGTTAGACTGAAAAGATTAAGACTCTGCCATCCAGAAAGATAAAGGTTGAGCAGGAATGTGATTGAAGTTTACGAAATCGGGAAGGGTGTAGACAGTGCAAACACAAAACTTGTTCACCAGATCCCTCCACAGAATGATGGGCACCCACTGAACCTGGAGGGTGGTGGGTTCAAAACAAAATGAAGCCCTTTCTTCCCTCAGCAGGCGGTAAGCAGGTGGAATTCAGGACTGCAGGAAGATGAGCAGGACTAAAACATGAGGCTCAAGAGGGGTCTGGATAAATTCAGGGACAAGCAGTCCAGGATGGGAGGGAACGTTAGGGATGTTAGATGATCTATCAATCCCCATGAGGATGGGCATCCAAAAGGAAAACCACCACCACACCGTTCATCCTAGTAGTGTCCTCTGACGCCATCGATAGCATCAGGATACCCATTTGGATGGACGATTGATCCGATCCGGAACGGCACTGCTTATTTATGTTTTCATTTGACAGACCTCCCTCTTCTCCCCCATTACCTCCCTCCCCATCTTTTCTCTGATCTCCTGGGGACCTCAGAAACTCTAGGCCACATCCTGGCAGCTGCCCAAGCCTCTCGGGATGCGGAACGCCAGGCCAACACCTCCCTGCAGGGCCCAAACAGTGCCCTGGGCCGGGCCCGCAGCACCAGGCGCCAGACAGAGCAGCTGCTGCAGGAAACGGAGAAAACTCTGCGAAGGGGAATGGCTGCCCAGCGTACCAAATTGCGAGGGCTGCTCACAGACACTAAGGCCCTCAGCATCTTCGCAGCCAATCAGCGGGTTAGAGCCAGGGAGGGAGGGGTGTTTGGGAGGTGGGGGGGGGAAAGAAAAAAGGAGGGGGAGAGAGAAGTTGTTTGGGAGGGATGAAGCTCTTGGGGAAAGGAGAAGGGGCAGGTCAGGGAACGCCCCTCAGAGGAAACCTGGCAGGAGATGGGGGTCTGTACTAATCCAGTATTTTATGCAATTGCAGATCTGTGGGGCTCGAGGTGAGAAGGGTTGTGCCCAGTCCCCCTGTGGAGGGGCGGAGTGCCGGGACAGCCTGGGGCAGCGCCACTGTGGTGGCCCCAACTGCCCTGGGGCCCTGCCTGTCTCCCTGAAGGCACTAGGGGCTGCCCAGAATGCCTCAAGAGCATTGGGCCACATGACTGAACAGCTTGGGCAGCTTGCCCATCAGGTACTGGGTCATGAGGTCTAGAGGTTGGAGAGGTTGGGAGGGGAGGGCAGGGCTTGGGAGAAAAGGGAGGGAGACCGGAGAGATGGAAACTAAGCTCAGAAGGATCAGAGGGTAGAGAGGTAGGGCCTTCCCCCTTTTCCCCTTTTCCTTCTCTTTCCCTCCTTCCTTCTCCTCTCTCTCCCTTCAGTCAATCAGTCAATGGTATTTATTGAGTGCTTACTATGTGCAGAGCACTGTACTAAGCGCTTGGGAAAGTACAACGGAATTAGCGGACATGTTCCCTGCCCATAACTAGTTTACGGTCCAGAGGGGAAGACAGACATTAATATGAATGAATAGTTGATAATATATAATTTAAAGATATGTACGTAAGTTCTGTGGGCTTGGGGGTGGGGAGATTGTGAGCCCACTCTTGGGTAGGGACTGTCTCTATATGTTGCCAACTTGTACTTCCCAAGCGCTTAGTACAGTGTTCTGCACACAGTAAGCGCTCAATAAATACGATTGATGATGATGATGATGAGAATATCAAGTGTCCTAAGGTCACAGATTGAGGCGCACAGTTGACCTTCCCTTCCCTTGTCCCATTTAATTTCCTCCTTTTCTCCCCGCGACTTCCCCAGCTGGGTAGCCAAGAATTGTGGTGCAGAGCACTGAGGGGCAGAGATCTCCTACCCTTCTTCCACTGGAATCGCTGCTTTTTGGAATCATGGACCCAAGTGTCCCTTTCCCTTCCCTCTCCTGCCCTGCCATCTCTTTTGGCCCAGCCCCACCCTGGACCCACAGTTAAGGACTCCAGGAGTTCCCAGGCACATCACACCACCTGAGCCCTGGGTCTGTTCCGATGGCCCTGGACGGTGCTTCCTTTACAGTTGCTGGAGATCCAGACAGTGGCCAGGGCTGCCCAGACCCAGGCGGAGGAGACCCTGAGCCGAGCACAGGCAGCCCGGGGACGGGCGGGCAAGGGTACTGCCCAACTGTTGGACTTCATCCAGAGAATCCGCCTCTTCCTGATGGGTAGGTCAGACAGGAGGGTGGGAAGGGGACTTCCAGCAGGGGCTGACTAGAAGAGGTAGTCCAGAAGACAGCAGTGACCTGGGAAAAGCCTAGTCTATCTCCATCTGGAACAACGCCCTGTCCCTGCAGAGGAAGGAGCCGACCCAGAAAGCATCGAGCTGGTGGCCCGGCAGGTTCTGGCCATCTCACTGCCCAGCAGCCCCGAGGAAGTGGGGCACCTCTTAGAAGAGATCCGGGACAGCCTCCGTAGCCTGGATGGTGTAGACAGGGTCCTCAACAGCACTGCTCGGGCCATGGCCTCTGCCCAGGGGCTGCTGGAGCTAGGGCAACAGGCCAGGTGAGAGGGGATGTGTCAGGGGCCGGAGCCCCAGCAAGCAGGGGCAGTGGGGTCGTTTCCGTGGCTGTTGAGCTGCCCAGGCGCTTAACTGGTGCCTCTGCACAGGGAATGGGCAGAGGGAGTGAAGGGCACCATCGTGGAAACACAGGGCGCACTGGAGGTGACTCGGAAAAGCACGAGGGCAGCAGAGCAGGTGCTGCGGAAAGCAAAGCAAGCGCTGCGAGGTGTGGAGAACCGGGTGCGGGAGGTAAGGATTCTTCCCACCCCGGCTAGCCGTGCACCCCTGGTACTCTTCTCACCCTCTCCCTTTCCTTGGGGTCTGTGGAACCAGAGGCAAGACCAGGTGACACCCTGGGGTGAGGGGCTGCCTGGGCCTCAGGACAGATCCCTGTGGGTTTCTTCCCCTTCAAACTTGATCACGACCCCTGATCCCGCAGTGACGTGCTGGCCTACAGCTGAACACGGCGTCGTTCGGGATGTAAGAATGAGTGTGGCTGATTCTGAACCCTCCACCGGCTCCATTCCGGTCTGTGGTGTCCACCACCCCCACCAGTTCCTCTTCAGCCCAGATGCTTCTTGCATCCACTCTCCCTCAAGATCCTTCTAATGCCTCCTGGGGCTCCGGGCCTCTTGCAGGTGGACAGGAAGTTGCAGCAAGTGACACGGGCTGTGGATATGGATATGGCCTTGGAGAGACTCTCAAGGGAGGTGGCTAATCTGCAGACTAAGATGGCAGACAACAGAAAGCTGGCACAAGCAGCCGAGGGAAAGGCAGACCACGCCGCCAGTACTGCCAAGAAACTGGGGAAGGTGAGGCACAAAGAGTCTGTTGCCTAAGAGCTATTGATTTACCTGAGGGTACTCAGAAAGCTCTGCACCCTCAGAGTCTGGGCATTTTCCAGGATCCTGAAGGTACTCTCCAAAGCCGTCTCGATAATGTCCCTCGAAGCCGTCATTCTTGGGCCTATAGCTAAGACCGTTCTGAGGACGTTGTCCCTGAGGGAGAGGCACACTTGGAAGGGTGGAGGACACAGTCCTGCTGTGCCCTGACCCTGGAACTGGGCTCAGCCTTGCCAACTGAGGTGAGGCCAGGTCTAGACCGGTCTGACGAAGGGGAGGGAGGTGGTGGTGGATTTGGGAATTTACCGCCCTTAGGCCTTGGCCCTGCCACTCTTGCCATCTTCCATGCCCCGGTGCCCCCCCAGACCAACTACAACCCCAGGTGGCCCCTCTTCCGCATCTGGAAAACCCACCTCTGAGGTATCCTTGACCACTGCCGCTGCCTCCTTTCTAAATCAGAGCCCGGCCTATTGTCTTGGTGTCTCCCTCCTCCTGACCCTGCTCTAGCTACAGCCCACAGACCCCAGCCTAATAGCTGCTGATCCCACTGAACTCCAAGAAGGGCATGACAGCAGGGAGGGGCAGGCGAATTTGCTGCCTCCTCAGCCTTGGGACCCTGGATGTAAATCCACCACTAGAGGAACATGTAGAAGCTCCGTTTGATTCATTCAGTTGTATTTATTGAGCACTTACTGTGTGCAAAGCACTGAACTAAGCGGTAGCAGGGGATGGGGAGAAAGAGGGTGGTATGGGACCACCATGCCGCCAAGGGCACAAGAATTGGGGGATCCTGGCCCAACCGGTAACCCACTGCCTGGGCCCCCATTTATAATTTCCTTCTTTCCTCCCTCCCACTTTCCCAACTGGGTAACCGTGAATTGTGGTGCAGAGCTTTTACAGGGTAGGGGGAGAAGGGCATCTTTGTGCCTTACCTTGGGAGGTCCCTGCCTCTCTCTCTTCTTCTCGCTCTAGGATATGCAAATGGTGAAGCAAAGATATATGGAGTTGCAAGGCCAGGTGGGTAGCCTGGGGGGTGGGATGAACAAGGCCTGGGAACGGGCCCGTCGGGTGCAGCATGAAGCCCAGGAGCTCTTAAGGAAAGCCAGCGGAAGCAAGACCCAGTTAGAAGGTGAGATGTAAAGGGGTGCTGTGGAGAGGGAGGAGGTAGGCTCCCAGAGCACTGGGGATTGGCACCAGGGGTACTGAGCCGGCCCTGAATTTGGGCTCATGGGGTGTCCTTCCAGGGCTGGAGAAACGATTCGAGAGGAATGAAAAGGAACTGGAAGAGAAGGTCTCCCAGTTGCAGTCACTTGAGAAGCAGGTCTCAGGATTGTTGGAGCATATCCGCCAAGAGGCCAATGCGTATGCCACCTGCTGAGCCCTGTTCCTGCTGCTCACCCCCAACTCTCTCCTCCCCACTACTTCTCTCCCCCCCAGAACAGACTAGTTAAAAACCTTTCAGTTTCTTCCCTTGTGGGAGCTTAAGCCAGGGTGACCCCCCCACCCCCCACCAACCACTGAGCTCTCCCCACCTGTTCGCTGTTTTCTCCCCTCGGCTCCCAGACACTCTCATTAAGCTCAGCCAAACACAGCCAGCTGGGACATGAATCATCCTAAGCCCAGCATGCATCTGTTTCTCAACACCTCCCTCTTCCCCATCGCCAACCCCCACATACAGGCTTTGGGTCATCAAGCCCAGGATTATGAAACCTGCATTCTGGCTCCTGGAGTTGGGAATTACTTCTGGGCTAGGGCCAGGCCAACAGGTGTGAAAAGAGGAAAATCCCTACCTCTCATCTCCCCATCTCTCAAGTCTGTGTCCTTATGTCTCTATAATTTTGGGGACATTCACTAGCAAACCCTGTATCCCCGTGTAAGTGGTTAAAGGCTGAGTCCGTATTCATTCATCCAATCGTATTTATTGAATGAATTTATTTACTGTGTGTAGAGCACTGTCCTAAGCGCTTGGGGAAGTACAAGTTGGCGACATAGAGACGGTCCCTACCCAACAATGGGCTCACAGTCTAGAAAGGGGGGACTAGCCCTAGCTTTCTGTCCCACTCCCTTTCTCCATTCTCCCAGCGACTCAAGTATCCGGAAATAGCAAGTTGGAACCAAATTTGTTTTTCCTCCAACGGAAGCATGACTCTTCCCTCCTCCCTGCCATTCCCCCCCCCCAACCCCCCGCCATCCCTCCCACCCCTGAAATGGAAACAGTGACAGGCCAGGGCCAGCTGCAGCTTGCTCTGATCTCCACCTTCCCATCCCTAATCTGGCTAGATGGGCCAGGGGTGCGGGCTAGGTCGAGCTGGGTCAGCCCAGGACCTGCACCTCCAAACTATTCTGCCCCACTCGGCCTTACCACCTTGCTGCCCTCTCCTTATCCCTCTAGCCACCCTCTCCCTGTGGAAACGCTGGAGCCCCAGCCCCATCTCTGCATGGGAGCAGTCTGAAAATTCTCCTGCCTTCCCCTTCCCCCCATAAAAACAGCGACCTCAACCTGTTCTGCAGCCTACTGTCTGATTTCTACGGAGCGGGAGAGAAACACCCTCACATGCCGAACCATTTTCGGCGGGGGAGGAACCGCCACCATCGCCTTACGGGTCACCTCTGAAAGGAGGGTGAAACTCTGCCTTCAGCCACCTGAATCAGGAGCCAGCCGGGACCTAGTTAGGGGCCTTGGTCCCCGTCCCAAGTCCAAGATCTGGGGATCCGCCCTGCTTCTGGCCCGGCACCCAGGAATGCGGGTCTCAAGGTTTCGAGACGAGGGTGCGGCCCGACGATACGACCGGGCGGCGGGGGGAGATGGACGACGATGAGGAAGAGGGGAGGTGGATCCAGGGGACGCGCGTCCGCCCCTCCGCCCTCTTCTCTCTCCTCCCTCCCAATCCCACTTGGGCACCAGCCCAAGGCAGCACGCGCATTCCAAACCCGGTGCTCGCTCTCGGCCTGCAGGAAAGCCCGGAGTGAGTGAGTGAGTTCTCCAACGGATCGGGCTCTACGGGCCTAGGACCAGAGGCTCCTCTGAGTCGACTCCTCTGAGGAGTCGATTGGGCCCGGGGCCCACTTCTCTATCGCCAGTCCTGCCGCCTGTCCGAGACCTTGCCATTCTCCCTGCCCGTAGGCCTCGGCTCGCGTTTCCGCCTCCTTCGTCACCTGCTCTCTAGATTCCAAGCCTCTTTTCCCACAGGAGATCCTGGGGAGAGGATTCAGAGATCACCGAGAGACTGATCCCATTTCACTGTGAGGGAAACTGAGGGAGTGTAGTGGGGAGAACAGCAACCGTGGTGAAAAGCTGGGGACGTATCCAGAAGGGCCAGGACAATGCTCTCTGGGAAGTCCGCAGTGTCCTCTGTTGATCCGCTGCTTCTGTCCTGCAGCAATGGTAGAGAAAGAGTCTGGGGACCAGGTTAATTCATTCAATCGTATTTATTGAGTGCTTACTGTGTGCAGAGCACTGTACTAAGCGCTTGGGAAGTACAAGTCGGCAACATATACAGACGGTCGCTACCCAACAGTGGGCCCACAGTCTAGAAGGGGGAGACAATAATAATAATAATAATAATGTTGGTATTTGTTAAGCGCTTACTATGTGCAAAGCACTGTTCTAAGCGCTGGGGTAGATACAAGGTAATCAGGTTGTCCCACGAGGGGCTCACAATCTTCATCCCCATTTTCCAGATGAGGGAACTGAGGCCCAGAGAAGTGAAGTGACTTGCCCAAAGTCACACAGCTGACAAGTGGCGGAGCCGGGATTTGAACCCACGACCTCTGACTCCAAAGCCCGGGCTCTTTCCACTGAGCCACGCTGCTGTAGAAGGAGAAAAGTACGAGTGACAGAACAGGGTTAGAGATAGTAGTAGTAGTACCCGCCACCGCCGCTACAGTAGTAGTAGTAGTAGCAGCAAAGGTGCTAATCGAGGGTGCGATGCTCTGCTTTTAGTGCTTGGGAAAGTACAACCGAAGTATGGAGACATATTCCCTACCCATAAGGAACTTATACTCTAATGGAAAAAACAGACATAAAATATTTTCAAATAAGATAATTGGAATAAATAAGATGACTGCATTCATTCATTCAGTCGTATTTATTGAGCACTTACTGTGTGCAGAGCACTGTACTAAGTGCTTGGGAAGTACAAGTTGGCAACATATAGAGACGGTCCCTACCCAACAGCGGGCTCACAGTCTGGAAGGGGGAGACAGACAACAAAACAAAACATATTAACAAAATAAAATAAATAGAATAGTAAATATGTACAAGTAAAATAGAGTAATAAATATGTACAAACATATATACAGGTGCTGTGGGGAGGGGAAGGAGGTAAGGCAGGGGGAAAGGAGGGGGCTCAGTCTGGGAAGGCCTCCTGGAGGAGGTGAGCTCTCAGTAGGGCTTTGAAGGGAGGAACAGTTGAATATGTACATAAACCTAATTGCTGAGGGAAAAATAAATATGTAAGTAGTAGAGGTGGAGATGGGTTGATGAGACTTGGGGTGTAGGGAGTTAATTGGGAAAGGCTTGTTGGAGGAAGTGGGATTTTATGAGGGCTTTGAAGGTGGGCAAACCTGTGGTCTATCAGATTTGGTGGAGGAAGGGAGGCCCTTGAAAGAGTGTGAGTGAGGAGACTAATGCAGAAGAGTCAAGAGCGAAGTACCGCTAGAGGATTAGCTTGGAAGGGACAAAGAGAGTGAGCTGGAGAATGGAGAATAGCACTCTTTTTTTAATGGTATTAAGCACTTACTATGTGTCAAGCACTGTTCAAAACACTGGGGTAGATACAAGTTTATCGTGTTAGACATAGTCTCTGACCACATGGGGCTCACAGTCTAAATTGGAGGGAGTAGGACTTAATCCCCATTTTATTCTACGGCAAGCAGTCATCAGAGCCAGGATTAGGACCCAGGTCCTCCAACTCCCAGGCCCAGGCTCTTTCCACTAAGCCACACTGGGGAGAATTTCTGGAGAGCCTCGAAGCTGATAACCTACAGCACTGACAGGGAGTCAGAGGACCTGGGTTCTGTCCCAGGTCTGCCACTTGCCTGCTGTGTGACCTTAGACATGTCACTTCACTTCTCTGGGCCTCAGTTATCTCTATAATGGAGATGAAACACCTGTTCTCCCTCACCCTTAGACTGTGAGCTCCATGTGGGACAGGGACCGTGTCTGACCTGATTGTCTCGTATCTGCCCCTGCGTGCCTGGCACATAGAAAGCATTTAACAAGCACCACCTATTCGGTGCAGAGCACTGGTGTTTGGGGGTTATACAGAAGCACAAGACACACTCCCTGACCTCCAGGAGCTTCCGTTTCACTCTGGTAAATTTGGGGTCCAGGTTTTGCACTGGGTTAGGAGCACGTGCCAAGCCCTGCTCCCCAGACCAGAATGCACAAACATAGAACCTCGCCTACCTTTAATGTGGCCTGGGGTTCGAAGGTTTAAAAATAAAGGTACTCACATTCCCTCCCATCTAATCAGAGGACACATTTCTTAGCCCCTCATCCCCAACCCCCCAGGATAAAGGACTGGGTTGGAGGCCCTGATCAGAGACCTCAACAAAATTAACTCTGGGATTGTTGTACTGTCTGCCCAGAGAGCAGAAGCAGTCACCAAAGCAGCGTGGCTCAGTGGAAAGAGCACGGACTTTGGAGTCAGAAGTCATGGGTTCAAATCCCGCCTCTGCCACTTGTCGCCTGTGTGACTTTGGGCAAGTCACTTCACTTCTCTGGGCCTCAGTTCCCTCATCCGTAAAATGGGGGCGAAGGCTGTGAGCCCCCTGTGGGACAACCTGATCACCTTCTACCTCCCCAGCGCTTAGAACAGTGCTTGCACATAGTAAGCGCTTAATAAGTGCCATTATTATTACTATTATTATTTAGTCTGTAAAGAAAAGTCTGAGGTGTGGTTTTAACTGTTTCCAGATATGTTAGTATAGTTAGTGATCAGCTCTTTTCTATCTTCACTTAGGGCAAGATAAGAGGATAAATTGCAGTATGAGGAAATGTAGGTTAGATATAAGGAAAAGCCAGATGGTGAGGGATATTACCCTTTGAAATGAGTGATTGAGAAAGGTTGTCAAGGGGGGATTTTCTTCTGGATTGAATTAAAATATGGTCCTTCCTGGGAGGGGAGATGGCCATGAAATGACTTTTCCAGATCAAGGAGTCTCATTCCAAGAACCGCTACCTCAGCTTTGTCGCAACTGATGGTTCACAAAGAGAAGATCCAGTTCTATCTCCCCTGTATTTTCACTCTGTTCTTTCCTTGTGGGCCAGGACACTTCTGCCTGAGTTTCTGGCCTTGGGTCCCGCTTGCTCTGTGACAGAACAACTGGGGGACGCTGCACCCTAATGTAGCTTAATATTCAACAGATAGCCAAGCTCCCTTTGGAGCACTGGGGTGGCGATACTTTAGCCTAGGCCCTCACTGGCCACGTTGAAGAGCCAGGAGGTGGAGAAACTGGACCATCTAGTCAAAGTACACCTCTTCAGTCATTTCTTGCCAGACTGAGGCTCCTACTGTTAACTCGGGGTGACATGAGTGCCAGAGCAGGACAGGCTCCCCCAGGATTGTTATGGGGCCAGACTGATACCCATATTCCCCCTAGACCTGTATGCCAGAGGAGGTTGGATTTCCCTCCATTCCCAGGATGGGTGCCAGTGCTGGACTGCCTCTTCACCCTGGGGCAGTGTGCCAAGGCCTTACTGCGTCCCTCTTGCTGTATCCCAGCCGTGGCTGCTACCTCCCTTCTTGTCCTCCATTTTCAGGCCCAATCAATCAATGGTATTTAGTGAGTGCTTACTATGTGCAGAGCACTGTACAGAGCACTTGGGAGAATACAGTACATCATAGTTGGCAGGCATGTTCCCTGCCCACATTGAGCTTACTACAGTCTAGAGGGGGAGACAGACATTAATATAAATAGGTAATTTCTAATATATAATTTAAAGATGCGTACATAAGTGGTGTGGGGTCGAGGGTGGGGTGAATATCAAATGCCCAGAGGTCACGGATCCAGTTGCATAGACGGCGCGGAAGGGAGAGAGAGCCAGGGAAAAGACGGCTTACCTTAGCCAGGGAAGGCTTCTTGAAGGAGATGTGACCTTAATAAGGCTTTTGAAGGTGGGAAGAGTGGCCGTCTGGCATAATAGGGAGGGGGGAGAGTCAGCACCGAACTTGAATCAGGCTGTCACTGCAGCAGGTCGTCTATTGCCCAAGTCGCCAGGTCAGGGTTTTGGTAAGGAAACACAGCAACTCAAACCACCCCCCCCTTCCCACCCCCCTCTCCCTTCTCCCCCAACCATCCGCTCTCCAGGCTTTCCTTCCTGGTACCACACCCTGTCACCAGGCAAGCCCAGCCATCTTGGCTCCCGCAGAGCTCCAGTCCAGGCTTTTCTTCCTGCCCAACTGATCCTAACTTTCTCCAAACTCCCAAAATAACTGGGAGCGGTGGTGGCAGTGGAAGAAGAAAGCGGCTGGTGAGCAGTCAACA